>NC_052314.1:44874983-45526649 GCF_016432855.1 Salvelinus namaycush | reverse complement strand
TGACCACTAAACCAAAGAGTTTGACAAAAATATATTGGATTAAAACTTCCTCTACTTCTCTGCTTGTCAAATGCGGAGAAGGTTTGTTCAGTATGCAACTTACGTTACAGCAGTTTTACTAAATGCACTACCATGTGTTTTTTAGAACTTAGCAGATTCATTCATGGGGCGGCAGGGTAGCCTAGTGGTTAGAGCGTTGGACTAGTAACTGAAAGGTTGCAAGTTCAAATCCCCGAGATGACAAGGTACAAATCTGTCGTTCTGCCCCTGAACAGGCAGTTAACCCACTGTTCCTAGGCCGTCATTGAAAATAAGAATTTGTTCTTATCAGACTTGCCTAGTAAAATAAAAATGCAATACCATGTGTTTTTTAAACTTTCCCAAACAAATGCCGTTTTGACCCCTTTCCCAACATTTTACAGAAAAAACCCATCGCATATCTTTCTGGCTTCGGTAAAACATGTAAGAAGTTAGCAGATTCATTCAATTCAAAACAACTATTATTTTGACCACTAAACCAAAGAGTTTGACAAAAATATATTGGATTAAAACTTCCTCAGAGAAGGTTAATTCAGCGTATAGGAGGTCTCCTCCTTGGGTTTTTTGTCTGCCGAAACGTACAAGTGTGACAGACTGACATGGCGGGTATGGGCACATGGTAATCAACTGAGACACCGGATCCTCATACGTTACGAGACTCGAGGAGTTTGCCTGATCCTAACCCACTATGTATCTACAAGGACGCTGGACGGAACTCCAAGGGCGGATGCATGACAACCGTAGAGGGCTTGCCTTCTGGGTTTTTGTCTGCTCAAACCAATGGAAGTTCAATGACTAACCACTCGACAGGGACACATAGCAACCAACTTGAGGGCCGGACCTCTAGTCAAATCCAGCTGGATTTGACTAGACATGGGATAATTGGGAGCTAGGATCCTGGAAGGGAATAACTCTTAATTATACTCATGATTGAAAACATCCAGGACAAAAAGACAGACGGACACGGAAGTAAATACATAGACAACATGGAGCCAAAAAAGAAGGATACGATGGGGAGTAACTCCTAGGTTGAACTATGCTTTCAACTTCCGTTTACAAACAGACCTTGAAAAACCTACCTAAACCTAACTCTAATCCTAACCTTAACCCTAACATTAACCATTCTAACCCTAACCTCAACCATCCCTTAACCCTAAGGACGGACGGTTTTAAGCCCAACCAACCAGGGCATTTCTACAAGTGGGCAACCATGGGGTCTACAACTTTGGCCGGGTGCGCCCGGACCCCCGTGGCCCGCGCGTCAATGCTGTGGAGTGCACCCATTCCCCTACTTCGGCTTCCAAGTGTCAGAGATGGAAGTGGTTGGCTACTGAAACTACTATGACCTGGAAAACTACTGCAATACTTAGGAACGCTGTTGCTGTACTAGTTTGAAGCCCAAAGGCCAACAAGCAAGGAGAACCACAGAACACTTTGAGACACATTTAGCATGGGTTTACACCAGTGCAAAGTATATACAGTAAAATGATATGGGGGTCAAAAATGTTTGAAAGTCAATTCACATGTGAACAATAAAATAGTGTGTAGTCCTAATTATTTGTTAAACATAAATGCATGATATTCAATCATCGAAACGGGAAAAATTATAATCTTCAGGAATAAATACACATGTAGATTTTACGGGAAAAGTATTTATTTTGAGCAGGATCTTTCAAATAGCATTTGGAAGGTTGTCATCCCCAAAAGGTTGTTACTTCCTGGCTTTGCTAGTGGGAGATTTCCGAGGAAGTGGACTGGTGTGAATTGTATTGGAAGGTTGGAAGGCCCAGCTGCGTTGTTGTAGGCACGTTATTGGGGACATGAGCAGAACTCCACAAGGGAAAATGGAGTCCTTAGAGAAAACAAGTACAAGATGGGTGTCAGGGATGGAGCGGCCGTATTATCATAAGGAGACGTGTACTTGGAAAACGGAGAAGGAATGGAGGGAAAAAGAGAGGGAGAAAATATCTAAGAGAGTGAGGGAAGAAGAGGGTGAGCTTGAGTCGGATAAAAATAGTGGAAAAAAGGGAGATGGTTTGTCAAAGAAGAATGGTAGAAAGTGTAAGCAGAGGGAGCTGAAGACAGGAGGAGAAATGGAAGTGAATGAGGGTGAAGTATCGGAGGTGGTAGGTGCGGTAAAGTTATCAGAGACTGAGGTATGCACCGAGGATAAGGATGAAGAAGAGTCTGTGACAGTAGGAGTGAAGTTTATAGAAAAAGTGGACTCTTGCCTTTTGGCTGATCCATTTGTGGTTTCACGGTGGGTGAAAAAAGAGTTGGGTCATGTGGAATCGGTGAGGGTAACTAGAAGTCATCTAGTGATAATTGTTTGTGTCTGTTGGGCAGAGGAAGAATGCCCTCGAAGTAAAACGAATGGGCGCAAGAAAAGTGAATTGTTTCGTTCTCAAGAAAAGGGCACGAATGAAAGGAGTGATAACTGGGGTAGCAGTAGATATAAATGTTTGGGGGCAAAGATTCCCGGTGTATGTGATGCTTGTCGTTCGATGCGACACAGATAGGGTGGCGAGAGTGGGGAAACAGAAGAGTCATTGTCTGTTATTTTGAGTTTTGAAGTTGAGTCTGCCTGACAAAGTGAAGTTAGGATATATAAGTTATCCTGTACGAGCGTATGTGCCGAATACATTAAGATGTTACAGGTGTCAAGCTTATGGGCATGTGGCAGCAGTGTGTAGAAGGAAGGGTCCAAGGTGTGAAAAATGTGTAGAAGGGCATGAGACAAAGGAATGTGTAGTATTGGGGAAAGTAGTGGAATGTGTTAATTGTCAGTAAGATTGGATTTTTAGCATTTATAGCAATGGTTATTAATTGTACTGCAGGGATGGATCAGAAGTGTCAGAAAATTGAGGTTGTGGTGGCAGCTGCAGAGAGGTATTTCGGTGTGCGAGACTTGACAGCAGAAGAGTTACAGGATGTGTTAAGTGGTGATGTCCCATCCTTTCAGTGTGATGACATGAGGTAGGAATAAATACATTCAATTAGTGGAGTAGGAGGGGTGTTAATTTGATTTAATATAATTTTGAAATTTGTGAGTATAGTGTTAGATGGTAGGGTACTTATTTAGTACATTTTTCTTTTTCAAGTAAAGTATAAGGGAGTTGTACTCCAGTCTAGTAGGTAGCGGTAATGAAACAAATTGGATGCCAACCGCCGTTAAACCGCATAGAAGAAGAAGAAGAAGTCATCCCCAAAATTAACCCGATCAACGAAAAACGTCAATTCCCGTCGGCCCTTGTTTCAAGTGAAGGGAAGTAAAATGTCGGCGATGGATGGGATGGGCCTCTTATTGTGCTTTTAACAATATCTCAACCTTTAATAGTGTATTTTAAACGCACATTTCACGTTTTAGAAAATAAAGGTTATTTGAAGATTGTGGATTTAAACGGACAAAACATATAACTGGATCTAAGGTATGTATTTGACTGGTGTAGCTAGGAGGAGAGCTAACGTTATCAAACCTGGCTAGCTAGCTAACGTTACTGTTATTTCTGGCAGGTCTGGCTAGCTAGCGACGAATCTGATTCCAGTGAAAACGTGACGATTATAACTAGTTTTCAGTGATCAAGTGTATTTGCTAGTTAAGTTAGTTTATGTAGTTTACCAGCCAGGTCAACTGGTGTTGCAAGCAACAGACGAGAGTGCGGCATGATCCAGGTATTTTGCAACAGCTAACGTTAGCTTGCCTCTGCCAGTTAATGCAATGGCTAATTAGATAGCTAGCTAACATCGCAATACACGACACTGCAAGATTCTTCAAAATTTGATTTGACTTAAGTTATGTATCATCAGACAAAGACTCCAGAGAAGGATGAAGAAAGGAGTAGGACGAGGTTGACGTGTTACCAAGGTGATAGGGAGAACCCAGATGACGAGCCTAGCGAACTGGTGAGTGTTATTGTGTGTGTGTTTTTTTTTAAAGCTCTTCCATTGACTGTAGCAGCTATTAATGTGTGTGTTTGTTTGTCTGTCTGTCCCCTTCATATAGGGAGCTGGCATTACTGCAACCCCCGAAACAACGAAGTGGCAGAGACGGGGGTCACACACTATAAAATTCTTCCCTTGGTCGTGAGGATTCGCGATACCACACTGTCTCGCGAAAAAGATGTAATTAGATTAGCTAGAACGAACTGTTGCTCAAAGCCGCCGCATAAACGTTTAGAGTCAGACATTCACGCTTGCCATACAGAGTTGAAATGTCAAGCCAATACATTTTGAATTGAGTAACATTGCTTGTCAACTTCAGAGCTGTAATGATTTGACGCTTTGGTTAAGGTCAAGTACAAATGCATGCTAGTAGTAGTCATCGCTCTTGTACACATTCTAGCTGATGCGAAATGTCATCACTGGTAGGATCTCATTGGCTATTGCTGATCACCGTTCTCAACTTGTCGTTAAACATCTCACTCTACAAGAGCAGTGCAGATTTTATGACAATAAAATCCAACATTTTAGAACATATCGGGATGTCTCAAAGACGGATCGGTAGCCCTCAGATTTCTTTTCTGACTCGCTCACATTAAACGAGCATCGGTGACAGCTGCGAGCTTCGAGTAGGCAACACCATGGGTATTTTGTCTCCGATTTCAAACTTGTCTGGGACAGCTAAATTGGGGTCAAAATCACATGCCTGGCTAAAGAGAGGATGTCAGAGTGAAAAGTAAGCTGAAATGTATGGAGAGTGAGACACCCTATATAATGAATTACATAACAGGGAATTTAGATGTGCCAGTTCCACTGTGCGTGGTTTCATGAGTGATGTATTTGTATTCCAGTTCTGACCTTGTAGTGGAGTTGACAGCTGAGGTGAGAGTGGAAGGCTCGTCACTGCTCAGTCTCCTGTCCACTGTCACCCCTGGTATAGGTAGCAGGAAGACAGGTAAATACTTTGTACCAACTCTAATACACACATACAGTACTCTACTTCCCCCAAACACACACACACACTTGACAGATTGTGGGCCCCAGGTAGTTGATAAAGGCCTAACATTTCTTGTCTCATCTTTCAGGGTTACTCTTTGATCCCCGGCCCTCAGTATCCCTCCTCCACCCACAACCCCAGGCTCCAGGGAGTTCTGGATTACAGCTTACCCCAGGACCAGCTCCCATCCTGGCCATGGACTTAACTCAAATCCCAGGCCTTAAAGGGATGCCTGCTGTCCCTCCTCCTCACGGGATCACAGAGACTGCCAAGAGCCCCCTGCCCTCCTCCACATCTTCCTCCTCTCCCGCCTCCCCACCTTCCTCTTCATCCTCCTCTCCTGGTGCCGTGGCAACCAGCTACCACAACGATATCCAGGAGGGAAGGGCCAACAGCATGATGATGGGTGACGTGGTGTCCTCCACTTCCGCCTCCCTGGCTCCCCCCTCCTCTCACTCTGATCCCTCTTTCTCCTCCTCAGATCCCTTGTTATGCCTATCACCCCTTGTGGGCACCGACGGACAAAAAGAGCTCGAGACGGAGATCTACGACCCATTTCACCCCACGGAAGGAGAGAGGGAGGAAGGAGCGGCGGAGGAGGAAGGGGAAAAGTACGACCCCTTTGATCCGACCGGCTCTCCCCCCTCAGAGAGAGAGGAAGAGGAGCAAGAGACGGGGGGAGGGAGGGAGAGAGGGAACAGCGTGAGCAGCAAGGGGAGCGATGCCAGAGGGAAGAGAAGGAAGGCAGAGACGGGGAGGACAGGAGGAGAGGAGAAAGACAATGCTCCTCCAGACTCCACGGACGCTTTCTCTGTTCCCCCGCTCTCACCGCGCTCCCTCCCTCTCCCCCTTCGGAGGAGGCTGGACCGAACCAAAGAGCCCCGGGTGAAAGTACGGGACAGGAGAGAGAAGGCGAACCACTCGGACCACTCTGAGATTGAGGAGGGTGAGATCGTTGGGGCCACCGAGAGGGATGGAGGAAAGAGGGAGGAGAGAGGCCGGGAAGGAGTTCTTCCTCTCGTCCTCCCCATCTCCTCTGGCAGTCCTTTCCTCCACAGGGGAGCCAAGCCGGAGAGGATCCTGAGGGTGTTGGACGGGGATAGCTTTGTGTCGGTGCGGGCTGAGGGGGACTGGGCGGGGCCGGTGATGCCTGGCAGGGAGGATGGGGAGCCCATGGAGGAGGAGGAGGAGGAAGAAGAAGAAGAGGTGGTGGTGGTCGGGGCGGGAGATCTGAGGAGGAAGCTGGTCAGCCGGCGTAAGGCGAGATACCGCTCCTCCTTCCCCTCTTCCCTCTCGCCTCAGCACCTCCCACCGTCTCCTCACACCGTCCCTCTGGCCCCCTCCCCGCTCACTGCCGAGAAGGACAAGAGCCGCAAGTCCTCCAAGAGCTCCAAGGAGAGGGAGCGGCGCAAGCGAAAGGAGTGCAAGGTAGAGGAGGAGGAGAGGAGGAGGAAGAAAAGGAAAGAAAAGGATGGTGGTGGTGGTGAGAGGAAGGAAAGACACAGGGAGAGGGGGCGGCGGAGTGAGAAAGAGAAGAAAACAAAAGTGGAGGAGAGAGGGAGGAGCAGCAGAAGCGACAGCAGGAAGAGGAAGAAGAGACGACGGAGCACCCCGGAATCTTCAGCACGCCCCCGCTCACAAAACACCTCAGTGCAGCAGGCCCACGGTGGCCGCTCCTGGTCAAACACTTCAGAGGACCGACACAGAGAGAGAGACAGGGACAGAGACAGAGAGAATAACAGAGACCGGTACAGACACAGAGATGGGGAACGAGATGGGGAACGAGACGGCGATCGAGACGGCGATCGAGGCAAGGACAGAAAGAAAGACGACACCCGGAGAAGGGAGAGGGATGGACACTCTAGCCGGATAAAGAGGGAAAGAGAGCGAGACGGCGTCCGCAAATCGACCAGCCGAGAAAGAGGCAGCTCCAAGAGGTCCAAAGGAAGCATAGAACCAAGGCACCGGGAAAGGGACAGGCACCAGGACAGAGAAAGGCACAGTGAAAGGCACCAGGACAGAGAAAGGGACAGGGAGAGACGTCGAGATGGTCGACCCGTGGTGCCGCCATCCATCCAGGATCTCAATGGCTCTGACCTGTTCGCAATCAAGCGCACCATCACGGTCACCACGACCACCACCACCACTCTCCCCGGATCCCCCCCACTGGCTCCATCCTCCCCCTGCAGCCCCTCCCAGGGCTCCGAAAAGCCCCACAAGAGGAAGAAGAAGAGCCGTCGGCGCTCGGACGAAGAGTTAGACAACAGCATTGGCCGGCGTGGGAGCCTTTCCCTCTCGCCGCCGTCACATTACCATGGCTATGACTCGGACCACTTCTCAGACAAACTGGAGATAGACATGCGCTCTCTGGACGGGGAGGCTCTGGATTCAGACTACCCCTCTATAGAAGACTCCCCTCCCCAGCTTCTGGAACCCGCTGCCCTCAGCGCCAAACCCAAGACCGCTACCAAACCTGGACGCCACCACTTCAAGAAGAAATCACGAACGGGCAAGAAAGCTGGTCAGTCCAAGTCGTCCTCTTCCTCCTCGGTTCGACCCAAAGGCAAGGGGCTCTCCACCTCCTCACTATCCCCAACCCAGGCCACCCCCGGCCTGGCCTCCGCCCCAGCCACCCTCCCCTCGGCCAAACGAGGGCGGAAGATAGGGAAGGAGAAAGAGCGTGGGGAAAAAGTAGGAAAGAAAGAGTCTGGTCGGTCTGGCAGGTCCAAGAAATTAAGTGGGGGTGGGAGGAAAGCCAAGCTGCAGTCAAAAGTGTCAGTGCTGGTGCGCGAGGGCGTGAGCAGCACCACGGGGGGCCCGGTGGGCTCGGGGAAGGTGGGCATGGAGCTCCTCGGGGTGGGCGGGCCAGTAGGGGGCTCTGGGTTGCCAGTGGTGGGAGGCTCCATTGCCGTGGTCTTTAGGAGGGACAATGAGAGCAGGTCTCCGTTCCTCAAGCCCTGCTCTGAGCCTCTATTGCTAAGTGGACGCAACAAGGACCTGGGGAAGGTGGGCAAAAGCAGTTCCCTGGCCGTTCCACCTTCCTCCTTGCTGGCTAATCCCACGGTGGCAGCGCTGAAGTCCAAGAAGGCCAAGCCCAGCTCTACCACCTCCACATCCTCCTCGGCGTCTTCGCCCTCATTGTCCCTAGCAACCAAGCGTAGGAGGCGGCTGGCGAAGAAGACGCGGGGAGAGAAAGGCTTAGCCAGCGGTTTGACGGACGTGGATGGCGCTATGGCCAACTGTAGCTCTGAGGGCTGGGGTGGGTCTTCCTCCGACATCCAATTAGGAGTGGGGGCTAAACCCTCCAGTCCGCACTCTGGTCCAGCTGGTCCAACCCCTTCCTCATCCTCTTCATCATCCTCTTCCACCAGTGTCCTCCCCCCGTCCTCCTCACCCCCCCACACCCCTCCGCCCTCCCTCACCGCCTCACGTGATGTTCGGGAGTCGTCTCCTGACTCTCAGACAGTGGACAGCAGCTGTAAGACCCCTGAGCCCTCTTTCCTACCCGAGGACTGCCCCGCTCAGACCCAGAGCACCCTCAACCTGTCCCCCCCCAGTCCCTCGTCCCTACCCTCCTCCCAGGGGGGAGGCCTCTCACAGTACGGCCCCTCCAACATGAAGCCCGTCCCTCTAGACGAAGGCCCCAAATCCCTGGCCTCACCCCCTTGTTCCTCCTCATCTGGCTCTGCCCTCGCCTCGCTCTCCCTTCCTCCTTCCTCCACAGACCCCTCCTCCTCTTCCTCCTCTTCTGTTTCTTCCTCCTCGGCCAACAAGCTGCCACCGCCGCCTCCTCCCCCTCCTGCTGCCCCTACCCTCCCCTGGAGTCTGCAGACAGGAGTGGACTGCACGGCCGGAGGAGTTTTAGCATGTAAGTCTCTGTCAGTAGCATTCATTATAATAATGTCAACAAGTGGAGTTTTGGTATGTTTTTGTGTATTCCTGTTGCTACTATGAAGTGTATATAATATGTATAAGGTTTTACTAACCCCATGCTCTCTGTATTTCAGTGACAGCTCTGCTGTTTAAGATGGAAGAGGCCAATATCGCAAGTAGAGCCAAAGCCCAGGAGTTCATCCATGCTACCAGCCAGGTGTGTGTGTCTGAGTAATTATATTCTGTTATCTGTGTGTGTGTGTGTGTGTTTGTGTGTGTGTATATATACAGTACTAGTCAAAAGTTTGGACACACCTACTCATTCCGGGGTTTTTCTTTTCTTTTTACTCTTTTCTACATTGTAGAATAATAGTGAAGACATCTAAACTATGGAATAACACATATGGAATCATGTAGTAACCAAAGAAGTGTTAATCAAAATATATTTTATGTTTGATATTCTTCAAAGTAGCCACCTTTTGCTTTGGTGACAGCTTTGCACACTTTTAGCATTTTCTCAACCAGCTTCATGAGCTAGTCACCTGGAATGCATTTCAATTAACTTATTAATTTATCCCAGATGCTAATACATGCATATTATTATTACTATTGGATATAAAACACTCTGAAGTTTCTAAAACTGTTTGAATGATGTCTGTGAGTATAACAGAACTCATATGGCAGGCAAAAACCTAAGAAATAATCCAAACAGGAAGTGAGAATTCTGAGACTGGTCAATGTTCAACTCATCGCCGATTCAATTCCCTGTGAGATATGGATCTGTTTGCACTTCCTACGCCTTCCACTAGATGTCAACCGTCTGTAGAACGTGGAATGAAGCCTCTAGTGTGATGTGGGGCCGGATGGGAGGAGTTTCAGTCATTGGTCTGGCAGAATGCCAGTTCCTGGTCACGCGCTTTCCTCATGATATCGCCTTGCATTCCATAACTTCTACAGACATGAAGGAATGCTCCGGTTGGAACGTTATTGGATATATATGATAACAACATCCTGAAGATTGATTCTCTACTTAGTTTGACCAGTTTTTTCGACCTGTTATATAACTTTTTGAGGTTTTCGTCCGAGTTCGCCTGCATTTGCGCGAGCGTTTGGACATGTGCACTAAACATGCTATCAAAAGTAGCTACTTAGACATAAGTAATGGACATTATTGAACAAAACAACAATTTATTGTGGAACTAGGATTCCTGGGAGTGCATTCTGATGAAGATGATCAAAGGTAAGGGAATATTTATGATGTAATTTCGTATTTCTGTTGACTCCAACATGGCGGAGAAATGTTATTATGTTTGAGCGCCGTCTCAGATTATTGCATGGTGTGCTTATTACGTAAAGTCTTTTTGAAATCTGACACAGTGGTTGCATTAAGAACAAGTGTAGATTTAATTATATGTCAAACATGTATCTTTCATCAAAGTTTATGATGAGTATTTCGGTTATTTGACGTGGCTCTCTGCAATTTCTCCGGATATTTTGGAGGCATTTCTGAACATGGCGCCAATGTAAACCGAGATTTGTGGGTATAAATATGCACATTATCAAACAAAACATAAATGTATTGTGTAACATGATGTCCTATGAGTGTCATCTGATGAAGATCATCAAAGGTTAGTGATTAATTTGATCTCTTTCTGCTTTTTGTAACTACTATCTTTTGCTGGGAAAATGGCTGTGTTTTTCTGTGACTATGTACTGAGCTAACATAATTGTTTGGTGTGCTTTCCACATAAATCCTTTTTGAAATCAGACATGTTGGCTGGATTCACAACATGTGTAGCTTTAATTTGGTGTCTTTCATGTGTGATTTCATGAAAAATAGATTTTTATAATAATATATTTGAATTTGGCGTGCTACATTTCGTCTGGCTTTTGGCCAAGTGGGACGCTACCGTCCCACATATCCCAGCGAAGTTAACAGGTGTGCCTTGATAAAAGTTTTTTTTTTTTTTAAGTATCCACCCCTTTTTTTCAATTTTCGCCTAAAATGACATACCCAAATCTAACTGCATGTAGCTCAGGAAGCAAGGATATGCATATTATTGGTACCATTTGAAAGGAAACACTTTGAAGTTTGTGGAAATGTGAAAGGAATGTAGGAGAATATAACACAATAGATCTGGGAAAAGATAATACAAAGAAAAAAACAACCGTTCTTTTGTATTTTATTTGTTCCATCTTTGAAATGCAAGAGAAAGGCCATAATGTATTATTCCAGCCCAGGTGATCTACATTTTGGCCAAAATCTACATTTTGGCCACTAGATGGCAGCAGTGTATTTGCAAAGTTTTAGACTGATCCAATGCACCATTGCAATTCTGTTAAAAAATTTGTATGAAGACTGTCCAAATGTGCCTAATTTTTTAATAACTTCATGTTCAAAATTGTGCACTCTCCTCAAACAATAGCATGGTATTATTTCACTGTAATAGCTACTGTAAATTGGACAGTGCAGTTAGATTAACAAGAATTGAAGCTTTCTGCCAATATCAGACATGTCTATGTCCTGGGAAATGTTCTTGTTAGTTACAACCTCATGCTAATCGCATTAGCCTTCGTTAGCTCAACCATCCCATGGAAGGGACACCGATCCCGAAGAAGTTTTAAGAAGTTAATGCGTTTGAGCCAAGCAATTGTTGTGACAAGATAGCCCTATTTGGTAACCCGCCTCTACCATCTGTTCTATTGGCCAACATGAAATCACCTGGAGAATAAACTGGATGAGCTCCGTTCAAGACTATCCTACCAACGAGACATTTAAAACCTGTGAAATCGTATTTTTCACAGAGTCGTGGCTGAACGACGACACGGATAATAAACAGTTGGCTGGGTTTTCCGTGCATCGGCAGGACAGAACAGCTACGTCCGGTAAGAAGAGGGGTGGTGGTGTGTCTATTTGTCAATAACAGCGGGTGCACGATGTCTAATATTAAGGAAGTCGAGGTATTTCTCACCTGAGGTTGAGTACCTTATGATAAGCTGTAGACCACACATTTTTTTTGGTAAATTTTTATTTTACCTTTATTTAACTAAGCAAGTCAACCAAGTTTATCTATATTTTTCGTAGCCGTCTATTTACCATCACAATCCGATACTGGTACTAAGATCGCACAAGAAAATGCTCATCCAGAAGCGGCGATCCTAGTGTACGGGGACTTTAATGTAGGCAAACTTAAATCCATTTTACGTAATTTCTACAAGCATGTCACATGTGCAACCAAAGGGGGAGAAACTCTAGACCACCTTTACTCCACACATGGAGACACACACGTACAAAGCCCTCCCTCGCCCTCCATTTGGCAAATCTGACCATAATTCTATCCTCCTGATTCCTGCTTACAAGCAAAAACTAAAGCAGGAAGTACCAGTGACACGCTCAATACGGAAGGGGTCAGATGATGCGTATTAGAGGTCGACCAATTAATCGGAATGGCCGATTTAATTAGGGCCGATTTCAAGTTTTCATAACAATCGGTAATCAGCATTTTTGGACACCGATCATGACCGATTACATTTCACTCCACGAGGAGACTGCGTGGCAGGCTGACTACCTGTTATGAGAGTGCAGCAAAGAGCCAAGGTAAGGTGATGGCTAGCATTAAACATATCTTATAAAAAACAATCAATCTTAACATAATTACTAGTTAACTACACATGGTTGATGATATTACTAGTTTATCTAGCTTGTCCTGCGTTGCATATAATCGATGCGGTGCCTGTTAATTTATCATTGAATCATAGCCTACTTCGCCAAACGGGTGGTTTAACAAGCGCATTCGCGAAAAGTCGTTGCACCAATGTGTACCTAACCGTAAACATCAACGCCTTTCTTAAAATCAATACACAAGTATATATTTTTAAACCTGCATATTTAGTTAATATTGCCTGCTAACATGAATTTCTTTTAACTAGGAAAATTGTGTCACTTCTCTTGCGTTCTGTGCGACGCAGTCAGGGTATATGCAGCAATTCCTAACAAAGACAGCCAACTTCGCCAAACGGGGGAGGATTTAACAAAAGTGCATTTGTGAAAAAAGCACAATCGTTGTACGAATGTACCTAACCATAAACACCAATGCCTTTCTTAAAATCAATACACAGAAGTGTATTTTTTTTTAAACCTGCATATTTATTTAAAAGAAATCCAGGTTAGCAGGCAATATTAAACTAGGGAAATTGTGTCACTTCTCTTGCGTTCTTTGCACGCATAGTCAGGGTATATGCAACAGTTTGGCCGCCTGGCTCGTTGCGAGCTAATTTGCCAGAATTTTACGTAATTATGGCATAACATTGAAGGTTGTGCAATGTAACAGGAATATTTAGACTTATGGATGCCACCCGTGAGAGAAAATACGTAACGGTTCCGCATTTCACTGAAAGAATAAACGTTTTGTTTTCGAAATGATAGTTTCTGGATTTGACCATATTAATGACCTAAGGCTCGTATTTCTGTGTGTTATTATGTTATAATTAAGTCTATGATTTGATAGAGCAGTCTGACTGAGCGGTGGTAGGCAGCAGCAGGCTCGTAAGCGTTAATTCAAACAGCACTTTCGTGCGTTTGCCAGCAGCTCTTCCCTGTGCTTCAAGCACTGAGCTGAGCTTATCAACTCCCGAGATTAGGCTGGTGTAACCGATGTGAAATGGCTAGTTAGTTAGCGGGGTGCGCGCTAATAGCGTTTCAATCGGTGACGTCACTCGCTCTGAGACCTTGAAGTAGTTGTTCCCCTTGCTCTGCAAGGGCCACGGCTTTTGTGGAGCGATGGATATCGATGCTTCGAGGGTGGCTGTTGTCGATGTGTTCCTGGTTCGAGCCCAGGTAGGGGCGAGGAGAGGGACGGAAGCTATACTGTTACACTGGCAATACTAAAGTGCCTATAAGTACATCCAATAGTCAAAGGTATATGAAATACAAATGGTATAGAGAGAAATAGTCCTATAATTGGGAATATTGAGGGAATATTGGGAATACTGGGAATATTGAAGACTCATGTTAAAAGGAACCACCAGCTTTCATTATGTTCTCATGTTCTGAGCAAGGAACTGAAACTTTAGCATTTTTACATGGCACATATTGCACTTTTACTTTCTTCTCCAACACTTTGTGTTTGCATTATTTAAACCAAATTGAACATGTTTCATTATTTATTTGAGGCTAAATTGATTTTATTGATGTATTAAGTTAAAATAAGTGTTCATTCAGTATTGTTGTAATTGTCATTATTACAAATAAATAAATACATTTAAAATTGGCTGATTAATCGGTATTGGCTTTTTTTGGTCCTCCTATAATCGGTATCGGCGTTGAAAAAATCATAATCGGTCGACCTCTAATTCGGATGCTACGCTACAGGACTGTTTTGCTAGCACAGTCTGGAATATGTTCCGGGATTCATCCAATGGCATTGAGGAGAAAACCACATCAGTCATCGGCCTCTTCAATAAGTGCATCGACGACGCCGTCCCCACAGTGACTGTACGTACATATCCCAAACAGAAGCCATGGATTACAGGCAACATCTGTACCGAGCTAAAGGCTAGAGCTGCCGCTTTCAAGGAGCGGGACAATAATCCAGACGCTTATACGAACCACTATGCCCTCAGATTAACCATCAAACAAGCAAGCGTCAATACAGGACTGAGATTGAATCTTACTACGCCGGCTCTGACATTTGTCGGATGTGGCAGAGTTTGCAAACTATTACGGACTACAAAGGGAAACCCAGCCGCACGCTGCCCAGTGACGCAAGCATACCATATGGGCTAAATGCCTTATGATGCTCGCTTCGAGGCAAGCAACACTGACGCATGCATGAGAGCACCAGCTGTTCCGGACATATGTGGGATCACGCTCTCCGTAGCCGATGTGTGCAAGACCTTTTAAACAGGTCAACATTCACAAGGCTGCGGGGCCAGACAGATTACCTGGACATGTACTCAAAGCATGTGTGGACCAACTGGCAAGCGTCTTCACTGACATTTTCAACCTCTCCCTGACTGATTCTGTAATTCCTACATGTTTCAAGCAGACCACCATAGTCCCTGTGCCGAAGAAAGCGAAGTTAACCTGCCTAAATGACTACCGCCCCGTAGCACTCATATTGGTAGCCATGAAGTGGTTTGAAAGGCTGATCATTGTTCACATCAACACCATTATCCCATAAACCCTAGATCCACTCCAATTCGCATACCGCCCTAACAGATCCTCAGATGACTTAATCTCAATCGCACTCCACACTGGCCGTTCCCACCTGGACAAAAGGAACACCTATGTGAGAATATTTTTCATTGACCACAGCTCAGCGTTTAACACCATCGTGCCCACAAAGCTTATCCCTAAGCTAAGGACCTTGGGACTTAAACACCTCCCTCTGCAACTGGATCCTGGACTTCCTGACGGGCCGCCCCCAGGTGGTAAGGGTAGGCAACAACACATCTGCTATGCTGATCCTAAACAGGGGGCCCCTCAGGTGCATGCTAATTCCCCTCCTGTACTCCCTGTTCACCCATGACTGTGTGGCCAGGCACAACTCCAACACCATTAAGTTTGCTGATGACACAACAGTGGTAGGCCTGATCACCGACAACGATGAGACAGTCTATAGGGAAGAGGTCGGAGACCTGGCAGTGTAGTGCCAGGACAACAACCTCCCCCTCAACATGATCAAGACAAAGGAGCTGATCGTGGACTACACGAAAAGGAGGGCTGGACGCGCCCCCATTCACATCAACAGGGCTGTTATGGAGCGTGTCGAGAGTTTCAAGTTCCTTGGTGTCCACATCACCAAGAAACTATCTTGGTCCAAAACACACCAAGACAGTCGTGAGGAGAGCATGACAACAAATTTCCCCCTCTCAGGAGACTGAAAAGATTTGGCATGGGTCCCCAGATACTCAAAGTTCTACAGCTGCACTATTGAGATCATCCTGACTGGTTCAAATCAAATTTTATTGCGAACATAGACATGGTTAGCAGATATTATAGCGAGTGTAGCGAAATGCTTTTGCTTCTAGATCCGACAGTGCAGCAGTATCTGAGGGGTAATATCTAACAAATTCCACAACAAAACCTAATACACACAATCTAGTAAAGGAATGGGATGAGACTATATAAGTATAAAATATATAGATGAGCAGTGACCGAGCGGCTAAGATGCAATAGATAGTTAAGGATACAGTATATATACATATGAGATCAGTAATGCGAGATATGTAAACATTCTTAAAGTGGCATTATTAAAGTGACTAGTTCCTTTTATTAAAGTGCCCAATAATATCAAGTCTGTAAGTAGGCAGGCGCTTCTGTGCTAATGGTGGCTGTTTAACAATCTGATGGCCTTGAGATTGAAAAACAGCTATCTCTCTGTCCCAGCTCTGATGCACTTGTACTGACCTCGCCTTCTGGATGGAAGCGGTGTGAACAGCGAGTGGCTTGGGTGGTTATTGTCCTTGATTATCTTTTTTGCCTTCCTGTGACATCGGGTGTTGTAGATGTCCTGGAGGGCGGGTAGGTTGCCCCTGGTGATACGTTGTGCAGACCGCACCACCCTCTGGAGAGTCCTGCAGTTGTAGGCAGTGCAGTTGCCGTACCAGGCAGTGATACAGCCCGCCAGGATGCTCTCAATTGTGCACCTGTAAAAGTTAGTGAAGGTTTTCGGTGACAAGCCACGTTTTTTTCAGCCTCCTGTGGTTGAAGAGGCGCTGTTGTGCGTTCTTCACCACACTGTCTGTGTGGGTGGACCATTTCAGTTTGTCCGTGATATGTACACCGGGGAACTTTAAAACTTTCCACCTTCTCCACTGCTGTCCCGTCAATGTAGATGGGGGGGTGCTCCCTTTGCTGTTTCCTGAAGTCCACAATCATCTCTTTTGTTTTGCTGACATTGAGTGAGATGTTATTTTCCTGACACCACACTCCGAGGGCCCTCACCTCCTCCCTGGAGGCTGTCTTGTTGTTGTTGGTAATCAAGCCTACCACTAGTGTCGTCTGCGAAATTTATGATTGAGTTGGAGCCGTGCATGGCCACGCAGTCGTGGGTGAACAGAGAGTACAGGAGAGGGCTGAGAACACACCCTTGTGGGGCCCCAGTGTTAAGGATCAGCGGAGTGGAGATGTTGTTTCCTACCTTCACCACCTGGGGCAGCCCGTCAGGAAGTCCAGGACCCAGTTGCACAGGGTGGGGTCGAGATCCAGGGTCTCAAGCTTAATGATGAGTTTGGAGGGTACTATGGTGTTGAATGCTGTGCGGTAGTCAATGATCAGCATTCTTACATAGGCATTCCTCTTGTCCAGATGGGATAGGGCAGTGTGCAGCGTGATGGCGATTGCATCGTCTGTGGACCTATTGGGGCGGTAAGCAAATTGGAGTGAGTCTAGGGTAACAGGGTGGAGGTGATAAGATCCTTGAGAGAAGTGAGTGCTACTGGGCAGTAGTCATTTAGTTCAGTTAGCTTTCTTGGCAACAGGAACAATGGTGGCCATCTTGAAGCATGTGGGGACAGCGGTCTGGGATGGGGTTGATTTGAATATGTCTGGTTGAATCAGCGCCTGGTATGGCAACTGCTTGGCATCCAACCGCAAGGCGCTACAGAGGGTTGTGCGTACGGCTTAGTACATCACTGGGGCCAAGCTTCCTTTCATCCAGGACCTATATACTAGGTGGTGTCAGAGGAAGTCCCAAAAAATTGTCAGACTCCAGTCACCCAAGTCATAGACTGTTCTCTGTGCCTACGCACAGCACCGGAGCACCTAATGTAGGTCCAAAAGGCTCCGTAACAGCTTCTACCCCCAAGCCATAAGACTGCTGAACAATTAATCAAATGGCCAACTGGACTATTTGCGTTGACTCCCCCCATAGCCACCTTACCCCTGCCTACATTTACAAATTACCCCTTGTATATAGCCTCATTGTTGTTATTTTATTATGTTACTTATAGTAAATATTTTCGCAACTCTATTTCTTGAACTGCATTGTTGGTTAAGGTCTTGTAAGTAAGCATTTGACAATAATCTCTCTACACCATTGTATTCAGGTCAGTATTCAGGTCGTGACAAATAATATTTGATTTTCAAGCAGATTTAAGTCAAAACTGTAACTAGGCCACTTAGGAACATTCAATGTTGTCTTGTTAAGCAACTCCCGTGTACATTTGCCTGGTGTTCTAGATTATTGTCCTGCTGAAAGGTGAATTTGTCTCCAAGTGTCTGTTAGAACGCAGACTGAACCACGTTATCCTCTAGGATTTTGCCTCTGCTTAGCTCTATTCCGTTTCTTTTTATACAAAGAAAATCCCTAGTCCTTTCCGATGACCAGCATACCCATAACATGATGCAGCCATCACCATGCTTGAAAATATGAAGAGGGGTACTCTGAGGTGTTGTTAGTACCAACATAATGCTTTGTATTTAGGACAAAGTTAATTTCTTTGCCACATTTTTTGCTGTTTTACTTTAGTGCCTTGTTGCAAACAGGATGCATGTTTTGTAATATTTTTTTGTACAGGATTCCTTTTCACTGTCATTTAGGTTAGTATTGTGGCGTAACTACAATGTTGTTGGTCCATCCTCAGTTTTCTCCTATCACAGCCTGCAAATGTTTTAAATTCACCGTTGGTCGAGCCTCCCGAGTGGCGCACCTGTCTAAGGCACTGGCGTCACTAATGGTTCGATCTCGGGCTGTATCACAACCGGCCGTGATCGGGAGTCCCATAGGGCTGCGCACAATTGGCCCAGCGTCGTCCGGGTTAGGGGAGGGTTGGGCCGGGGGGACTTTACTTGGCTCATTGTGCTCTAGTGACTCCTTGTGGCGGGCCGGGCGCCTGCAGACTGATCTCGGTCGTCAGGTGAAAGGTGTTTCCTTCCACACATTGGTGCTTCTGAGTTAAGCGGGCGGGTCATGTTTTGGAGGACGCATGACTCGACCTTCGCCTCCCGAAACCGTTGGGGAGTGGCAGCAATGAGACAAGATCGAAATTGGAGGGGATTCAAAATATTGTTTTATCACCATTGGCCTCATGGTGAAATCCCTGAGGGGTTTTCTTCCTCTCTGGCAACTGAGTTAAGAAGGACTCCTGTATCTTTTTAGTGATTGGGTGTATTGCTGCACCATTCAAAGTGTAATTAATAACTTCACCATGCACAAAGGGATATTCAATGTCTGCAAGGCATTGGAAAACCTCCTGGTCTTTGTGGTTGAATCTGTGTTTGAAATGCACTACTTGACTGAGGGACCTTTTCAGATAATTGTATGTGTGGGTTACAGAGATGATGATGTCATTCAAAAATAATGTTAAATGCTATTATCAGCCGGGCTAGACAATCTGGACCCTCTCTTTCTAAAATGATCTGCCTGAAATTGTTGCAACCCCTATCACTAGCCTGTTCAACCTCTCTTTCGTATCGTCTGAGATTCCAAAAGATTGGAAATCTGCCGCTGTCATCCCCCTCTTCAAAGGGGGAGACACTCTAGACCCAAACTGCTACAGACCTATATCTATCCTACCCTGCCTTTCTAAGGTCTTCGAAAGCCAAGTTAACAAACAGATTACCGAACATTTCGAATCCCACCGTACCTTCTCCGCTATGCAATCTGGTTTCAGAGCTAGTCATGGGTGCACCTCAGCCACGCTCAAGGTCCTAAACGATATCATAACCGCCATCGATAAAAGACATTACTGTGCAGCCGTCTTCATCGACCTGGCCAAGGCTTTCGACTCTGTCAATCACCACATTCTTATCGGCAGACTCAACAGCCTTGGTTTCTCAAATGATTGCCTCGCCTGGTTCACCAACTACTTCTCTGATAGAGTTCAGTGTGTCAAATCGGAGGGCCTGTTGTCCGGACCTCTGGCAGTCTCTATGGGGGTGCCACAGGGTTCAATTCTCGGGCCGACTCTCTTCTCTGTATACATCAATGATGTTGCTCTTGCTGCTGGTGATTCTCTGATCCACCTCTGTGCAGACGACACCATTCTGTATACCTCTGGCCCTTCTTTGGACAATGTGTTAACTAACATCCAGACGAGCTTCAATACCATACAACTCTCCTTCCGTGGCCTCCAACTGCTCTTAAATGCAAGTAAAGCTAAATGCATGCTCTTCAACCGATCGCTGCCCACACCTGCCCGCCCGTCCAGCATCACTACTCTGGACTGTTCTGACTTAGAATATGTGGACAACTACAAATACCTAGGCGTCTGGTTAGACTGTAAACTCTCCTTCCAGACTCATATTAAGCATCTCCAATCCAAAATTAAATCTAGAATCGGCTTCCTATTTCGCAACAAAGCATCCTTCACTCATGCTGCCAACCATACCCTCGTGAAACTGACCATCCTACCGATCCTCGACTTCGGCGATGTCTTTTACAAAATAGCCTCCAACACTCTACTCAATAAATTGGATGCAGTCTATCACAGTGCCACCCATTTTGTCACCAAAATACTACCCACCACTGCGACCTGTACGCTCTCGTTGACTGGCCCTCGCTTCATACTCGTTGCCAAACCCACTGGCTCCAGGTCATCTACAAGTCTCTGCTAGGTAAAGCCCCGCCTTATCTCAGCTCACTGGTCACCATAGCAGCACCCACCCGTAGCACGCGCTCCAGCAGGTATATCTCACTGGTCAAAGCCAATTCTTCCTTTGGCCACCTTTCCTTCCAGTTCTCTGCTGTCAATGACTGGAACAAACTGCAAAAATCACTGAAGCTGGAGACTCATATCTCCCTCACTAGCTTTTAAGAACCAGCTGTCAGCAGCTCACAGATCACTGCACCTGTACATAGCCCATCTGTAAATAGCCCATCCAACTACCTCATCCCCATACTGTATTTATTTATCTTGCTCCTTTACACCCCAATATCTCTACTTGCACATTCATATATATATATATATATATATATATATATATATATATATATATATATATATATATATATATATATATATATATTCTGCACATCTACCATTCCAGTGTTTAATTGCTATATTGTAATTACTTAGCCACCATGGCCTATTTATTGCCTTACCTCCCTTATCCTACCTCATTTGCACATACTGTATATAGACTTTTTCTACTGTATTATTGACTATATGTTTGTTTATTCCATGTGTAACTCTGTGTTGTATGTGCCGAACTGCTTTGCTTTATCTTGGCCAGGTCGCAGTTGCAAATGTGAACTTGTTCTCAACTAGCCTACCTGGTTAAATAAAGGTGAAATCCATGCAACGTATGTGACTTGTTAAGCACATTTTTGTACCTGAACCCCCTGAAGAGGTTGAATACTTATTGACTAAAGACACTTCAGCCTTTCATTTCTAAAAACATAATTCCACTTTGACATTGTGGGGTATTGTGTGTAGGCCAGTGACACTAGGTCTCAATTGAATCCATTTTAAATTCAGGCTGTAACACAACAAAATGTGGAAAAAGTCAAAGGAGGTAAATACTTTCTGAAGGCACTGTATACGTGTTACATATTTGTCTTGGATTGTTTTGAAGGTGTTCGATATCTGACCAACCGTTTCTCATCATAGCTTCCATCTCTCTCTCTTGCAGATTCTCTCCCAAACCAATCAGAACCATTCATCGCAGCATGCCCCTTCGTCTTCTTCCTCCTCCCATGTTCTTCCTTCCCCTGGCCCCACCCCTGCCCAGTTCATCCTGCACAGCGCTCTCCCATTGGTGGGCTGCACCAAAACCCCACCCAGCCACCTGCACCATGGCATGTCTTTGGGTGGTGGCTGTGCCCAGACCCCGCCCCCTCCCATGCCCTCTGGGTTCTCGGGAGGGTCCGGAGACTTCAGTGATATAGGCTGGGACAACGAGAGCAAGGACCCTGACAAGGTAGCACCATTAAAAAACATGTCTTTCTACCGCTCCCATATCTTCCATTTACTGATGTGTGTGTGTGTGTGTGTGTGTGTGTGTGTGTAAAGGAATAAGGTCATGTGACTATCAGTACAGTACTGCATAGTGTTGGCACAATACCAGAATGTTGACTTCATTACTGATACTAGGTTTAGTATCACGATGCTCGATACCAAAACAATACCGCGGCAAAAAAAGCCAAAGTTACAGAATGGCACATGATCCAGACAGATATGCTCAGCTACTGCTCTGTTCAAACGTTGGGCATCTTTTGAGTTCAATATCAACACATTTGTTTACAAACATTTTTTTCAGAGACAGCCATGTATGCATTAATTAATCAATTATGCAATCAGTTTGACTTTGTTTTTACCTATCTAACTACATAATGGTAATAATTTATTTCAATGGTAAATACATCTGTAGCATATCCACAATACAGGTGAATGCATATTCAATAGGAGTGTGTGCATGCATTGAGTTATTGAGCTTGTTTTTGGGTGATTCCATGGGGCTACAGATGACAAACCATTTCCCTTCCATTTTGGCACATTTTATTGTATTCATCAACAGCATTTGCATAGAAGTAGCTTTTTTCATAAAAATGTTTGTCTCTTTAATGAGTAATGATGTCATTCACGAGGCAGTCAGTTCGCTGAAGCAATAGATCATCTTTTGGAGAGATGAGAAAGAGACCAAATAAGTGAATCCATAAAGTTTTTATTGGCAATCAGCTATGAAATCAATATATTATGCCTTAGTTTGCATATCATCACAAACACAGTCTAGGGTAGTGAATTGATGTTAGCTTTAGCTGTCACCTAGCAAGGAAAGTTAGCCTACAAAGCTGGACACTATCGGTATATTCTTCCATTGTAAAGGGTTCTAGCCTGTATCGACTTTGTTTTGCGAACAGTAATTAACAGTTTCAACATCTACATGCCTTGTCGCATTATTCAAGTCTGTTAACTTCTGTGCAGTATGAGTGGGAGCTTATATGATGCAGCCCAGACTCCCAGTGCAGGCTAGCAAGTGGAGCAGGCACTGTGAGCTCTATAATAAGGGGTCGACTGTGCTGATAAGAACGGCTTGATCCGTGAGACACATTTGACAGAAGTACCGAAAGTAACAAATTCTACTGCAAAACAGTTTTTCATGTTCTGGTATCTAAAAAGTACTGACGTTTCGGTATACCGTGCAACACTGGTACTGCACCTCTTATTTTATTTATCTCGCTCTCAGTACCTGAAGAAGCTCCACACTCAGGAGCGTGCGGTGGAGGAGGTGAAGCTGGCCATTAAGCCTTACTACCAGCGTAAAGACATCAACAAGGATGACTACAAGGACATCCTGAGGAAGGCAGTGCACAAGGTAACCCAGCCCTCTAACCATAAACCTGCTTTAGCTGCATTACTTTGTTATTACATGGTTTAGCACAATGTTATTAGTGTTATTACATAGTTTAAGTACGCTGTTATTACGTGGCACAGTGTTGTTACGTGGCTTAGCACAGTGTTGTTACGTGGCTTAGCACAGTGTTAACTTTGTTATTCGATGGTGTAAAACACCTTATTCTATGAATGACTTGATAAATGGTTGGATAAGCAGTTGAATCAGGTGTGTTAGTGCTGGGCTGGAACAAAAAAGTTGCTGCTCAGCAATGGTCAGGCTTTTGGGTTTAGGCTGTAGTGTCACTCCGTAACGGAGTGTAGGTGCATTTTGTTCCATAGGAATAACAACCTGTTTGTGACATTTTAAGATTGGCTAACACAATGTTAAAAGATTGGCGTAATTATTAGACTGAGTGGTGTGGTGTCGATACAATTACTTTTGACTTGTTTGTGAATGTTTTATAGAATTTCCACAAACACGTGTGGGCAGTTGTTGGAAGTAGACTTCATAAATAAGGCCAGAGGGAGTGTAGTATATTTAAGCAGTAAGGCCCGAGGGGGTGTGATATATTGGCCAATACACTGAAGAAAAATATAAACACAACAGGTTAAGTGTTGGTCCCATGTTTCATGAGCTGTAATATAATATATATTTTTTAAATAACATATGCACAAAAAGCTTATTTCTCTCAATTTTGTGCCCAAATTTGTTTACATCTCTGTTAGTGAGCATTTCTCCTTTGCCAAGATAATCCATCCACCTGACAGGTGTGGCATATCAAGAATCTTATTAAACAGCATGATAATTACACAGTTGCACCCTGTGCTGGGAACGATAAAAGGTCACTCTAAAATGTGCAGTTTTGTCACTGCCACAGATGTCTCAAGTTTTGATGGAGCATGCAATTGGCATGCTGACTGCAGGTATGTCCACCAGAGCTGTTGCCAGAGAATGTAATGTTCATAAGAACCATAGACCATGTGTAACCACGCCAGCCCGGGACTTCCACATCCGGCTTCTTCTCCTGCGAGATCGTCTGAGACCAGCCACCCGGACAGCTGATGAAACTGTGGGTATGCACAACCGAAGAATTTCTGCACAAACTGTCTCAGGGAAAGCTCATCTGCATGGTCATAGTCCTCACCAGGGTCTTGACCTGACTACAGTTTTGGCATCGTAACTGACTTCAGTGGGCAAATGCTCACCATCGATGGCCACTGGCAAGCTGGAGAAGTGTGCTCTTCACGGATGAATCCCAGTTTCAATTGTACTGGGCAGATGGCATACACCGTGTGTGACATTGTGTGGGGGAGCGGTATGCTGATGTCAATGTTGTGAACGGAGTGCCCAATGGTGGGGGTGGGGTTATAGTACGGGCAGGCATAAGCTACGGACAACTAACACGATTGCATTTTCTCTAAGGCAATTTGAATGAACAGAGATACTGTGATGAGATCCCGAGGCCCATTGTCGTGCCATTCATCTGCCGCCGTCACCTCATGTTTCAGCATAATAACGCATGGCCCCATGTCGCAAGGATATGTACACAATTCCTGGAAGCTGAAAATGTCCCATTTCTTCCATGGCCTGCACACTCACCAGATATGTCACCCATTGAGCATGTTTGGGATGCTCTGGATCGACGTTTACGATAGCGTGTTCCAGTTCCTGCCAATATCCATCAACTTCTCACAGCCATTGAAGAGTGACAACATTCCACAGGCCACAATCAACAGCCTGATCAACTCTATGCGACGGAGATGTCTCTCGCTGCATGAGGCAGATGGTGGTCGCACGAAATACTGACTGGTTTTGTAATCCACGCCCATACTTTTTTTTGAAGGTATCTGTGACCAATAGATGCATATCTGTATTTCCAGTCATGTGAAATCCATAGATTAGGGCCTAATTAATTAATTAAATGTATTTCCTTATATGATCTGTGACTCAGTAAAATCTTTTAAATTGTTGTATGTTGTGTTTATGTTTTTGTTCAGTGTGAGGCCAGTTAGACATACTGCCAAATTCTCTAAAACGGCATTGGCCTAGGGCTGTTCTTATGCACGATGCAAAACTATATATTGGCCATATACCACAAACCTCAGAGGTGCCTTATTGCTATTATAAACTGGTTTCCAACATGAAAAAAGGACAGTAAACAAGTATTTTTGCATCATACCCGTGGTATATTGTCTAATATACACAAGGCTGGAATACTGTTTCAGCCATTAAGCATCCAGGATGCAAACTACCCGGTTTATAATGCAGAATATGTAACTATGTTCCAACACAGTAACAATTGGAAGTTGTAATTACGTTACATTGTAAGTAATTACAGCCTAGAGTAATTACTGTGTAGTTAGTTTAACAGCAATTTGATATAGTGTGTTTATGACTAATACCGATCTGTGTGTGTGTGGTTGTCTCTGCTTCTCAGATCTGCCACAGTCGAAAGGGAGAGATCAACCCGGTCAAGGTGAGCAACCTGGTCAAGCTTTATGTTCAGAGGTACAAGTACTTCAGGAAGCACGGTCGAAAGATGGATGAGGAAGTGAGGGAGGACAGAGAGATGGATTCCTCCTATTGATTGGACAAGTGGGCGCTCTCACCCTACTCCCATTGGTTCTGCTGCCCACTCTTTGCACGTGACTGGGCCCACTGAGGCTGTAGAGTGACATTTGTTTTATTCATCTCCCTATTTGCTGTCCCCATGTAAACTCGTAACCCCCTGCTCCCTCTCTCGTCTCCTGTGTGTCTTGCTGTACAGAAATATTGAGTAGATATCCGCAAAATATACACGCACTATATGAATAAATAAAAAATGACAATGTTATGGGAGCGATGCAGAACACGCATGCATACACACTTACACGTGCGCACACACACATACTGTACATACTGTAAGTACACTACACTGACTCTCCTTTCTCTCTGTGTGGTATAAACCTGTCAAATAGTCAGGTTGTTGGTCGGCTGGTTTAAATATAGAAATTTGACACTTGATTTTCTGTTCCTGTCTTTTATTTGAAGTCTGTACTCTGAGGGGCGGTTTCCTGAGCACAAGCGAGTTCGCTTTTAAGTCTAAGATCAGGCTTAATCTGTGTCCGGGAAACCAACCCTGAAGGTTTTTTGTACTCTGATCAGTGCTTAGGCAGAGAGCGAAATAAATGAACGCAAGGTGTCACTGTCCTACAAGCTATGGATTTACAGGCTTGCAGCATACCCGTCACTGACTGAGTGAACTGTTTGTAATAGATTCTTTATAAGTGCTGTTTCTGAACCAGGCTTAAATACTGTAGGTAATGTAAGAATGTAAACACTTTAGTTAAAAGAAGAGCCGCTTTGCAGCCTAAAGTAATTATACGCATCTGTGTATCTCTGTGTATCCCTCTCTGTCATACACAGAGGCTGATCTAGGATCAGTTTTATCCACACAATCCTTACGCTACCCATTTAAAGTAGGGAACTGCAAAACTGACCATAGTTAGATTTTAGGTGCAATTTGACACTTACTCTGTGCTTAGTCTATTTGAGTCTCCATTGGTTTCTATTAGTGTTAGTGAGTAATTTTTCTAGTCCATGGCCACAAATGTGATATCCGTCAATAAACGGGCATCAAATTAAACATTGAAAGCATATGCCTTGTGACGTCAGAGCTGACTGTTAAAAGCAACCATGAAAATGAAGTACCCCTGCGACTTGATGAGTTTACACATTGGAAGTTGAAGCTATGTGGTGAGTCAACGCGTGTTGGGTGCCTGGGATGTGTGTACTATGTTGGATGTATCATCGCGCTTGTTCCTTTCATTGTCAGGTCTCTGTTAGTGGGTGAACACTCCTGTCAGTTTATCTCTACAACTGTTTGACCAGTCAGGCAGTCAGAATTGGAACCAATGGAATAGTCCCAAAAGAGTCGACTCCAACCAACATCAAGAGCACCTCAAAACTATGTAAGTATGTAATTATTAAGGCTGTCAGAGTTGATCAGTTTTCATCAACTTTGACTAAGGCCCAGTTCCTTCCCTTATCAACCAAAAGCATGAAACCCTAGGCCTACACTGAGTTCACCAAACATTATTCCTAATATTGAGTTGTACTTGCACATCCCCTTATGCCTTCAGAACAGCCTCAATTCGTCGGGGCATGGAATTTACAAGGTGTCCAAAGCGTTCCACAGGGATGTTGGCACATGTTGACTCCAATCCTTCCCACAGTTGTCAAATTGTCTGGATGTCCTTTGAGGGGTGGACCATTGATACACACGGGAAATTGTTGCACGTGGAAAAACCCAGTAGTGTTGCAGTTCTTGACACAAACCGGTGCGCCTGGCACCTAATACCATACCCAGTTCAAAGGCACTTAAATATTTTGTCTTGCCCATTCACCCTCTGAATGGCACACATACACAATCCTTGTCTCAAGGCTTAAAAATCCTTCTTTAACCTGTCCTCCCCTAATCAGTTTAATACACTTTTTGACATTTTAATGCACCATTTTATTTTTCTAACGATTAATCACATTATCTGAAAGTGTTGGAAATACATTGAAAACATCCAAAATACATGAACACTATACAGCAAAAATCTACAAGTTGGCATTGAGGTTAAATAAAGTGAGCTTTCTCAATTTACCTAATTTGCTAACCGTTACTTTAGACAAAATCAAGACCTCACTATACGTGTAATGTTTTTTTGTATGAACTTGGACACTTTTCAACCAATCCTATTCATCTCCAGCACTAAACCAGTGTCTACATATGTGAAAACGGCACATTTCTATCAGGGGCAGTCGCCATACCCTAGCTCAAGGCCAAAAATGTAAAGTAAGCAACAACAAAGTAGGTTAAAATAATTCCAATCCTGATTAAAATGCCTTTAGGACCATGCAAAGCATCACTCGGAGAGCAGCTGTCAGCCTCCAGCCTTTTTTCTCACTTTTAGAAATTGGAGACCGTGCCAGTTTGTTTTGCAAGTCAGCCATTTAGGCAGTGCGCAAATTGCTTTGAATTTGATGTCTCCATTTGAACTTGTAAACCTTGTAATCTGATAGCCAGGGGTTAATTGAATTGGGAGTAGGGCAATGTTCCCTCTTTGTTTCGGTACTGAGCAAATTTAAGGTCGGCTGAGCACAAACCTGAACGTTGTGAAAATGATGTGCAACTTCCAGCAGACTTTTACTGAGAACACTGAGGCTGTACCCTCTAAGGTACAGTTTTAACAATGGCCAAGTAGGCTACTGTGGCTATTTGATCATAATGTAGGCCTACCAGTGGCATACCATCAAAAACAATTGAGAAAATGCATCCTAAAACATTTTGACATGAAAATAGCTGTAATATCATTCAGCCTACAGTAGCAGCTAATGTGTGGTGCTCAATGTAGGCCTACATTCCATGAGACTTTTGGAAAAAAACATGCAGGGCTTGACATTAACCTGTTTTCACTTCTTCTTCAGACAAGGAGATGACTGAAAATGTTGTGTTTGATGCAAGAAACCACTTTACAAAATAAAATGCATTATTATTCCCATACCATTATTACAAAAAAATCGGACAAATTATGCTACCCTCTGCCTATTGTCTACTTAGCTTAATCAAGCATGTCTCAAAATGCAACACTGCCCCTTTAAGACAAAAGACTGTCTTTTCAAAGATGTCTAGAGATCTTTTGATCTTTGAGATCAGTTTTCTGCTCTTGTAGGAAGCAATCACTCCCCTATTGCATTTGCACAAGCCGGGGAAACATTTGCACAAGCTGCCCCCTTGTTGGCTACTATGTTGCAATATCTACAGTCGAAGTCGGAAGTTTACGTACACCTTAGCCAAATACATAGAAACTCAGTTTTTCACAATTCCTGACATTCATTCCTAGTAACAATTCCCTGTCTTAAGTCAGTTAGGATCACCACTTTATTTTAAGAATGTGAAATGTCAGAATAATAGTGGAGAGAATGATTTATTTCAGCTTTTATTTATTTCATCACATGCCCAGTGGGTCAGAAGTTTACATACTCAATTAGTATTTGGTAGCATTGCCTTTTAAATTGTTTAACTTGGGTCAAATATTTTGGGTAGCTATCCACAAGCTTCCCACAATAAGTTGGGTGAATTTTGGCCCATTCTTCCTGCCAGAGCTGGTGTAACAGAGTCAGGTTTGTAGGCCTCCTTGCTCGCACACGCTTTTTCAGTTCTGCCCACAAATCTTCTATGGGATTGAGGTCAGGGCTTTGTGATGGCCACTCTAATACCGTGACTTTGTTGTCCTTACGCCATTTTGCCACAACTTTGGAAGTATGCTTGGGGTTCATTGTCCATTTGAAAGACCCATTTGCAACCAAGCTTTAACTTCCTGACTGATGTCTTGAGATGTTGCTTCAATATATCCACATAATTTTCCTTCCTCATGTAGCCATCTATTTTGTGAAGTGCACCGGCCCTCCTGCAGCAAAGCACCCCCACAACATGATGTTGCCACCCCCGTGCTTCACGGTTGTAAAGGTGTTCTTCGGCTTGCAAGCCTCCCCCTTTTTACTCCAAACAAAACAATGGTCATTATGGCCAAACAGTTCTATTTTTGTTTCATCAGACCAGAGGATATTTCTCCAAAAAGTACTATCTTTGTCCCCATGTGCAGTTGCAAACCTTAGTCTGGCTTTTTTATGGCGGTTTTGGAGCAGTGGCTTCTTCATTGCTGAGTGGCCTTTCAGGTTATGTCGATATAGGACTCGTTTTACTGTGGATATAGATACTTTTGTACCTGTTTCCTCCAGCATCTTCACAAGGTCCTTTGCTGCTGTTCTGGGATTGATTTGCACTTTTCGCACCAAATTACGTTCATCTCTAGGAGACAGAACGCGTCTCCTTCCTGAGCGGTATGACGGCTGCGTGGCCCCATGGTGTTTATACTTACGTACTATTGTTTGTACAGATGAATGTGATAACTTCAGGCGTTTGGAAATTGCTCCCAAGAGTGAACCAGACCTGTGGAGGTCTACAATTGTTTTTCTGAGGTCTTGGCTGATTTCTTTTGTTTTTCCCATGATGTCAAACAAAGAGGCACTGAGATCGAAGGTAGGCCTTGAAATACATCCACAAATGCACCTCCAATTGACTCAAATGATGTCAATTAGCCTATCAGAAGCTTCTAAAGCCATGACATCATTTTCTGGAATTTTCCAAGCTGTTTAAAGGCACAGTCAACTTAGTGTATGTAAACTTCTGACCCACTGAAATTGTGATACAGTTAATTATAAGTGAAATAATCTGTCTGTAAACAATTATTTGTCATGCACAAAGTAGATGTCCTAACCGACTTGCCAAAACTATAGTTTGTTGACAAGACATTTGTGGAGTGGTTGAAAAATGAGTTTTAATGACTCCAACCTAAGTGTATGTAAACTTCCGACTTCAACTGTATATTGATTACAAGATTCTCCTTCTGACCTGCTAAGCCCTTCACCTCTCAGACCCTCTTCTCCCCTACCAACCTACACAAGCACTCCATTCCACCACAGAAGGCCACCTTGTCATCCCCAGGTCCAAGCTCCCTCTCTCCAGCCATCCATGACTCTGACTCCTTCAGTTCTTCCTAAAGCCCCACCCTTTTGACAAGGCCTACCCATAAGCGCCCCTCACATACATACATACATACATACATACATACATACATACATACATACAAGCAAAACAATACACTACAAAGACATTCCCCTCTGCACCATATTGATCACCATCTAACCCAAACCGTTACCCTACCCCTTACCCTAAATCGGGTTTGTATCCAAACCCCTACCCTCCCCATACACAGATACATCACACTCTTTCCCTTCTTTGAGCCCACAATTCTTTGTTCATGTTTTTGTTTAGTCTGCTGCTGTTTTGTTTGAAATGCACTGCAATGTCGAAAGAAAAACAAGTTTGAAGTGCTATGGAAAAATAGCTGGGAATTTTTTTATTTATTAATTCCTGGTGATTTTTTTTTTTTTTTTTTTTTTTAACAGAATGGACTTTATTTGTGGGTATAAAAAAAAAAGGTAAAATCACCAGGAATTCATAAAACAATTAGTTCCCAGCTATTCCCACAACTAAAAAACCTTTTAATATTTTTCAGCCCTGAATCGAACTCTGTGTGTACCCCCCTTCAGCCTGTAGAGGGGGGTACACACACTTTGTTGGCTATGTGTATTCCCCCCAATCTTTTAACTGTGTTTCACCCACACGTGTGTGTGTGTGTGTGTGGGGGGGGATGACTTTAGTTCTGGATTTTAAAAAATCTGTAAAATCACCAGGAATTCATCAAAAAATTTGTTCCCAGCTATTTCCACAACTAAAAACATATAATATTTTTCAACTTGAATTGAACTCTGGACATTGGATTTGTATGCTTCAAGACTAACATTTCACCACTCTCCATTGTGGATAAAGGATTATGATTTAAAAAAATATTAGGACAATTTATATTGGAAAATTTTGCCACTACAGCCGTTATCCTCGCAAGGGAGGGTGCACAAAGTATTGAAAACAGGGACCCGTGCCAATCATTTTCACACCTTTGTATCTTTTTGAGATATTGTTGTGTTACTTGTTAAACAAAATCTCTTTCTCTAAGCAATTGTATTAGTATAATATTCATAATTTGTTAACACAATACAAATACTGAGCTATATTGTATGCTATGTCATATTTTATGTTTTGTGTGTGAACCCGAGGACGAGTAGCAGCTGCATCAGAAAAAGCTAATGGGTATCCTAATAAATAAATATATGGATTTTGTGTGTTGTCCATCCCTGTGACCAAGGCGTTTGTTGTGTGTTATAGAGTGGTCCTACGAGTTTGGCCGTGCTGTATTGGCTGTGGTGTTTACCCTCTGTCTCATCTACATATTCACCATCCACAAACAGCTGGGACCCAAGATCATTGTTGAAAAAATTGTGAGGGCTTTCTAAGAAGAAAGAGAACACTGTGCACTGCAGTGTGTCTAAGTAATATACTTAGACATTGGGTTGTTGTATCTGTCTCATTATGGCGACTGTGAGAGCATAGACCGTGCCATTGACGCCATCTTCATTTTGAAGCGGTCAATTTTCTTCTACTACTTCTAAGAGTTGGCAAACAAACTGAAAGGGTGCCAAAAATTGTGGATAAATTAAGATGAATGACTCAAGCCATACACCATTGAAATTTTCAAGGTTCCTGTCTGTGTAAGTAGGTGTTCCCTCTCTCACGTGAGAATGCTTTCCCGCGAGAGCGAACTGCTGACTTTGGTCTACTTCTCTGGGGCACCGCCTCCGCGGGGTGGGGTAATAAGTAGGCCCCACCCGGTCAGATAAAATAAGGGAGAAGGATGTCTCGCTGTATCTGTCTCTAAGGGTTGCTTACAGCCACCTAGAGTGTGTTGTTTGAACAGGTATAAAGCCAATGTTTGCGAGTTACTGCCACCTGCAGTTATGAAAGTTATGCTCACGAGTATAATTAATTGGCTGATCTCTTCTGATGACCTGCATGGTCCAAGTGATCCTTCCTTAACCCATAGGAAGTCTCACCCAATTGACTACTTAACATTGGTGAAAGTCCTTAATGGCGCTGGCCATGCTGAAATGGGATTTTGGGCACTAGAGTCTATCTATATGGTCTAGATTGAAGTGCTGGTTTAGGCAGGAACAACTAGTATTCAAAGAAAAGTGTAAAAACTGCACACAAAAACTGTGATATTCCCGAATGTAATATTCTGTTCCCCTCCTGATTGGCAGATGAAAGACATCTTCTTTTTCCTCTTCTTCCTGGCGGTGTGGCTCATAGCCTACAGCGTAGCCAATTAGGAGCTGCTCTACTCCTACGACCTTCGTCCTTGTTGGATATTTATCAGAGTGTTCTACAGGCCATACCTCCACATATTTGGATAGATCCCCATAAACAAAATTGATGTTTTTTTAGGAATGTGGTTTGCATGTGTATGTAACATAGTATATTCTCACTTAGTGCATTCATTTTAAGATAGCTAACTGTAAATCACTCTCGATTAGAGAGTCTGGTAAAGGAAACTATTTGTATATACAGTACCAGTTAAAATTTGGACACCTACTCATTCAAGGGTTTTTCTTTATTTTTTATTATTTTCTACATTGTAGAACAATAGTGAAGACATCAAAACTATGAAATAACACATGGAATCATGTATGAACCAAAAAAGGGTTAAACAAATCATAATATATTTGAGATTCTTCAAAGTAGCAACCCTTTGCCTTGATGACAGCTTTACACACTCTTGGCATTCTCTCAACCAGCTTCACCTTGAATGCTTTTCCAACAGTCTTGAAGGAGTTCCCACATATGCTGTGCACTTGTGTGCTGCATTTCCTACACTCTGCGGTCCAACTCATCCCAAACCATCTCAATTGGGTTGAGGTCGGGTGATTGTGGAGGCCAGGTCATCTGATGCAGCATTCCATCACTCTCCTTCTTGGTCAAATAGCCGTTTACACAGCCTGGAGGTGTGTTGTGTCATTGTCCTTTTGAAAAATAAATGATAGTCCCACTAAACACAAACCAGATAGATGGCGTATCGCCGCAGAATGCTGTGGTAGACATGCTGGTTAAGTGTGCCTTGAATTCTAAATAAATCACAGACCGTGTCACCAGCAAAGCACCATCACATCTCCATGCTTCACGGTGGGAACCACACATGCAGAGATCATCCATTCACCTACTTGATTTGTTTAACACTTTTTTGGTTACTACATGATTCCATATGTGCTATTTCGTAGTTTGATGTCTTCACTATTATTCTACAATGTAGAAAATAGCAAAAATAAAGAAACTCTTGAATGAGTAGGTGTGTCGAACTTTGACTGTACTGTATTTCAATATCTTACATTGTCAATAGATATCGCTTTACTACCCCCTCCAGGTTTGGTGAATGGACCAACCAGACCCTCAAGACTGCCATTGGCAAGTCCCTTGATTGGTACCAGGAAGGGTGGGAGAACAACCTGAAAGTAATTATCTTTGCACACAACAGCAACATTCAGGCCTCCACTGAGTACGGACGGGAGCCGCAGCTGTTGACTGAGGTAAACAATGCAATTGTATATACAATTAATGCATATACTCTATAGTCTTTCAAATTTGTGATTGACTTAGTGTTGTTTTTTTAAAATTATGTTTTAATTATGTTTATTTAGAATACATTGTATGCTAACTGTTCAACTGGAGTTAGCATGCTAGAATCCCTGCTATTTATGACCAGACACGGTAAAAATGTAATTCCCACCACACGTCATTACCACCACATAATGAACTGTGATGGTAAGGACAGAATGTGGTGGTAATGACAAAATTTGTACTTACCTTAAGACCTGAAAAGAAAAACAAATTACATATATGATCATGGTTAAGTTGAAATTGAACAGTAATTTGCTAAATTACATGTGTTATGTTAGGATGATTGAGTGATTTTGATGTCTATTTATGTGACCTACTATGGTTATTACTGACTTTATTTATTTATTTTTTATGTTTCTATAAGATGCCCCCTAAATCAACCAAGGAGAGGACAAGGACATACAGTTGAAGTCGGAAGTTTACATACACCTTAGCCAAATACATTTCAACTCAGTGTTTCACAATTCCTGACATTTAATCCTAGTAAAAATTCCCTGTCTTAGGTCAGTTAGGATCACCACTTTATTTTAAGAAAGTGACATTTCAGAATAATAGTAGAGAGAATTATTTATTTCAGCTTTTATTTCTTTCATCACATTCCCAGTGGGTCAGAAGTTGACATACACTCAATTAGTATTTGGTAGTATTGCCTGGGTCAAACGTTTCGGGTAGCCTTCCACAAGCTTCCCACAATAAATTGGGTGAATTTTGGCCCATTCCTCCTGATAGACCTGGTGTAACTGAGTCAGGTTTGTAGGCCTCCTTGCTCGCACACGCTTTTTCAGTTCTGCACAAAACATTTCTGTAGGATTGAGGTCAGGGCTTTGTGATGGCCACTCCAATACCTTGACTTTGTTGTCCTTAATCCATTTTGCCACAACTTTGGATGTATGCTTGGGTTCATTGTCCATTTGAAAGACCCATTTGCAACCAAGCTTTAACTTCCTGACTGATGTCTTGAGATGTTGCTTCAATATATCCACATAATTTTCCTTCCTCATGTAGCCATCTATTTTGTGAAGTGCACCAGTCCCTCCTGCAGCAAAGCAACCCCACAACATGATGCTGCCACCCCCATGCTTCACGGTTGGGATGATGTTCTTTGACTTGCAAGCCTTCCCCTTTTTCCTCCAAGCATAACGATGGTCATTATGGCCAAACAGTTATATTTTTGTTTCATCAGACCAGAGGACATTTCTCAAAAGTACGATCCTTGTCCCCATGTGCAGTTGCAAACCGTAGTCTTGCTTTTTTATGGCAGTTTTAGAGCAGAGGCTTCTTCCTTGCTGAGCGGCCTTTCAGGTTATGTCGATATAGGACTCGTTTAACTATGGATATAGATACTTTTGTACCTGTTTCCTCCAGCATCTTCACAATGTCCTTTGCTGTTGTTCTGGGAATGATTTACACTTTTCGCACTAAAGTATGTTATCTCTAGGAAGACAGAACGCGTCTCCTTCCTGAGCGGTATGACGGCTGCGTGGTCCCATGGTGTTTATACTTGCGCACTATTGTTTGTACAGATGACGTGGTACCTTCAGGCATTTGGAAATTGCTCCCAAGGATGAACCAGACTTGTGGAGGTCTACAAAAACAATTCAGAGGTCTTGGCTGATTTCTTTAGATTTTCCTTTGATGTCAAGCAAAGAGCCCTTGAAATACATCCAAAGGTACACCTCCAATTGACTCAAATTATGTCAATTAGCCTATCAGAAGCTTCTAAAGCCATGACATCATTTCTGGAATTTTCCAAGCTGTTTAAAGGCACAGTCAATTTAGTGTATATTAACTTCTGACCCACTGGAATTATGATAAAGTAAATTATAGGTGAAATAATCTGTCTGTAAACAATTGTTGGAAAAATTACTTGTGTCATGTACAAAATAGACGTCCTAACCGACTTGCCAAAACTATAGTTTGTTAACAAGAAATGTGTAGAGTGGTTGAAAATCGAGTTTTAGTGACTCCAACCTAAGTGTATGTAAACTTCCGACTTCAACTGTACTCTCTATATTAAAAGTATGTGGACACCCCTTCAAATTAGTGGATTTGGCAATTTCTGCCACACCCATTGCTGAAAAGTGTATAAAATCGAGCACATAGCCATGCAATCTCTATAGACAAACATTGGCAGTAGAATGGTCCATACTGAAGAGCTCAGTGACTTTCAACATGGCACCATCATAGGATGCCACCTTTCCAACAAGCCAGTTCATCAAATTTCTGCCCTGCTAGAGCTGCCAAGGTCAACTGTAAGTGTTGTTATTGTGAAGTGGTAACATCAAGGAGCAACAACAGCTCATCCACGAAGTGGTAGGCCACACAAGCTTACAGAACGGAACCACCAAGTGCTGAAGCGTGTAAAAATCGTGTCTGTCCTGTCACGTAACACTCACTACTGAGTTCCAAATGGTATTTAAATATCAGTTTTATATGAAATGTCATTTCCACCACTCTGTCATTACCACAACACTAAGTCATTACCATCAAGGTACATATTTTAGAAGTAAAGGTGCATTAAATTACAATTGATATTGATGATTTTTCCCATATGTGAACCTTAAATGCTTGTTCTCAATATTTTACATTCCTTCAGAAATGATCTTAAGATTTTTATGTGGTAAATACATGTTTCTGAGTATCATCAAGGCAAATATGGACATTTGGACATGACAATGATTAATACACTGAGGGGAAATGAGCAGGGTACATATGATTTAAGAAAACTTCCAAATAGTAAATCAATAACATGAAAAAAATACATTTCATGAGAAATATTATATAAAATACCATATGCACAATTTCGGTAATTTCCTTTTCAACTAAAATAGCACATTTTATGTCGTGTTGGTAATGACATTTCCCCTCGGTAATTTGGTGAAACGATAAAAAATCGTTATAGTCTTAAATAGTATGGTCTCAGCCACTATTAAATCTTGTATCCAGACAGTGAAGAAAATATTCAGATAGATAAAAAGCAGTTTCAAGAGGTTTCATTTTCCAAAACATTTAACATCCTAAAGTTACCAACCACAAGGAGGTACTAATGAGCTATGCGAGATATGTATATTTTTTTATCATAATAGAGGACTACTGAAATTGTATTATTTTGGTGTAGATACGGAAAGGGCAGGTTAAAATAAAAACATAACACCCAGACAAGCCAGTGTATGTATCAAACTGATTCGCATATGAATGGAGTAGAAATTAACTGACTTCGTGATCTGTAAGGTTAGTAACTTTAATGTGTCAGGCAGATTACACAATTTTGCGTCATTTCCGAAACGTAGCAACGTTTAAGACATGGATTTCATGTAATGTTAACAAGGTACCAAAAAGTAGTTTGAATTAATGTCTTTATTTTATTATCTAAACAAAACTTGTTTAAACAGCGAAATTGTTGCATAGCGATGATGAAAAGAATGTCGTTTAGGCTGTAATGATCTCCAAAATTCAAATTATTAGGTCATCTCACCGTTGATATAGCAACGGACGCTAATAGTTTATCGAATATCCTTCCTGTTTGGCCCTGTCTGGGGGTATCATCGGATGGGGCCACAGTGTCTCCTGACCCCTCCTGTCTCAGCCTCCAGTATTTATGCTGCAGTAGTTTATGTGTCGGGGGGCTAGGGTCAGTTTGTTATATCTGGAGTACTTCTCCTGTCTTATCCGGTGTCCTGTGTGAATTTAAGTATGCTCTCTCTAATTCTCTCTCTCTTTCTTTCTCTCTCTCGGAGGACCTGAGCCCTAGGATCATGCCTCAGGACTACCTGGCATGATGACTCCTTGCTGTCCCCAGTCCACCTGGCCGTGCTGCTGCTCCAGTTTCAACTGTTCTGCCTGCGGCTATGGAACCCTGAACTGTTCACCGGACGTGCTACCTGTCCCAGACCTGCTGTTTTCAACTCTCTAGAGACTGCAGAGATACTCTTAATGATCAGCTATGAAAAGCCAACTGACATTTACTCCTGAGGTGCTGACTTGCTGCACCCTCGACAACTACTGTGATTATTATTATTTGACCATGCTGGTAATTTATGAACATTTGAACATCTTGGCCATGTTCTGTTATAATCTCCAACCGGCACAGCTAGAAGAGGACTGGCCACCCCTCATAGCCTGGTTCCTCTCTAGGTTTCTTCCTAGGTTTTGGCCTTTCTAGGGAGTTTTTCCTAGCCACCGTGCTTCTACACCTGCATTGCTTGCTGTTTGGGGTTTTAGGCTGGGTTTCTGTACAGCACTTTGAGATATCAGCTTATGTAAGAAGGGCTATATAAATACATTTGATTTGATTTGAATCCCATTCTGACGAAGAGGACGACACTATTTGCCCTGGGGACATTATTTGGCATGACAGGCCCAATGTGCCTCCTCTGGTTTCTCTCTCTGCATTTGGATTGCTGCTGTTGTATCTGCCTGCTGAGCACTGTACAGAGCCAATCTGTCATGGTCACCCCTCTTACCCCCTCTCTCTCTCTCTCATTCCCAGTTGTAGTTCTGTTCTAGTGCCCTCTCCTGGATGACAGAGGCTCTCTTTCAGAGTAACTTGATAAAGCCCACATGTCCTCCACCCGCTCTGAGGTAAGGTTGCATACAGATATATTTAATACATACAGTATATATGATATAGGTTACATATGTTATATTTCTATGTAAGGTTGCCTCCTACCTCAGAGACCTTTCCAGTCAAAATGTAAATGAACTTTATTGATCCCCAGTCAATTTTATTACTTAGTTTTATGTACTAATTTCAGTTTCTGTTCTGTTTTCTCGCTCAGATCTGACCCATGTCTGATGGAGAACAGTGAAATCTAGACACTCGCACACACACCTCTTAGCAATCCATCGATGTCGATGATGACGAATGTTCCTCTTGTGTTCCTCCTGTGGTTCGGGGAAATGCCAAAGATGGACTCGATGCTCATTCAGCCATCCTTTCAATGTTGTTTTTCAACTTTGATTATTTGAACTGCTGCCATTTTGTATGTGGACTATTGTTGCTCTTCTATGTTACTTTGTTGTTCCTATGTTGGTCTAGAAATCTTGTTCCTGTGGCTTATAGAATGAATGGGCAATCTGTTCTCAATGTAATATGTACAAACATTTTTAAAGGTGCAATTCAAATATCTCTACCCCCATAATGACATGACCAAGTACAAACACATTCAACCTGACACAAATACAAAAACATAGATTGTATGTTGGTTTTACACTTGAAAAAATGCTCCACTAAGCGAGATTCAGCCTTAACCCATGATAATCGACAACATTGTTTTTATTAAGGCAATGTCGGAGGTGTAACTGCATTGGAGCTGTCCGGCATTATAGCTATCACGGACATTGCCATTGGATGTGCAGACACAGTAGTAGTAATCGCATGCAGCCTTGTTACAAGCCGTCAAATCGGTGAGCAGCTGCTCTTGTGATCATTGTGAAAAAGCCACACCTGCCCATCTCGCATTATAAGTTCAGAACAAGAAAGTGTAGGCTATATAGAAACAATTACTCTCAATTTGAAAAATCAATAACTAAATCATGAGGATTTCTATCATCCTAATCGAGGTGTAGATTACGTCTCAAATTCCAGTGATTGAACTTGTAAACAAGGCTGCATGGGGATTTCTCTTAACGCTCCACTCCATGCAGCCAATGGCAATGTCCGCTTTAGGTACAATTTGATATTGAGGAAAAAAATGGCTGCATTGGACCTTTAAATGTAGCTATCTGGAGTCTTTGGACCCTTTTACTCCCTTTGTATAGCAGAATATTTGCTTGCTAAATAACCTTTTAAGTACCTCTGTAAATTCTTAAATTTTTCAATGGTGGATTGCTGTATACAGTTTAAGCACAGGAATTTCACCAGTATATGTGGTGATAAAACACATGAAAGTTCAGACTGTTACAACTGCTGCAACCGTTAGTGCTCTATTTGGAAACTCGGAAGTGATTTTCCGCTAGTGGTGTAAAGTAGTTAAGTAGTACTTTCATGTATTTTTACTTAAGTAGTTTTTGGGATACCTGTACTTTACTATTTATATTTTTTACTTCACTACATTCCTAAAGAAAATTCTATACTTTTTACTCAATATGTTTTCCCTGACACATACATAATACATAGCAGGACAGGAAAATTGTCAAATTCACACACTTATCAAGAGAACATCCCTGGTCATCCCTACTGCCTCTGTTCTGATGGACTCACTTAACACATGCTTTGATTGTAAATTATGTCTGAGTGTTGGAGTGTGCCCCTGGCTATCTGTAAATTAAAATAAACAATAATATTATGCTGTCTGGTTTGCTTAATATAAGGAATTTGAAATGATTTATACTTTTACTTTTCATACTTAAGTATTTTTTAGCAATTACATTTACTTTTGATACTTAAGTATATTTCAAACCAAATACTTTTAGACTTTTGCTCAAGTAGAATTTTACTGGGTGACTTTCACTTTTCCTTGAGTGATTTTCTATTAAGGTATCTTTACTTTTACTCAAGTATGTTATTTGGGTACTTTTTCCACCACTGTTTTCCGCTTCAGCCGATCCTTACAGGGAAAGAGCTTGGTTCATGTTGTTGGAGGTGAATGAATGGAGTTCTTTACATATGTTGGATCGTTACTTGATCACCCTGTTGCAGGAGAACTTTCCTGCAATTCAGGAAACGTAAAACTTGTATATTTGAGGTTTAAAAAGGTTTCTGAGGTTTGTTATTTCCACTTCGAAATTTCAGACTTGATTTTCCCGAAAAATGTATCAACCCCTACAAAAATGCCCATTAATTATAATCCACATAATACTTCACATTTAATGTTGCTGCAGGAATATTTTCCTGCTGTAGCAAACTGGCTCAAATTAAGATCCTACATCTGTAGCGTCAGATCTTTCTAACCGACCAAAGCCTAAATGTGTACTTTAGAACTGGGTTTTACCGACTCCTACTGCCTTTTCACCCCACAACAACCATATTTCTACAACGGGTATTAATAACCAGCTATTTTAAAATATCAGTTTGGAGTTATTAGCACCTTTTGTCCGAGTAGACGTGCTGTTAACTGAGTTGAGGAAGGCTGCGGAGGGCTACTGTCCACATTTGCCCTCAGCTGTGGCCTTTTCCCAGGGAGCACCTGGTAACCTGAAGGACGGTTAGGTGACATTCACTAATTTCAGAGATAGAGCTCAAATTTTCATGGAACGTTGTACATTGAAGTTGTTATTAAAGATGCCAAGTGTTAAATATTTGGTTCAAGCGTTTCTAACCCAGCTTGAGGCAGGTCATGTATACTGCAGCTCATCCAAATGGAGAGAGAAATATGTCTTAGGCATGTCTGCATACATCTCCACTTTCAGCTACATTGCAGTCCTCGCCATGCAGTCTTCGGTGTTGCATATCTCTCCTCTTGTTCATCTGCATCTCGTATCACTCTCTTTCTCTACTTTGGTGGTCTCAATCGTAACTGTTTCACACAGTAATGTAGAAGTCTGGGTTGGTAGCAGTGAGAAATGGGGTGGGGACCATAGGGCCAGATTCACTAATCATTGCAGAAAGTTTGCACCTATTATTATCCAATCGGAATATAACAGAGTGTTGAACAAAAGATTAAATAAAGGGAGGTGCAACAAGTGCAAAAGCTTTGGTTCAACTTGGCCCTGATTGGTTGGGTTTGGCTTCATTTTGGAGGCTTTGCAGATATAGTTTGCAGAGGCTCCTCTTGCTGATATCTCATGGGGAGCAGCTGGAGATGTGGAAGAGGGGATTATGAAAGGAGGGGGATAGAGAAAGAGAGAGTGAAAAAGAGGGGTAGAGAGAGGGTGGTATAGAGTGTCAGAAGGGAGGGGAAGAAAGAGGAGAGAGAGAGAGAGAGAGAGAGAGAGATGGTGGTATCTTCAGTGTCAGTCAACTCACAGTGCCAGGGAGGGTCACATTACACTGACTCTGGGAGTGCAGGGTTTTAAATAGAGGGGCTATTTTGGGGGCTACATGTTCAGGAGGGGCTGAGGGGTACCGGGGAGAGGGTGTACTCAGAAGGAAGGTAGTGGAAAGGCTATATGGGTTGAGTGTGAAGACCAGGCCATTCATTGTTGATCATTGTGCCTGCAATGCTTGGTAATGTGTGTGTGTAACCAAGGGCTGGCTCATTGCTTGTTCCTACAGTGCTGGAATTGTGAGAGTGGTGGGTTGGTGTGCATATAAAAATGGTGGGTAAAAACTGAGTGGAACATTTGGTACAAAGCTAATTGGCATAGGCATTGACATTGGCAAATAGTTCCCAATTGGGGCAGCAGGGTAGCGTAGTGGTTAGAGCATTGGGCTACTAACTGAAAGGTTGCAAGTTCAAATCCCCCAGTTGACAAGGTACAAATCTGTTGTTCTGCACCTGAACATGGCAATTAACCCACTGTTCCTAGGTCGTCATTGAAAATAATAATTTCTTCTTAACTGACTTTCCTAGTTAAATAAAAAAAATTGATTGCTGATATGTCTTCTCTCAACACTGTTTGCTTGTCTCACCAACGTGCTCTTTTCTCTCTCCCCCTCACTCGTTCCACTGATATAGTTCTGATATCACCCCTCACTCTCTCCTTTGCTATTTCAATTCTTCCTCCTTCCACCTCCCTTCTTTCACGATATATGGTCATCCTGGCCTGAGCCTCCTTCTCCCACCGTCCTCTCTAAAGTTAAACTTGAACATTTGATGACGGCAAAAAAGCAAGCAATATCTGCCCCTCTCTCTCGCTATCTGCCTCTCTTCCCTGTTCATTCCATTTTAGACGGTGCAAGCATGGTCAACGGTGGAGCATTTGCCCCTGTCACTCAGCCTAATTGCCCCCCTTCCTTCTCATCTTACCCCCCGGGTTGGTCTCTCTCTTCTCCTGCCCGTCCCACATTAGTGCCGTCTGTGTCAGGTCTGCAACGGGGTCTCTTCAAACTGTGCCATTTTACTGCATGCTTAAACTTTAAAGGGTGGAGTAAACAAGCACTATTTAAGGAGGACAAGAGGGTTACTTTTTTTTCTTCCAAAGGAGGACACCTACCTTTTTCCAGGAGGGATTTGGTTTATCGTTGTGTTGTGAGGAGTTGAGAACAAGTGTCTGGATTTCTACTTGGAATATCCCCGTTCAACTGGGCATTACATAGGCCTATTGTGTGCACTTCTTTATAACTGGTGCCCGTTCCCCATTGCTCTCCTTAGGGTTTGTGTGTGTGTGTGGGTGTATTGTGTGTGTGGGACAGAAAGGCAACAAACTCTGGGGGTGTCAGTGTGCACGTGCTAAACCATTGCACTGCAAAGGGAGTGATCCCTCATTTATCTGGTATCATCCCTCACTCTCCTCGTTTATCTATCGTCCCTCACTCTCAACCCTTTGTTCTGAGATTAATCATGGCCTCCTTTAAGACGTGGCTCTTGGGACTGTTCCTAGCCCTGCTCTGCACCTTCCAGACCCCTCTTGCCCCTGGCGTCAAGGCTCAAGACCTGCCGCTGGCCCCCCAACAGGATGTAGTAGCTGATGACGAGGGGGAGCATGCAGCGGATGTAGGGGGAGATGACGACGACGATGATGATGATGATGATGGGGACAGTAAAGAGGACGATGAGGATGATGACGATGATGACGACGACGACGAGGATGATGACGACAACGATGATGACGACGACGACGATGATGATAACGATGATGATGACGACGACGACGACGATGATGATGACGACGATGATGACAACGATGATGACGACGACGATGACGACAACGATGATGACGACGATGATGATGACGATGATGACGATGATGATGATGACGACGATGATGACGACGATGATGATGACGACGATGATGACAACGATGACGATGATGATGATGCTTCTGCCGCAGCTGATGATGACGATGACGACGACGACCACACGGGTAAGTTACGTCTTTTCACTTAAATTATGCTGCATTCTTTACCCACCTTCCCTCGCCATCATCTCTGTGTGACCCTAACCCCACTCCGCTCTGCCTGTCTGAAACTATATCAGAAGAGAAAGGGAGAGGGGAGGGGCTTAGCCACACCTTGGCCACTCCCCTCTCCTTACCTCTCCATGCCCTGCAGAACCTCTCCTTGTCAGTTAGTTCTCAGCTCAGCCTGTCACTCAGTTCAGCTGTCCAATCAGAGTAGATATAGGAAAAGAGACTAGTACAGAAGTCCCTCCTTCACCCCTTTACAGCTGTCCATTACCTTTGCTGTGTCTGTCTGACTCTCTCTGTGTTCTCTTCCCTGCTTAAATAGAGTTATGAACAAAAATTGAACTGGCCCGCCTGGAGTCCCAACTGTGTGTCGTCCTTCGTACAGTACACTAGATATGAACCTGGGGACTACAGAAGCATTGTAATGATGAGTTAAAGGAGATTTTTTTTAATTTTTTAATTTAAAAGTAACACAGAGACTTGATAGAATCAGTCATCGGATCATAGTATAATTCAGATCTTTTGATTTGTGTCTTGTTTGAAATAATGGTTTCTTCTTTTTCACTCCGTCCTTCCTTTCTCACGGTTATGGATTGGATTGACCTGTATTTGTGTCTCCTCCATGTTAACCTACAGAGAAAGAAAGAGAGACAGTGATGTAGAAAGAGGAGGCTTGATAGAGATAGACAGACAGACAGGAGGAGGAGGAGGTGGAAGGGGTGAGGGGTGAGGGGAGGCAACAGAGGGCTAAAGAATTCATTAATTTTACTAGATAAGAGTAGTAAGGAGTGGTAAAAGTAATAGTGTCAATAGAGTTTCTCTCTTTCTCCACATCTCTCAATCTCTCTCTTTCCCTGTAGAGCTTCCTTCTTTGTCACTATGTTGAATAGTTCCAATGAAATGAATGTACTGTATATACAACCCTGGTCTATGTTTTTACGTCATCTTTGAATGCATATTAATAACACATCTGTGAATGTATCCATTAATATTTTGTAATACTCACTCAAGCGGTTCTCAGACTATTATATTTGTACAAAGATAATCATTCACATACTGAGAACAGAAACTTCCGTTATTTTCTTAAACTAATTTAAAATATTTATATGGCCATTCGTCATTTGTCACTTTAGAGAGGATAATTGGAATATGAATTATTCTTATAATACATTAATTTGTATAATTGCATATGATACCACTTTAGTTAGATTACATGTCAGATATCAGAGATTTTACACCAGATCAAGCAATGTTTGTGTGGGCTACCTCTAGCCTGGTACTCGACGTAGATGTTGAGGTTTTTCATATTTTGGAGAAAAAAATAGTATTTGGAAAAAGAGAGAAATATATCTGTTTTATGTAGCTAACTGACAAGACATGACAATTACTCCAGAAGTTGCATGAATAGAAGTGTTTGACTTATTTTTGTGTGGATTTTTTTGTGTTTTTGTTTTTTGACTGTGAAACAACCCCTTTCTGTGAAAACAGTGACAAAATATCACCTCTGATCATGTCTCTCTAACCCTACTTTCAAATCATAGAATAAATCAATTGATCATGAAGAGTTGCATGGATGTACTTCTGTTGTTGCCTGGAGTCATGGGTTTGGTGACTGACTACACGCATGGAGTAAATCTGTGTAATATAAAAAAAGTGGGAGATAGTACTGAAACAAAGTCTGTTTGAGTCAAATGAACAGGAAAAGTTAAAATGTTAATCTTACTGTGGAATGGTTTATTGTATGGTCATACTGTGTGAACCTATATATATTTAAAATAACTAGACTTTTCTTTATGGGCATTTGTGATTATAATCTACCTATGTGTATTTGTGTGTACAAAGCATGTTCTGTGAGGTAGTCTGTACATTGTAATGGTTTGTGTATGTGGTTAGAATTTGTGTGTGTCTACAGAATATGAGCGTGTAGAACTAGTGTATGCATGCGGGACTGTATGTAGGAAATGAGTTTTTGTACAGTATGAATGAACTCTACACTGCCATTCTGTTACACTACTACCTTGCTACACAAACAAAAATACATTCATGAACACCATCACAGAAAATGTACAGATACACACATACGTGTTAGGATGGGAAAGAACAACTTATTTTACAGAGGCTGACGGTAATGATGATGATGATGATGATGATGATGTACCGGCTGCAGCTGATGACGATGATGACGACAATGATGATGATGATGCAGCTGATGATGATAATGACGATGATGATGACGATGAGGAAGAGGAGGAGGACGATGACGGTCAACTGTATCACAAAGGATCCCTATGTTCATACTGTGAATACTGTGAGGTAGGTTTCACCATCTAGATAGAAACACCAGTTTGGTTACATTTATTGGTAAAACAATTTGCACCCTTTTAATATGTTTCCCCCATCCTTGTGTAACGGACGTGAAATGGCTAGCTAGTTAGCGGGTACGCACTAATAGCGTTTCAATCAGTTACGTCACTTGCTCTGAAACCTAGAAGTAGTGTTTCCCCTTGCTCTGCAAGGGCCGCGGCCTTTGTGGAGCGATGGGTAACGATGCTTCGTGGGCAACCGTTGTGGATGTGTGCATAGGATCCCCGGTTCGCGCCTGTGTCGGGGCGAGGGGACGCCGTAAAGTTATACTGTTACACTTGTTAAAAATGTAAAAAATTCTCTCTCCCTCACATTTTCCCTCTCTCTCTCTTGCCCTCCCCCATATCTTTATCTCTTTCTCTCCTTCTCAGCACTGTGACACCTGCAACAAGTGCCCATGTGCAGAGGGAGATAAGTCTGCCCATTGTGACACCTGCCAGGTAAAATTACCTTCCCATTCAACCACTAGTAACCTACACCCTCAGAAAGAAGGGTTCCAAAAAGGTTCTTAAGCTGTCCGTGTAGGAGAACACTTTTTTGGTTCCAGGGAGTAGCCTTTTTTGGTTCTAGGTAGAACCGTTTTGGGTTCCAATTGTAGAACCCCACAGAGGGTCCTACATGGAATCCAAAATGGTTCTACCTGGAACCAAAAAGGGTTCTCCCTGGAACCCCAAAAAATGTTGCTTCCAGCGACAGTATGAAAATGAGACGCACTGGATATTGAACCCAGGTCATCTGTGCACCATAAGACTTTGCATTATAATTAGCTTGGGAAGTTAACACAAGTCTTCAGGTCCTAGGCAAGGTTACAACAGAGCCAGTCAAAACCTAGTCTCTCAAATCTCTGGGAGCTCTCTACGCTTCGCACGCTCCATACAGCGGTTGTGAGAAGAAAGACTAGTCAAAATCAAGCTGACCAAATCATCATCAAACCTCACTGTTACCCTTGAACTAAGCAGAAATCAGATATGATCTAGATATGGTGACTTAGGCAGAGCCTTCCTTTGGCATGCAGAATTCTATGCAGTGCAGCTCTCTACACTTAAAGACATCATGACAACCACATAACTCTGTTATAATTACTACTGCATAATAAATCAGGACTATGGCTGTAATCGGGAACGTGGCTGATGAGAGGGTTGTAAAAAATTATGACGCCTGTGACTGTAAGACTGGGTGACTCTCGAAAGATAATTTGATAGTGGGGTTCCCTTTTTTATCATAACGATGAGTTGACTCTAATTTTGCATTTGCATGCTCCTCGGAAGTAGGAAGCTGATCTTAATATGATGATATTTTTTTACATCAAGAGGGCTGGTTATGATGCAATGACAAAGTCAGATCGGAGAAGCTCCTCCCTCCAGTTATGTCCTATGATGTTATATCCTCCTTTATTTCTTATCCTTCTCTAATGCCTTACCCTTTTCCTGCTTATTTCTTTAGATGTGCAACTTCTGCTACGTGTGTCCCATTTGCAGCACACTTTGCCAACCAGGTAAGACAGGGGTGTGGGACTGTTTGATAAAGAATGATTGTATGAACTGCTTGCAAAAAACAGTTGACATGTCATTAGCCACTAGAGGAATGTTTGAGGTTGAAAGCCAGGCAGCAGAAACATCAGCGTCACTGTATGTTTTTAATCCCCAAGGTGGTTTTCTGGACGAGCTGACTGGATCAATCTATAAGTAAGACACAGTTACACGTTCACAGTGACATAACACCCTTTTGAATGCCTCAGCTATCAACATTCCATTTGACACAGAATTACGTTTATTCTCAAAATTACAAATAATGTCTATCAGTTACTGCAGTTAATGCAGTTACTACAATCTTCCATTAGCATTGAGTCACTACATGCCGCGCCCACTGCCACTGAGGCTGCTTCTAACAGTACGGCTCGTATCGAATGGACGGAGAAACAATTATCCACACAATGTGGAAAGATGTCTTCGGCTACACACATATAAAAACAGACATTAAATGCCAGCCATTTGTTAAAAATAGTTACGTTTATTTCACAGTGACATGCCAATTAGCTAACATTACTGCCTTCTGAAAGCACCAGGACAAGCCAGTGCAAATGACCAGTGCACACTGGTGTTGTACCGAGGTGCCTGCCGACCTGAGGGGCTTCCCACTGGGCAGCTGTATCCTGTTGAGCACTGCTTCTCACAGTTAACGTTACGGCGAGGGAAGTAGCTAGCTACAGTGTCTTTTGAAAGTATTCCTACCCCTTGACTTATTCCACATTTAGTTGTGTTAGAGCCTGAATTCAAAATGGATTAAATGGATTGTTTTTCTCACCCATCTACACAACATACCCCATAATGAGAAACTGAAAACATGTTTTTAGAAATATTTGCAATTATATTACCATGAAGTCTAAGGAACTGTCCTTAGATCTCTCAGATATAATTGTGATGAGGCATATATCTAGGGAAGGGTAAAAAACAATTTCTAGAGTGTTGAAAGTTTCCAAGAGCCCAGTGGTCTCTATCATATGGAAATTTAAAAAAAAATGGAACTGCTTAGAGGTGGCCGTCTGACCAAACTGAGCAACTGGGCAAGAACGACCTTGGTCAGGGAGGTGGCCAAGAACACAATGACCACTCTGACAGAACTACAGAGTTCCTTGGCTGAGATGGGAGAACCTACCAGAAGGACAAGACTCTCTACAGCACTACACCAATCTGGGCTTTATGGGAGAGTGGCCAGACGGAAGCCACTACTGAGAAATAGGCACATGACAGCATGCTTGGAGTTTGCAAAAAGGAATGTGAAAGACTGGGATCATAAGGCAAAATATTCTGTGGTCTGATGAGACAAAAATGTAACTCTTTGGCCTGAATGCAAAGCGCTATGTCTGGAGAAAACCAGGCACAGCTCATCACCTGTCTAACACCATACCTACCGTAAAGCATGGTAGTGGCAGCACCATGCTATGGAGATGCTTTTCAGCAGCAGGTACTGAGACTGGTACGAATAAAGAGGAACAATGAATTGAGCCAAATGCAGGCAAATCCTTGATGAGAACCTGCTTCAGATTGCAAACTACAGACTGGGGTGAAGATTCATGTTCCAACAGGAATGTTAACTTAACCAAGTTTGAGAAAAGCTGCATGGAAGAATGGTAAAAAATCCCCAATCCAGATGTGCAAAGCTGATACAGACATACCCAAGACGACTGAAAGCTGTTATCGCCACCAAAGGTGCTTCTACAAAATATTGACTGTGTGAATACTTATGTAAATGAGATATTTCTGTATTTCCTTTTCAATACATTTGCAAAAATTTCTAAAAACATCTTTTCACTTTGCCATTATGGGGTATTGTGTGTAGATTGGTGAGAAAAAATATATAGTTAGCAAATCCAAATGGCAAGCTATTGTAACCGATGTGAAATGGCTAGCTAGTTAGCGGTGGTGCGCGCTAATAGCGTTTCAATCGGTGACGTCACTCACTTTGAGACCTTGAAGTAGTGGTTCCCCTTGCTCTGCAAAGGCCGCAGCCTTTGTGGAGCGATGGGTAACGATGCTTCGTGGGTGACTGTTGTTGATGTGTGCAGAGGGTCCCTGGTTCGTGCCCGGGTCGGGGCGAGGGGACGGACTAAAGTTAAACTGGTACATTGATGCTGTTGACCCGGATCACTGGTTGCTGCGGAAAAGGAGGAGGTCGAAAGGGGGGTGAGTGTAACCGATGTGAAATGGCTAGCTAGTTAGCGGTGGTGCGCGCTAATAGCGTTTCAATCGGTGACGTTACTCGCTTTGAGACCTTGAAGTAGTGGTTCCCCTTGCTCTGCAAGGGCCGCGGCTTTTGTGGAGCGATGGGTAACGATGCTTCTTGGGCGACTGTTATTGATGTGTGCAGAGGGTCCCTGGTTCGCGTCGGGGCGAGGGGATGGACTAAAGTTAAACTGGTACACTATCACACCCAAATGCACATGCACCTCACCCTGTGATTCTTTCAATAGGCCTACCCGTGTGAGTAGAAATGTGAAGACTGATGCGCATTAAAATCAATAAACCAACCACTTGTCTCCCTTCATCCGTTAGGACTGTAGCCGACGTCTTCGAAGCTGACAAATAAGCCCCTGTCGCCACCATGTGGCCAAGGAAGATGCTGCAGCCAAGGGATTGTATTATCTCTTAGATTCACTGTCATTATTTTCACTTTTAATAAGTTATAAATAATTTTTCTGTCATTTTTGTTGTTGACTGAGAACACCACAAACATGCAAACTGGATATAGAGATATTGGATAGATTGGATACACATATTGGATATAATGGATAGCCTATAGAAGTTGTAATGAGAATAACTTTAATTTAGCTACTTGTGTATTATTGTTAGATGACAGATTTATGGTATTCTTCTCAGGAACATGCATTCGTATTTTAAAGTCATATCTGTGTTTCTTAAACACAGTGGGGTTGTATGAAATAAACTAAAGGGGAAGTTTTAAACATTTGTGCTGTACTGTTTTTATGTGCACTGTCATATCAAATGGAAAATGCATCTAGAATTAGGCTATAATAGAACAAAATATGTTGGCAGATATGCACAAACATTGGGTATTTTATCATTTCAGCTTCAATTGGAAGATTCATATTTTGTAATGGGGAATATAAGCGTAGAGTGTAAATTGTTGACTGCCATTGAGTAGAATGTACAGTATATACTAAACAAAATATAAACGCAACATGTTGGTCCCATGTTTCATGAGCTAAAATAAATTGTCCCAGAAATTATACATCTCTCTCAAATTTTGCACACAAGTTTGTTTACATCCATGTTAGTTAGCATTTCTCCTTGCCAAGATAAACCATCCAGCTGACAGGTGTGGCATACCAAGAAGCTGATTAAACAGCATGATCATTACACAGGTGCACCTTGTGCTCGGGACAATAAAAGGCCACTTTAAAATGTGCAGCTTTGTCACACATCACAATGCCACAGAAGTCTCAAGTTTTGAGGGAGCATGCAATTGGCATGCTGACTGCAGGAATGTCAACCAGAGCTGTTGCCAGAGAATTTAATGTTCATTTCTCTACCATAAGCCACCTCCAACATAGTTTTAGAGAATTTGTGTATGGCGTCATGTGGGCACGCATAAACTACAGACAATGAACACAATTGCATTTTATCAATGGCAATTTGAATGCACAAAAATACTGCGACAAAATCCTGAGGCCCATTGTGAGGCCCATTTTTTATAGGTATCTGTGACCAACAAATGCATATCTGTATTCCCGGTCATGTTAAATCCATAGATTTTTTTTCAATAGACTGATTTCCTCATATGAACTGTTAACTGAAATTGTTGCATGTTGCGCTTATATTTCTGTTCAGTATATGTCTTTGGTCTTCACAGGTCAACATAATTGGGGTAAAATACTATTACTGCATAACATTTGAACATCCCTCTAATATACACTGCTCAAAAAAATAAAGGGAACACTAAAATAACACATCCTAGACCTGAATGAATGAAATATACTTATTAAATACTTTTTTCTTTACATAGTTGAATGTGCTGACAACAAAATCACACAAAAATTATCAATGGAAATCAAATTTATCAACCCATGGAGGTCTGGATTTGGAGTCACACTCAAAATTAAAGTGGAAAACCACACTACAGGCTGATCCAACTTTGATGTAATGTCCTTAAAACAAGTCAAAATGAGGCTCAGTAGTGTGTGTGGCCTCCACGTGCCTGTATGACCTCCCTACAACGCCTGGGCATGCTCCTGATGAGGTGGCGGATGGTCTCCTGAGGGATCTCCTCCCAGACCTGGACTAAAGCATCCGCCAACTCCTGGACAGTCTGTGGTGCAACGTGGCGTTGGTGGATGGAGCGAGACATGATGTCCCAGATGTGCTCAATTGGATTCAGTTCTGGGGAACGGGCGGTCCATAGCATCAATGCCTTCCTCTTGCAGGAACTGCTGACACACTCCAGCCACATGAGGTCTAGCATTGTCTTGCATTAGGAGGAACCCAGGGCCAACCGCACCAGCATATGGTCTCACAAGGGGTCTGAGGATCTCATCTCGGTACCTAATGGCAGTCAGGCTACCTCTGGCGAGCACATGGAGGGCTGTGCGGCCCCCAAAGAAATGCCACCCCACACCATGACTGACCCACCGCCAAACCGGTCATGCTGGAGGATGTTGCAGGCAGCAGAACGTTCTCCATGGCGTCTCCAGACTCTGTCACGTCTGTCACATGTGCTCAGTGTGAACCTGCTTTCATCTGTGAAGAGCACAGGGCGCCAGTGGCGAATTTGCCAATCTTGGTGTTCTCTGGCAAATGCCAAACGTCCTGCACGGTGTTGGGCTGTAAGCACAACCCCCACCTGTGGACATCGGGCCCTCATACCACCCTCATGGAGTCTGTTTCTGACCGTTTGAGCAGACACATGCACATTAGTGGCCTGCTGGAGGTCATTTTGCAGGGCTCTGGCAGTGCTCCTCCTGCTCCTCCTTGCACAAAGGCGGAGGTAGCGGTCCTGCTGCTGGGTTGTTGCCCTCCTACGGCCTCCTCCACGTCTCCTGATGTACTGGCCTGTCTCCTGGTAGCGCCTCCATGCTCTGGACACTACGCTGACAGACACAGCAAACCTTCTTGCCACAGCTCGCATTGATGTGCCATCCTGGATGAGCTGCACTACCTGAGCCACTTGTGTGGGTTGTAGACTCCGTCTCATGCTACCACTAGAGTGAAAGCACCGCCAGCATTCAAAAGTGACCAAAACATCAGCCAGGAAGCATAGGAACTGAGAAGTGGTCTGTGGTCACCACCTGCAGAACCACTCCTTTATTGGGGGTTTCTTGCTAATTGCCTATAATTTCCACCTTTTGTCTATTCCATTTGCACAACAGCATGTGAAATTTATTGTCAATCAGTGTTGCTTCCTAAGTGGACAGTTTGATTTCACAGTGTCACGTTCCTTCCTTATTTCCTTTGTTTTGTCTTTGTTTAGTTGGTCAGGACGTGAGCTGGGTGGGCATTCTATGTTATGTGTTTCTATGTTGTGTTCATTGTCAATTAGCCTGATATGGTTCTCAATCAGGGGCAGGTGTTTTACGTTTCCTCTGATTGAGAACCATATTAAGGTAGGCTGTTCTCACTGTTTGTTGGTGGGTGATTGTTCCTGTGTCAGTGTTTGTACCACATGGGACTGTTTTCGTTCGTTCGTTCGTGTGTTCATTCCTGTTCGTGCGTTCTTGTTTGATGTTCTCAAGTACAGGTCTGTTCACATCGTTTATTGTTTTGTAGTTTATCAAGTGTTTTTTCGTGTTCATCTTTCTTTTTGAATACAAATATGTATTCAACCCACGCTGCGTTTTGGTCCGATCCATGCTCCTCTTCAGACGAGGAGGAGGACGAGCGTTACACACAGAAGTGTGATAGACTTGGAGTTACATTGTGTTGTTTAAGTGTTCCCTTTATTTTTTTGAGCAGTATAGTTTTTGGGCAAATCAATATTTTTACGTCAAGTAGTATTCACATAGGCAAGGTTGTGTAGTAACGGATTACATGTAATGGGGATTATGTAATCCGATTACAAAAATGAAGTAACTAACCAGCCCGGATTACTTTAAAAAAAAAATGTCATCGGGATTACAGTTAAATGTATTAAAAACATCTGATCATATTTAGGATTACTTCATCTAACATCAATAGGAACATTTTATTTTGTCAGCATTGCTGTCATGTCACGCACCCTAAAGACTTCTCACATGCTCTCAACTCGGCAAGAATCTACTGTCCTGGTGATGGCTTATTTTGTATTCCAATTGAATGAATGAATGAATGAATGAATGAGTAGGTAAGGCTGCCATACCATTTACACCTGGCCCACTGGTCAATCAGACAGTCGTATGGACTCCATAGAGCTGCTGCTTGATGCTTAGTTTGTAGCCTATTTACAGTGTATTTTCACTCTGTCTCTGAATAGTGGGAGAGAAAATGCTTTCTGATTGCTCAACATTTCAAACACTGTGTTGAACACATGCTGTTAATGTTGAAAAGAAGAGGGTACCAAGCTTTCTGTTGGTCAACATTTTATTTATCAGCTTATATTCGAGCGAAGGGTACTCAAGTCAGCCATTCACGGTGAGTGCATAGGCTACATTAAATGTAATGTTAAATAGGCCTATCAATTACAACGCAAACTATCAGCAATAATTAGACTATATTTAGAGTTGGCGAACTAACAACTTCCTCAGGTGCTGAATTACTCCCAAATGAATTATCTTATGTGATATTAGTGTCCAAAAAGATGTAGGAAAATTAATCTCTATATCTTTAATTTGATAGGCTTATTGTGAAACCATCTAAGTATCATAATTTCTGCTTGGACATGTTTATTAGTAAAAAAAAATGTTCATGAAATCATACAATTTTAGTAGTCTAGTACACTTAGAATTAAACACATTGAATGGGTTTTGATATGATCATTAGACTACAATTTCTTTCTATTTTCTGACCCCGCAATACAATTGTGGCATGACCAAATCATAGGCTTGTGCCACCAATTGAAAATGTTAGGAAAAAGTAGATATGGAGCCCTGTGTACGCTCTCACACATAGAATATACAATATGTAAATTATAAGAGCCGTATTTCACACTAGTCCCCAAATTGAAAATAGTAATGTTACTAAATGGAAAAATTAGTTACATGTTTTTAAAAACCTAAAAAAAGATGCCTGGGTGTTATACATTAAAGTAATTCTAAAGTAATCTGATTACGATACTCATTTTGAATAATCAAAAGGATTATGTTACAGATTACTAAATTTTTTATGTAACTGTAATCAGTAACGGATTCCATTTTTCAGGAAACTGCCCAACCCTGAGCATAGTCCACTAAATTATCCTAATTGCACACAGAACTGAACCAGCGCCTCTGCAGAATGTATATTGTGGCAACCCCGAGATATCGTAGAGCAATGGGAGATTGAGCTGGTGCCGTGCGTTTACACAGATCTTATAATTCACATATTATATATTCGGGTGAGAGAATACACAGGGCTCCATACTAACTTGAACTAATTAGCATGTCCAAGCAGGAATGCATGATACTTTGACGTGCAACCTTAACCAGTGATTGTCATACATGTTTGGTTTGACAATAGGCCTACAATTCAAAATAGGGTTCCAGAATTTTCAGATTTTTTTTCAATATAGAGATTAATTTGCCTACATCTTTTTGGGCACCAATATCACATAATATAATTTATGCAGGACTAATTGACCATTGAGGAAGTTGTTAGTTTGCCAACTCTAAATATAAAGAGTTTCATTAAAAAACGCTATAGATTTTCTGAAATTATTAAAGAGATTGGTGTGTTTTTTTTAATATCTAATCATGCCATGACATGATTAGTCATGACATCACTTGATGGTTTCATTTCAGAGACAAATAATCATGTTTTTTTGCTAAATTCTATTATCCGCCTCATTCTCAGAGAAATAAGTAGTACTGCTCGATTTTATACAGTCAAATGTAACAAATAACTACATTTTTAATAAATAACTGTACACATGTCTAATCATGTGACAATTTTAAAAAAATGTAAAAACGATTTAATACAGTAATATGAGATCTGTATTTGGCATTTTAGTCATTAGCAGATGCTCTTATGCAGAGTGACTTACAGTAAGTTCGTTCATCTGAAGATAGCTAGTTGAGACAACCACATAACCCTAACATTACATGTACAGTACCTTTGGAAAGTATTCAGACCCCTTGACTTTTTCCACATTTTTTACGTTACAGCCTTATTATAAAATATATAAAATATTTTTTTACATCATCAATCTACACACAATACCCCATAATGACAAAGCAAAAACAGGTTTAGACATTTTTGCAAATGTATACATAGGTATTCAGACCCTTTGATATGAGACTCGAAATTGAGATCAGGTGCATCCTGTTTCCATTGATCATCCCTGAGATGTTTCTACAACATGATTGGAGTCTACCTGTGGTAAATGAAATTGATTGGGCATGATTTGAAAAGGCAAACACTTGTCTATATGAGGTCCCACACAGTAGACAGTGCACATCAGAGCAAAAACCAGGCCATGAGGTCGAAGGAATTGTCCGGAGCGCTCCGAGACAGGATTGTGTCGAGGCACAGATCTGGGGAAGGGTACTAAAATATTTCTACAGCATTGAAGGTTCTCAAGAACACAGTGGCCTCCATCACTCCCCAGCCAAACTGAGCAATCATGGGAGTAGGGCCTTGGTAAGAACCCGATGGTCACTCTGATAGAACTCCAGAGTTCCTCTGTGGAAATGGGAGAACCTTCAAAAAGGACAACCATCTCTGCATCACTCCACCAATCAGGCCTTTATGGTAGAGTGGCCAGACGGAAGCCACTCCTCAGTAAAAGGCACATGACAGCCTGCTTGGAGTTTGCCAAAAGGCACCTGAAGACTCTCAGTCCATGACAAACAAGATTCTCTGGTCTGATGAAACCAAGATGGAACTCTTTGGCCTGAATGCCAAGCGTCACGTCTGGAGGAAACCTGGCACCATCCCTACTGTGAAGCATGGTGGTGGCAGCATCATGCTGTGGGGATGTTTTTCAGCGGCAGGGACTGGGAGACTAGTCCGGATCGAGGGAAAGATGAACGGAGCAAAGTACAGAGAGATCCTTGATGAAAACTTGCTCCAGAGCGCTCCTAAGCACACAGCCAAGACAACGCTGGAGTGGCTTCGGGACAAGTCTCTGAATGTCCTTGAGTGGCCCAGCCAGAGCACGGACTTGAACCAGATCGAACATCTCTGGAGAGACCTGAACAGCTGTGCAGCGACGCTCCCCATCCAACCTGACAGAGCTTGAGAGGATCTGCAGAGAAGAATGGGAGAAGCTCAAGAAGACTCGATGCTGTAATTGCTGCCAAAGGTGCTTCAACAAGGTACTGAGTAAAGGGTCTGAATACTTATGTAAATGTGATATCAGTTTTTTTATTTTATTAAATTAGCAAAAAATTCTAAAAACCTGTTTTTACTTTGTTATTATGGGGTATTGTGTGTAGATTGATGAGGGGGAAAAACAGTTAAATCAATTTTAGAATAAGGCTGTAACGTAACAAAATGTGGAAAAAATCAATGGGTCTGAATACTATCCGAAGGCACTCTGTATAAGATTATGGAAAGTATGATTATGGAGAGGCTAACTTACTTCCTGGAGAGCAGGGGGCTAGTATCGCCACATCAGAGTGGGTGCAGGAAAGGGAGGGGAACTATGGACCTAGTGCTCTGCTTAGAAGCAGAGGTCAGGAAGGTCCAGGTGAAGGAGACGGTTGTGGCTGTTTTTTTCTCTGTGTAGAAGGCATATGATATGATGTGGAAGGAGGGGTTGCTAATCAAGCTTGAGCTTATATACAGGATACGAACATTACATTTACATTTGAGTAATTTAGCAGACACTCTTATCCAGAGCGGCTTACAGGCGCAATTAGGGTTAAGTGCCTTGCTCAAGAGCAGAACGGAAGGTCTTTCCAGGTGAGGGTGGGGAAGTCTAACAGGCATGTATTTGGTGGATAACAGTACACCGCAGGGGAGCATTGGTGAAGCAGTCTAAGGCACTACATCTCAGTGTTAGAGGCATCACTACAGGCCTGGTTCGATTCCAGGCCGTATCACAACCGGCTGTGATTGGGAGTCTCACAATTGGCCCAGCGTCGTCAGGGGGAAGGCCGTCAATGTAAATAATAATTTGTTATTGTGTGTGTGTGTGTGTGTGTGTGTGTGTGTGTGTGTGTGTGTGTGTGTGTGTGTGTGTGTGTGTGTGTGTGTGTGTGTGTAACCTTTATTTAACTAGGCAAGTTGGTTAAGAACAAATTCTTATTTACAATGACGGCCAAACCCGGACGACGCTGGGCCAATTGTGCGCCACCCTATGGGACTCCCAATCCTGGCTGGTTGTGATACAGACTGGATTCGAATCAAGGAGTCTGTAGTGACGCCTCAAGCACTGAGATGCAGTGCCTTAGACCGCTGCGCCACTCGGGAGCCCAACTGACTTGCCTAATTAAATTAAAAATAAAATTTACTCCCTGTAATGTAGGATAGGTCTATGCGTTGCACATGTCACCAAGTACAGTTGTCAGTTGTAACAGGATGTTATTTGGTTTTCGTATGGGAAGTCGAGGTGTGAGGTTGGGGGAAGGTGTGAGAAGGTCAGAGAGGAAGGGGCGTGAACGGGTGGGGGTGTGCACTGCACGATAGTTGCAGTTATGAGGGTGATTAGATGTAGGGTGAGGGTAAAAAGGGGTACACAGATGGCGGAGGTGTGAGTTTTAGAGGGGGACAGGGATGGGGGAGGGGTGAAGAGGACACCTGGCTAGGGGTGCTTTGGAGGGGATAAGATTGTGTGTGGAAGTGGAATAAGAAACATGTATAAGAGTGTACAGGTATGGGGCTTTTGGTTTGGGGTAAGGGTGAGAGTTCAGGCAGTAAGACTGGGGAGATGCGTACCTTGTCTGTGTCTGTCTCGTGGATGAGGTGCTTAGCCTCATTGTCAGTATGGTCAATATCTCCTGGCAGGATCCACTGAGCTACCTCATGGTTATCCAGGAAACCATCCTGACAACACAACACGCATAGAGAGCTGTTACAAACCATCCTGACAACACAACACGCATAGAGAGCTGTTACAAACCATCCTGACAACACAACAGACACAAACCTGTTAACTTAGTATGTCCACAGAAAGAGGGGGGTGTGTGTGTGTGTAAGTATTGACATAGCTGGTCTGAGGGGTAGGGTACCTTAAGTGTACTGACTTAAAAAGTGATGTTATAATGATGTTATAGTAATGTATAAGGAGAGGATGTTGTTAAGGTGATCCAGTAGCAGCAGACTAGTGTACCTTGTTATTGTCTCTAAACTCTGTGAAGTGTTTTTTCTCCATCAGCACCCAGTCTGGTTGGTTCACTCTCTCCATTCTCAGGTGTGAACATGTCCCCTGTGGTGGAAAGAACAGGTTACAGCTTATACAGTAGGTGTTGTAATTCTAAAGTCTATTCCAGGGGTTATGAGCTAGTTCAGGTGTACAACAAAATTGTGAAATGTCTGGGGGGTCACCGAGGAGAGGTTTGAAAACCACTGGTCCATTCGCTGGGGAGAAAATCACTTTCAAAATCATGCCTACTGTGCACCTCTGGGTTATCTTCTGTTTGTGTATGCATACTAGCACTTTTCATTTAACATATACAGTTGGTTGTGGACCCAAGAATATCACTCATAAATCAGTAATAAAAAAAATGAAATATTTGTTGTTCTCATAAAATGTATAAAGAACCAGATATTATGTTTGGTTGATGACATATTGTATGCTATCTGTTTGGAAAGGATAGTAGGTTGAAGGAGAGACTAACCAATATATTCGTCAAGGGTGATCTTTCCATTACCGTTCTTGTCAATGTCTTCTACTGTTCCCTGAAGGGAAACAGAAAAAAATGTGTTGTTTAGAAGAGGGCTGGAGAAAAAAAGTGCACCACCTGGATGTTCCTCAGAATTTGATTGATCCTGTGACTATTGACTGATCCCAGTCCTCTGACTGACCTGTATGACAACGGTCTTCATGTGGTCATACTCCTCAGGGTGAAGGAAGGCAGTGAACTTGACCTTGGTGGCGATGCCGTCCCCGTCGCGGTCAGCTGTCCTAAAGCGCCTTTCGTCTCTAGTCAGCATGGCCTTGTAGCTAGCCTTGTCATCCACGTCGTCAAACTACTCATCTGCAAGGGAGCGGAGGACATTCTCAGTCAAGACATGGCTTTGTAAAGCAAAGATCAGGGTCTGTATGTATCAAGCATCTCAGAGTAGGAGTGCTGAGCTAAGATCAGGTCCCCCCTGTCCATGTAATGTTACTTATTATGATCTAATAGGCTAAACTGATCGCTCCTACTCTGACGCTTTATTCATACTGGCCCAGAACTACACTGTCAGTGTAAATACTCTTGGGTTGTGTACTGCAGTCAAAGTCAAAGTCTAGCCTACTAAAACCTTTTGAATCAGAGTTTATCAGTGATATGTGTCACTAATTTACCCTCTCTACTACAGATTATCTCTACTTTTAACTCCAAAGGGAAAAATGTGTTAACATGTTCTGTTTTCCACCTGTGTTTGTTTCTTTGTATCAAGGATAAAAGACATGGATATTGTGGTAACCCCTTCCCCTGCCTTTGTATTAACAACACGAACCTAAGATGACACCACTATCAAATAGCTGTATAGACACTACTATACTGTCATGTTGAGCTCTCTCCTCTCATTCCCATCTCATTCTTGGATTGTGTTTGTAGCTCATGATCAATCTCTCCTCATATCACGTGGTAATTATATCAAATTAGACCCTACGTAAATAGTATCTTGGTTGTGCCCAACCCTGCCCATCATTCCAACAATCTTTAGCACTCATATAGCCTACTAATTATACACTGACTGTACACCCCTGGTAAATTGGGACTACCCTTTTGAAGTCACAACTCCCTCGCTCATTTGCCTCAAAGTTAGGCTACCCACACACACCCACACCCTCCCTTCTCGTACCCAGGTAGTAGCCGTAGGTTTTGTTTTTGTATCCCTCCAAGCCGATCTTCCCATCCTTGTTCTGGTCGTACTCCTTCCAGTGCTTCAGCACATTCTCCTCGATGTACCTCCTCTGCCTGTGTTTGATCCACTGGTGCAGTTCCCCACGGCTCACGAAACCATCCTTGTCTGTGTCGATGCGATCTACAATCTTCCTGCCAAAGGGACAGAACAAGCCAACTAAGCATACTACCAACAGAAGCGAACTAGCCACCTTTCAGAGCCTAGTTCCTCTCTAGGTTTCTTCCTAGGTTCCTTCCTTTCTAGGGAGTTTTTCCTAGTAACTGTGCTTCAAGATCTGCATTGCTTGCTCTTTAGGGTTTAGGCTTGGTTTCTGTATAAGGTCATTTCCATGTAAAAGGACCCATGAGCACCAACATGAAGTTCATAGGAGCATATCAAATTGGGTATCAAATTAATGCTAAGAGTATATTTTTGAGAAATGAAGGCATACTGTATATACATTTGTTACAGGTTAAGGTTTTGCCATTTGTGTTTTGAGTTTGGACTTTTAGCACGTAGGGCGCTGTCACGATCGTCTAATGAATTAACGGACCAAGGCGCAGCGTACGTAGAGTTCCACATGTTTAATCAGATGAAACTCACAAAAACAATAAACAGCAAAAAAAAAAAACGAACCGTGACGTATAATAGTAGTGCTCACAGGCAACTACACACAAACAAGATCCCACAAAAACCAGTGGGGAAATGGCTGCCTAAATATGATCCCCAATCAGAGACAACGATAAACAGCTGACTCTGATTGGGAACCATACCAGGCCAACATAGACATACAATAACCTAGATAACCCACCCTAGTCACACCCCGACCTAACCAACATAGAGAATAAAAGGCTCTCTATGGTCAGGGCGTGACAGGAGCACCGATTGGTGTCACCTTGTTAGTCAGTATGTGTTACATCTTTGCTGGCTTGTCTATCTCGTAAATTAGAAGGTGTTTCACCTGTGCTGGCCCAAGTGATATTTAAGAGCGGCTGGCCCAGTGCTTCAGTTGAGATGTGCAGTGTCAACACCTTTAGTTGGCGCTCCCTATTTGATGTCTAGAAAAACATTCCTTTGTCTGATCTTCCCTGTTTTCGTTTTGCTAAACTTTTTGGTTTGCTTTCTGTCTTTAAGTTTGGTGGGGGTTTTTCATTTGTATGCCTCTGTCACGACTTCTTCCGAAGTCGGTCCCTCTCCTTGTTCGGGCGGTGTTCGGCGGTCGACGTCACCGATCTTCTAGCCATCACTGATCCATTTTTCATTTTTCCATTGGTTTTGTCTTGTCTTCCTTCACACCTGGTTCCAATCCCATCAATTACATGTTGTGTATTTAACCCTATGTTTCCCCTCATGTCCTTGTTGGAGATTGTATGTTAGTGCTAGTATTGGTGCGCGATGGGTTTTGTACCCATTTTATTATTTTTTGTATATTTCGGTTTTTGGAGTTTGTTTGTGAGTTCTTATTAAATGACTCCGTTTATACCAAGTTCGTTCTCCTGCACCTGACTTCCCTGTCACCAACACACACACCTTACAGCCTCTTACTTGGCAAATTTAGTGGGTACTCATGGTGGGTGTCTTTTAGGTCCCAGTTTTTGTTGCTATGCAATTTTCAGTGGACACCCCCATGAGTGTCTTTTAGAACCCCTCCTAAAACCCCACCTGTTTAGTTTGTTGTCAGTGAGTCTTTGTTAGATCCGCAACATTTTTGGTTTTCTTTCTGGGGAACGTAACACATGTTACACCCAAATTTGGTCTTGTTTGGGGCAGAGCCCATTAAAATAATAGTAGAATAATACCCAAATATGCTAAGGAGGATATTGCATATTTATACCTTTGTGTGAATATTTAGGATACATCACCATGAAGAGAATGACATTCATATCCAAAATTATACATTTCTGTGTAGTACAGATCAAGGACCCATGATGAAATTATGTTACCGCAATTCCGTTACTGGGTGTAAATCCACTTCGCTTACTGTAGTATAATGACCAAAATAGATTTTTTTCAAAGTCAATGTCCCATGTATTAGCCGACACCCGAACCGTTCTGCAGACTTCATTGAATCTTAATTTGGAACAGGCTTTATAAAATACATTTGATTGATTGAACAAGTCAAGGTTAACAGTATGCCAAGACAGAGGCAGGGGGTGAGATGTCTTCACATAAACACAATGACTGTAGTCAAACGGAAGAGTGCAAGCATAGGTGGTTGGAGGAGGGAGAAGAGCAGGGAATGAATGTGTAGAAAGAGAGAAAAAGGATTGAAAGTAAAACAAAAATGATTGAGGATGTAATGTTGACTTAGCCAGATGGGTAGGGCTAGGGATACAGAATTAGTGTATGAAATAATGCACCACAAGGGAATGAGAAAGAAAGAAAGAAAGGGAGGGGTGTCTATTGGAGTAGGATGAAGTTGTTCATAGACTCTGATCTCAGGTCAGTTGCATTCTCCTCCTAATAGTTAAGGATAGGAGTTTAGAGAAGGCAAGCTGATCCTAGATATGCGCCTGGGGGTAACTTCTAACCTAGAGCACTGAGAGTGGGGCTGCATCCCAAATGGCACCCTATTTCATACATTGTTCACTCTTTTTGACCAGAGTCCTATGAGCCCAGGTCAAAGGTACTGCTGTACATAAGGAATATGAACCTGGGTCTAAAGAAATACATAACATAAGAAATATTGGCCCTGGTCAAAAGTAGTGCATATTGGCCATTTGGGACGCTACCAGCATGGGTGTCGTGTGACATAATGTATCCAAGTTTGTCTTTGCTTTCCTCGGGGGTCAGCTGGTCGAAGGTCTTGGCTTCCTCTTTGTCCAGGAAGGCTTCGTGGTCATAATGGAAACCAGTGGAGTTGTCATGGGCATGGTCACTCAGGTCACTATGGCGATGGACACGCTTCTCTTTAGCGGGCACAGCTACCGCCACACCGAGGATGAGAATGAGGGACGGTAGTGACTGCCGCAGCATCTTCTGTCCTGAGAAAGAGACGCTACAGCTCACTGAACAGAACTTAGCCTACAAACAGACAGAGATGATACTTGCCAGATGATATGGGACTCACTCAAGATAATACATTATTGGTTTATACAATGTTTATTTAATGCAACTTTGATAAATATGGGCATTAAAAAGTTGGTCAAACTTCTTCGCCCTATTTATGTCAATGAGTCTAGGCTACTCTTAATTGGGTCGGCAGGTAACCTAGTAGTTAGAGCGTTGGGCCAGTAACCGAAAGGTTGCTAGATCGAATCCCCGCGCTGACAACGTAAAAATCTGTCGTTCTAACTGAACAAGGCAGTTAACCCTCTAGGCTGTCATTTTAAATAAGAATTTGTTCTTAACTGACTTGCCTAGTTAAATAAATACAAATACTCCAATAACGAACTGTACACGTTTTTATTTTATACAACCGAAATCCCTCAATTCGTTTACTGGAGCATATGCATGAATAATAATACAAAAACGTACCAATTTTTAGCAACACGTCTCAATCACGGTTGTTTCTGGGTTTGTAAAGATCTACATGCCTCTTTAAATTCTACAATAAAGGAGGCGGTGCCACGCTTGCTCAGTCAAGGGACACCGAGGTTTATAAACATATGGCAATGAATGACAGGCATCACTGTTTGGTCAAACCCAATGCAATTTAAATCCATTCATATGAAAACAGAGAGGATGGAAAACCCCACCACTGTAGCCTTTCCCACTGTAAAGTCCGAAAATGAAGTCCATAATAATATCGGAAAGACAGACTAACGTGATATTTAATAGAAACGAAGTTAGTCTGCATTCAGCTTTGGGGGAAACATTTAATTTTAGACAGGGTTATTTGATTAAATAATGTATGCTTACGTTGTTCTGGAAACCTAACACTTGAGGGCAGACTTGGATGCCTTTTGAGCAGAACAATCTAAAAACCACAGCAGATATTTTTTTCAGCAAAATCCTCCCTTTTCCGTTTCCGGACTTCTTCATTCCTAGCACATACAGTTGAAGTCGGAAGTTTACATACACCTTAGCCAAATATATTTCAACTCAGTTTTTTCACAATTCCTGACATTTAATCCTAGTAAAAAATTCCCTGCCTTAGGTCAGTTAGGATCACCACTTTATTTTAAGAATGTGAAATGTCAGAATAATAGTAGAGAGAATGACTTCAGCTTTTATTTTTTTCATCACATTCCCAGTGGGTCAGAAGTTGACATACAGTCAATTAGTATTTGGTAGCATTGCCTTTAAATTGTTTAACTTGGGTCAAACGTTTCAGGTAGCCTTCCACAAGCTTCCCACAAATTGGGTGTATTTTGGCCCATTCCTCCTGACAGAGCTGGTGTAACTGAGTCAGGTTTGTAGGCCTCCTTGCTCGCACACACTTTTTCAGTTACTGGCCCAACACTCTAACCATTTGGCTACCTGCGGTCATTTAAAATTAATTCCTTCCTCCCTCCCTCGCCCCTTGCCCTGCAAGTGTAAACTCGTCAGACGTCATCATAATTGTCCACTTAATTTGAGGGCTGAGGGGAGAGTGTGTGTCTTTTAAGTGTTTGGAATGCAGCCCTTAACTATTGTTGTTAAGCCCTTTCAGACAAACCACATCATCAAAATCACATCACTTCATTGGTGTGACATCATAGGCTGTATTCCAAACACTTAAAATACACATCCTATCCCCTCAGCCCTCAAATTAAGTGGGGACTTCTGATGACGTATCATGACGTCTGACGAGTATACACTTGCAGGAAAAATGGCGAGGGAGGAAGGAATGATATTTAAATAGACCGCCCTTGCCCGGAAATTCGTCACTCGTTCATCCTGCAATGATTGTGTTTTTAGCCACAGGTAGCTTGTGGGTGCTTTATATGCGCTACAGTCAATTATGATTACACGGAACGCAAACCGGCTGCGCGCGTGCGCCATTGTGCATACATTTATTTTGTCCCCCTACACCAAACGCAATCACGACACGCAGGTTAAAATATCAAAACAAACTCTGAACCAATTACATTAATTTGAGGACAGGTCGAAAAGCATTAAACATTTATGGCAATTTAGCTAGCACTTGCTAGCTAATTTGTCCTATTTAGCTAGCTTGCTGTTGCTAGCTAATTTGTCCTGGGATATAAACATTGAGTTGTTATTTTACCTGAAATGCACAAGGTCCTCTACTCCGACAATTAATCCACACATAAAACGGTCATCTCTCCTCCTTCCAGGCTTTTTCATCTTTGAATTTATATGGTGATTGGCATCTAAACTTTCATAGTATTACTACGACGACCGGCAACACAGTTCGTCTTTCAATCACCCATGTGGGTATAACCAATGAGGAGATGGCACGTGGGTACCTGCTTCTATAAACCAATGAGGAGATGGGAGAGGCAGGACTTGCAGAGCGATCTGCGTCAGAAATAGAAAGGACTTCTATTTTAGCCCTTGGCAACGAAAACGCTCTTTGACACGCGTGAGCAGTGTGGGTGCAATAATTGAATAACATAGATTTCTAAATGTATTTTGCAACGCTCGTGCACACAACACGAGCGGTGTAGTCAGGGTATTATGATGGCATGTCTACTTACATTAACTATATAATTATTAATATACACCTACTCTATGATAGCTAGCAAATGAATTAGCTAACTAACGTTAGCCAGTCTATCTGGAATTTCTGAAGAAGGAAAATATTTTATTTCGACAATTTCCAAAAGCTAACCAAAGAATAAACATCATTACTTTTACGAGACATGTTTGTGCATTAGTAGCACCATTTCTAACTTATTTACATTAATTTTTACTTACACTTGTATGTTGACTCCATATTAACGTTGAGGTTTTAAGTTTTGGCCAACTTTTCTTAGCGGATATCCAATCATCGCGAATTGAATTATGGGGCGTTTCAGGCCCCGTAGTGAACATAATTGGACACTCGCAAACTCCATTAAAAACGAGGGTTTAGGAGCTTACGTGGCAAACCTCCATTGCTTGGCTAATAATTTGGACCAATGGCAAATACGACCGCGGGGTTTCCCCCAAGGGCATAGGGCTGAGGGTTTAGGTCCGAGGGCTGTCTACTTTGAGTTTGAAACGCAGCCATAGAGGGGGGCAGAGCAAGCTTCAAACAGGAAGCTCACCTGCAAAGCACATGATAAGATTGGTCACATAGGTTGTTTTCTATTTTGATGTTAAGGTTATAAAATGATCATAAATAATGCACTGTGCCACATTGTGATGTAAATGTGCATACTATGCCGGCCTCCCGAGTGGCGTAGTGTTCTAAGGCACTGCATCGCAGTGCTAGCTATGCCACTAGAGATTCTGGGTTTGAGTCCAGGCTCTGTCGCAACCGGCCGCGACTGGGAGGCCCATGGGGCGACGCACAATTGGCCCAGCGTCGTCCGGGTTAGGGAAGGGTTTGGTCGGCAGGGATATCTTTGTCTCATCACGCACTAGCGACTCCTGTGGCGTGCCAGGTGCAGTGCACGCTGACACGGTCGCCAGGTGTACGGTGTTTCCTCCGACATATTGGTGCGGCTGGCTTCCGGGTTGGATGGGGCATTGCGTCAAGAAGCAGTGTGACTTGGTTGGGTTGTGTTTCAGAGGACGCATGGCTCTCGACCTTCGCCTCTCCCGAGTCCGTTTGGGAGTTGCAGCGATGAGACAAAACTGTAACTACTACCAATTGGATACCACGAAATTGGGGAGAAAAAAAGGGGGTGAAAATACAAAAAAAATTATATATATATATTTTTTAAATGTAGGTTAGGCAGGGCTCTGGTACTTGTAGTACTATGTCCTGTAAATGTTTTCTTGTAATATTGTTATTAGTACTGTTATTTGAGTGAATTCTGTAAAAGTGGGACACATTTTGCATTTACGTTTTCTGTACTCTTCAGAGATCTATCCAACATATTAGCCCAATACATGATACATTTCTGAAATTCTCAGATGTTTCCAAATCACACACAATTGAATTGAATTGTTATTGGGGTACAATTGGGACTATAATAATGGTGTCCCAGTTTATTTAGCCTTCTGTCCCAGTCTACCAAATGCGAACCGGAAATAGGCTTTTGACTCAGTGTACACAAAGGGGTTTGTCATGCCTACTGTGAATATGAGAACAATTAGATTTTTTTGTGATTAGGAAACTTCTTGAGGATGTATTGGACTAATATGTTGGATAGATGTCTACAGAGGTTACAGCAGACGGAAATGCAAAAAATGTCCCACTTATTCCGAATTGATCCTACTTAATTGTGTTATTTAGTCCTACTTCATTTTATTATTTACGTAATTGTGTTATTTACAAAATTTGTCCTTTCATGAATTGTTCTCATTAACTCATGGAATTTAAAGACTTTCTCACAACATTCTGGGAATGGAACCGATTTGCTATCTTAGTTAACAGGAATCCATTAGTTCTCAGTGTTGGACTCCTCAGACAGGACAATGGTTGACAGCAGGTGTTGCTGTTATTGGATAGTTATACACAGGATGCTGTTGAACAACACAGTTGAGACTTTCTCATCCCCTCCTCTAACCACACCTTTTTATTATGTCCTCTCTCTCGCTCACTCGCTCTCTCTCTCTCTTCGTCTCTCTTTCTATCTAATTCAAACTCGCTTTCGCTGTTTCTTTCTCCTTTCTTTTACTATCTCCCTTTCACACATACCCTGTCTGCCACTTTTTCCCTCCGCTCGGTTTCATTTCTCTCTTCTCTCTTTCCCTTTCCGTCTCTCTCTTCCTCTCTTTCTTTTTTCCTCTCCTCTCTCGCTCCTCTCTTCCCTCGCCTAAGGCGGTGTGTCTAGTTCCATGGAGCAATTGAAGGTGACAGGGGCAGTGAGAGAGGAGGGGAGAGGGAGGGATGGAGGGAGGACGTGCCACACTGTAGCCTGGGGGCACACAACAGCAAAGAGATGGAGAGAGGAGGAAGAGAGAGACTGGAAAGAAGGAAAGACAAAAGCAAGGAAGAGGAGGGGAAGAGTGAATTGAGTGGGGGAAATTGACAAAGTGAAAGAGATGGATATAGAAATGAATATTTCATAATTAATGTAGCCCCTCCCCTTTTATGGAAATTCACAGAGTAACAGAATCACGAAGGGAAAAGGACACACACACACAGACACACACCCGCATGCACACGTAAGCTTGTGTGTTTTGTTTTAAAGGCTTGATATTAATTTGTCCCGGCATGGTTGCTATGGTGACCTCCATTCCCCTCCCCCCAGCAGTGAAAAAGAGAGAGAGGGAAAGAGAGCGAGAGAGAGAGGGTGACAGGGATGAACTAACAAGAGACTGAAAAAATGTGCCCTAAAGCTGCACGAATATTCAAGTAACACACATACACACACATAGACAGTACTCACACTCAGGGCCGGCTCTAGCCTTTTTTGGTCCCCCTCACCTCACAAGCAAAAGTGATTAACAAAATCAACAGGGGCCCCCTGGAGGTCAGGGCCCCTGGGCACATGTACTGTGTGACCGGTCGGTATTCGGCCATGATTACTACAAGTTTAGATAGCTGGCAAGACAAATTTACAAATATAACAATTGTTAGCTGATTGAGTGACTGTCAATGACTGACATAACAAGAAAAAACTAGCTGATGCACAAACACATTTCAAACTTGCCCCTTGTATATTCTACTATTCTTACTCTCAACAGTAAATTGAGACCACGACTGAATTTCAAAAAAACACTATATATACACAAAAGTATGTGGACACCCCTTCAAATTAGTGGATTTGGCTATTTCAGCCAAACCTTTTGCTGACAGGTGTATAAAATCGAGCACACAGCCATGCAATCTCCATAGACAAACATTGGCAGTAGAATGGCCTTACTGAAGAGCTCAGTAACATTCAACGTGACACCGTCATAGGATGCCACCTTACCAACAAGTCAGTTCGTCAAATTTCGGCCCTGCTAGAGCTGCCCCGGTCAACTGTAAGTGCTGTTATTGTGAAGTGGAAACGTCTAGGAGCAACAACAACTCAGCCATGAAGTGGTAGGCCGATTCTGTGCTTCCAGCCTGTTGGCAACAGTTTGAGGAAGGTCCTTTCCTGTTTCAGCATGACAATTCCCCCGTGCACAAAGCGAGGTCCATACAGAAATGGTTTGTCGAGTTTGGTGTGGAAGAACTTGACTGGCCTGCACACAGGCCTAACCTCAACCCCATCAAATACCTTTGGGATTAATTGGAACGCCGACTGCGAGCCAGGCCTAATCGCCCAACATCAGTGCCCGACCTCATTAATGCTCTTGTGGCTGAAGGGAATCAAGTCTCCGCAGCAATGTTCCAACATCTAGTGGAAAGCCTTCCCAGGAGAGTGGAGGCTGTTATAGCAGCAAAGGAGGGACCAACTAATTAATGCCCATGATTTTGAAATTAGTTCGACGAGCAGGTGTGAGTGCTGCCAAATTCTCTAAAACGACGTTTTACGCTTATGGTTGAGAAATGAACATTCAATCCTCTGGCAACAGCTCTGGTGGAAATTCCTGCAGTCAGCATGCCAACTGCACGCTCCCTCAAAACTTGAGACATCTGTGGCATTGTGTTGTGTGACAAAACTGCACATTTTAGAGTGACCTTTTATTGTCCCGAGCACAAGGTGCACCTGTGTAATGATCATGCTGTTTAATCAGCTTCTTGATATGCCATACCTGTCAGGTGGATGGATTATCTTGGCAAATGAGAAATGCTCACTAACAGGGATGTAAACAAATGCACAATGAGAGAAATAAGCTTTTTGTGAGTATGGTAATATTTTATTTCAGCTCATGAAACCATCACTTTCCATGTTGTGTTTATATTTGGGGGGATTGGGGCTCTAAGTGACTGCTTATGACTGGAGCCTGCCCTGCACACACTTGTGCATACAGGTATACACAGAAGATACAGTGTACATGTATGCCCATAAACTCACTCACACAAAGACGGCATGCATAGAAACATCTAAAACACATTTCCAGAGGTATCTTCTAGTCTTCCTTCATTGTTTTTGGAAAACAAAATCCCTTATTTTTTCTGTCATCTATCTCTTACCTCAGATTATTCTCTGTAGCCAGTGACAGAGAGAGAATGACAGAGAGAGAGAGGGAGGTTGAGATGGGAGGGAGGGAAGGAAAGAAGGGAGGGAGGGAGCGAGAGAGCGCAGAGTTTTGTCAACCGGAAATAAAACATGTTGACACCCTCCTTCTCCACCTCCCCCCTCCTCCCGTCTCTCTCTCCCTGTCCCCCTTTCTTCTTCTTCTAATATTATAGTCATACTTAAGTCGTCTTGTTTTTTCTATAGTCTTCATAACAACAACATGCTCTTCCTCATTCCATTCTCTCTCTGTCTTCTATAAGTAGTTATTCTTGAAGTAGTTGTGCACTTCTGTTAAGGTTTGGGTCAGTTGTATTTCAATTCAATCAATTCAGGTCATTCGAAAATTCCAATTCAAGACGTGAAAACTCATCCTTATTGAAAGTAAATTAGGCACTTCTGACGATACGTAAAAGCTTATTAAAAGAGCAGTGATACTATCAAGAGCAGTGTGCGGGATCCTTCTCTTTTCGGCACTTCCTGAATTAAAATGGAATTGACCCCAACCTTGTGTGTTACGAAAAACAAACAATCCAGTCTACCTCCCCCAAAAATATCTGTTTGTAGTGTGTTTTTAGAATATCAGGCAAACGATGCTGTATTATGACTGTAAAACATAGTGAGCTCTCTAAGTCACTGAATAAGACTAAAGATGGATAAAGGGGATTTGAGTAATATAGTTCTCCTGAATACATCTCCACTATCTTATATTGTATTACAGATATATTACCCTACAGGACTCAACATACGTTTGCTCAAACTGTAGATGCAGATTCTCTCTTCTCATTGTTGTACTGTCAAGGGCTCTCTAGTTCTCTGGGCTAATCCAATGAAATATGCAAATGGGGTGTCACGAGTGACAAAGTGCAGTCAGAGAGAAACCAAGCCAAACATGCCGTAGCACGCGTATTTGGCAGCTTGTACTGTGTAGGGTGTGTGTATGTGGGGAGGGGCCTCACGTCGTAGTCCGTAAGGATAGCAACTGACCAAGTTGGTGTGTGAGGGTGTCACTGGTGTGTGTGTGTGCGTGTAAAAAATAATCAAAGTACTGTGTATGAAAGTGTATACCTCAAAGTGTTTGTACTATTGCTATAACTGTGTGTTCTTAGAATGCGACCCTTTCTTTCTTATTTGCACATGAAAATGTATGCAGTTTCTCCAGAAAGAGCCAGAACTGGGCCAGTGGTCTCTCTCTCCCTGTCCTCTGTATCCGAAAGGTCAGAGTTTCTCTCTACAGTCCAAACCCTTTGGAACACTATAAGGCCAAACACATTTCAGTTTTAAAGCTTTACCTACGGTGTTCTTATGAATGGCTTATAAGCCTGTACTAAGTAGGTTGTTATTCATAGACCGTTTATATATCATTTGTTATATATTTATAAACAAGTAAATACCGGTGCATGTCTAAAAACATTCATTACAAGGACATGTAATCATATAGATCATGAATTATATGGCTTTTACATAAAATTGGGTACACTATTGAATAATGTTTAGAAGCCATCCTTCAAATAAAGTGTTACTAGGCCTTGTTTTAAAATTGATATAGGTGATCGTCATCCTCCCTTCATCCTTCACCCTCCCTTCGCGTTTCTTCCATTCTCTCCATACCTTTACCACCCCTCCCTCCTTCCTCTCGTCTCTCTCTCTCTCTGTCTTTCTCTCGCTCTCTCTCTCCATCACCCCTTTTCCTGGCATTAAGTCCAGACCTGACACTGACACTGAGTCTGTGTGTCATCCCTCTCTTCCTCCCTCCTCTTCCTTCTCTCTCCCTCTCTCTCTCCCTCTCTATCCATCGCTCCGAGGACCAGAGTGCCTGCAGACTTGTTTCTCTCTCCCTGGCCCACTCCCCCCTCCCTCGCCTCCTCTCTTTCGCTCTGTCTAACTCTCTTCATCTCTACTCTGGCTCGCCTCCCTGCTCTCTCTTTCTCTTTGCACACACAGTCAACAAAAGCGAGGTCAGAAGAGAGGGATGAGGGTATAACGAAAGAGAGGAAGAGAGAAACCTTGGAAACAGTGGAGAGACTAGAGAAACGCAAGTTTGGAAAACCATCGGCATCCTCTCTCTTGAGTAGGTGAGTGTCCTTTCACTAAACTTGCCAACCAACACTAATGTTGCGGGAGAGAGACAGACACAGACAGAGACCGAATAAGAGAACAAGACAAATTTGGACGAAACATAAAGGAACTATTTATGACAGATAGTGAGAGATAGCAAAAGTACCAACTAGACTAGAGAGGGTGAAACCACACGGAACCAAGATAACTTGATCTTTGACTCGACATAGAGATACGGAAAGGTAGAGATACACCCCGCTATAGCAAGATTTATGAATATATGGCCAGAGAACTAGCTCTCACTCGCTGATGTTTCAGGGTTTCTCCTCTTCTTCTGTAATGTATAACCTTTACCCACTTTACTTTGTATGTATTCAAGCTAAAGGTCTGCTAATAATGATGTATGAAATCTGCCTGTCCGGTGTCTTATGCTTTTAACCGGTATGGCTCTGTGCTGGTTATGATACCTGGTTGTAGTCATTGTTGGGAGTCCATCAATGCACAGCACACTCACAACTTTTGGATAAAAGGCAGGATTTATTTATACTAATTGTCTCGTCCCCATTTATTTCAGTCTTAATCATAATAATTGACTAATGGATCAATGAATCAACTGTAAAATGAAGTGTATAGTGTTAGAGCATATTTTGCCCCACAACATGATAATGTGTGTCCAGTGTTGTGAGTTGTTAGTCTCTTCCATCGTTACTGTATTTGGGTCTATTATTGCGTGTTTTTCCAAAGTCCATTGAGTCTTGTGTTTAGTTTTTCTATTTCTCTTTCATCATGTGTCATTAGAGTATAGTTACAGTGTTAACGACAGTGTTGTGAGTATTTCTGCTCCAATTCTATGTATACCGGTATCACTATCACACATAGTCAGTGTGTATTGTTGTATGTACTTTTGTCCCTCCTTTCAGTGTACCATATTAATGTGAAGTTAGGTTTAAGGTTAGAGTAATGTGGTGTTGTGAGTATTTTTATCCCCCCCCCTTCTCTGTGTATTACAAGGTGTAGCCAGTGTTGTGTGTAATTCTGCTCCCCTGTATCACTAGTATAGCTTTCGTGTTGTGCATACATATTTCCTCTCCCCTTCTGTCTGTGTGTGTATCATAGTCAGAGTGTGTATAATTATGTGTGTAATGTTGTGAGTATTTTGGTCCCTACATTGTGACTGTGTATCATTAGTGTAGTTAGTGTCTGGGGTTGTGTTCTGCCTGTGTGGTTAATGGTAGCTGACAGTGGTACTCTCTCCTCTCATGCGTGTGTGTATAGTCAGTGTCAGAGTGGAGGGGATGTAGCTCCTAATTACTGAGTGTGTTTGTAATGAACTCCCCGTGTGTTGCCGTGGGAGGCTAATGCACAAGTGTGTGTGTCTCTCTCTTTCTCTCCAAATGTACACTACAGTTCAAAAGTTTGGGGTCACTTAGAAATGTCCATGTTTTTGAAAGAAAAGTGCACAACTGAGCAAGAGGATAAGTACATTAGAGTGTGTAGTTTGAGAAACAGATGCCTTACAAGTCCTCAACGGGAAGCTTCATTAAATAGTACCCACAAAACACCAGTCTCAACGTCAACAATGAAGAGGCGACTCTGGGATGCTGGCCTTCTAGGTAGAGTTGCAAAGAAAACTCCATATCTCATACTGGCCAATAAAAAGAAACAATTAAGATGGGCAAAAGAACACAGACACTGGACAGAGGAACTCTGCCTAGATGGCCAGCATCCCGGAGTCGCCTCTTCACTGTTGACGTTGAGACTGGTGTTTTGCGTGTACTATTTAATGAAGCTGCCAGTTGAGGACGTGTAAGGCATCTGTTTCTCAAACTACACACTCTAATGTACTTATCCTCTTGCTCAGTTGTGCACCGGGGCCTCCCGCTCCTCTTTCTATTCTGGTTAGAGCCAATTTGCGCTGTTCTGTGAAGGGAGTAGTACACAGCGTTGTACGAGATCTTCAGTTTCTTGGAAATTTCTCGCATGGAATAGCCTTCATTTCTCTGAACAAGAATAGACTGACGAGTTTCAGAAAAAGTTATTTGTTTCTGGACATTTTGAGGCTGTAATCGAACCCACAAATGATGATGCTCCAGATACTCAACTAGTCTAAAGAAGGCTAGTTTTATTACTTCTTTAATCAGGACAACGGTTTTCAGCTGTGATAACATAATTGCAAAAGGATTTTCTAATGATCAATTAGCCTTTTAAAATGATAAACTTGGATTAGCTAACACAACGTGCCATTGGAACACAGGAGTGATGTTTGCTGATAATGGGCCTCTGTACGCCTATGTAGATATTCCATAAAACAAAATCAGACGTTTCCAGCTACAATAGTCATTTACAACATTAATAATGTCTACACTGTATTTCGGATCAATCTGATGTTATTTTAATGGACCAAAAAATGTTCTTATCTTTCAAAAAGAAGGACATTTCTAAGTGACCCCAAACTTTTGAATGGTAGTGTGTGTACCCTATCACTTATTTCCTCTACCTTTCTCTCCTCTTCCTCCCCCTCTCTTCATCTCCTCCTCCCCATGTCTTCCAGCAGTTCTGATCTCTGTTCTGATTGGAGGAGAGAAGGTGAAGGGGAAGTGTTATGTGTGAGAAACTCAGCATGCTGAATCTACAGAACACCTCCAGCTGGACTGGGCCAAACAACTGGTACCATCAACCAACACAGCACGGTACAGATAGTGTGTGTGTGTGTGTGTGTGTGTGTGTGTGTGTGTGTGTGTGTGTGTGTGTGTGTGTGTGTGTGTGTGTGTGTGTGTGTGTGTGTGTGACTCGTGGAGTCAGCGTAGGGTGAGCTGGAGAATCTTCCACATGACTGAGCAGAAACAGTGTGTCAACAGCTACAACACACACACACACACACACACACACACACACACACACACACACACACACACACACACACACACACACACACACACACACACACACACACACACACACACACACACACCTACAGTGACAGAGTGCACAAACACAAAACACTGAATGTATACGTACATGTAGAGATATGGAGAATGCATAAACGCTTGTTACACTCAGGCAGACAGTAACAGTGGACACACACACACACACAAACACACACATTTCACCAAGAAAAGAGCTTAAATTGTCCTTCTGTTCTAGAACAATCTCTCTCCCCCTTTCCATTAGATGGCTGTGTGGTGGATGACGTGAGTGTGCGGATGGTAGGAGGAGGAGAAGGAGTGCAAAGAGAGAGGGATGAGGCAGAGGACGCCCAGCATCACCTCCAGCTGAAGAGAAAGCTCCAGAGGAATCGCACCAGTTTCACCCAGGAGCAGATTGACGCGCTGGAGAAAGGTCTAACCCCAGCCCCAGGCTTCAGTTGAGGCCTGTGGAGATTCAATTAAATTATAGTAATAAACATGAAGGAAAAGCTACGTTTAATGCCAAGGGCATGTGTGTGTTAATGTGAACCATTGTGGGCTTCTTGACAAATTTTTCTCCACCTTACAGAGTTTGAACGGACACATTACCCGGATGTCTTTGCCAGAGAGAGATTGGCAGCTAAAATTGACCTTCCAGAGGCTCGCATTCAGGTAACCAACCATTCACTCTGTCTGTTTAACCCTCCGTCTCTTTATTCTTATCCTTTACTCCCCCTAGTGGCCATCTTAGAGTATGACAGCTACCAAATTAGTACCTGAGCAGTTCTCAAACCATTCCTCTGGGACCACCAGTTTTCACATATTTGTTATATTCCAACACAAACACACCTGAATGGTTACAGTTTGGTTGATTGATTGATTAACAGGTGTGGTTTTCCAATCGGCGAGCCAAATGGAGGAGGGAGGAGAAGTTGCGCAATCAGAAGAGGTCAGGGGGCGGGACTTCCTGTTCTCAGGCACACGCCCCCCTCAGCACCTCCTTCAACACAGGTGTCTATCACTCTCACCATGGCAACAGCTCAGGTAAGAAACCATTCACTTTTTGAAATATGTTTGTAGGTGTACAAGTGTGTGTTTGTGCGTTAATTAATGTACAGTATGTGTGTATTACTGTATACAATATTATTTTAAAACATTTCTGTGTTTCTTGATGAAGCCTCAATGCACAGTCGCAGTGACAACTCTCTCTCAGGCTACGGCTCTCTCTCAGTCTTCTCCAATATGCAGGTAAATTCAACAAATGTTTATTTTTTATTGTGCTATGAACCCCATGTCGTTCATTGTTAACATGACTATTGGTCCTTCATTTTCAACCAAAACTTTCACTGAATCTTTGTTCTGTCTCATCAGTCCTATCACTGGTTAACAATCTTCTCTCTTTTCTCTTCCTGCATGTCCTGTTACTGTCCCTCTCTCCTCTTCTCTTTGCTCTCTCTCTGTCTCTCCAGTCATTGCCACCCCAGTCCGCTCCTTCTTACCCCTGCATGCTCCCTCCCTCCCCCCCCTCTCCTCCCCCCCTGGCCCGGAAGTTTGACTCCCTCTCTTACCCCTCTCCTCACCTGCCTCCCCCTCACGCTGCCAACTCCAACACAGGTGAGTCTCTGCAGCATGTGTGCATGTGTGTTTGTGAAGATCTAGTATTTAGTTTAGGTACCACTTTGCTAACTCATCCTTCTTGTCTTTGTTTCTCTCTCTCTTTGTCTCTCTCTGTCTGTCTCCCAGGATATCTCTCTCCTGGTGTGTCGGGTAGTGAGCAGGACTTAGGTCAGTACTGGACCAGACTCCAGTGAGAATAACACAGTTACGGCATGACACTAGACCACCACCAAACCTGCCAGTATCTGAAGATCCACCTATTCACTGTGACTGTGACAGACTAAGATACGCAAACACCCAATCCGTTACAATCCAAAGCGATTACAATCAGTCATTCTAATAATGACAAAAACTACCAATAAAAGTATCAATGACCTGCAACAGCCAATGACAATCATGGATGGCCATGGAACCACCAATGACAATCTAGTATGGGCCTGAAGCAGCCAATGACAATCAAGTATTGGTACTGGACTAGTAATTACAATTAAGCTTGAGCTCAGCGCACAATGCAATCAAATGATGAACTGGAGCTGGATCCCAGCAGATTCACTCACTCATTCACTCACTCAGTCCTTTTGATGTTTGTTCATCAATCAAGCATTGAAATGAAATCCCCAATCATAGTCAAGCATGGATTTCATTTAATCAATGACAGTCGAGCAGGGATTAATGTAACCAATGACCTAGGAGAGTTGAAGACAATCAAAAACCAATACTAGTGAATAAGGATGTTACTGTGATGCCATATTTTTGTCCTCCTCCTCTCTCCATTCCTTTCTTTCAATCTGACTTTTGCAATCCTACCCCTTCTAAAATCCTTTCCTTCACCTGTACATTTAGCACTGTGTGTGTGTGAGTGCGTGTGTGTGTGTACGTGCAGGCATGAGTGAGTGTTTGTATGTGTGTAGTTGCATTTTGTGTATGTGTGTCTTTAAACTGCTAATAATTTGTGTATTCCCTTTTTGTGAAGCTGTTTGAACAAAGAATAAAAATCTAAATGTGAAACTAAACAATGCCTGTTCTTTAACAGTAATTTATCAGTAACAAGACGGTTAGCTTGATTAATGTAAGAGTTGGAATGTGCATTGCTTTTATTTTTAAATAAATCGATCCAAGTGAATTTACACCACATATACTGTACAAACAGGGAAATAATGGCTGGAAAGAGAGAAATCCTGATAGTGGCTTTCTTTCTGAACGCAAAAAGACTTTGTCTAATTTCAATGTGAGAATATTTACCAAATCTTCAGTAACATATTGATCTATGTTAGTGAACCACCCCTCAGAGACTTCTGGTGGAGCTTGTGTATTCTATGGTCTTTATCTTTTGTTTATTTCTCACTCTGTCACTGAGCAGGAGCATTTCCTGCCTATGTGACTGTGGATTTCCTGTTTTTGTTACTCACATCACCACACCCGCTGTAAATAATGCCCTGACTGACTGACAAACCAATTCTCACAAGGACATGAAACACACTCGTACAAACTTGCAAATGCACGCACACACATATGAATGTGCACACTCACACACACAGGCATGAATGTGCACACACACGCGCATGTACACACACACACATACCCAAACTGTGTATATGTATACCGTATACTGTTCTTGTAATCTTGATATTCACAATCAACACAAACACTCAGTCACAGCCATATTAGGTCCTATATGCTAACATAATTATTTGTGGGTTTCCGTGGCAATGTTTAAATTTGTGTAATTAGATTGAGTTAACGAGGTATGGAGATTCCGAGAGGATGTTGCACGCAAGACACTCTTAACCCCTGCTCAAACAACCACATCCCCACTATCCCCTATGGACTGTCTCTACCTCCTAACCCACCCAACCCATCAACTCAACTTCTATCAGAGATCACTTATCTACTGTCGGTCTTTGAACATGGCCCTCTGTCTATCACTCTATCACATATTTTCCCATCCCGCTTTCTACTCCCTTCTTCTTGGTCTTGCCCACTCAAACACCTCTCGCTCTCACTCTCCAGCTAAACTTGACCTCACTTCAAACCACTTTCAACTTTGAACATACACTCTTGAACTTCACAAGGGTCACTGTATGTGTTTGTATTCACTCTCTTGTGACATTTCCAGAGGACAGGAAGAGTTTCCTTGGTGTAAAAGAGCACTGCTGCCTATCAGGTTTTAGAGTGAGTTCAGTCAAAGTAACCAAAGCATACATCATCTACCCTTATACTGTATGATGGTAATGAACACAATCCACCAAGAGTTGTGTCTCTAGGGTGAATTTTCAACATTGACATCTAGCCCTCTCTTCACCCCCTCCATCCTTCTCTCACTCATTATCTCTCTCTCTAACTTTCTCATTACCCCCCCCCCCCCCCCCCCCAGCTTCCTGTCACAAAGGAAATGCCTCACCCTGCTGGCTGGCTCCCCATTGGTCCTGGCTCAGAGGAACAGTGATTTGGGGGGAGATAGGGAGGGCCTGACAGGGGGATAGATAGAGGGAGCAGAGACGTAGAGAGGGAGAAGGGCACGAGACAGGGCATTGGGCGGACAGGAAGATGAGTGCCAGGCTAAATTAAAGGGGAGAAAGAGAGAGAGGACTGCTTAATGTGTTCAACATGACGGCGAGGGAATGGCTTTGAAGGCGTACGCGGTAAGAGGAGCACTACAAGAAGCAAGTCAGGAAACTGTCCATGCAGAGACTTTAGAAAACAACAGAAAGAGAGGGAGAGCGAGTTAGTGAAAGAGAGATAGGCTGGCTGGAGAGAGAGCTCCATAATGTTTTTGTTAATTATATTGTATTTCCGTATCAATGCAGCATTTATTTGTATGTTCTGTTCAGTATTTGTTTGAATGTACTTTGTTTATGTACTTCTGTTTGTAACTCATATAACCTGAAGGTGGTCAGACGTTTTTCTATCATTTCAGATGGAGCATGGTCTTATCAGTAGTGTTTTTATTATTCCTTCAAACCTGTCTGTCATGCAGTACTCTCTCGCGCTCTCTCTCTGTACAGTCTCTCTCTGTACAGTCTCTCTCTGTACAGTCTCTCCCAATCCTTGTACCAGTGTCTGATTTTAAGCTGACGCTGGGCAGGGTTTGGGGGGGGCCGTGCTGAGGATTCTGCAACAAGTGTGTGTTTGGGTGTTGGAGGGGGGGTCATCAAAATTAAGAGAGCATTTCATAAGACTCTTGAATCATCATCATAAACAGCACCACCTTGCTTTTGGACCTCACAACGATTCCATGCCATTGATGTTAGATACATGTCATGTATTTATTGATGAGTATATGTACAGCCTGTACAGGCTACTAATAAATAGTACGATACATAATGAAAAACTGCTGTTTTTTTTATTACTTTTTGATATTTTATAACCTAACATTGAACTAAATCCAATGAATCAGTAGTTAGAAAAATGTTAATTGATCTTTGAACGCACTGTGAGGAGCTGAGAAACTCTTTTCACGCCACTTAGATACAGCTACGACCAGAAGTGACTTTTTCCTAGCAGATTGGGAGAATTTACGCAGCAGATTGTGATAATTAACATTGCAGGTTAGGAAATTTAGGTTAAGGTTAGGAAAAGGAGTAGGGTTAGGTTAGCTCTCCTAACCTGCTACGAAAATCACTTCTGGACTTAGCTGTATCGAAGTGCTGTGAAAAGAGTGTGTAGCTCAGGGGTTCCCAAACTTTTTTGGCCCATGACCCCATTTTGATATCTGAAAATTCTCAGGACCCCAACCATATGAAAATAATTCTGTAATTAACAGCCAATGTTTACTTTTTCATTTGGGGCTATGGGAGTCAATTGAAAAACATTCTAATATTATTTCTGATTGTCTTCTCAACTCACCTTCACATACCTTTAATGTGTGGCTATAACAGTAAATTGGAAATGAGTCTGACATAATCTTATCTCACGACCACTAATGAGATGGGTATGCGTGATGCATGTTGCGTCAGAGCTTCTCAAAAGTCAGGGGGCGTGGTCGACAGTGCGCACCTCATCTCTGCTGTCACATCCAAACTGGATCGATATTTGGTTTTAATGCAGACTAGAGCACTGATGGCGACGTCAGTGATCTTCAGGTCGGAAAGCCGGAGCTCTAGAAAGAGGCCCGAGATCCCGAGTTGGAATGACCGTTCAAAATGATTTTTCTCAGTCGGAGATAGTTTTTTTTTCCGAGATCCCAGTTGTCTTAAAAACACTGAAGTCGGAAGTTTGAGATTTCCGAGTTCCCAGTTGTTTTCTACGCGGCATTATTGCTCAGAGGGAGACGGCATGGTATTCCCTTTGAGACAGGAACACAGGCTGCGGTTCAAACTCATAAAAGACACACCCTCATCCACTTACCTTGGGGGAATCCCTGTCATCATCTTGGAGGGCGGTCCAAATGATTAGCAAAGCAAGGGAAGTTTTCAACGTAAGCCCCTCAGCCCTCGTTTTTAGTTGAGTTCACTCCGGGGACTGAAACTCCCCATAATTCAATTCGCGATGATTGTACATTGGCTAAGAAAAGTCAGCCAAAATGTAAAAACAACATAAACGGAGAAGTCAACATACAAGTCTAAGTAAAAATGAATGTAAAAAGGTTAGAAATTGTGCACATGACGTGCACATGACGGCACAAACGTCTCCTAAAAGTAATTATGTTTTTGTTTGGTTAGCTTTTGGAAATTGTAGAAATAAAAATGTTTCCTTCTTCAGAAGTTCCAACTAGGCATGCTAACGTTAGTTAGCGAATTAATTTGCAAGCTATCATACAGTAGACATATATTAATAATTATATAGTTAATATAAGTAGACATGCAATCATAATTTACTAACAGATATAAAGCACCCCCCTGAAAACACAATCATCGCGGGATGAACGAGTGACAAATTTCCGGGCAAGGGTGGTCCATTTAAAAACCATTCCTTCCTCCTTCGCCTTGCAAGTGTATACTCGTCAGACATCATGATTCTACGTGTGTCTTTTAAGTGTTCGGACTGCAGCCAAAAACTCCTCCTTAGTGACCCGTGAATGCATTCGGTCACATGACAGCTCGATCAGATGTTCAATTTCCCTTACCCACATGTCAACTGAGCCAGGATCACAGTCAAACGGATTGGGAAGTAAGTCCCAAAGTGCTCTTCCAAGCATTGGAGGTGAGCAGTCATCACTCGTGTGGGACACTTACAATGATGTTTTCTGTTAGAAACATGCACAGCCGAGGGAATTGGGCATGGTTAGCTTTTGAAAGACTCTCCAATAAGAATTATTTCCTCTGAATCGATCACTCGGTTTTTGTATTTCCCTTGCATGCTTGAAAATACTGTATGAATTTTAAATAGGCAAGGAAACACATTTTCTTTTCATTAGACAGAAAGTCAACGTATTGTTTTTTCTTTACATCCATTGTGAAAGACAACAGTTCCTCTCTCGATGTGAAAAATCTTTCCAACACTCACCCTCGATAACAAAAAGAACATTGTCATGCTCTGATCCCATATCTCCACCTAGTTTTGCGAACATGCGTGCGTGCAGTTGATGTGGTTTGATGTTGTTTACAATCGAAGTTACCTGCTGCAGTATGTCTCCGAGGTCTGTGCTTAGCTCTTCTGCCGCCAGTTGCGCTCTGTGTATCATACAATGCGTCCATATGGCAGAGGGAGTAATAGATGGAGCCCCATCTATGCAAAAGCCCACCATTCGATCCCATGGAATCTGGTTTTCGTCAATATATCCACACAGCACACATCAAGTGTTTCATACTCGGGAATTGTGAGACAGAACAATATGTCCTCATGAATAGCATCCCCCCCGACATGTACAGTAAACAAAAGTCAATACATGGGCATCTTGGTCCTCACAGCTAACGTCCATTTGTTGAGCATAAACTGGGGAGTTTGAGTCCTTCAGTCAGAGTTTCCTCTTGATTGCTAGTAACAGCATAAATTATTTGTTCAACAGTGTTATCTGACAAAGGTATTGATGTGAGATCCTGTGCCTCTGCCTCCCCACACATTGTTTTCACCATATCAATTGTGGCCAGTAATATCAAAGTCCCTGCAGTAATGTGTGGTTTCATAGCGTAGCGGGCCTAGCCATTAACCGTGAGAATGATGCAACGGTGAAGTGCAGCCTTTTTCCATGATCTAAGGGCGCTCTCTGGTTGAATTTTATCTTCTAGATAAATTATTTTATTTTTTCTTCAGGATTTAGAAAATTCTCCTGAAAACCCATTTTCATACCAGGAGACCCCACATAGTTTGGGAGCTGCTGGTGTAACTGTATCGAAGTGACATGAAAAGAGCTTCCACTTTCAGAGAGCGGACATCTTTTATGTCCAAGCCGTTGTTTGCCGGAATTGTAAAAGGTATGGACATGTAACAAGTGTGTGCCGAAGAAATGTTATTGAAGAATCTGAGGGTGTACGATGTTATTGTGATGGCAGCCACATTCCCAATTCCCCGGAGTGCCCGATTAGGTTAAAGTAGTATGAAGTGACAAGGGTCAGGACTATACAGCAGGTCTCCTACACGTTGGCACGTGAAATAGTTGAAGGAGCAAAGGGAGCTGAAGAAATGGCGGTGGATGATCCGCAGACTGTGGAGATTCAGAGTGTTGTTAACTGATATTCTGATTGTGAGGGTAGGTTTTATGGTCTTTATTGCACATTTGATTAATTGTACTGCACAAACGAAAACAAAAAGTCCAAGAAACTGGACATAATACTGCCCTACCAAGCAAAGAGGCAGTAACTGCTCATAGCGTGGAACTGAGAAAATCTGCTGTTATTTACCTTGGTTTCACAGTAACTTATTGCAGTTACTGCTAATATGACCCCCATTTTTTTCCAAAACACAATACGAGGCAGGATACTTGTCCATATGATTAAGCATGTATTTAATGTAGCAAAAATGACAAATCGTTTTTGACCAAATGAGCAGTTACTGCCTTTTTGCTTGGTAGGTGTGGGGTTTTATAAGGTTTTTTGACATGCTTAACTAACTATAAGCTAGTAGGGCTTCTTATGCATTAAAGTTTGAATTACTGACTCATGTGAACCTGCATTTTCCATTGTTCTCACTCTTACCAGTGCTCTGTCTAACCATGAGGCCACAGCCTGAAATATGTGTGTGTATGAAATATAAGATATGAACAGCAGTGTGAAATGTGTGTGTGTTAAAAAGGGCGCTGTGGGCGCTGTACTGTGTGACCGAGACTGTGCTAATCTTAGAGAGACACAGGAGGGGGGTGAATCAGGAGACTGCTGACTGTGGTGTACAATAGACAATAACAGATAAACTATACACACGAAGAACATATGTGAGGTTCTGAGTTATGCACTATAACCCAATACTATAACAAACGTGATTGAATATTAGCAACTGTATTATATGTGATTGAATACTATAACAAACGTGATTAGCAACTGTATTAAATGTGATTGGATATTGACAAACTGTTGGCCTGGGAGCCTGGGTGTCTGTGTGTGTGTGCTGGAAGTAACAGTTAGCGCCAGATAAGAGTGCTGGGAAGCTGTAGTTAGCCTTGAGCGAGAACAGTGGACATTGTATACAGGTGCAGATATCTCAGACAATGTTATAAAACTGTCTGACCCCAGTCTCTGGGGTGAGGGAGCGTAATCTACACAGCAACAGCGACAGGACACCAGAGAGCGCAAAGAGGCTGGGACCAGCTTATGTGCCAACACCAACGATAGGCTGGGTGAGTCTAAACCACGCCCAGTCTCTACTCTGACAGGCCGGCTCGGAAGTGGGAACTAATCTCTGTCACGAGTATAATATACTATCTTTGTCAGGAACAAATCAGTTCTCCGTCTTATCCTGCGTGATGAAACATTGAACCCGTATATACGGAAATTGTATTTGCCATTTATTAACTTTTGAATTAAACAATTATTTTAACCAAGTTCAGGTGTGCTTCTGTTCCTATCTCAGTTGAACTTTCGCAGCCCTAACATAGGGCAGAATAGTATCTGCGGCTTAAAGATTTTTGGGTTTCCAAGATGCTCTTCCTTCTCAGGCACCAAAGCCGGTAGTGGATGGGCGTTGGCAGTTTAATCTGAATAAATGAGTACATTGAGTTTAGTTTGGTTTATTTTGTTTAGTTTTATTTTGTTAATTATTTGGGCTGATATACAGCCAAAACAGTAGGTGGCGGCATGCACTTGTAGCATTTGTTTGCGGACCGCAGTAATATAAAAGAATACCCCATACAGTAGGTGGCGGCAATACACCAATAGGTGTAGTCTGCCATAAAACTTTAAAGAAGAAGAAAAGAGTGGACATGTGCAGCTGTTACGTTTGGTAGAAGCGGATATGGTGCTTGAACCTCATGGCGGTGGAAATAAGGATGAATGGACTTTGGTCCAGAAGAATGGAAAAAAAGTTAAATTGTTGTGGGAAATAATGTGTAGTTCTGATAACACCCCATTGTATCTGGTAGGAGTAATTTTTGTTGTTGAAAAAAAAGGATATGCCTGTCACGAGATGGATTGGTAGATAAATGGTTAAGTGGGTGGCGGGACTGGTGTGATCATAGGCGCCTGCAGTGAGTTAGCTAATCAGATAGGTAGCTGGGGATTGGCTGTCATTTCCTTTAAAAGCTCTGTGTTTTGTGTTGTTCGGTGCTGAGAGTTGAGCATGACTTTCCGTGTCTATGTCTTGGGCCTCCCGAGTGGCGCAGTCTAAGGCGCTGCATCACAGTTCTTGAGGCGTCACTACAGACCTGGGTTCAATCCCAGGCTGTCACACAACCGGCCGTAAACGGGAGTCCCAGAGGGCGGTGCACAATTGGCCCATCGTCGTTAGGAGAGGGTTTGGCCGGGGGGGCTTTACTTGGCTCATCGCGCTCTAGCGAATCCTTGTGGCGGGCCGGGCATTTGCAGGCTGACTTCGGTCGTCAGTTGAACAATGTTTCCTCCGGCACATTGGTGCAGCTGGCTTCCGGGTTAAGCGGGAGGGTGTTAAGAGGCGCTGTTTGGCGGGTCATGTTTCAGAGGATGCATGACTCGACCTTCGCCTCTCTTGAGCCCGTTGTGGAGTTGCAGCTATGAGATAAGATGGTAATTGGATCGCAATTGGATATCACGAAATTGGGGAGAAAAAGGGGTTACAAATGTGTGTTTGCTGTGATTGCACTGGACCAGTGTCTGCAGGACGAGAAGTCTTACCAGCTAATTCGAGTGAGCAAGTGGGCGGCTGCGCTGATGATGAACTGGGACTGTGGAGCTGATTGGTGATCTGAGAGCAGAGGACTGAGAGAGGCATTGGTACAAAACTAGGAGCTTTAGCTCTGCCAAGTAAGGGATGTGATTCTTCCTGTGTTACAGTACTTTCTCTCTCTGGGCTGTTTCGCCACGCCACTGAAAATCACTATTGTTGGCAGGTTTCCCTGCCGTCTGTCTGTCTTCTCGTTCAGCACCGGAGGCGGGGACATCGCCAAGCAGTCTCAGACCGGGCGTGTTCTAGGACAGGGAGCTGTGCGGATCTGGATATCGCTAGACTGACACGTTTACTATTTTATTGTTGTGGGGATATGGTTCTCATCGGACCCTAGAAATCCAGAACCTGTCCCCACCCTGTATATGTTGTCTTGTCCTGTCTGTCTTTCCCCCTCCCTATTTTGTAATTTAGAGGGGTTGGCAGAGTAGAGTAGGGCCAGGGTTGAGTCCCATATTGTGTGCAGCACCAGAGTGAGATTGTAGTGCCTTTCACCATATTGTTTGCAGTGCCTTCCCTTAGAATAACTACCTTGTTGTAGTGCCATATCAGAATAATTCAGTGTGCATTGGAGTGAGATGTGTTGTGCCTTTCACCATATTGTTGCAGTGCAATATCAGAATAATGCAGTGTATCACTTTTACATGCCTGATACTTACCTGAGGGAGTACGGGGGAGGGTAACCTTCCTTTCTGTGTCGACACAGTCCGGGAAATCGTGGGTGTTGTGGGAGGTGGGGAAACAGGGTACAATCCATGTTAACCTATGAATTGAAAATAAAAAACGTACTTTGAGCATACTTACCTGGTCTTCTGTCTTGGGGTTGCGTGCTGGAGAACATTAAATCCTGTGTGGGGTGGCGTTTAAAAGGGGTTCAAACTAAACTGTGACATGCCCGACTTGTGGAACTCGTTCGAAACATCCAAAATGGAGAAAGCGTTGGGTAAAGTAGAATCAGTGAAGATCACGATAAGTAGGCTTGTTCTGGTTTCTGCGGATCAGGAAAAAAAGGGTGTTGGATATCAGTTGAGTTGATGGATATTATGTATCATGCATTGCGCTAAGGCGCAGGGCACCTGTCAATGGAGAAATGTCTGGAGTCTCGGATGATGTTGACATTACTCTATTAATGAAAATTCCAGGAGTGTTTGATGCACGTTTGATGAATCATATGGTTAACAGCAGGAAGGAGAAGCAGTCTTGTCTTACTCTAGTGCAGCTTGGATGTGTGTACTATTGTCAAAGATTTTGTAAACAGTCTTTAGAATGTTCTTGCTGTAAAATATTTGGAGATGCAAGAAGTGTCTGCACACGAGAGAAGCTGAGATGTGGGAAAGATCACTATGAAGGAGATGTTGTGTGTTTAGTAGAAAAGAATAGCCAAGAAGCAAAATGTAACTGTGGTGGAGAGCACGAACTCAAATCAAACATTATTTGTCATATGCGCCGAATACATGTGAAATGCTTACTTACAAGCCCTTAACCAACAGTGCAGTTCAAGAAAGAGTTTAGAAAATATTTACCAAATAAACTGAACAAAAAAATTATAAAAAAGTAACACAATAACGAGGCTATATACAGGGGGTACCGGTACCGAGTCAATGTACGGGGGTACAGGTTAGTCGAGGTAATTTGTACATGTAGGTAGGGGTGAAGTGACTATATGCATACATAATAAACAGTGCAATCCTTGGAGTGCCCTATAAGGGTGAAAGAGTGAGGTTGCCAAAATCAAGGCAGGAGAAAGTCCTATGCAGAGGCTGTCAAAAGGGTAGAAAGATTGAGTATTTCTGAAGATCCGGTGGTAGTGAAAACCGGTAGGCCTACACTGCAGCTTGAGTATCACCAGCTCCCTGTGCAAATGGGTCCTAGACTTCCTGACGTGCGGTCCCCAGGTGGTGAAGGTAGGCAATATTACCTCCTCAACACAAGGGCCCCACAAGGGTGCGTCCTCAGTCCCCCCCTGTACTCCCTGTATACCCACGACTGCGTGGCCTCACACACAGTTCCAACTCCATCAGCAAGTTCACTAACAACACGATAGTAGTAGGCCTGATTACCAACAACGATGATATGGCCTACAGAGAGGAGGAAGAAACTCTGACGGCGTGGTGCCAGGTAAACAGCCTCACTCTCAACATCAGCAAAATAAAGGAGCTGATTGTGGACTTCAGGAGGAACCAGGCTGGGCACGCCCCCTTCATCAACAGAGCCGCCGTGGAGACGGTCAAAAACATCAAGTTCCTCTGCATACACATCTCTGAGGAGCTGAAATGATCAAACCACACAGACACCGTGGTGAAGAAGGCATGACAGTGACACAACCTCAGGAGGCTGAAGAAATTTGGCCTGTCCCCGAGGGCCCTCAGTATTCTACAGGAGCACCATCGAAAGCATACTGTTGGGCTGCATCACAGCCTGGTAAGGCAACTCCACCGCCGCTGACCGCAAGGTTTTACAGAGGGCAGTATGCTCAGCCAAATGCACCATTGGGTGCACACTGCCTGTCCTCCTAGACATCTACAACACCAGGTGTCACAGGAAGGCCAAGAAGATCATCAAGGACCTTCACCACCCGAGCCACGGCCTGTTCTCCCCGCTTTCATCACTCAGATTCGGGCAGTATAGGAGCAACATGTCAAAAGCTGTCAGACCAGCCAATAGATATTTTTTGGAACTTAAACAATAAAACTAATTTAGAACAAGTGGCCCCACTCTACATCTGGCTAGCTAGCTACCAGAGAACTCAACATATCAAGTGCATGTTACAAGCAGAAACAAAGTTTACTTATAAAGACTGAAAAGCTGGGTTACTTGTAGTCTAGTCAGTGTATGGAGAAGTTGGAGGCAGAGCTAGCTAGCCAGACACTTCAGAGGACTTGGGCTACTTGGCCTAGGTAGTGGTGAGAAGCAACTGGCATAAGGGGAGCTGTGCAGCGGACACCTTAGCCTCCTTGTATGACCTGCATAGACAGTGGGACAACTTTTTTTCCCAGGGTGTAGGGCTAAAATAGACTTACGTCAAATTTGTATATTTGTCTGCTTAGAATTTCAGATAAGCTATATTAGTCAAATTGTCTAGTCAAATAGGCCTAGGCTAGGCCTGCAGCTTCTCTCCAGTCATAACTTATTGCCCTAGAAGATAAATAAATGATAGGCTAATACATAATACATAAATCAGTACTCACAAGAATACATGTCTTAAATGATAGAATGAATGCATCATCTAGCTGACATCTGTAAAGTTCTCTTTCAATGTTGCTTCTCTTGACGGGACCAGGGAGGGAACGCAATAGCTCTAAATAGGGTAGCCTGAATATTATTCCCTTGTAAACATTTTCAGATTAAAAACAGTGATGCATATTTTACGTGTTTGAAATACTGACAGCTGTTATGTGAAACGATCAATATCTGAATAAGACACCCATCCATTTTCGCATTTGCTCAAGAAATAAATCTCACCACACTTTTCCCAGAGACAAAAATAACATTTGGAGTATCAAGAAATACGTAATTCTGCAGAATTTCATTTCATATTTGGCTACATGTGAGATGTTATAGGCCTGTCAGTGTCCGGATTTCAGTTAGTATTCCATTTAATCCATCTCAAGTTTAAAGTTATAACTTTAGCTCTCATTTCAGCTCTCATTTGTTGGCAAATTAAACATGCTATAATGCGATATATTAGTCTCTCACGATATTACAATCTTTCACAATAAACAAGTAATTCACAATAATTTTCAAAGTAGGCATAGTAAGAGAGTCTTTCACGGTGTCAAGTTAAGTAGGCATAGTAATAAACTTTATTTGTTTTGAAGATACAGGTTAGTTTACATAGCACAATTAAATAGTATCCATACATACAGTAATGGCAGTGTAGTACAATACAATAAATACCTGTACAGTGGTGAAATGGAGGCAACAGTGGTGTAGGTGTAGAGATGCGCAAAGAGTCATCTTGTGACACGAACATGGAAAGAACAGATACTTTGTTGTCCATTGCTTAGAAACGGAAATGGGTCTTCTGCTTTTCCCAACAACCTGCTGTGCTGCACCCCTGGGTGGATAGCAATTGTGGGGGTTAAGTGCCTTGCTTATGGGCAAAATGGCAGTGTCGACCTTGGCTTGAACCATTGTAGTCATGGCACCACACTCGGTCATTACTCCTCTTACGCCCTCGAGCGCCAGGGAGGAGGAGCGGGAGCAGGCGTGACACCCAAAGGGGTGCACATTTTAGTTTTTGCCTTAGCACAACACATCTGATTATAATCAAAGATTGATACATTGATCATTTGAATCAGCTGTGTAGTGTTAGGACAAAATAAGAATATGCCCACCTTTGGGTCACCAGGACCAGGATTGTGAAACAGAGGTTAGAGAGGCAGACCAGCAAAAGTAAGAGATAAGAATATCAAATAATTAAAGAGCAGCAGTAAATAACAATAGCGGGGCTATATACAGGGGGTACTGGTACAGAGTCAATGTCAATGTGAGGGGGCACCGGTGTCGAGGTAATTGAGGTAATATGTACATGTAGGTAGAGTTATTAAAGTGACTATGCATAGATAATAACAGTAGCAGCAGCGTTCCAGAGGGGGGAGGGCAAAGCAAATAATTTGGGTATCCATTTGATTAGCTGTTAAGGAGTCTTATGGATTGGGGGTGGAAGCTGTTTAGAAGCCTCTTGGACCTAGACTTGGCACTCCGGTACTGCTTGCCGTGCGGTAGCAGAGAGAACAGTCTATGACTAGAGTGGCTGGAGTCTTTGACACTTTTTAGGGCCTTCCTCTGACACCGCCTGGTAAAGAGTTCCTGGATGGCAGAAAGCTTGGCCCCAGTGATGTACTGGGCCGTAGGCACTACCCTCTGTAGTGTCTTGCGGTTGGAGGCCGAGCAGTTGCCATACCAGGCAGTGATGCAACCTGTCAGGATGCTCTCGATGGTGCAGCTGTAAAACCTTTTTTGAGGATCTGAGGACCCATGGCAAATATTTTCAGTCTACTGAGGGGGAATAGGTTTTGTTGTGCCCTCTTCACGACTGTCTTGGTGTGCTTGGACCATGTTCGTTTGTTGGTGATGTGGACGCCAAGGAACTTGAAGCTCTCAACCTGCTCCACTACAGCCTCGTCGATGAGAATGGGGGCGTGCTCGGTCCTCTTTTTCCTGTAGTCCACAATCATCTCTTTTGTCTTGATCACGTTGTGGGAGAGGTTGTTGTCCTGGCACCACACGGTCAGGTCTCTGACCTCCTCCCTATAGGCTGTATCGTTGTTGTCGGTGATCAGGCCTACCGATGTTGTGTCATCAGCAAACTTAATGATGGTGTTGGAGTCGTGCCTGGCCATGCAGTCGTGAGTGAACAGGGAGTACAGGAGGGCACGCACCTGAGGGGCCCCCGTGTTGAGGATCAGCGTGGCAGATGTGTTGTTACCTACCCTTACCACCTGGGGGCGGCCCGTCAGGAAGTCCACGGTCCAGTAGGAGTCCCCCAAGTCTTTATCCAGCATATTATCGATCTAGAGAGAGATAGAGACAGCTCCAACAGCACAAGCTGGGTCCCCATGTAGTCCACTCCAGGAAAAATGTCTGCCATCAAGCATTATTGTCTGAAAAAAAGGACAACACATTATACTCCCCTGGACAGGCATTTGTTGAAATACAGTGCCTTCAGAAGTATTCAGACCCCTTGACTTTTTACACATTTTGTTACGTTACAGCCTTATTCTAAAATGGATAAAATAAAAATCCTGAGCAGTCTACACACACATAATGACAACGTGATTTTTTGTTGTTGTTGACATTTAGCAAATTTGAAAGAAAAGAAAAAACAGAAATACCATATTTACATAAGTATTCAGACCCTTTGCTATGAGCGCAGCTGCAACCTGTTTCCATTGATCATCCTTGAGATGTTTCTACAACTTGATTGGAGTCCACCTGTGGTAAATTCAATTGATTGGACATGATTTGGAAAGGTACACACCTGTCTATATAATGTCCCACAGTTGACAGTACATGTCAGAGCAAAACCCAAGCCATGAGATCGAAGTAATTGTCCGTAGAGCTCCGAGACTGATTGTGTCAAGGCACAGATCTGGGGAAGGTACCAAAACATTATGGTAGATTGGCCAGATGGAAGCCACTACTCAGTAAAAGGCACATGACATCCCTCTTGAAGTTTGCCAAAAGGCACCTGAAGACTCTCAGACCTTGAGAAACAATATTCCCTGGTCTGATGAAACCAAGATGGAACTCTTTGGCCTGAATGTCAAGCGTCACGTCTGGAGGAAACCTGGCACCATTCCTACGGTGAAGCAAGGTGGTCGCAGCATCATGCTGTGGGGATGTTTTTCAGTGGCAGAACTGGGAAACTAGTCAGGATTGATGAATGGAGCAATGTACAGAGAGATCCTTGATGAAAACCTGCTCCAGAGTGCTCAGGACCTCAGACTGGAGCAAAGGTTCACCTTCCAACAGGACAACAACCCTAAGCACACAGCCAAGACAACGCAGGAGTGGCTTCGGAACACGTGTCTGAATGTCCTTGAGTGGTCCAGTCAGAACCCGATCGAACATCTCTGGAGAGACCTGAAAATAGCTGTGCAGCAACACTCCCCATCCAACCTGACAGACCTTGAAAGGATCTGCAGAGAAGAATGGGAGAAACTCCCCAAATACAGGTGTGCCAAGCTTGTAGCGTCATTCCCAACAAAACTCAAGGCTGTTATCGCTGCCAAAGGGGCTTCAACAAAGTACTGAGTAAAGGGTCTGAATACTTATGTAAATGTTATATTTCAGTTTTTTATTTAAATAAATTAGCAAATATTTCTAAAAACCTGTTTTTGCGTTGTCATTATGGGATATTGTGTGTAGATTGAGGATTTTTTTTTTAAGTCATTTTTAGAATAAGACTAACGTAACAAAATGTGGGAAAAGTAAAGGAGTCTGAATTCTTTCAGAATGCACTTTATTTTAGCACAATATTAATGGTACACATTTCACTTTGATTATAACCCACAGTCCTCCAAGATGAATATGAATTGATATTCTAAGCAGCAGATAATGCATGAGCGCCCATGCAGCTTCCTAGGCTAATGCCAAATCGTCCTCTTAATTACTTGTCCTGATCAATACATACAGTACTTGTCAAAAGTTTGGGCACACCTACTCATTCAATAGTTTTTCTTTATTTGTATTATTTTCTACATTGTAGAATAATAAGTGAAGACAAAAAAAGTGTTAAACAAATCAAAATATATTTCATATTTTAGATTCTTCAAAGTAGCTACCCTACTTTGAAGGGTTGCCTTGATGACAGCTTTGCACACTCTTGGCATCCCCTCAACCAGCTTCTTGGGGTAGTCACCTGGAATGCATTTCAATTAACACGTGTGCCTTGTTAAGTTCATTTGTGGAATTTCTTTCCTTCTTAATGCGTTTGAGACAATCTGTTGTGTTGTGACATGGTAGGGGTGGTATACAGAAGATAGCCCTATTTGGTAAAAGACCAAGTTCATATTATGGCAAGAACAGCTAAAATAAGCAAACAGATAAGTCCATCATCACTTTAAGACATGAAGGTCAGTCAATCTGGATTTTTAAGAACTTTGAAAGTTTCTTCAAGTGTAGTCACAAAAACCAGGCCCCGTCCGATCGTAGCTATGCTAACCCACTACAAAATGAATATAAACTTGTTACAACAGGGTAGGGAATTGAAGAACACCCCATTTTCTATTAATGAACAATTTCCTCATGAAATAGTGGAGAGACAACGTGTCCTGTACCCCACTTTCAAAAGGCTCCGAGCAGAGAAGCAGAATGTGCGTCTGGTGGTCGATAAATTACATGTAAATAATCAAATGTTCAAGGACTCGAAGATTACAATGTGGCTGTGAGTGATAAGTCATATCATATAAACAAAAAAAGTACCTTGATATTTCTAATGTACAATCTTGAAATTAAATTAATAAAAATGTATTTAAAAAAAGGTCAGCCTTACCCATCCTCACCTTCCCCTAAATCAAAACCTGATATTACGTCTATATAGTCCAAAGTTCCATATTGCCTAAACAGAAAAAGGATAAGTGTCACGATCGTTTGTAGAAACGGACCAAGGCGCAGCGTGATTACAGTTCCACATCATTTATTAAAAACCGCCATAAAAAAGCCAGACTACAGTTTGCAACTGCACATGGGGACAAAGATCGTACTTTTTGGAGAAATGTCCTCTGGTCTGATGAAACAAAAATATAACTTTTTGGCCATAATGACCGTTGTTATGTTTGGAGGAAAAAGGGGGAGGCTTGCAAGCTGAAGAACCCCATCCCAACCTTGAAGCACGGGGTGGCAGCATCATGTTGTGGGGGTGCTTTGCTGCAGGAGGGACTGGTGTACTTCACAAAATAGATGGCTACATGAGGAAGGAAAATTATGTGGATATATTGAAGCAACATCTCAAGACATCAGTCAGGAAGTTGAAGCTTGGTCGCAAATGGGTCTTCCAAATGGACAATGACCCCAAGCATACTTCCAAAGTTGTGGCAAAATGGCTTAAAGACAAAAGTCAAGGTATTGGAGTGGCCATCACAAAGCCCTGACCTCAATCCTATAGAACATTTGTGGGCAGAATTGAAAAAGCGTGTGCCAGTAAGGAGGCCTACAAACCTGACTCAGTTACACCAGCTCTGTCAGGAGGAATGGGCCAAAATTCACCCAACTTATTGTGGGAAGCTTGTGGAAAGCTACCCGAAACGTTTGACCCAAGTTAAACAATTTAAAGACAATGCTACCAAATACTAACTGAGTGTATGTAAACTTCTGACCCACTGGGAATGTGATGAAAGAAATAAAAGCTGAAAGAAATAATTCTCTCTACTATTATTCTGACATTTCACATTCTTAAAATGAAGTGGTGATCCTAACTGACCTAAGACAGGGAATTTTTACGAGGATTAAATGTCAGGAATTGTGAAAAAACGATTTTAAATGTATTTGGCTAAGGTGTATGTAAACTTCCGACTTCAACTGTCTACAGTATATAGCATTCTGTTGGTGGCAAGAATTTTTTATATAATTATTTAAATTGAAAAACTGTAAGTGTTGAATCAAGTGTAGTTTTTTGTACCAGTTCATAAACCATGTGCCATGGATTTGGTACATCGAAAATCTCCTCCCATTTATTTTGCAACCTGTATGGCGCAGCTATCAACATTTTTGTCCTCAGATGAAACTGGTATATTTTTCTATTTATGCCAGTTCCTTTTAGCCAATTTGTATATTTAATATATGGCAGGCAAACAAGTTCCCTACTCAATCTCATTTATTTATAAAGCCTTTTTACATCAGCCGATGTCACAAAGTGCTGTACAGAAACCTAGTCTAAAACCCCAAACTGCAAGCTATGCAGATGTAGAAGCATGGTGGCTAGGAAAAACTCCCTAGAAAGGCCGAAACCTAGGGAGGAACCAGGCTCTGACGGGTAGAGATTATAACAGAACATGGCCAAGATGTTCAAACTTTCATAGCAGACCAGCAGGGTCAGACAATAATAATCACAGTGGTTGTAGAGGGTGCAACAGGTCAGCACCTCAGGAGTAAAGGTCAGTTGGCTTTTCATAGCCGATCATTCAGAGTTAAAGACAGCATGTGCGGTAGAGAGAGAGTCCAAAACAGCAGGTCCGGGACAAGGTAGTACGTCCAGTGAACAGGTCAGGGTTCCATAGCCGCAGGCAGAACAGTTGAAACTGGAGCAGCAGCATGACCAGGTGGACTGGGGACAGCAAGGAGTCATCAGGCCAAGTAGTGCAGAGGCATGGTCCTATGGCTCAGGGAGAGGGGGAGAGAGAGAGAACTTAAATTCACACAGGACACCGGATAAAACAGGAGAAATACTCCAGATATAACAGACTGACCCTAGCCCCCTGACACAAACTATTGCAGCATAAATACTGGAGGCTAAGACCGGAGGGGTCGGGAGACACTGTGGCCCTGTCCGACGATACCCCCGGACAGTGCCAAACAGGCAGGATATAACCCCACCCACTTTGCCAAAGCACAGCCCCCACAACACTAGAGGGATATCTTCAACCACCAACCCTAACCCGAGGGGGCACCAACCCGGACAGGGAGATCACGTCAGTGACTCAACCCACTCAAGTGACACACCCCTCCTAGGGACGGCATGGAAGTGCGCCAGTGTGTCAGCCCCTGTAATAGGGTTAGAGGCAGAGAATCCCAGTGGAGAGAGGGGAACCGGCCAGGCAGAGACAGCAAGGGCGGTTCGTCGCTCCAGTGCCTTTCCGTTCACCTTCACACCCCTGGGCCAGACTACAATAAAGACTTAAAAGGTTGAGACTGAGTCTGCGTCTCTCACATGGATAGGCAGACCATTCCATAAAAATGAAGCTCTATAGGAGAAAGCCCTGCCTCCAGCTGTTTGCTTCGAAATTCTAGGGACAGTAAGGAGGCCTGCGTCTTGTGACCGTAGGTATGTATGGCAGGACCAAATCGGAGAGATAGGTAGGAGCAAGCCCATGTAATGCTTTGTAGGTTAGCAATAAAACCTTGAAATCAACCCTAGCCTTAACAGGAAGCCAGTGTAGAGAGGCTAGCACTGGAGTAATATGATAAAATGTTTTTGTTCCAGTCAAGATTCCAGCAGCCATGTTTAGCACAAACTGAAGTTGATTTAGTGCCCTTATCTGGGTAGCCAGAGAGTAGAGCATTGCAGTAGTCTAATCTAGAAGAGACAAAAGCATGGATTAGCTTTTCTGCATCATGTTTGGACAAAAGGTTTCAGATTTTTTTGCAACGTTACAAAGATGGAAAAAAGCTGTCCTTGAAATATTCTTGATATTATGTTCGTCAAAAGAGAGATCCGGGTCCAGAGTAACGCCTAGGTCCTTCACAGTTTTATTTGAGACAACTATACAACCATCATTATTAATTGTCAAATCCACCAGCAGAACTCTTTGTTTCTTGGAACCTAGAACTAGCATCTTTGTTTTAAAAGTCATTTAAAAGTCAAAAAATGTGCTGCCATGCACTTCCTTATGTCTGAAACACAGGCTTCCAGGGTAGGCAATTTTGGGGTTTCACCATGTTTCAGCGAAATGTACAGCTGTGTGTCGTCCGCACAGCAGTGAAAGTTGACATTGTGTTTCCGAATCACCATGTAGAATATGTAGTGAAAACAATAGTGGTCCTAAAATGGTATTGAAACTGATATCTTTCCGGCAGATAAGATCTAAACCAAGCAACTTGTCCATGTAGACTAATTAATTATACCATTTAGGGAATCCAATCTCTCCCAAAGAATGTGGTGATCGATGGCGTCAAAAGCAGCACTAAGGTCTAGGAGCACGAGAACAGATGCAGAGCCTTAGTCTATCGCATTAAAAGGTAATTTACCACCGTCACGAGTGCAGTCTCAGTGCTACGATGAGGTCTAAAACCAGACTGAAGCATTTCGTATACATTCTTTGTCTTCAGGAAGGCAGTGAGTTGCTGCGCAACAGATTTTTCTATTGTTTTTGAGAGGAATGGGAGATTTGATATAGGCCGATTGACATTTTCCGGGTCATATCATCTGTATGCCATATCATCGTTGTTGGTAATCAGGCCTACTACTATCATGTTGTTAGCGAACTTGCTGATGGAGTTGGAACTGCGTGTGAGGCCACGCAGTCGTGGGTATACAGGGAGTACAGGAGGGGACTGAGGACGCACCCTTGTGGGGCCCTTGTGTTGAGGAGGTAGTATTGCCTACCATCACCACTTGGGGACCGCACGTCAGGAAGTCTAGGACCCAGTCGCATAGGGGGCTGGTAATACTCAGGTTGCAGTGTAGGCCTACCGGTTTTCACTACCACCGGACCTTCACAGATACTCAATCTTTCTACCCTTTTGACAGCCTCCGCATAGGACTTTCTCCTGCCTTGATTTTGGCAACCTCACTCTTTCACCCTTATAGGGCACTCCAAGGATTGCACTGTTTATTATGCATGCATAGTCACTTCACCCATACCTACATGTACAAATTATCTCGACTAACCTGTACCCCCGCACATTGACTCGGTACCCCATGTATATAGCCTCGTTATTATTATTTATTGTGTTACTTTTTTATATTTTTTTACTTCAGTTTATTTGGTAAATATTTTCTTAACTCTTTCTTGAACTGCACTGTTGGTTAAGGGCTTGTAAGTAAGCATTTCACATGTTGTATTCGGCGCATATGACAAATAAAGTTTGATTTGAGTTCGTGCTCTCCACCACAGTTACATTTTGCTTCTTGGCTATTCTTTTCTACTAAACCTACAACATCTCCTTCATAGTGATCTTTCCCACATCTCAGCTTCTCTCGTGTGCAAACACTTCTTACATCTCCAAATATTTTACAGCAAGAACATTCTAAAGTCTGTTTACAAAATCTTTGACAGAATAGTACACCCATCCCGTCGTATTCAGGTAAAAAAAAGACTCTTCCATTAGCAGCACAACCGATGCTCGCGCAACTATGGGGCAAAACAGACTGCAAACTATATTTGTTCTCCAATGTTTATTGAAAACAAATACATTTGCACAATGAGCACTTGTTACAGTTGTTGGTTAGCTAGCTAGCAATTTTTTTGCCATCTTAGCATTGTCATGAAATCAGTCAAAACACCTCAAAACAAGACATGGTATCAAAAACAAGATGAAACTAGCTGAAATGAGTCACTTATGATTCCCCACATGGCAGTTTCTTGTCATTTTTGGTAGTTACTTGGCCATCCAGAATCACAACAACACACTGACTTCTGCCCCATTGAAGCATGCACATCGTTTTCGTGACATTGTCAGCTAACCCATCTGTGGAAGCATGACAGATCTAGGCTACAAAGGGTCAGTCTGTTTGTTAGTCAATAAAGGCGATAGAAGTTACAATCGAATCCCTTGACTAATGAAAGCGTTGCTGTCTTTAGTTTGGGGTTGCCTTTGGAGTTGATTTTAAACATGCACTTGTAGGAGTTTGCTATACTGCATACTAAGACACAAAAAAATGTCAGGTATAGGCCAATAATATTTCTCTCTCTCTCTCAGTGATGTCAGCTGATGTGCTCAACCCTACCTCTCTGTCTTGTCCATCTGTCTGGTTGAGATCAAGCAGACACTCATCTGGTGCTGAAAGCTTTCCTCCGCAGCGCTCTCTCCAATCCTTAGGCCGAGCGGCCTGGGACGGTGGGGGGAAGCTACAAAGACCACAACAAGTACAGGTAACAACTCTCTCACGTAGGCCTACCCTCTCTCATCCAGGCTGTTATCTGTCATCCCCATAATCTCCCATCCCTGCCATCCCCCCTCAACCTAGTTGTGTTTTAAAGATGCCACCCAATATTCTTGAACCTTTATTTTTAACAGAATATTTTTTTTGCAATCAATCCAACCCTCCTATAACTTTATCCATTCCTTGCAGTGCAAAGGAGTCGAGGAAGCGGCCGGACAATGGCTGGGACTCTCTGGATGAAACGATCAGCTCAGTGGAGGAGAAGAAACATGGCTTGAAGGACCTCATTAAGAGACGACTGCAGCCGCAGCCCTCCACCCTGTGGTCGCTCAGCTAAAGACAGTGGTCCAGACATGACACAAAATGGTGGCTCCTTGGAGAAGGACAAAAGACCAAACGGAACCAACCCAGGTCTGCCAGGCTTCTTCAGAGACAATCTCGAGGTGAGATGGATTCACGTTGTTATTCACAGCACATTATTCAAAATGTACAAAAAAATGACATGACACATACAGTACCAGTCAAAAGTTTAGACACACCAACTCATTCAATGGTTTTTCTTGTTTTTACTATTTTCTACATTGTAGAATACATCAACTATGAAATGACACATATAAAATCATGTAGTAACCAAAAAAGTATTAAACAAATCAAAATATATTTTATATTTGAGATTCTTCAAAGTAGCCACACTTTTCCTTGATGACAGCTATGTACACTCTTGGCATTCTCTCAACCAGCTTCATGAAGTAGTCACCTGTAATGCATTTCAATTAACAGGTGTGCCTTCTTAAAAGTTAATTTGTGGAATTTATTTCCTTCTTAATGTGTTTGAGCCAATCAATTGTGTTGTGACAAGATAGGGGTGGTTTACAGAAGATAGCCCTATTTGGTAAAAGTAAGCAAAGAGAAACGACAGTCCATCATCACTTTAAGACATGAAGGTCAGTCGCAAAAACCATCAAGCGCTATGTGAAACTGGCTCTCATGAGGATCGCCACAGGAAAGGAAGACACAGCTGCAGATGATAAATTCATTCGAGTTACCAGCCTCAGAAATTGCAGGCCAAATAAATGCTTTACAGAGTTCAAGTAACAGACACATCTCAACATCAACTGTTCAGAGGAGACTGCATGAATCAGGCCTTCATGGTCAAATTGCTGCAAAGAAACCACTACTAAAGGACACCAATAAGGAGAAGAGACTTGATTGGACCAAGCAACTCAAGCAATGGACATTAAACCGGTGGAAATCTGTCCTTTGGTCTGATTTTGAGATTTTTGGTTCAAACCGTGAAGCATGGAGGAGGAGGTGTGATGGTGCTTTGCTGGTGACACTGTCTGTGAATTATTTAGAATTCAAGGCACACTTAACCAGCATGGCTACCACACCATTCTTCAGCGATACGCTATCCCATCTGGTTTGCGCTTAGTGGGACTATCATTTGTTTTTCAACATGACACTGACCCAACACACCTCCAGGCTTTGTAAGGGCTATTTGACCAAGAAGGAGAGTGATGGAGTGCTGCGTCAGATGACCTGGCCTCCACAATCACCCAACCTCAACCCAATTGAGATGGCTTGGGATGAGTTGGACCGCAGAGTGAAGGAAAAGCAGCCAACAAGTGCTCAGCATATGTGGGAACTCCTTCAAGACTGTTGAAAAAGCATTCCAGCTGAAGCTGGTTGAGAGAATGCCAAGAGTGTGCAAAGCCATCATAAAGTTGGGTACCTCGAAAAATCTAAAATCTATTTTCATTTGTTTCTTCAAACACTTTTTTGGTTACTACATGATTCTATGTGTGTTATTTGATAGTTTTGATGTCTTCACCATTATTCTACTATGTAGAAAATAGTAAAAAAAAACTTTAAAAAAAAAACTTGATGAGATACTATGGTGCTGAAGAAGAAAGCTGACGTTTTACGTGTTCCTAACCAATGGTATTTTATTGTTTGTTTCTTTGCGTTGTTTGTAACTTATTTTTTTACTTATTTTGTACATAATGTTGCTGCTACCGTCTCTTTTGACCGAAAATAACTTCTGGACATCAGAACAGCGATTACTCACCACGAACTGGCAGAATCCTTTTTTTCCTTTAACAAGTCCGACGAGCACGACATACTGCTTTCCCGGGAACAGGCCCAGATGCCTGTCATTTGCGTGAAGAGAAGGCGGAGAAAAAGGGGCCGGAGGTTGGGCTGCCTTCTGAGAATTCGTAGGCGATCGAATAAACCCCCACTGCCTTCAGTTCTGCTAGCAAACGTGCAATCTTTGGAAAATAAAATTGATGACCTACTCGGAAGATTAAACTACCAACGGGACATTAAAAACTATTATATTATGCTTCACGGAGTCGTGGCTGAACGACGACATTATCAACATATTAGCTGGCTGATTATACGCTGTATCGGCAGGATAGAACAGCAACGTCTGGTAAGACAAGGGGTGGCGGACTATGTATGTTTGTAAATAACAGCTGGTGCACGATATCTAAGGAAGTCTCGAGGTTTTGCTTGCCTGAGGTAGAGTATCTCATGATAAGCTGTAGACCACACTATCTAACTAGAGTTTATCTGTATTTTTCATAGCTGTCTAAATACCACCACAGACCGATGCTGGCACTAAGACCGCAGTCAATGAGCTCTATTCCGCAATGAGCTCTATTCCGCTCACCCAGAGGCGGCGCTCCTGGTGGCCGGGGACTTTAATGCAGGGCAACTTAAATCCGTCTTACCAAATTTATATCAGCATGTTAAATGTGCAACCAGAGGAATAAAAACTCTTGACCACCTTTACTCCACACACAGAGACACATACAACGCTCTCCCTCGCCCTCCATTTGCCAAATCTGACTATAATTCCATCCTCCTGATTCCTTCTTACAAGCAAAAATGAAAGCAGGAAGCACCAATGACTCGGTCAATAAAAAAGTGGTCAGATGAAGCAGATGTTACACTACAGGACTGTTTTGCTAGCACCAACTGGAATATGTTCCGGGATTATTCCGATGGCATTGAGGAGTACACCACATCAGTCATTGGCTTCATCAATAAGTGCATTGATGACGTCGTTCCCAAGGAGACCATACGTACAACCAGAAGCCATGGATTACAGGCAACATCTGCAATGAGTTAAAGGCTAGAGCTGCCGCTTTCAAGGAGCAGGACTCTAACCCGGAAGCTTATAAGAAATCCCGCTATGCCCTCCGACGAACCATCAAACAGGCAAAGCATCAATACAGGACTAAGATCAAATCGTACTACACCGGCTCTGACGCTTGTCGGATGTGGCAGGGCTTGCAAACCATTACAGACTACAAAGCGAAGGACAGCCGAGAGCTTCCCAGTGACATGAGCCTACCAGACAAGCTAAACTACTTCTATGCTCGCTTTGAGGCAAATAACACTGAAACATGCAAGAGCACCAGCTGTTCCGGAAGACTGTGTACCGGTACCCCCCCTGTATATAGTCTCACTATTGTTATTTTACTGCTGTTCTTTTACTTGTTACTTTTATTCATATTCATATTTTTTAACTGCATTGTTAGTTAGGGGCTCGTAAGTAAGCATTTCACTGTAAGTTCTACACCTCTTGTATTCAGCGCATGTGATTATTAAAATTTGATTTGGAGGAGTAGGTGTGTCAACTTTTGACTGGTACTGTAATTGTCTCGTGTCCCAATCTCACATCAAGCCCTTAGGCCCATTTTAAGAGTTTTGTGGGGTTTTAGGTCAGACAGAAGACCTGTGACCGATTAGCTACTGTTTTATATTCCAGACAAGACCACATCGGTCCTAGAGAAAAACTGCTCCTCTGAATTCTTGCAGAAATCTATGGAATATAATAAATTGTGGAACATGGTTATGATATGTACAAAGCTGGGATTATCTGTTCTTATACAGTGTATGATATGTGTATATATAAATATTGCTAACATTATCCATCATTGTTACTATTACCTCAGGAAGACGTTGGGTGCCCCTCCTCCACAACAGATGAAGATGGGAACGTTGAAGAGCCAGATCTCCTCTTTCTTCAGCATAAAAAAGAAGACAAAGCATAAAGATAAGGATGAGACACATCTTCAGAGGCCATCCACACTGACCAGCGACGTAGGGCCAGTACCCGTGGCGCCAGTCATCTCTCCCAGTAAGCATTTTGGAACAGAATGGTCGGCTGCAATGAATATTTGCCTCAAAGCATCATATTTATTAGGAGTTCAGCATCGAACTCCATTGGCTCATAGTAGCTATATTGTTTAAGCTGGAGTCCTGGTTGAAGACATGGGTATATAGATACTATATACCAAATTTGGTACCAATCGGCCTAGCGGTTCTGGAGAAGAAGACGTTTAAAGTACATAATTAAAAGAAGTCCAAAAACATAAAAAGCACATTGCATGATCTGTTCGATGTTGAGTTATGATATTGGGTCTGAAAGTCTGAAAATTAGTACAGATGTACCTCATCCAAGTGACAGAGTGGACCCACAACTTGAACCCCGGCATTGCTATTTGCAGCTATTATTATTATTATTATTATTATGGGTTCAAGTAGCGAAGCTGGATGAGCTAGAGTCCTGAAATTCGGTACCCATGAGGTCCGCCATGATGGATTTTTTGCAATTTTGAGTTTTGTTAAAAACACAAATGCTACTTCGCTGGCACCGCATAACCGATCTGGATGGAACTTGACATGTGGCATCTATGGACCAATGTCTCTCAACGCAATATTTTTCAGACTAGAACCTAAAACAAATAGTACCTATTGACCAATAACCATTTACGTGGGCATGGTCTCACACATAAAGGCCAATAAATCAGTCACAGATATTCATATTGTAACAAAACTTGGTACATATGTTGCAAAGTCTGTCAAGACTCAACATATCCAAGCACCTTCATATCAACCACACAGTGGCGCTATAACAGGCACATTTCCAAAAAAAAGAAACGTCCCTTTTTCAGGACCCTGTCTTTCAAAGAAAATTCGTAAAAATCCAAATAACTTCACAGATCTTCATTGTAAAGGGTTTAAACACTGTTTCCCATGCTTGTTCAATGAACCATAAACAATTAATGAACATGCACCTGTGGAACGGTCATTAAGACACTAACCTGTCTAGGACTGGGGTTCCGCTAGAGATCCTATTGTCGCGTTCTAGCATGCATTTGCATATATCTGTTAGGGAACATCTACTCTGTGAAGTGCGCGTGTGCACTCCTAAACAACGCAATTTTAAAAAACTTTGGCAATGGGTAAAATCTACAAAACTTAGTCCACTCTGTTTGTAGCAGATTGTAGTTTTGGAAACAGAAAACTGTATTGAATTCAAATGTTTCATCGATGAGAAAATTAGCATAACGTCTGTCAAAATCCATCTCGTTCCATCTTCTCCCACTGCCGGCCACTGGGCTTCCTATTATCACCATATGTGGTAGTGAGTGGAAACGCTACCCGGATGCTTCACACCTGAGGTCATCTGCCTTTGGCCTAAAGAGCAGGAACCTGGACTTCAAAAAAATTGGAAATACAGACATTGTCATCCTACAAGAAACATGATATAGAGGAGATGGACCCACTGGTTGCCCTCTAGGTTACAGAGAGTGGGTAGTCCCATCCACCAAACTACCAGGTGTGGAGCAGGGAAGGGACTCAGGGGGTATGCTAATCAGAGTAGGTATGTCATCAGGAGCAACAGGCATGTCACTCCTCCCCATCCCTGAACTCTCCGGATATTCAGGCGAGTGTATCTGTTGACTATTGGGCGTTGCGCCATGATCCTTGTCTCCTTCTGGTTCCTCCAGGTTCCTACCTGGTGTATCAGCATCCTCTCCTTTCGTTCGCTCCAGTCTCCCGCCTGGAGTATTAGTATCCTCTCCTTTCATTCCCTCCGGGCTCAATGGTCATTCAATCTCCCTTGGAGCTTTGGTGCAGTGGTTTAGATGGTACCACGTGGTGCTTCTTTCCACCTGGATGGCTGTTTGTGTTACTAAGACCACCTTGTAGGGACCCTCTTGCCTTGGCTTGTTCCACTTCCTTCGGAACACGCGGATGTAGACCCAATCTCCTGGTATCACTTGACAGGGAACCTCTGGTCCTGGTTCAGGTTCTCACCCTTTTTCCTGGAGATAGATAACTTTATGTATGGCAGTTAGTTGTCTCATATTCTTTTAACTCTATTTCTAATTGTTCTAATGGGGGTCCTTTATAGGGCCCCCTTAGAGCTGGCACTGGCATAGGTCGACCTTTAAGCATTTCATGCGGTGTTAGATGCGTAATTATGTTAGTTTGCATGTGATACCTCATTAGAGCAAGCGGTAGTGCATCCACCCAATTAAGCCTTGCACTAGCACAAATCTTATTTATCTTAGCCCTAAGAGTACCATTTATTCTTTCAACCAATCCTTGTGACTGGGGATGATAAACGCATCCTAGTCTTTGTTTAACCTGTCTAGGACTGGGGTTCCACTAGCGGAACCCCTCGCCAGCAGCCAATGAAATTGCAGGGCGCCAAATTCAATCAACAGAAATCTCATAATTCAATTTTCTCAAACATACAAGTATTAGACACCATTTTAAAGATAAAATTCTCGTTAATCCAACCACCGTGTCCGATTTCAAAAAAGCTTTTCGGCGAATGCAGAACATATCATTATGTTAGGTCAGCAACTATTCACAGAAAGCATACAGCGATTTTCCAACCAAAGAGAGGAGTCACAAAAAGCAGAATATTGATAAAATGAATCACTAACCTTTGATATTCTTCATCAGATGACACTCCCGGGACAACATGTTACACAATACATGTATGTTTTGTTCGATCAAGTTCATATTTATATCCAAAACCTCAGTTTACATTTGGCTTTGCCTCCAAAACATCCCGTGAATTTGCACAGAGCCACGTCAAATCACAGAAATACTCATAATAAACATTGTTAAAGATACAAGTGTTATTCACAGATTTAAAGATATACTTCTCCTTAATGCAACCGCTGTGTCAGATTTTTTTTTAAACTTTACGGAAAAAGCAAACCATGCAATAATCTGAGTACGGCGCTCAGACGACAAATCAACCCAAAGAGATATCCGCCATGTTGGAGTCAACATAAGTCAGAAATAGCATTATAAATATTCACTTACCTTTGATGATCATCAGAATGCACTCCCAGGAATCCCAGTTCCACAATAAATGTTTGATTTGTTCCATAAAGTCCATCATTTATGTCCAAATTACTCCTTTTGGTTTGCGCGTTCAGTACACATCTAAACTCACAACGCGCAGGCAGGTCCAGGCAAAAGTTCAGACGAAAAGTCATATTACAGTCCGTAGAAACATGTCAAACGAAGTATAGAATCAATCTTTGATGTTTTTAACATAAATCTTCAATAATGTTCCAACCGGAGAATTCCTTTGTCTTCAGAAAAGCAATGGAACAGAGCTCGCTCTCACGTGAACGAGCGTCACGAGCTCAAGGCATTCTGGCAGACCTCTGACTCATTCCCCTCTCATTCGGCCCAACTTCACAGTAGAAGCATCAAACAAGGTTCTAAAGACTGTTGACATCTAGTGGAAGCCTTAGGAAGTGCAAAATGACCCCATAGACACTGTGTATTCGATAGGCCAAGAGTTGAAAACCTACAAAACTCAGATTTCCCAGTTCCTGGTTGGCCTGCCATATGAGTTCTGTTATACTCACAGACATCATTCAAACAGTTTAAGAAACTTCAGAGTGTTTTCTATCCAAATCCACTAATAATATGCATATATTAGCAACTGGGACTGAGTAGCAGGCAGTTTACTCTGGGCACGCTTTTCATCCAAACGTGAAAATGCTGCCCCCTATCCATAACAAGCAGCTTACAGATGGTAGGCAATTACGGTCACAGTTATGAAAACATAGGACACTAAAGAGGCCTTTCTACTGACTCTGAAAAACACAAAAAGAAAAATGCCCAGGGTCCCTGCTCATCTGTGTGAACATGCCTTAGGCATGCTGCAAGGAGGCATGAGGACTGCAGATGTGGCCAGGGCAATAAATTGCAATGCCCGTACTGTGAGACGCCTAAGACAGCGCTACAGGGAGACAGGACGGACAGCTGATCATCCTCGCAGTGGCAGACCACGTGTAACAACACCTGCACAGGATCGGTACAGCCGAACATCACACCTGCGGGACAGGAACAGGATGGCAACTGCCCAAGTTACACCAGGAACGCACAATCCCTCCATCAGTGCTCAGACTGTCTGCAGTAGGCTGAGAGAGGCTGGGCTGAGGGGTTGTAGGCCTGTTGTAAGGCAGGTCCTCACCAGACATCACCGAAAAGAACATTGCCTATGGGCACAAATCCACCGTCGCTGGACCAGACAGGACTGTCAAAAAGTGCTATTCACTGACGAGTCGCGGTTTCTCACCAGGGGTAATGGTCGGATTTGCGTTTATCGTCGAAGGAATGAGCATTACACTGAGGCCTGTACTCTGGAGCGGGATCGATTTGGAGGTTGAGGGTCCATCATGGTCTGGGGCAGTGTGTCACAGCATCATCGGACTGAGCTTGTTGTCATTGCAGGCAATCTCAACACTGTGCGTTACAGGGAAGACATCCTCCTCCCTCATGTGGTACCCTTCCTGCAGGCTCATCCTGACATGACCCTCCAACATGACAATGCCACCAGCCATACTGCTCGTTCTGTGCGTGATTTCCTGCAAGACAGGAATGTCAGTGTTCTGCCATGGCCAGCGAAGAGCCCGGATCTCAATCCCATTGAGCACGTCTGGGACCTGTTGGATTGGAGGGTGAGGGCTAGTGCCATTCCACCCAGAAATTCCCGGGAACTTGCAGGTGCCTTGGTGGAAGAGTGGGGTAACATCTCACAGCATGAACTAGCAAATCTGGTGCAGTCCATGAGGAGGAGATGCACTGCAGTACTTAATACCAGATACTGACTGTTACTTTTTTGACCCCCCTTTGTTCAGGGACACATTATTCAATTTCTGTTATTCACATGTCTGTGGAAATTGTTCAGTTTATGTCTCAGTTGTTGAATCTTGTTATGTTGATACAAATATTTACAAGTTAAATTTGCTGAAAATAAACGCAGTTGACAGTGAGAGGACGTCTCTTTTGCGGAGTTTATATCTCTTGATCTATTTGACTCAGAGTGATGAAATTAGGCATACATGCACTAGGATATGAGACGACCTAACCTTTTAAAGTATGGTTGAGTTTGGACACATTATGGCACTGTTGGATGGGGGAGAAAATGTATGCAAGCTCATTGGCTCATAGCGGCCATATTGTTTCAGCTAGAGTCTTGGAAAATATGAGTTTGAAGATATGCATCCATACAGTGCATTTGGAAAGTATTCAGACCCCTTCCCCTTTTTCACATTTTGATAATTTGCAGCCTTATTCTAAAATTAATTAAATAATGTTTTTCCCTCATCAATCTACACCAATAATGACAAACCAAAAACTGTTTTTTTATTTTTTTCTAATGTATTAAAACAATTTAAGTATTCAGACCCTTTACTCAGTACTTTGTTGAAGCACCTTTGGCAACGATTACAGGCTCAAGTCTTCTTGGGTATGACGCTACAAGCTTTGGGGAGTTTCTCCTATTCCTCTCTGCAGATCCTCTCAAGCCTCTGTCAGGTTGGATGGTGAGTGTCGCTGCACAGCTATTTTCTGATCTCTCCAGAGATGTTTGATTGGATTCAAGTCTGGGCTCTAGCTGGGCCACTCAAGGACATTCAGAGACTTGTCTCGAAGCCACTCCTGCATTGTCTTGGCTGTGTGCTTTGGGTTGTTGTCCTGTTCGAAGGTGAACCGTCGCCCCAGTCTGAGGTCCTGAGCGCTCTGGAGCAAGTTTTCATCAAGGATCTCTCTTTACTTTGCTCTTTATCATTCCCTCAATCCTGACTAGTCTACCAGTCCCTGCCGCTGAAAAACATCCCCACAGCATGATGCTGCCACTTCCATGCTTCACCGTAGGGGTGGAGCCAGTTTTACTCCAGACGTGACGCTTGGCATTCAGGCCAAAGAGTTCAGTCTTGGTTTCATCAGACCAGGGACACTTGTCTCTCATGGTCTGAGAGTCCTTTAGGTGCCTTTTGGCTAACTCCAAGCGGGCTGTCATGTGCTTTTTACTGAGGAGTGGCTTCCATCTGGCCACTCTACCATAAAGACCTGATTGGTGGAGTGCTGCAATGATCGTTGTCCTTCTGGAAGGTTCTCCTATCTCCACAGAGGAACTCTGGAGCTCTCTCAGTGACCATAGGATTCTTGGTCACCTCCCTGACTAAGGCCCTTCTCCCCGATTTGCTCAGTTTGACTGGGCGGCCAGCTCTAGGAAGAGTCTTGGTGGTTCCAAACTTCTTCCAGTTAAGAATGATAGACAGGTGTGTGCTTTTCCAAATCATGTCCAATCAATTGAATTTACTATAGGTGGACACCAATCAAGTTGTAGAAACATCTCAAGGATGATCAATGGAGACAGGATGCACCTGAGCTCAATTTCGAGTCTCATAGCAAAGGGTCTGAATACTTATGTAAATGAAGGTATTTAAGTAGTATTTATTAATTTTTGGGCAAAAAAATCTAAACCCGTTTTCGCTTTGTCATTATGGGGCGTTGTGTGTAGGTGAGGGAAAACATGTATTTAATCCATTTTAGAATAAGGCTGTAACGTAACAAAATGTGGGAAAAGTGAAGGGGTCTGAATACTTTCCAAATGCACTGTATTTAAGCACATTCAGATAAACCACACGGTGACGCCGTAACAGGCACATGTTTATCTCTTGATCTGTTTGACAGAGGGATGACTCAGGGATATGAGTCTAGCTAACCTGTATAGTATGGTTCAGTTTGGCCGCATAGAAATAATTCAATCAAGTTCATTGGCTCATAACAGTCATATTGTTTGAGCAAGAGTCTTGGAAAATATTGTGTTTGAAGATCTATAGACGCTATATACCCAATTTGGTGCCGATCGGTCCAGCGGTTCTGTAGAAGAAAAAGTATTAAACATAATTGAAAATAGTCCAAAACACATCAAAAGCATATTATATTGTATGATCAGTTTGATTTTGAGTTCAGATACTTGGCATGTAAACAGTACAGAAGTAACTCTTCCCAGGGCAATGTGTCAACGTTTTCCTGATGGTGGCACAGTGGGTCCATAGCTGAACCCTGGCATTGCTGCTTGTAGCTATATTTGATTTATTGACTCTGAAATGACATCCTATTCCACGTGTCTAAAGTATTGGGGAATAGGGTGTAAGTTCAGATGTAACCCTAACCCACGGTGTATGATGACGCTCAACACACCAGTGTTCATTTTGGCAGCTATTTTAAATGTAGTCTTAAAATATATTTTAGTCTCAGTCACATTTTTGTAATTTCATCCTTTGTTAGTTTGAGTTATTATCAGTAAACAAAAACTGGACAATTGTTGTTTAGTTTTAGTCATTTAGGTAAATATTTTTTTCTTTAAATAATTCATATTTACCTCTTATGTGCATCATGTGCACATTCAGATAGCCTTGTCCAACTAGGCCTACTATCAATCACCTCGCATACCTTAGCTGGCAACATTGTAACCAATGCCAGCCATACATACATTAACCATAGGCTGCTATAGGATATAAAGCCTACAGGTTAACAATTTAGCTCTGATTTTCTCCCCATCATAACCGTCGAGGGGGGTAAATAAGTGACTTCCTTGAAAAGGGGAGAATATGAGCTTTACAACAATGACAGAAGTATTACTGTGCTCATAATATTCAGCAAAAAGCATTCCTTTTTCCAATGCTCATAATATTCAGCAAAAAGCATTCCTTTTTCCAATCGGAAAAAGCAACCGCAACTCGCTTTGCCAACCGCGAGAGCTCTACATGAAAACAGCGCTTATGGCAAAATAAAACTTCGGATGTGATCAGAGCAAAATGGCTTATATGAAAGCAAAGATAATCAAATACATTATTAGTTTGTTACAATTGAAGTGTCCTGGCTGTGCATCAGTTCAAAAGAAAGACAGACAAGTGATTGAAGTGACCTAGAGCTGTGTGTGTGCGAGAGCCAGATCAACTCAATCAACTCGCGCAACAGAAAGATGTTATCGGCCAATGAGAGGATTGCATTATGTATTCTACACAGGTATGCATGCTTATGATTGGACAAAGGCTTGCATTCACAACACTTAAAAGACACACCCTATCCCCTCAGCCCTCACATTAAGTGGACACTTCTGATGACCTATCATGACGTCTAACGAGTATACACTTGCAGGGCAAGGGGCGCAGGAGTTAAGGAAGTTTCCTTTAAAATTATTCATAAATATTATCCTGCCAACCACTATATGAAGAAGTTTACGTAAAACATCAACTAAAATTGTACCTTTTGTAATGACCACCCAGAAACGGTGTTGCATGTTTTTGGCATTGTATTCATGTAAGAAAACTGGCAAGACATCAGTAGATTTATAATTGAACACATTTCTGAAGTTTATTTACACAATTGTGGAGAGATGTACTGCTTGGATTCTTTACCTACGATAGAAATAAGCTGAAACAATTTTATGTAATTAATTTCATTATTCTTTTGGCCAAATTTCATATTCACAAATGTAAATTTACAAACAAAACACCACATTTTCTTACCTTACAAAAATAAATTGAACTGTATTTTAAGACAATTAAATATTCTACTAACAAAAAAGCTGTTTGAATAATACATTTATGTATGTCCCTTAAGGTCCTTGTGTAATGTGATATTGTACCCCAAAGCCCAATTGTCCTTTGTATATTATTTATATATATATGTGTGTTCCCACATGTACTTCCTGTATTGATTTGTTAAAAAAATAAATATATATATAATTTAAAAAAGGGGCAAGGGAGGATGGAATGATATTTAAATAGACCGCCCTTGCCCAGAAATTCGTCACTCTTTCACAGTGTTGCCAACTTAGCGACTCGGTTGCTATATTTAGCGAGTATTCAGACCCCTCTAGCGACACATTTTCAAAAAAGCGACTAGGGACAAATCTAGCGACTTTTTCTGGTGTTATTGGAGACTTTTGGAGACTCTGACGTGAAAGCACGTATCGTTCTTACTCTTCTCAACGCGCAGCTGCCGTGGGCTGCCGTGGGCCACACCCCCGTCCCAAAGCACTCACAGGCGGCCCAGTCCTCTCACAGCAGTCCGTCCCAGCTGCAGTCATAGCAGATTTTCACTCCTCCGAGTCCAGGCTGCAAATGAATCGCGCATGCGGGAAGCCACCGCTGGCTGATCCCGCCCTGGCTTACATAAAAATAAAAATAAATTGAATTAGGAATTAGGGCCAGACTAGTTACCATAATTTTCTCACATTGCCATTGACAGTTTTTTCTATTGTCTCTTTTTGGTCCATTTAGATTGTTAATGTACTGTAGATTGTATACAACAAAATGTAAAAAATGTTACGTTAAAAATGTTAATGTTTTACTGTGACTTGTTGTAGGGTCCTAAGTGGACCATAAGGTTAAAAACCAAACCAAATTAAGAAAACTAAACTAAAAACTAAGTAACTCCGCCAGAGTGTCTCTTTTGGGTCACTTTTTCCAGTCCCAAGCCCGGATAAAGCAGGAGGGTTGAAATTGTGACATAAAGAAAACAAGAATCGACTGAAGAAAGTTCATTTGTAGTTCTAAACATATTTAGGGTGTTTTTTACTCACTTTTTGTCTCTCCCACGACGTTATTCCTCTCTCCTACAGCGTCCATCACAATTACATGCACATGGCCAAATATGCAAATTAGGTAATGACGTAATTTAGCGACTTCTAGCGACTTTTAGGACAGCCAGTAGCTACTTTCCTTACTGAGGAGTTGGCAACACTGTTCTTTCTGTAACGGGTGTCGTCGTCTGATGAGGAAGAATCGGACCAAAGCGCAGCGTGGTAAGTGTTCATGACTTTTATTTAACTGAACACTGAAACAAAAATAACAAAGTGAATAACGAAACAGTCCTGTCAGGTGCAGAAAACACTAAACAGAAAATAACTACCCACAAAACACAGGTGGAAAAAGGCTACCTAAGTATGGTTCCCAATCAGAGACAACGATAGACAGCTGTCCCTGATTGAGAACCATACCCGGCCAAAACAAAGAAATACAAAACATAGAACAACGAACATAGAATGCCCACCCAAATCACACCCTGACCAAACCAAAATAGAGACATAAAAAGCTCTCTAAGGTCAGGGCGTGACACTTTCATCCCGCAATGATTGTGTTTTCAGCCACCGGTAGCTTGTGGGTGCTTTATATGCGCTATAGTCAATTATGATTGCATGTCTAATTATATTAACTATATCATTATTAATATACGCCTACTGTATGATAGCTAGCAAATTAATTAGCTAATTGACGTTAGCCTGCCTAGATGGAACTTCTGAAGAAGGAAGATGTTTTATTTCTACAATTTCCAAAAGCTAACCAAACAAAAACATTACTTTTACGAGACGTGTTTGTGCATTAGTAGCACAATTTCTATCCTTTTTACATTCGTTTTTACATACACTTGTATGTTGACTTCTCCATTATGAGGAGTTTCAGGCCCCGGAGTGAACATAATTGTACACTCGCAAACTCGACTGAACGAGGGCTGACGGGCTTACGTTGCAAACTTCCCTTGCTTGGCTAATCATTTGGACCGCCCGCCAAGATGATGACGGGAATTCCCCAAGGGCATAAGGCAAGGGTAGGTGGACCAGGGTGTGTCTTTTATGAGTTTGAACCGCTGCCGAAACAGATGAAAATGAACTTCATGTCAAAATGAATGTCTATTAGTCCCACGTGGACTTATCGTCTCGTTATATTTTTTCAACTAAAATGAAAAGCAACTGGTAATAGTTATAGTTTTTTCAGGGTGTCTCGTAATCGTAATTTTGTTTTTGTCAGGAACAACAGGTTCTTGATGACCATTTTTCGTCATAGTTATTGTTGATGAAATTAACACTGCAACACACCTGATTCAAAGTTGAATGTTTAGTTGATCATTTCAAACAGGAGTGTTGGAACAAAAGCTGTAATTAAAGCCTGTAACATCCAGTAGCTCCCCAGGACCAGAGTTGGAGGCCCATTTTCTACACTCATACTATTCTCTCCTCCCATCCCTCTCTGTAGCACACCCTCCTGAGTTCTATGAGGAGGTGGCTGAGACTCTGGACAGGATTGCTCAGTGGTCCCACAGTATGAAGAGACCCCAAAGGTCCAGCCACGACCCCTGCTACCACCCCGGTCAGTCCTCCCCCTGGTGAGTGGAAACACACACACATGCTATGCTTCTGTATGGCTATTCTTTTATTTTTACCCATCTATCCATCTCTCCTGTCCTCAGAAAGAAGAAATGCTACGCTAGCTCGTCCAGGTACTGTCTATGGAAGGGGAAGCCATCAACTACAAGGTGAGGCTTCTGGTGTAGAACTAGATCTAGATCACCTGACACTGCATTTACTAACTAACTACCTACACCGTTACGAACTACCTACACCGTTACGAACTACATACCCTCGTATGGTGTGCCCCCCCCCCCGTCTATCATATCCGTCCTTCGCCAAGCTCCTGGACACCTTCATCAGCCAGGAACAGGCCCTGTCCGTGTCAAAGTCTCTATGTATCTCTAAACCCTTTTTGCAAAATGGAAGTTAGCCCTAAACTTTAATACAGATTATCGCCCCTTAGCTTTTTCATTGTTTTCCATTTCTCCTAAAAAGCTAAATATGTGAAGAATATATACATGTATTTGATAAGAGTAACTTGTTTGGTTGTATAGACTGGTTGGTTGTTTAGCAACAAAACCGATACCTGTGCAACTATGGGGCAAATCAGACAGGATTCACTTAGATTGTTGTAAACTATATTTCGTCTCCAATGTTTATTGAAAACATAGATACATTTGCACAATGAGCACTTTTTGTGGTGTTGGTTAGCTAGCTAGGGAATTCTGACCATGTTAGCATAGAAGTGACATCAGTCAAAACACCTCAAAACAAGACATGGTATCAAGAACAAGATAAAACTAGCTGAAACGAGCCACCTACGATTCCCCACATGGCATCTTGTCATTGTTGCTAGCCTTCTGGCCATCCAGAATCGCAACAACACACCGATTTCTGCCCCATTGAAGCATGCGCATCGTTTTCGTGACATTGTAAGATAACCCCTCTTTTAAAAAATGTAAATGTGGACATTGGCGCCCCCTGTCTGTTTAAAGGTTGTTTCCAAACACAACCACCAAGAGGCAGAAGTCACTGGCATCTGGTGCTGATTTTCCCTCAAAATCTAATCCCACACCTCCCATTTTCCATCTGCAGGAAAGTATCGTCCAGTTTGCTAGAGATTTTGGAGTACGAATGACAACCCTACACCGTCAAGGCAGCTCGGAAATACTCACTACTTCCTTTGAACGGTGAACACAGGAATACTGTATGAACTCTAATCTATGACTAAGGCCTGGAGTTGTTTCCGATCAGGTCAGGTAGAACTCAGGGCCCTTCCTATGACCTCAGTCTCTCCTGTGATGAGAGACGGAGGAGGCATTAGCTTTTTATAACACTACGACACGTGAATTGTCACAATTGTATTTATGTCTGAGAATCATGTGTACTTATACAATATTTTTTTTTATCAACGTTTTTCTATAGACATGTTTTACAAAAAAACTGTACAGTGTAGTCATCGGTTTGGTTTGGGTTTCATTGCTTGGGGTTATGACTGCAGATCATAATTAAATAGCATACTTTCATAGTCCATTTATAAACGATATGTGATATATATTTCATTAGAATGACGAACCCTATTGCAAGTCAATTACCTCTTCAGTTGTCTATTGGACGGAATAAGTATATGAAAGCATAGGCTCGTCTCAACTATAAGAGAAGTGAATTCATACCGACAACACCTCATACGCACAATATGGAAAACAAGTTGTTTGAACTATTACCCCATTCACAATCAGAGTCATACATTTGTGTATTTTACAAAATGCTCAAGTTCACAAAACAACTACCACTTCACATGCATACAAATTACAATGTATTTACATTTTATTTGCTTTGGATAAGGCTCACTTTAAATCGTATAGTTTAGACTTCTGTTTAAAATATGCTGCAGTTGAACATAATACTGTAAGTGTTTCTTTGGGGCAAGTCTCACTGCTTGTCCATGGACATCAGGGCAAGCACTTTATATTTTCACTACTAAACAATATCATTAGTATCGTCCAATAGTGAAAGTGACTAGTAGCACGTAGTCCCCAATAGTTACAAATAATGTCCTTCCTTATACATGATAAGTAAAGGGCTGTATTCCAGATGATCAGATCTCTCAGAGCCAATTGAATTACACTTCGCCAGGCGTTGTGAGATCTGAGCAACATGACCGCAATGAAGACGACCTGGAATGTGCCCCATGGTTTTTGGTGCAGTGTTCTAAGAACCATCAATCCAGATGAAAATAACCCTTCAAATGGGTGATGTGTTCTCATTCAAATATATTTTATTAAACTTAAACAGAATTGAACACGCAAAAAAGGATGATTTTGATCTGGATCTAATGTTCTGAAAAACCATCCCCAGCAGCTGGTATATAAACATTCAAGACCCAGCTAACACTTTTTTTTAGTTCCCACAGCGGTGTGGAGAAGTTATTTTTCAAATAACCGAAGGAAAACCTTAAAGAAACGTTAGATGAACTCTGTGCCAGCTAGGGAGTCTCTCATTCAGCCTCTCCTGTCTGTGAAGGACCAGTCCCAGATCAGTCCAGGTACTTCTCAGCACGGAGGATCTGGCAGTACATTAGCAGGGAGAAAATCAGAGCTAGGATCTGAAATGACAAGAGAATGTTTGAGTTATAAAATGGTGACATATATTTCACAAAACCGGATAAGTTAACTGTTTGCCAGATAACTTTCCTAAATACACTGCTCAAAAAAATAAAGGGAACACTTAAACAACACAATGTAACTCCAAGTCAATCACACTTCTGTGAAATCAAACTGTCCACTTAGGAAGCAACACTGATTGACAATACATTTCACATGCTGTTGTGCAAATGGAATAGACAAAAGGTGGAAATTATAGGCAATTAGTAAGACACCCCCAAAAAAGGAATGGTTCTGCAGGTGGTGACCACACACCACTTCTCAGTTCCTATGCTTCCTGGCTGATGTTTTGGTCACTTTTGAATGCTGGCGGTGCTTTCACTCTAGTGGTAGCATGAGACGGAGTCTACAACCCACACAAGTGGCTCAGGTAGTGCAGCTCATCCAGGATGGCACATCAATGCGAGCTGTGGCAAAAAGGTTTGTTGTGTCTGTCAGCGTAGTGTCCAGAGCATGGAGGCGCTACCGGGAGACAGGCCAGTACATCAGGAGACGTGGAGGAGGCCGTAGGAGGGCAACAACCCAGCAGCAGGACCGCTACCTCCGCCTTTGTGCAAGGAGGTGCACTGCCAGAGCCCTGCAAAATGACCTCCAGCAGGCCACAAATGTGCATGTGTCAGCATATGGTCTCACAAGGGGTCTGAGGATCTCATCTCGGTACCTAATGGCAGTCAGGCTACCTCTGGCGAGCACATGGAAGGCTGTGCGGCCCCACAAAGAAATGCCACCCCACACCATGACTGACCCACCGCCAAACCGGTCATGCTGGAGGATGTTGCAGGCAGCAGAACGTTCTCCACGGCGTCTCCAGACTCTGTCACGTCTGTCACATGTGCTCATGTGCTCAGTGTGAACCTGCTTTCATCTGTGAAGACCACAGGGCGCCAGTGGCGAATTTGCCAATCTTGGTGTTCTCTGGCAAATGCCAAACGTCCTGCACGGTGTTGGGCTGTAAGCACAACCCCCACCTGTGGACGTCGGGCCCTCATACCACCCTCATGGAGTCTGTTTCTGACCGTTTGAGCAGACACATGCACATTTGTGGCCTGCTGGAGGTCATTTTGCAGGGCTCTGGCAGTGCACCTCCTTGCACAAAGGCGGAGGTAGCGGTCCTGCTGCTGGGTTGTTGCCCTCCTACGGCCTCCTCCACGTCTCCTGATGTACTGGCCTGTCTCCTGGTAGCGCCTCCATGCTCTGGACACTACGCTGACAGACACAGCAAACCTTTTTGCCACAGCTCGCATTGATGTGCCATCCTGGATGAGCTGCACTACCTGAGCCACTTGTGTGGGTTGTAGACTCCGTCTCATGCTACCACTAGAGTGAAAGCACCGCCAGCATTCAAAAGTGACCAAAACATCAGCCAGGAAGCATAGGAACTGAAAAGTGGTGTGTGGTCACCACCTGCAGAACCATTCCTTTTTTGGGGGTGTCTTACTAATTGCCTATAATTTCCACCTTTTGTCTATTCCATTTGCACAACAGCATGTGAAATGTATTGTCAATCAGTGTTGCTTCCTAAGTGGACAGTTTGATTTCACAGAAGTGTGATTGACTTGGAGTTACATTGTGTTGTTTAAGTGTTCCCTTTATTTTTTTGAGCAGTGTATTTAGATTTTTTGGACTCAATGTTTGAAGCTAATATTTCTTAGTTCACTGAGCTCATATTTCTTAGTTCATCAAGTTTAGATATGTTACAACAGACTAAATATTCTCAATAACCCAGATTCAAGCTTTCTTCATAAACATGCTAGTTAAGGTATATCTGGGTGTTAAGCAAATTTAGTTGACTAACAATGATCCTGCTTGGTGGAAATTGATTGATCAACTAATATGTCGTAGTTACCTGGACAATGCCAATGCAGACTCCAAACACCAGGACAGAGAGGATGTTGTCCAGGAGCCACTGTCTGGCCTTCTGATAACACGGCTGAGAGAGGGAAGAGGAAGAGGAAACCGTGGGAAGAGAGAAAGACAAAGGTGAAGGAGGAGAGGGAGGGATGGGAGGAGGAGAGGGAAATGTGAGAGGAAAAGGGGAAGAGAAAAGGGCAAAGGCAAAGGAGCAGTAGATGAGGGGGAGGGTGGGGGACAGAGAGAGAGACGGGGGTTGGGTAGAGGAGAGAAGAGAAGAGAAGAGTGGAGGACATATGTGAGTGAGAAGGAGAGCAATGTGTTGATGAGAATTGAGTGTTGAAAGAATGCAGTCGAGAAAATAAATTGTGTTATCACAGTCAGGGTCATTCTTTACATTCTTGTAAGTGTGAGCGCACATGCACATCGCACAGCAAGACATGTAGGCAGCTGGGAAATGTCTTGTGAGCAGGCTGTTGAACCTTGACTCTCCCTCCTCCCCGTCCCCCCCTACATTTGAGAAGTGGTCTGACCTCGGTCCATTCTTCAACACATTGGTCCATCCCACCGGAGCAGCAGGAATAGGGGAGTGTTCCGTTGATCACGAGGTACCAATCTGTTTTGCTGGTCACGCCGCAGCACTTGAACTAAGAAACAAATATTGCATTTGTTATTATCTCTGTTGGTCTCTGACTCTCTTTCAGATTGTTAGTTTGTTTGTTTGAAAATGTGCCCCTAAAAAATGTGTCCCTGAATCAGCAACTGCACAGCCCCTCAGACTCACTGATACTATACAGTATGTACATGGATGTAACTTTCTAGCCAATTCAGGAGATTTAAAGGGATAGTGCCAGATGTTGGCCCCTTTTCTACTTACACAGAGTCTGATGAACTTATGGATACTATTTGTATGTCTCTGTGTCCAGTATGAAGGAAGTTAGAGGTATTTTCGTGAGCCAATGCTAACTAGTGTTCGCGTAATGGCTGGAAGTCTACTGGAACAGCTACAGTAGCATGCTGACTGGTTAAGTAAGGTCCCTGAAAAGGGACAATCTGCAATTGCTACATCCATATTTGGACATATAAATGAATGATATGTAGCCATTGATTCTTGAAGAATATAACTTATAAATGCCTCAAACTTAGTTCAACTGTCGTACCCCACCAGAACCCCCCAAAATATAAGCTTGTTTTACTCCAATGTTTGTGAACAAAGTAATACAATGGATGGTCAGTTCTGAGGGTTATCCTACAAAGCAGGTTTGAGGAGTTAGGAGGTAACTTAGGTCAACTCTGAGTTCAACTAGGTATAACCGGTCATACGAATGTAGCTCACCTTTTGCCAGGTACATTGCTATGGCAACGAATCAGTCAGAACTCACGGCTAACTCCATTTACCCTGCATGAAATGACTGAACTGCGAGTTGAGAACGAGATCCCTCCCTCTTGCAAAGATTGCATCATCATCCCCTTCATTTGAGGAAGTTGACTGATTTTAAATATTTTATTAATCACTTTTTGGTTAAAATATAAAATTACACATTTGGTAATGACAGAACGCAATGTAATGACATAATGCAACTTCACGCAATGTAACACTTTTGTATGACTTAATAAATATTATAGGAGTGGGGGGAAAAAGGAGTTTGTGCATTGATAAGCATATTAACGATAATTAATACAATAACGGCACTTCTAAAAGCCTATTTCACGCTGCTGAATTTGCAAGATAACTTTTCTTTCATTTTGATTTCGGCACAATTGAAAATATGGCACTGACTCGCCCACGGATTGACGTTTCAGCATTGTCTCAATGAAAAGTTGGGTGTTCGACTAGCCATGTGCGACATGCACGCGCAGTTACAAGTAGAGGTCGGCCGATTATGATTTTTCAACACCGATACCGATTATTGGAGGACCAAAAATCACCGATGCCGATTAATCGGCCAATTAATTAATTAATTTTTATTTGTAATAATGACAATTACAACAATACTGAATGAACACTTATTTTAACCTAATATAATACATCAATAAAAATCTATTTAGCCTCAAATAAAGAATGAAACATGTTCAATTTGGTTTAAATAATGCAAAAACAAAGTGTTGGAGAAGAAAGTAAAAGTGCAATATGTGCCATGTACAAAAGCTAACGTTTAAGTTCCTTGCTCAGAACATGAGAACATATGAAAGCTGGTGGTTCCTTTAAACATGAGACTTCAATATTCCAAGGTAAGAGGTTTTAGGTTGTAGTTAATATAGTATTTATAGGACTATTTCTCTCTATACCATTTGTATTCCATATACCTTTGACTATTGGATGTTCTTATAGGCACTTTAGTATTGCCAGTGTAACAGTATAGCTTCCGTCCATCTCCTCGCTCCTACCTGGGCTCGAACGAGGAACACATCGACAACAGCCACCCTCGAAGCAGCGTTACCCATGCAGAGCAAGGGGAACAGCTACTCCAAGTCTCAGAGCGAGTGACGTTTGAAACGCTATTAGCGCGCACCCCGCTAACTAGCTAGCCATTTCACATTGGTTACACCAGCCTAATCTCGGGAGTTGATAGGCTTGAAGTCATAAACAGCGCAATGCTTGAAGCACAGTGAAGAGCTGCTGGCAAAACGCACGAAAGTGCTGTTTGAATGAATGCTTACGAGCCTGCTGCTGCCTTCCATCGCTCAGTCAGACTGCTCTATCAAATATCAAATCATAGACTTAATTATAACATAATAACACACAGAAATACGAGCCTTTGGTCATTAATATGGTCGAATCCGGAAACTATCATTTCGAAAACAAAACGTTTGTTATTATCGCATATACCCTGACTCTGCATGCAATGAACGCAAGAGAAGTGACACAATTTCACCTGGTTAATATTGCCTGCTAACCTGAATTTCTTTTAGCTAAATATGCAGGTTTAAAAATATATACTTCTGTGTATTGATTTTAGGAAAGACATTGATGTTTATGGTTAGGTACACGTTGGAGTAACGACAGTCCTTTTTCCGCGAATGCGCACCGCATCGATTATATGCAACGCAGGACACGCTAGATAAACTAGTAATATAATCAACCATGTGTAGTTAAAGTGATTATGATTGATTGATTGTTTTTTATAAGATAAGTTTAATGCTAGCTAGCAACTTACCTTGGCTTCTTACTGCATTTGCGTAACAGGTAGGCTCCTCGTGGAGTGCAATGAGAGGCAGGTGGTTAGAGCGTTGGACTAGTTAACTGTAAGGTTGCAAGATTGAATCCCCGACCTGACAAGGTAAAAATATGTCGTTCTGCCCCTGAACAAGGCAGTTAACCCACCGTTCCTAGGCCGTCATTGAAAATAAGAACGTGTTCTTAACTGAGTTAAATAAAAGGTGTAAAATAAAGGTGTAAAAAAAAATATATATATATATACAGTCTTATGAAAAAGTTTGGGCACCCCTCTGAGGCTGCATAATAATTTACTCTGTCGTCACAGAAAATGATCACAGTGGCATGCCATTCATTTTCTAATAAAAGCTGAGTACTGGGGTATTGTCCAGACAAAGATTTTTAGTGTAGCAATATTAAGTTGTATGAAATTAAATCAGATGTGAAAAATAGGCTATGCAAAAATGTGGGCACCCTTGTCATTCTGTTGATTTGAATACCTGTAACTACTTAGCACTGATTAATTGGAACACACAATTGGTTTGGTGAGCTCATTAAGCCTTGAACTTCATAGACAAGTGCATCCAATCATGAGAAATGGTATTTAAGGTGGCCAATTGCAAGTTGTTGTTCTCTTTGACTCTCCTCTGAAGAGTGGCAACATGGGGGCCTCAAAACAACTCTCAAATGACCTGAAAACAAAGATTGTTCAACATTATGGTTTAGAGGAAGGCTACAAAAAGCTATCACAGAGATGTAAGCTGTCAGTGTCCACTGTGAGGAACATAGTGAGGAAATGGAAGACCACAGGCACAGTTCTTGTTAAGGCCAGAAGTGGCAGGCCAAGTAAAATACCGGAGAGGCAAAGGCTAAGGATGGTGAGAACGGTCAAAAACAGCCCACAGACCACCTCCAAAGACCTACAACATCATCTTGCGGCAGATGGTGTCACTGTGCATCGTTCAACAATTCAGTGCACTTTGCACAAGGAGAAGCTGTAGGGGAGAGTGATGCGGAAGAAGCCTTTTCTGCACACAAGCCACAAACAGAGTCGCTTGAGGTATGCAAACGCACATTTGGACAAGCCAGCTTCATTTTGGAATAATGTGCTGTGGACTGATGAAACAAAGATTGAGTTATTTGGTCATAACAAGGGACGTTATGCATGGCGGCAAAAGAACACAGCGTTCCAAGAAAAACACTTGCTACCCACAGTAAAATTTGGTGGGGGTTCCATCATGCTGTGGGGCTGTGTGGCCAGTGCCGGTACTGGGAATCTTGTTAAAGTTGAGGGTCGCATGGATTCCACTCAATATCAGCAGATTCTTGGGAATAATGTTGAAGAATCAGTCACAAAGTTGAAGTTATGCCGGCGTTAGATATTTCAACAAGACAACGACCCAAAACACTGCTCAAAATCTACCCGGGCATTTATGCAGAGGAACAAGTACAATGTTCTGGAATGGCCATCCCAGTCCCCAGACCTGAATATCATTGAGAATCTGTGGGATGATTTGAAGCGGGCTGTCCATGCTCGGCAACCATCAAACCTAACTGAACTGGAGATGTTTTGTAAGGAGGAATGGTCCAAAATACCTTCATCCAGAATCCAGACACTCATTAGAGGCTATGGGAAGCGTCTAGAGGCTGTTATTTTAGCAAAAGGAGGCTCTACTAAATATTGATGTGATTTTTCTATTGGGGTGCCCAAATTTATGCACCTGTCTAATTTTGTTTTGATGCATATTGCACATTTTCTGTTTATCCAATAAACCTCATTTCACTACTGAAATATTACTGTGTCCATCAGTTATTTGATAGATCAAAATGAAATTGCTGATCCAAACACCCAATTATTTATAAATGGAAATCATGGAAATTGTCAGGGGTGCCCAAACTTTTTCATATGACTGTATATATATATATTTTTTAATCGGCCAAATCAGTGTCCAAAAATACTGATTTCCGATTGTTATGAAAACTTGAAATTAGCACTAATTAATCGGCCATTCGGATTAATCGGTCGACCTCTAGTTACAAGCCTGCTAGAGTTAGCGGCAGGTGGACGAGCAATATCCACCATTGTAGTATGGATGAAGCCTGAGCTGGAATTTGAAGCTGGTTAGCTTTAGATAACTCTGAGTAGATTGAGCGTGCTTTGTAGGATACCCCTCTAGCATCCATAGCTCTGTCTATAAATTTGAGAGTGGTTACGTTTCTCCAGCCCATCATTCAGATTTTTCCTGAAACGGGAGAGGGTACAGGGCCGGATTACCAAAACGGGCATGCAGTGCACGTGCCCCGGGCCCCTGACCTCCAGGGGGCCTCCAAACCCCCCAAAAACGTGACATTTTTAATTTTGGGGGTTTTGGGGCCCCCATCAGGAGGTCGGGGGGCCCCCAGATAGCATATGATAGCAAAATGTGTAGAATTGCAGGAAATTAGCTGTTAAATTGCACAATTCTCTCTCAGCCTCATGGTAAAATGTGAACAAAAGCATGGGATGGCCCACTGGGCACGCACTGGTTGAATCAACCTTGCTCCCACGTCATTTCAATGAAATTTAGTTGAACCAACATGGAATAGTGCCCAGCGGAGAGCTATAAAACAGCAAAAGTGTAGAATTGCAGGAAATTTGATTTAAAACAGCAACATTTTCTCTTAGCCTCAAGACAAAATGTGTGGAATAGGATTATAAAACTGCAAATGTTTCTCTCTGCACCATGCCAAAATGTGTTGAAATGCAGGAAGTTAGCTGATTTCCAAGGCCGGGATGATCACTAAGGCCGGGATCTCTGGCCTACACCCGCATAGCTGGGCTGCGTGCAGTACATAAAACTTAATAGAACGTTAAATTGAACGTAAACTGTGCTGTACTGAACGACCTGTTAAAAAACAGGGAGGTGTTGGATTCTGATTTCAAAATGCAACTCTGCCTTTTAAATATGCCAGTCATTGCTTCAAGTCACACTCCGGCACATCCACCAAACAGAGCAAACGTACCTCAAAGTCTGTTCAAGAACGTTTTGGGGAAACGTGTCATTCAGTACAAGCTGTTCCACAACGTAGCAAACGTTCAAGTGAACTGAACACACCCCTGGTGTTTTTGCGATGTCGGATGTGTAACTGCATTAGAGCTGTCAAATCGGTGAGTGTCTGCTCGTGTAGTTGTCATGAAACTAACCCATCCCACTCACATTAGAAGTTCAAAACGAGAAAGTGTAGGCTGTATAGCCTATCGAAATAATGACACAAATTTTAAATAATTTAACCAACAGCTTCAATTCGTCGGGGCATGGACTCTACAAGGTGTTGAAAGTGTTTCACAGGGATGGTGGCCCATACTGACTCCAATACTTCCCACAGTTGTGTTAAGTTGGCTCTTTGACCATTCTTGATACACATGGGAAACTATTGAGTGTGAAAACCCAGCAGCATTGCACCGGTGCACCTGGCAACTACTACCATACCCCATTAAAAGGCACTTAAATATATTTTCTTGCCTCATTCACCCTCTGAATGGCACATATACACAATACGTCTCAATTGTCTCAAGGCTTAAAAATCTTCCTTTAACCTGTTTCCTACCCTTCATCTACCCTGATTGAAGTAGATTTAATTAGTGACATCAATAAGGGATTATAGCTTTCAGCTCTCGATTCCCCTGGTCAGTCTAAGTCACGGAATGAGCAGGTGGTCTTAATGTTTTCTATACTCAGTGTAAGTCCTACCTATCCTCATCAGTCAGATTAAGTGATTTATCACGAAATACACAAAATATACACAGAACAGACACAAGCACCATATAAAGTGACAAACTAGAGATTGGTGGGTTTCCCCTAACCCCCATCCCCCTCTACCATTTTCTGCACATTGTCCCATGACTTCTTCAGTCCTTCGTCTGTCAAGTAATCCTTCATCCCCTTCTTTAACTCATCCTGAGCTTTCGTGTCCAGCTAAAAGAAGGGATGGAGAGGGAGAAAGAAAGAAAGAAAGAGAAAGTGGGGGCCTTCATATACTTTCAGCATATGAGACAGATATAGGGGATAATGTAAAGGCTTCTAGAATGTAGATGACTGTACCACCTCTTTGTCTTCTGCATCAACCTCTGTATCGGTATATCGTTTTTTTTTAAACACTGGTTGTTAATTTAGTGGTAATATAGTGGTAAAACTTTACTAATGACCCCCATTTGGGGTTGTTAAACATCAGTGGGTGAAACTAGATCTTTGTTAGTGGCCAGGAGGGTTGTAGATGGATGGTAGACTGGACTCACCTCGTTGTGAAAGATATGGAGGACCAGGGTTAGAGTCACCTCTGTCAACACCAGGAGCAAAAGGATTACAAAGAACTGTGGAGAGGGAGGGAGAGAGAGATGGGAGAGAGGGATGGGTTAGGGGATGAGAATAGATATTTAAAATTATTTGGACCTGTGCGTGTGTATGTGGTTTTGTGTGCTGTGGTAAGTTGACTTGTAAAGGTATTTAACATGATTGAGGTTGACCCATGTTTTGTGATGTCATGGGGACTCACCGTCATCAGCAGGCAGCGCTGCTCCTTCAGGGCGCCAAGGCAACCCAGGAAGCCTGTCACCATGGTGACGCCCCCAGCGACCAGAAGTAGGTTTGCTGCAGAGAGTGAGGGAAAAGACAGCGGCAGGGAGGAGAACTCGGACTGGGTGAATGATAGCCACACTCCCACTCCAAACAGGCCACACCCTCCCAGCTACAGAGGAGAGAGGAGACACAAAAGGTGACTTCGGGTGAATCCCAATACGTAGTGGTAGTTCTTTCCAAAATCAAAGTTTGACCCATGTTTTCAGTACTCAAAAGTAATCTATTTGTTGGATTAACTTAGATTTTCGAGTCAGAAGTAGTTGCATCCATAGTTAGAAAATAGTACATAGGAAAGGACGTTTTTGCATTGGGACTCACCCTGCCTGTTGTGATCCGTATGTGTTTACATGTATAAAAGCACTTACATATGGGATCATGCTACCCTGTGTTATAAGTTGTGCATTTTAAAAGCTAAAACAGAATGAGATCATCAATGCTGCCTGCTTGACCTACATACGTAGAGATTTGGCAGGAGTCTCCCGTTGATCGTGTTTCCATATGTTCCTAGCAACTAACATACAGTACCAGTCAAAAGTTTGGACACACCTACTCATTCAAGGGTTTTTCTTTATTTTTTACTATTTTCTACATTGTAGAATAATAGTGAAGACAACAAAGGTATGAAATAACACATGAAATCATGTAGTAACCAAAAAATTGTTAAACAAATCAAAATATATTTTATATTTGAGATTCTTCAAAGTAGCCACCCTTTGCCTTGATGACAGCTTTGCACACTCTTGGCAGTCTCTCAACCAGCTTCACTTGGAATGCTTTTCCAACAGTCTTAAATGAGTTCCCACATATGCTGAGCACTTGTTGGCTGCTTTTCCTTCACTCTGTGGTCTAACTCATCCCAAGCCATCTCAATTGAGTTGAGGTCGGGTGATTGTGGAGGCCAGGTCATCTGATGCAGCAGGCCATCACTCTCCTTCTTGGTCAAATAGCTCTTACACAGCCTGGAGGTGTGTTGGGTCATTGTCCTTTTGAAAAACAAACGATAGTCCCACTAAGCAGAAACCAGATGTGATGGCGTATCGCTGCAGAATGCTGTGGTAGCCATGCTGGTTAAGTGTGCCTTGAATTCTAAATAAATCCCTGACAGTGTCACCAGCAAAGCACCCCCACACCATCAGACCTCCTCCTCTATGCTTCACGGTGGGAACCACACATGCAGAGATTATCTGTTCACCTATTCTGCGTCTCACAAAGACACGGCGGTTGGAACCAAAAATCTCACATTTTACTCATCAGACCAAATGACAGATTTCCACCGGTCCAATGTCTATTGCTCGTGTTTCTTGGCCCTTAGTAGTGGTTTCTTTGCAGCAATTCGACCATGATAAAATGGTGCCGACAGATAGGGCAGTTGTGCTTTTAGCTCCCAGGGCAATGAATTTTGCAGTATTTTTTAAAACTTCTCTAGGATAGGGTGCAGCATTTTCACGTTTGGATGAAAAGCGTGCCCAGAGTAAACTGCCTCCTACTCAGTCCCAGATGCTAATATATGCATATTATTATTAGTATTGGATAGAAAACACTCTGAAGTTTCTAAAACTGTTTGAATCATGTCTGTGACTATAACATAACTTATTTGGCAGGCAAAACCCAGAGGACAAACCATTCAGATTACATTTTTTGAGGTCATTCTCTTTTCAATGGGTTTTCATTGGGAATCCAGATGTATAAGGGACCTTCCTGCAGTTCCTATCGCTTCCACTGGATGTCAACAGTCTTTAGAAATTGGTTGAGGTTTTTCCTTTGAGAAATGAAGAACTAGCCATGTTCAGAATGATGCTCCAGTGAAGTGTACTGTTTGTTAGAGGCGCGTGACCAGAAAGCATGCTACACATTGTTTTCCTCCGGTATTGAACACAGATCATCCCGTCTTCAATTTTATTGATTATTTACGTAAAAAAATACCTAAAGTTGTACTACAAAAGTAGTTTGAAATGTTTGGACAAAGCTTACAGGTAACTTTTGAGATATTTTGTAGTCACATTGTGCAGGTTGGAACCGGTGTTTTTCTGGATCAAACGCGCCAAATAAATGGACATTTTGGATATATATCGACGGAATTAATCGAACAAAAGGACCATTTGTGATGTTTATGGGACATATTGGAGTGCCAACAGAAGAAGCTCGTCAAAGGTAAGGCTTGAATTATATCTTTATTTCTGCGTTTTGTGTCGCGCCGGGAGTGTTGAAATATGATGGTCTGTGATTGTTAGCTGGGGTGCTATCCTCAGATAATAGCATTGTTTGCTTTCGCCGTAAAGCATTTTTGAAATCTGACACGTTGGCTGGATTCACAACAAGTGTTGCTTTAATTTGGTATATTGAATGTGTGATTTCATGAAAGTTACATTTTTATAGTAATTTATTTGAATTTGGCGCTCTGCATTTTCACTGGATGTTGGCCAGGTGGGATGCTACCGTCCCACATATCCCAGAGAGGTTAATGTGTTATTTCTTCGATTATTAGCCCAGATTTTTTTGTGTTATTACATTCAACCGGAAAGAACTTTCGGCGGTAACTCACCAGCATTTCGAGCAGGAATACGACTTTCCCGAATTGGATCCTTTGTTCGTATCCTCCAGGGCAATTGAACTGATTCCAGAGGCTGATCTAAAACATAGCCGGCGGAGAAGAGGTATTCGGAGTGGACTCCTAGTCGCACACACCACCCACCGCTTCCGAGTATATTACTCGCTAATGTTCAGTCTCTGGATAATAATGTTGACAAGCTCAGGGCTAGGATCTCCTTCTAGAGAGACAGCAGGGATTGAAACATACTCTGTTTCATGGAAACATGGCTCTCTCTGGATATACTGTCTGAGTCCGTACAGACAGTTGGGTTCTCAGTTCATCGCACGGACAGGAATAAAGATCTCTCCGGGAAGAAGAAGCGCGGGGGTGTATGTTTCATGATTAACTACTCATGGTGTGATTGTGATAACATACAGAAACCCAAGTCCTATTGTTCACCCAACCTAGAATACCTAACAATCAAATGCTGGCCGTATTACCCCCCAAGAGAATTCTCTTCGGTTATTGTCACAGCCATGTATATTCGCCCTCAAGCCGATACCACGACGGCCCTCAAAGAACTACACTGGACTCTATGCAAACTGGAAACCACATATCCTGAAGCCGCATTTATTGTAGCCGGGGTTTTTAACAAAGCTAATCTAAGGAAAACGCTACCGAAGTTCTACCAGCACACTGACTGTAGCACTCGCTCTGAGAAAACGTTGGACCACTGCTACTCAACTTTTCGAAATGCCTACAAGGCCCTCCCCTGCCCCCCCTTTGGCAAATCTGATCACGACTCCATTTTGCTCCTCCCTTCTTGTAGGCAGAAACTCAAACAGGAAGTACCCGTGCTATGGACTATTCAACGCTGGTCTGACAAATTGGAATCCATGCTTCAAGATTGTTTTGATCACGCGGACTGGGATATGTTCCGGGGAGCCTCTGAAAATAATATTGACGAATACACGGATACGGTGACTGAGTTTATCAGGAAATGTATAGAAGATGTTGTACCCACTGTGACTATTAAAATGTACCCAAACCAGACACCGTGGATAGATGGCAGCATTCGCGCAAAACTGAAAGCGCGATCCACCGCATTTAACCTTGGCAAGGTGACTGGGAATATGGCCGAATATAAACAGTGTAGTTATTCCCTCCGTAAGGCAATCAAACAGGCAAAACGTCAGTACAGAGACAAAGTGGAGTCATAATTCAAAGGCTCAGACACGAGACATATGTGGCAGGGTCTACAGACAATCACAGACTGCAAAGGGAAAACCAGCTGGCCACATCGCGGACACCAACGTCTTGCTTCCGGATAAGCTAAACACATTTTTCGCCTACTTTGAGGATAACACAGTGCCACCGACGCGGCCAGCTACCAAGGACTGTTGGCTCTCATTCTCTGTGGCCGACATGAGTTATACATTTAAGCATGTTAACCCTCGCAAGGCTGCCGACCCAGACGACATCCTTAGCCGTGTCCTCAGAGCATGCACAGACCAGCTGGCTGGAGTGTTTATGGACATATTCAATCTCTCCCTATCCCAGTCTGCTGTCCCCGCATGCTTCAAGATGTCCACCACTGTTCCTGTACCCAGGAAAGCCAAGGTAACGGAACTAAATGACTATCACCCCGTAGCACTCACTTATGTCATCATGAAGTGCTTTGAGAGACTAGTCAAGGATCATATCACCTCTACCTAACATGACACCCTAGACCCACTTCAATTTGCTTATACAGCCCCAATAGATCCACAGACGATGCAATCTCACTGCACACTTCCCTATCCCATCTGGACAAGAGGAATACCTATGTAAGAATACTCTTAATTGACTATAGCTCAGCATTCAACACCATAGTACCCTCCAAGCTCATCATTAAGCTCGGGGCCCTGGGTCTGAACCCTGCCCTGGGTGCTGGACTTCCTGACGTGCCGCCCCCAGGTGGTGAAGGTAGGAAACAACACCTTCACTTCGCTGATCCTCAACACAGGGGCCCCACAAGGGTGTGTGCTCAGCCCCCTCCTGTACTTCCTGTTCACCATGACTGCGTGGCCACACACGGCTCCAACTCAATCATCAAGTTTGCAGACGACACAACAGTAGTAGGCCTGATTACCAACAATGATGAGACAGCCTACAGGGAGGAGGTGAGTGCCCTGGGAGAGTGGTGCCAGGAAAATAACCGCTCACTCAATGTCAACAAAACAAAGGAGCAGATTGTGGACTAAAGGGAACAGCAGAGGGAGCACCCACCTATGCACATTGACAGGACCGCAGTGGAAAGCTTCAAGTTCCTAGGGGTACACATCACTGACAAACTGAAATGGTCCACCCACACAGATAGTGTGGTGAATAAGACGCAACAGTGCCTCTTCAACCTCAGGAGGCTGAAGAAATTTGTCTTGGCACCTAAAACCCTCACAAAATTTTACAGATGTACAGTTGAGAGCATCTTGTCGGGCAACTGCACCACCCGCAACTGCAGGGCTCTCCAGAGAAGGCGAGGTCAGTACAGATGCATCAAAGCTGGGACTGAGAGACTGAAAAACAGCTTCTATCTCAAGGCCATCAGATTGTTAAATATAAATCACTAGCACCTTAGAGGCTGCTGCCATATATACTGTACATAGACTTGAAGTCACTGGCCACTTTAATAATGGAACACTAGTCACTTTAATAATGTTTACATATTTTTGCATTACCCATCTCATATGTACACTACCGGTCAAACGTTTTAGAACACCTACTCATTGAAGGGTTTTTCTTTATTTTTACTATTTTCTACATGGTAGAATAATAGTGAATATATCAAAACTATGAAATAACACATATGGAATCATGTAGTAACCAAAAAAGTATATTTTAGATTTTAGATTCTTCAAAGTAGCCACCGTTTGCCTTGATGACAGCTTTGCATTCTCTCAACCAGCTTCATGAGGTAGTCACCTGCAATTAATTTCAATTAACAGGTGTGCCTTCTTAAAAGTTAATTTGTGGAATTTATTTTCTTCTTAATGCGTTTGAGCCAATCAGTTGTTGTGACAAGGTAGGGGGGTGTACAGAAGATTTGGTAAAAGACCAAGTCCATATTATGGTAAGAACAGCTCAAATAAGCAAAGAGAATCGACAGCCCATCATTACTTTAAGACATGAAGGTCAGTCAATACGGAAAATAAGAACTTTGAAAGTTTCTTCAAGTGCAGTCGCAAAAACCATCTAGCGCTATGATGAAACTGGCTCTCACGAGGACCGCCACAGGAATGGAAGACCCAGAGTTACCTCTGCAGCAGAGGATACGTTCATTAGAGCTACCAGCCTCAGAAATTGCAGCCCAAATAAATGCTTCACAGAGTTCAAGTAACAGACACATCTCAACATCAACTGTTCAGAGGAGACTGTGTGAATCAGGCCTTCATGTTTGAATTGCTGCAAAGAAACCACTACTAAAGGACACCAATAAGAGGAAGAGACTTGCTTGGGCCAAGAAACACGAGCAATGGACATTAGTGGAAATTTGTCCTTTGGTCCGGAGTCCAAATTAGCGATTTTTGGATCCAAGCGCCGTGTCTTTGTGAGACGCATTGTGGGTGAACGGATGATCTCCGCATGTGTATTTCCCACCGTAAAGCATGGAGGAGGAGGTGTTATGGTGTGGGGGTGCTTTGCTGGTGATACTGTCTGTGATTTATTTAGAATTCAAGGCACACTTAACCAGCATGGCTACCACAGCATTCTGCAGCGATACGCCATCCCATCTGGTTTGGGCTTCGTGGGACTGTCATTTGTTTTTCAACATGACAATGACCAACACACCTCCAGGCTATGTAAGGGCTATTTTACCCTTACCAGAGTGCTGCATCAGATGACCTGCATCAGATTATTTGTTTAACTTCTCTGGGGCAGGTGGGACGCAAACGTCCCACCGGCCAATAGCCAGGGAAAATACAGCGCGCCATATTCAAATAACATGATATAAAAATCAAACTTTCATTAAATCACACATGTAAGATACCAAATTAAAGCTACACTCGTTGTGAATCCAGCCAACATGTCAGATTTCAAAAAAGCTTTTCGGCGAAAGCATAAGATGCTATTATCTGAGGATAGCACAAAAGTAAACAAAGAGAGAAGCATATTTCATCACTGCAAGCACGACACAAAACGCAGAAATAAAATATAAACCATGCCTTACCTTTGACGAAATTATTTTGTTGGCACTCCAATATGTCCCATAAACATCACAAATGGTCCTTTTGTTCGATTAATTCCGTCGATATATATCCAAAATGTCAATTTATTTGGACCGTTTCATCCAGAAAAACACAGCTTTCAACTTTCGCCAAGTCACTACAAAATATATCAAAAGTTACATGTAAACTTTACCAAAACATTTCAAACTACTTTGGTAATACAACGTTAGGTATTTTTAAACGTTAATAATCGATCAATTTGAAGACGGGATGATCTGTGTTCAATACAAAAAGAAAACAATCTGACGCACCTTTTTTCGTAACGTGACTCTCTCAAAATATTTACTTCATGTGACCCTCATTTACGATAACCCTACTTCTTCACTACACAAAGGAATAACCTCAACCGATTTCCAAGGACTGGTGACATCCAGTGGAAGCGGTAGGAACTGCAAGCCCCACATGAGTTAACCCTGCCCCCTGCCCATTAGAAATCTGGTGTCTCTAAAAAAACGAATTGAAAAGACAGTGACATCAAAAAAATACAAATTCTGAATTCTGTTTGTCCTCAGGGTTGTGCCTGCTACATAAGTTCTGTTATTCTCACAGACATGATTCAAACAGTTTTAGAAACTTCAGAGTGTTTTCTATCCAAATCTAATACTAATAATATGCATATCTTATATTCTGGGGATGAGTAGCAAGCAGTGGAATTTTGGCATGCTATTTTTCCCGAAAGTGAAAATGCTGCCCCCTGCCCTCAAGAAGTTAACACTTTTTTGGTTACTGCATTATTCCATTTGTGTTATTTCATAGTTTTGATGTCTTCACTACAATGTAGAAAATAGTTTAAAAAATTAAAAATTAAAAATTGAATGAGTAGGTGTTTTTGACTGGTAGTGTATATACTGTATTCTATTCTACTGTATTTTAGTCTATGCCGCTCCGACATTGCTCATCCAAATATTTATATATTCTTAATTCCATTCCTTTAGATTTGTATGTATTGTGTGTATTGTTGTGAAATTGTTATATTTTACTTGTTAGATATTACTGCATTGTTGGAGCTAGAAACAGAAGCATTACACTTCACCCGCAATAACATCTGCTAAACGTGTATGTGACCAATAAAATTAGATTTGATTTGATGAAGACCTGATTCACGCAGTTTCCTCTGAACAGTGGATGTTGAGATTTGTCTGTTACTTGAACTGTTAACTTTTAACAAGGCACACCTGTTAATTGAAATGCATTCCAGGTGACTACTTCATGAAGCTGGTTGAGAGAATGCCAAGAGTGTACAAAGCTGTCAACAAAGCAAAGGGTGGCTATTTTGAAGAATCTCTAATATAAAATATATTTGTTAACACTTTTTTGGTTACTACATGATTCCATATGTATTTTTTCATAGTTTTGATGTCTTTACAATTATTCTACAATGTAGAAAATAGTAAAAATAAAGAAAAACCCTATAATGAGTAAGATGTGTCTTTTGACTAGTACTGTATGTCCAGAGTTATTGGAGTGTAGTTTTATGTCTTGGTGGCACCAACTAGAGGCTGTATCATGTGTTTTCCCACTTTGTGACCCTTTTTTTATTTTTTACTCCATGGCCCTTTAAGACTTTGCACTTTATTATATCTAATTCAGAGTTTGTATTCACATCCTTGTGTTGTTGGCCAATACTGTACATTATGTGTGGTGCATGGTGAACTTGTTCCCCAGCCTAAGGTCATATTCACGTTTATCTGGGATCACAAATATATTAATTTGGGAGACAAATAAATAAACCAAACTTGAACATAATAAAAACAGGATCACAACAAAACCAGTACAAAACTAGAACAAAGCCAGAGTGGAACAGACCAAAACTGAGCCAGAACAGGACAAGAAGAGAGCTAGAGGAACACCATAATACAACCACACAAACAGGACTAGACAAAGACCAGAAACAGATCAGAACTGGAATTGGAGCTGAAAAGCCCAATCTGTGATTTCAACAGCCTGTCCCTCCCACTTTGTTTGGTAAGTTATATTCTTCAAGATTCAAACAATGGGTATACTGTACTATATGTTATTCATTTAAATTACCATTGGACAGCAGAAAATCGTACAGATTGTGCCTTCAAAAAGCTGAGGCATGCCAAAGAACAGAGATGTAAAGGTACTGACCCAGAAGATGAGGTTGAAGACGAACATGAGGTATTTCACGCAGCACAGGCACCTCCGAGAGGCTGACATCCTGTCAGGGAGAGAACAAATTATGTTATATACTAATATCAAGTTCAAGCTAATTAGTTTATAACAAGTTCAAGACAAGACTTGAGAAGTTTAATCTACTTAACTCTACTCAAGTATACCTTGGACATGCAGCACATTTGAGGTGTGGTTGTGGTGGCAGATGGTTTTGTGTATTGTGGTTAGTTTACTTGTAAAGGTATTTATATGGTGTGGCTGCGGTTAGTCGTGTGTGGGGGGGGGGGGGGGGGGGGGGTCTATGCCTGTGTTGTAGTGTTCTTAGCCAGCCAGTACAGTGTGTATGGTGTACTTGTTTCCTAGGCTGTGTTCCTGGGGGGGTCTGATAGGTCACACAGCCACTGTGGTGGAATCTAGTGACTTGTTCCACACACAGGAAGTCAGCTTGTTGGAGCGGACAGGAAGGAACCTCCCTTCTCCTGCCGGACTGCTAATTGTGTGTGTGTGTGCATGTGTGTGTGCATGTGTGCGTGCTAATTTAACTCATGTGGGGCGGTCGTGGAAGGTTACCATGACCAGCCAGAGACATGATAAACATGACTCATAACACGACTGGAAGTAGAGCTCATTCTAAAGGCATGCTAATGCCAGAGGGCAGAATAGTGTGGTAGAATATACTTAAAAATACTTTGAACAGAATGAAACAGAGGAGTACGTCTTTTATTAATAGTTGTAAAGTAAGAGTCAGTCTTTGAAAATGGGGAACAATTCTTGATCAAGCAAAAAGACATTCATGTTAATAGTGTGAACAATGCAAAAGCATTTTATGCGTTTTTATTTGTTCAACGCTTAGAATGGACATAACTGGAAGCAGACCTACAGAAGAAGAAAAAAACTACTTTGGCTTAAGTTCTGATGTATATGATATTACATATAAATTAGTCTCAGTCTTACACAACCAATTTATCATAAATCAATATATGCCATTACTAGGATTCATGCATACACTTACAAGGCATACCTGCAATGGCCGAGACCTTTAACGTGTGTGTGTGTGTGTGTGTGTCCCCACAAGAATAGTAAACAAACAAACATTTGACCAACTGGGGACATTTTGTTATTCCCCATGAGGTCAAATGCTATTTCTAGGGAGTTTAGGGTTAAGGTTAGAATTTGTGTTTGGGCTAGATTAACGTTAAGGGTTAGGGTTAGTTTTAGGGTTAGGGTTAGGAGCTAGGGTTAGGGTTAAGGTTAGCTTTTGGGTTAGTGTAAGGGTAAGAATATGAGTTAAGGTTAGGGGTTAGGCAAAATAGGATTTTGAATGGGACTGAATTGTGTGTCCCCACAAGGTTAGCTGTACAAGACTGTGTGTGTGTGTGTGTGTGTGTGTGTGTGTGTGTGTGTGTGTGTGTGTGTGTGTGTGTGTGTGTGTGTGTGTGTGTGTGTGTGTGTGTGTGTGTGTGTGTGTGTGTGTGTGTGTGTGTGTGTGTGTGTGTGTGTGTGTGTGTGTGTTTTAATTAAGTCTACTGTACCTGTCTGACGGTTGACTCCACAGGCTTGATAGGAAGACAAATGTGTAGAAGAATTCCAGACTAGGAGTCCTCTTTTGTTCTCTGGACTCTTCTCCTTTGTTGAGTTGATTTAACTTCAACTCAATAACATAAGTTTTGATTCAGTCCACTTTGTTCTGTTTTAGACGGTCCTCCAGATTAGAAAGCTACATTAGTTTTCCCTCTTTGTCGCCCTCCCCTCTTGGTATGGATTGTTCTTAGGATAGAATTACAGTTTCTTGCGCTCTCTCTTTCTTTTCCTCTGTTCCTTTCTCTCTGTCCACTGTAGAATTCTTGTCAACTTTTAGATAAACTCTGTCCTCCCGTAAAACTTTAACTCAGATAGACTTATTAAATGTATCAACTATCTCTAAATCTAGAGTTTGTTTATCCTTTCTCCCTCTTTTCAATTCACAATACAGTTCTCTCTCTTTCTCTCTCCCTCGCTCTCTCTACTTCTCAATAACTTCCAGATGTGACTGTGTTGTTGCCGCTCTCTTTTCTCTTGCTCCCCCCTCCTCTCCTCAGTATTTTTGCCGTCCCTCCTCCAGAGCCCCTTCTTCCTCCTCACCTCCGTCCCCTTACTCACCACATCTCTCTCCCTCCCTCCACTCTCTACCTCTCTCCTTCTCTCTCTCTAAACAAACATTATTCTCTGTCAGATTATCCTATTCAGCAGAGCAGAGCAAAGAGACATTAAGGCGTTTCTTTGAAAGAGTTGCAGATTTGTTTCTCTTCCATTTCCTCTGATTCTGTTGTACGCACCCCCCTCCCCCAACCCACACACACACTTACTCCCCTTCCTGAAAAAATAGTTGAGGAAGGTTGAGGGGTGTAGTGGCCAGGATAAAATGTTATATTTTCCAAGGATCAATTACTAAAAGCGGTTGTTGTGTCTTTAAGTTTAATTTGTGATCACATCAGAGGGGTTCTGTGACTGAGTTGTTTGCCTGAACAACTGTTCTTGATCTCTGCTGTTATCTCTGCCAGACGTTTGCAACAGAGGCAACTTCAGCAAAAACAGACCAGTGGAACGGAAGACCTGTGTGTCATCACAACACCCGCTCTTTACTGCAGGTCACATAATTGAACTGTGCTCTGATCATAAAGGATCAGGGAAAGAGCACAAACATAGTGGCCATAATCAGCAACACATATTTGATTTTATCTTTATTTAACGAGGCAAGTCAGTTAAGAACAAATTCTTCTTTACAATGACAGCCTACACCGGCCAAACTCAGGCGATGCTGGTGTAACAGTATAGCTTTCGTCCGTCCCCTCGCTCGAACCAGGAACCCTCTGCACACATAGACAACTGACACCCACGAAGCATCGTTACCCATCGCTTCACAAAAGCCGCGGCCCTTGCAGAGCAAGGGGAACAACTACTTCAGGTCTCAGAGCGAGTGACGTCACCGATTGAAACACTATTAGCGCACACCACCGCTAACTAGCTAGCCATTTCACATCGGTTACACTGGGCCAATTGTGCACCACCCTATGGGACTCCCAATCACAGCCGGTTGTGATACAGCCTGGATTCAAATCAGGGTGTCTGTATTGACGCCTCAAGCACTGAGATGCAGTGCCTTAGACCACTGCGCCACTCGGGAGCCCCAAATCAAATCAAGTAAACAAAGCCTTTTCTATGGGACAAATCCTAACTTCCACTGAAGTTGAATACTCACTTAGTCATGCATTGATGTCAATGGGAGACTAAGTGAAAATGTCTCAGTGGAAGTTCAGATTTGCACCTATGAATTGAGTGCTATTGATTTAAGCAGTTCCAGAAATAAAGTGCATTTGAAGATCGCAAATTGTTAAGCAAAAAGTATTCATATTGCACTCTGCACATCTAAAACTTTATTCAACAAAAAAATGTTAAGACAAAACAGCATACAAAATACCAAGGGTAAAACTTATGACCATACACACAATCACTTCTATCTTCCCTGAGTTATGTTGACAGAGCACACAATCACAGATACATACAATGTCAAAGGCCTTTTCAGTAGTACAAAAATATTTTTTACTTTTACATTATCACCTAGAAAAACTTTTTATGGAAAACTCTTCTATTTTAAACTGCAGTGGTTAGACAGAATGCCGCTCCTCCATTCTTCTTACCTCTTTCACTCTCATTTTCTTTCTTTCCATTCCCTTCTCCCCTCTCCATTTCTTTTTCACTTTCCCCCTCTCCGCTTTCCCCTCCTGTCTTTTCTCAGTTCGATTTTGAAAGTGAAGGAGGAGCCATCCTCTCTTGCCCCTCCTCCACTCCCTCATCAATGTACAGCAGAGGCTCCTTCTCCTCCCATTTCTCTGCCTCCTTGCTCCCAGCCACCCCTACTCCCCCATCAGGCCCACCCCTCTCTCCCTCAGTCTCGTTGGCTATGAATGTGCTCAGCACCACATCCGTTCCAGCCCCCTCTCTCTTGTTGTCCTCTGGGCTCCCTCCCTCCTCCCCACCCTCATCCTCCTTCCTGTCCCCACCCCCTAGCTTCACTGGCCCTGCCCAGGCGTCTTCCTCCGCCCCTTTCTTCCGCTTGGAACTCTTCCCGTTCCGGAAGCTGGACACAAAGTGCGCGGTGTGGCTCTGCCTCTTTCGTCTGATGACCAGACATACACAGTAGACCACGCCCGCGAATATAACCACGATCAGAAGAGCGACGATGATGACCCATAACAAGCTGGGCTGACCTGTCTTCCCCCTGATCCCAGCACTTGTAGAGTCTGGATCTGTGGAGGTGTGGATGGTAGCGGGGGTCGTGGCATGGCCGGGAGCGGCATTGACCGATGGGGAGGTGGGTGCAGTGGTAAGTCCCTCTGTGTGGCAGGCAGTAATCTCTGAGGCAGTGTGGATAGGTTCAGGTGTGTAAGTGGAGTCCTCCGTCAGACGAGGGGTGGTGAGGAGGGGCCAGACTGGGATAACAGAAGTCAGGTGGTCCTGGGAAGTGGTTGGGAGATAAGAGGCGGTCGTAAGGACGTCTTGGGAGAGGGTGGGTTTAGGGCCAGGTGGAGTGGTCATATCTATAGGCCCTTCAGTGGTCACAGGGGAAGGTGTCATCGTCTCAGCCTCTGAAGTAGTAGTTGGTGCATCAGAGGTGGACTCCTGAACGATGGTGATCTCAGGGTTTGTTATTACCATAGTGATGGCATCAGTGGTAGGTACTGAAACAGAAGTTACTTTCGGAATAGCAGTTACCGGGGTGATGATTTCAGGGGCAGGCTGTGCCCAAGTGACAGGAACAGGCTTTGTCTCTATGGTGGCCTCCGGTGTAGAGGCTGCCATCGTGACTTCCTCATTAATAGGTGCTGCCATGGTGACATTCTCAGGTACAGTGACGGTGACATTATCTTGGGCAGGGAGACTGGGCAGAGAGAGGGAGAGGAGCAGAGCCCCAAGGATCAGCCGTATCCGCTCCATACTGGGCAAGAAGTGAGAGGGGTCACAGAGGTCAACCGTCCCTAAAGGGTTTTGCTGATCTCTCAGATTACGTTTGTCTTCCTCTTTCTGGGGTGCGTCAGCGACAGCGTTGTGGCTTGAAAGGTATTGGAGGTTTGTTGTACAAGTCTAGAGCAGAAGAATGTACACTCTAGAAAAGAAAAGCGGTATTCGTCATCAGGTACCGGGGTTCTTGGTTTGACTACGATTGTGTGTCAGGCTTTGATCTTCACTGCTCTCGGAATTTCCCTTTCTTTCAGGCCTTGCCTTTGTTAATAATCTAAGGTTTGACTGAGTGTTAGGCATATGAAGTGCACTTACATAGTCCAACTTTTGTTCTCTTGCTGTCTCTCCTGGTTGCTGGGCTTGTTGTTCACTAGGGTGCACTTGGGCGCAAATAGACCGGAAAGACACAGCCCTTCTCTTCCTCTCTCGCCCTTCAGCTTTCCTCCCCTCCCCTGCACTTCACGCTACTTTTCTGTATATCAGCTGCCTATTTCAAGTGTAGCGTGAGAGATTGCAGCAACGGTGAACCAAGAAAAAGCACGAGACCTATAGAGAAAAGGACAGATTGAAGGGTAAAGGAAGATATGGAAGAAGGAATGTAGAGGTTATTTTATGCGTACATTGCCACATGTACTGTATAATATGTTTACCTCCTCACAGCGTCCACTGTCTGAACCGCTGTAGATGTAAAATGTTTGCTTAGTACACACCTAAAAAATTAAGGAAGTTACCAACACTACTTTTTGTTGTTTATTCTTGTCCACGATGTCACCATGCATTTGACTGTTACTTATAATAGAATGGGGGGCGAAAAATCTAAAGGAGTTTCTAAAAGCAAGTTGGCCTGTCTTAAAAAGACAGTGATAAAAGATGAAGACTTAAAGACCAATTGATAAAAATAACATATTTAAAGAAAATGGCCCCTAAAAATGTATTTAAAAATAATTATGAAGAGATACATTAGGAGGACCATCTTACTACAAGAGCGTGTCAGTAAATTTAACACAAGCCTAAGAAAGTTCACCTGATTGTATTTTCTAAACCTCTCTCTCCCTCCTTTTTCTTGCCTCTTCACACAGTTAATCAGATCAGTGTCTGTTTAGATCAGACATATATCAATATGTGCCATTTGATAAAAAACAAAAATCGTACTTACCCACATGTTGCTTGGAGAAAACGATTGGATTGAAATTATGAATCCACCTTAAAGGCACATGCTTTAACTCCTGTACTGTGTGAATGACATCTCGTGCACTAGTACATGTCCAAAACACCTTTCACTCGCTTGCTCGCTCCCTCCCTCCCTCCCTCCTGTTCACTCCCTTCTTTCTCTCCCCCTCCCTTTCTCTCTCTAGTTGGTTCTCTCTATCTCTTCCCCTCAGGGTATCAAATTCGTCATAAAACAGTTTTGTTAATTGCAAAAGAGGTGGGATTGGAGAGATGCCAAATAACTTAATAGTAGCTTGTGCTTATTTTCTCGAGGAAAAAGGAGAAGTTGGTCCTACAAAGAGAAGGTGTGTGTGTTGAAATGTTTGAGCCAGAGTGTGTTTGCACACCTACACACAGGCCTACTTGGATGTGTGTTTGTTTGACGGTGTGTGTGCGTGTGTGTGGGGAGCAGGCAGTCAAAGGGCGTAGGTTGTCAAAACATGAGAATTCAAAGTAGAGAGAGTGATGATCAATTCCATTTTATTATGTAATTAAAAAAATGAATCTCATGTCTTGGGACATTATATGTCATACTTCAGCTGGTTAGGTGTTAAATTCTACAAGGGTATATTTTCTACTGTATTTACAGTTATACATTATTGATAAAATGTCCCGATCCACTATAAATTGTGAGGTAGACCTATAGTCGATTCCTGGTAAGTTACCATGTTCACAGGCACACCAATATTCCATTACTATTTGGGATATTCTAGTAGTATTCCGTTTTTTAGTTGACGCATATTAGCATCATATCCCGTTTACAATAACCCGAATAAGCTTGTGTCCCGGTTATGAGAAACCCAGTTAAAATGCCTGGGATATGCTGATCGTAGACGGGATACTGTGTCATACAAATATATTATTCAGTTTACTGTTGTTTTACATTGTTTGTACAGGCTCGGTTTTGCATAGTATCATGGGTAAATTTAGGAATATTCTGTTTATACAGGGATACTCGTAAGCGGGATATCAAAGATGTATTTTAACAGCTTATCTCGAATAAGACCTTAACTAGGTTATGAGCTATTATCTGGAATGCTGTGCGCGTGTAAACATGGTAAGTCAGATAAATTAAGCTAAATTGTTTACGCCCAGTGCAGTCCTTTTTATTTGACTAGCTCCTAATAACAGTGCATGTACAGTATTAGGAGTCAACCGTATTTGTGTCAGTGTGTTTGTAGAAATGGCACCTATCTCCTCGTTGCTGTCTGACACACAATGATGATGTGTCTCTTAACAAGGTCTGAATTCTCTTCAAATGGAAACTCTCTTTATCAAGTGTTATTTCCAGTTAGACATGTTGTTCTAATCTCTCTCTCTATTCCTCTCTCTCCTTCTTTCTCTCTGTCCTCTTCTTTCTCTCTGATCAGACCCAGGCTTAATCTATCTTTCAAGTAGATTTATGTAGATCATATACTTATACTTTTGTTAAAGCCAATAAACATACAGATTATCAATTCATTTTGGAAATGTTTAAACTCGGTCAGGATTACAGTGTTCAAATCTGCCATGGAATTGGTAAAATAATGGTGAACATTTCTCTCCAAAGTAATTCCAGGTAAATTGTAGTACTGTAGTACAAAAAAACAGAATCATACGCAGGTCTCCAACAGCGTTTGGTCTGTAGTTTCTTCTGGTATCACTCTTCCATTTGCATACCAGAAATCAGTGATGTTCTCCAGTGTCACTTTGGGTTGAGTCCACAGGTTGTCACACTCTATCCCTTTCTGCCTCCCCTGCTCCCTCCTCCCCCTCTCCTTCACCCTCTCTCTCCCTCTCTCCCTCCGTTTATGCTCGCGTCCCATAGTGGAGCCGTTGGTGTACCAGAATTCAACCCTTTCTTCCACCGATGACATCTGGTCAACCCACAGGTTCTCCAGATCCACCCCTGACACCTTCTCTCCTCCTCTCCTCGCTCTCCTTTCCCTCTCTCTCTGGACTGACAAACGCACCCACAGGAAGACAGTGAGACCAAGGAAGAGAGAAGCAGTCAATCCCAGAGCCCACAGAACAATGAAACAGACCAGTCTAGTAGAGCCAGGAAGCAACGATGGGGACCTTTCATCTGCCTCTCCGCACTCTGGACGATCGTGCACAGTGTTTTCAGTTGTGTTGTTCAGCCTTTTGTCATAGCCTGAGATTGTGCGGTTGTGTCTGAATGAATGAGTCTTCTTCTTCAAAAGCACTGTTGTGTTACGATTATTAGAGGTTGTGGTATTACTGTATGAAAGTGTGTTTGTGTCGTTGTCTGTGTCATTATCTGTAAACGTGTTTGCATTGATATATGAAGTTGTCCTATTGTCAGCATGGGGGATTGAAACTGTGGCTGTGGTGTGGTCCTGGTTGTCCATAGACTGGCTTGTGTTGTCAGGTTGTGTTTTGTAGCCTGGAGCCCTGTAAGTCACAGTCATGTGCTCATAAAAACCAGGACGTGTGACTGTGTACGTAGGTGAAACCGTTGTTGTTGTTGTGACGCTGTTGGCCTTGCTTTGTTTACCTCTGTTCAAACCTGTCACTCTACTAGTTGGGGTGTTTGTGAAGAAGTCTCTCTGTGTTGTGTGGTAATCTCCTGATGCAATCTCTAGTCCTTGTGTAGCAGTGTGCTGGTCTGCTGCTTGTGACCTGTCTAAGTGTGGCTTTGCTAGCCTGGAGTCATTAATGGTGTCAGCAGCCCCTGTTTCTATGAAATTTGGTGTGCTCAGTTCTCTGGCTGTTTCAGTGGTGCTGCTGTCATGATACTCAGTCCCTTCCTCCCCGGGGAGAGAAGTGGTGCTGGGGTGGTCAGTTGTGGGTGAGGCTTTGTGTCTGCTGAAGGGAAGAGTCTCATGGTGATTGTGGCTCTCTGTTTCCATCCTCAAGTCTCCTGCAGTTATGTGCCTGTTGCTCTTCTGTACGGCTGTGGTGGCGTAAGTGGCAGTTCCTGTTCTGAGAATGCCTCTTCCTTGAGTCGTTCTGCCTGAGTTGTTGACAGCTGCTAAGCTAGCGCTTTTCTTCACTTGTGTGTTGAACATGCCACTAGTCCTACCAGAGTGGTTTTCAGTTGTGGAGAGTGGAAGTATCAGGGGGTCTGATGTTGTAGTGCTGATACTAAGGTCTAGAGCTGCTGTTGTTTCTGTGGCGCTTGGTGAAGCCGCAGTGGTAGAATGGAAGACAAGAGTGGCGAGGAGGTGAGGAAGGCACATGGCGAGAGAAATCAGAGTCAATCTCATCATGTCTGTGTGCGAGAAAGAGAGGGACAGAGAAAGATAGGAATAGTGGGATGGAGAGAAAGAGAATGAGAAATAAAGAGTGAAAACGAGAGAGAGACAGAGGCATCCAGTTAATCAGATTACTTTGTTTTGCTTGTAATACTGTAGCACACTTTTGAACACTCTGCCAATATCTTCCCATTGTCACTCAGTCTCATACTCAGTAAGTTGTCAGTTCTCAATGACAAAGTTGTACATCTAGTGATTTCACACAATTGGAGATCAACTCTGCTCAACATGGATAATAAAATATATATGCAAATAAACAGAAAAGTACACATACCTAATTGTCCAGCTTTCTCATCTCACTGCCTCTTCCTCTTTACTCGTGATTTCCTCTTCTGTGGCACCACTCGTCATCGCACCCTGCCGTATGGCCTCATGGGATACCGCAAACCAGAAGCCACCCATTCGAAGTTGACATGAGGAAACGTTCCGTTTGATTACCATGCCAACAGAGCCATAAGGTGCAGGTTGGAGGGTGAGGCAGGATGTGGTATGATGATGTGGTATGACATGGCCCTGCCTCCATCCTCCATTGCTCAGTCCCCTCAGACGGCAGTTTGGAATAAAAACATGATCTACAACCCGCTTCCTGTTGACTCAATCCATTTCACACGTTACAGATTCAAAGTGATAAGCGGACGTTTGGTGAGAAAAGTGACAGATAGCATTCAAGTCTGTAATTATCGTTTTTGCCATTGAGGTCAACAGTGATGTCAAACAATTTACTCATAGTGTAATTATTCATAATGCCTGCTTAACAAAAAAATTATCCAGTGCAGATTAGGGGAATTTTGTTCAATTCTGTAAAATAATTTTCCATAGATGATGAATTTATGAACATACGTGTACAGGATGTGTAAATTACATTGTTTGAACAAACAGTTAAAAACAAACTGGTTCCCTCTAAAGCTCTGTCGATCACGTCCTTTTACTTTTTCTCTACTGCCTTTCATATTTTTCTTATTTTCTATCATTTCAACTCTCCTACTCTCCCTCTATTTTTTGTACCTCCTGTATCCGCTGTGTCCGTATTTAATTAGGGATTAACTGAGATTACCAACCTGAGATTGACCTAATCTGTTCGAGTCACTGACACTGAGGGTGTGCGAGGTATGGATTACCACACAAATGCACTGGCTCTGTGCACCGGGTGAAGAAAGGACAACCGTATTAACTCATCAAGCCACGCAGACAGTGAAGAAAGAGAGCCATACAGACCAGTGTCATCTGGAATAAAGAGGGATTGACAAAGAGTTGTCAGTGAGAGCATGCCAAATCAATCAAATGTATTTAGAAAACCCTTCTTACATCATCTGATGTCACAAACTGCTGTACAGAAACGCAGCCTAAAACCCCAAACAGCAAGCAATGCAGGTGTAGAAGCACGTGGAGCAAATGGAGAACGAGGGAGAAGAAACCACGACAGAGAGTAGAGAAGAAGAAGAGGAGGATGAAACGTTAGCTGAGAGACAAGAGGAGAAAGACATGAAGTGGAGGACAGAACAATGGGGCACGAAGGAGTGGAACGGGTTCATCTCAGGAGGAGAGGAGGTGGTTGAATTTAGGCTTGGGGACATTTGACCCCTCAGGATGTCCTGAGACTGTCCAGATACACCCAGGGTGAGTCTCTCTGGGTAGCAGCTGCCCTTAGGCACAGAACTAAGATCAGTCTACGTTCCCCAACTCCTAATATTAACCAGAGAAAAGTGGAAGAAAAGTCAAGACTGACTTTAGATCATGGTTACCTTAGTCTAGAAGCGACTTAATCCTATCTGAGTGAGAGTGTGAGAGAGTGAGTGAGTGAGTGAGTGAGTGAGTGAGTGAGTGAGTGAGTGAGTGAGTGAGTGAGTGAGTGAGTGAGTGAGTGAGTGAGTGAGTGACTGAGTGAGTGAGTGAGTGAGTGAGTGAGTGAGTGAGTGAGTGAGTGAGTGAGTGAGTGAGTGAGTGAGTGAGTGAGTGAGTGAGTGAGTGAGTGAGTGAGTGAGTGAGTGAGTGAGTGAGTGAGTGAGTGAGTGAGAGAGTGAGAGTGAGAGAGAGACTTACTACAGGCCCCCCAATGAAATAGTCACTTATGTTAACGCTCGTACAGAGAAAACACATGAATTTCAGGTGATCACGAGTTTAACGTGATCTTATGGGAAGTTAATGTGATAACGGGACAATATGTAAAAGAAACGTGATAACATGAAACTACATGTGAAAACATTTGAGCATGTGAAAACATGATCTCATGTGAAATAAATGTGACATGGGGATACAAAATTTCAACATGTGATACCATGAAACTACGCGTGACATTTGAACGTTTTTCACGTTAAAATACAATTCCAAATGTAAGGGTTCGATTTTCACATGTGAAAGTTCTCTTTCAGTTGGTCACTTGGTATAACATCCTATGGGGAGTCAACGACCAATCCTATCCACCTGAAGCAAACTGAAATCACGCCCAACAGGCCAATGGATGCTGAGCCCGACCTCTGAAGCCCCGCCTTCCTGACTATAATACCGGGGCTCGCATCCATTTCTTTAATTCCTTACTCTTCAGCTCCTCTGAAGGAAAAATGTGTCACGCAACTTACAACATTTTCAAGCACACGATAGCTATGCGATTCAGGTTCTCAGGATTCCTGAGAGGGACAGGATTATGTAATTGGATGAGCCAGTTTTGCCAACAAGGTTGTTTGGCTCGGGGCCCTCCTCCCCAAGCATTTACTGTGCCAACAATGCTCCCATGTGGGTCGGTTACTGGTTGCTGAGGTACCCAAACCCGGTGTAGGCCGGGTATCAGAATGCACAGTTCCTTCCCCACGTTCAGACTCACGGTTGTCAAGAGTGATGGATATGAAAATGAGCATAACAAATAAAATATATTCCAATCCTCAGACTGGTGCTCTTTCCGTTCAGGAGATAATGCATGGGAGACTGGCAGCATGCTCCATACAGTGGCGGGGATGCGCAGTTTCACCACCGGTGATGAGGGCTATGGTATGCTGTTCGCTGTGTGCCCTCCTCCTTTTCGTGGCGTCATTACTTCAATGGTCCCTGAGGTCCTAGTGCCTGTCTTGAGAGAGGAGATTTCTTCTCTCCTTCAAAAGCAGGCTGTTCAGGTAGTCCCCGTGTCAGAAGTACGGAGTGGTTGGTACTGCTGGTACTTCTTAGTCCCCAAGAGCAATGGAACGTTGCATCCCATCCTGGACTGTTTAAACAAGCACCTCAAGGCTCACACTTCGCTGACTATTGCAGTAGGTGCATCCCAGTGATTGGTTCACGTCTATTGATCTGAAGGTTGCATATTTTCATGTGCTATGCATCCTCCCCATCTCCCTATTGCCCTGTAACCTTTGCAATGGTGGTGGAGGTGGCTTTAAACCCGGTGCGGTGCTAGGGGATCAGAGTATTGGCCTATCTGGACGATTGGCTGGCCGTTGTGGAGTCGAGGGAACAGGTGGAGCGCCACACTGCCACACTGGTTTCCTGTATTCAGTCTCTGGGGTTCATAGTAAATCACAAGAAAAGTTGTTTGACTCTGGCTCAGCGCATTCAGTGTCTGGGTCTCGTTCTGAACCCGGTTCTAAATCATGGGTTTGGGAACGGATGCTTTGGTGTATCAGTGGTCTCGTACCCTGCTCTATGCGTTCCTCTGGTGGACCTGATTCAGGCCACTGTGGAGAGGGTCCGTCAGGAGGGTCTGTTGTTGATTTGGGTGGCTCCCAGCTGGCCCAGACAACCCTGGTTCCCGGGTTACCACAGTTTCCCTGTAGGTTTGAGCCTCGGGCTGCCGTGGTTGATCGACTCTGGTCGGTGCTATGCAGTGTGCGTGTGTGTTTTACCAAGTCATGACAGGTGTTCTGTTGTCTTGGATTTGGGGTTCCTTGTACGCGTTCTGACATTTCAGGCTCGCAAGGTAAGTATTGTTCTTGGAACCGCATAGCCAAGTTGCAGCCGGTTCTAGTTCCCTAAATGGGGCTCTGACAGTTCAGGCTTCTCGGGTAAGTATTAGGGGAAAAGGTGGCTTCTGTAACCCCTTTTTGGAGCAAGTGGAACCTGTGTGTGTGTGTCACGCCCTGACCTGAGATATCTCTGTTTTCTTTATATTTTGTTTAGGTCAGGGTGTGACTAGGGTGGATACACTAGTTTTTGTATTGTCTAGGGTTTTTGTATGTCTAGGGTTTTGTAGGTCTAGGTATTTGTATGTTTATGGTGGCCTGATATGGTTCCCAATCAGAGGCAGCTGTTTGTCGTTGTCTCTGATTGGGGATCATATTTAGGTAGCCATTTCCCTTTGGTGTTTGTGGGTTCTTATTCTATGTTTAGTTGCCTGTCTGCACTATTTCATATAGCTTCACGTTTCGTTCGTTTTGTTGTTTTGTTAGTTTGTTCAGTGTTCTTTCTTTAATAAAGAAGAATGTACGCATACCCCGATGCACCTCGGTCCGATTCATATGACGAACGTGACAGTGTTCTTGGGCTGCCATGGGCCTCCTAGATTGGTGCACTCTGAGCTGGCTTGGGACGTGACTGTATGTCCCCATAGTATGTTATACCGAGTGACCGACTGAAAGGGAACATACAGTTATGAATATAAATACTATTCCATGAAGGCCCTGTGTCGGCAGGGGGTTTGTGCTCGCTGAAGGGTGGTACTGAATTGAGGAAATGGATGCGAGCCCCGGTATTATAGCCAGAAAAGCGGGGCTTCTGTAGGGCGGGCTCGGCATCCATTGGCCCGTTGGGCGTGATTTCAGTTTGCTTCAGGTGGATAGGATTGGTCGTTGACTCCCCATAGTATGTTTTACCTTGTTCCCTCCTTCAGGGAACAGTATGTAGTCCCTTCGGAAAGTATTCCCACCTAGGGCTTAGTGGAGGATCCTCAGAGAAGGAAGGGGAAAGGAAAATACAAATCAGCCAAATATGAAATACGCTCTGCAATAAGGAAGGCCAAAACAAATCACAAAAAAAAATGTGAAGCACAATTCACTGCCAAAGACTCCAGATTAGTCTGGAAAAGCTTACAGGAGATGACAAACTACAAAAGAAATGTTCTCCCCCCTTCAAATGAGGACCCTGACCTCCCAGACAAGCTCAATTATTTTTATTAAAGGTTTGAGGAAACAAAAGCACAGACACTCAACCCCCCACTTATAGGCAATATAGTATATTGTATTGTCATTCAAATCACTGCCGGTCTCACGGTAATTGACATTTAATTAACATAAACAAATGTAGCATCTCCGGCTTCCAAGCATAGCCTGATGAGGACCTTTGGAACATCTACATTTGTAAAAATCCAATAAATCAATTTAATATAGCCTACACCATCACAATAATTCCCATGGCATTATTTTATATGATTTTATACTAAGAACAATACAATTGAACATATTTGAATAAAATAGAAAGATTATTTTTACCCAAACGATTTCTGAGGGAGTGCGCAGTATTCCTTGTTGAGTTTTAACAAATTAACAGGTCCTCCTATATGCTTAATTTAGTTATTTATGCAACTTTAGTTGTGATACAAAAAAGTTGCATGAAAGGGAAGCGCTCTGCTCTGTTTCTTGCGCAGGCTGCACACACTGCACACACTTTTATAGACTCCCGAGTGGCGCAGCGGTCTAAGGCACTACATCTCAGTGCAAGAGGCGTCACTATAGTACCCGGTTTGAATCCAGGCTGTATCACATCCGGCCGTGATTGGGAGTTGGCCGTAGTAGGCCGTCATTGTAAATAAGAATTTGTTCTTAACTGACTTGCCTAGTTAAATTAAAATATGTATTTTTTCGTAATCTCTCATTCACAATTTGACAAGCACTTGATAATATTCTCAAGCAGTATTCTCAATCTGGTCTTTACATATAGCCTACTAATATATGTGTGGAATAATTTTTGATTTAGAATGGCACACAGAATAATGGCATTCATAGCCTGCACTCGAATAGCAAATGGAGGTTACGTGCAGTTACTTTTGTGCTTAATTTTATATGATTTAAAAAAATATTTTATCAATAAATATAGCAGCACAAGAAAGCTAGGATCCGCTCTTAAACAGTGGCCATTCAAAACTCTGTTTTCACACACGATTGCGAAATGACTGGGCTTACAGTATAATAACACGTTTCACTAGGCTCTGTAAGCTTGTCTTAACATATACTAAATAATATGTGTGAAATTAGTTTTGATTTAGAATTATGATGCACCTGTTGGAACAGGAGCAGGGTAAAAAAAAATACATCATCCATATGCACTTGAATAGCAAATGGAGGATGCTTTTCCCGCAGATGATTTTAATGCCAGCCAGGTAGGCTACTCCAGTTGTAAAGTGAAGCAATGTGCTTATTAATATATGGAAAGTTGAGAAATAAATATAGTAGGCCTAGCCTATAGAAAGCTGATGGGATCCTCTTTTTAATAGAGGCCATCAAAACGTTTTTCTCACGCAATTGCATTACTTAGCCTATAGAAATGTTCGGGCAACAAGAACACATTTTTCATTCCATGCATCAACCAGCTATGAGGAGCTCATGCTCGCTGCGCAACAGGTGATCCTATTCCACTCAAACTCTGAATGTCAGGGCTCTCGTTTGATTTGATTTTCGATTGCATTTGCATTGATGTCAGAGTGATTAGAAGGACAATAGTGCACTGAGTACTGGCCATTAGCTACTGGCCATGAGCAAGTTTGGTAGGCTACTAATGACCATCAGAGCACAGTTTTGGAGAAGCCTAGTTACCGTGACTCAAAGGTCACATGGAATTTGAGCGCGGTCATGGTACCAGCCCTATTCACAGCCCTTGACTTTTTCAAAATGTTATTGTGTTACAGTTTGAATTTAAAAGAGATTCATTTAAGAGTTTTTGTCACTGGCCTACACCCAATACGCCATAACGTCAAAGTAAAAATATGTTTTAACCAGCAGAAATACCTTGAGTATTCAACCCCTTTGTTATGGCAAGCCTAAATAAGTACAGGAGAAAAAATGTGCTTAGCAAGTCACATAATAAGTTGCATGGACTTGTTTGCAATAATAGTGTTTAACATGATTTTAAAATGTTTACCTCATTTCTGTACCCCACACATACAATTATCTGTAAGGTCCCTCAGTGAATTTCAAACAGATTCAACCACAAAGACCCGGGAGGTTTTTTACACGAGTCGTTCCTAACTCAGTTGTCGTAGAGGAAGGAAACTGCTCAGGGATTTCATCATTGGGCCAATGGTGACTTTAAAACAGTTAAAAAGTTTAATGGCTGTGATAGGAGAAAAGTGAGGATGGAACAACAACATTGTAGTTACTCCATCAATACTATCCTAATTGACAGAGTGAAAAGAAGGAAGCCTGTACAGAAGAAAAATATTACAGAACATGCATCCTGTTTGCAATAAGCACTAAATACTGCAAAAAAATTGGCAATGCAAATAACTTTTTGTCCTGAATATAAAGTGTTATGGGCAAATTCAATACAACACATTACTAAGTACCACTCTCCATATTTTCATGCATAGTGGTGACTGCATTATGTTATGGGTATGCTTGTAATCGTTAAAATTGGGGAGTTTTTCCGGATGAAAAAGAACTGGAATGGAGCTAAGGGATGGTTCGAATGGGAACCTGGAGGAAAATTGTTCAATTTCAGTTAGGGGCGGGGTTGAGTATTTTTTTAAATCTAGTCCAGGGGAGGGTCATGTCATTTGTAATTGATTAAATTCCAATATTTCTCAGTGTTTTAGAATTATTAGGCTATTATTAGTCTTATTAGGCTATATATCGATGTGTGCATGATGCTGCCCCTCATCTCTGATTCCCAGCTGAGTCTGCAACATCAAGTGTGCCTATAGGCTATTTAGAGTGGTCTCAAACAAATTATCCATAGCCTATAGGCTAAATGCTAGGCTATACGAAGTGTATGCTCAAAGAAGCGCAAAGCAAAGTTATATTTCTAAGAAAATGTACTTCCTTCCTGAGTCTTTTGCACTGCTGGGATTGTGTAAATAAAACTATGCTGCATTACACTCTTCTCATGCTGATCAAATCCTTTTTTTGTGCTGCCTAACCAAGGCAGTGCTGTGTAGGCCCACGGGGACAATTCAGGAGGAGAGTCAAAGGCTTCTTCCGAAAATACTTTTTTATTATTCCAAAATTCAATATTGTGCATGCGGACTAGCCTATGTTCTGTTCAATTTGAGAGGGAGAGCACGAATATGAGAAGGAGGACCGGGGAGATCAACTTTGATACTGTAGCTTGCTACTACTGTAATTGATTTTAATAAATAAAACAATATGTTTCTTGCCCATGATGAAGCTACTTATCAGCGTTATTGACCTCTCAATAAACCAGATTAGAGCAATTTACATTGTGGTACTGGAACTTGAAGCGTCAGCCACGGCACAATAAATCGGAAATGGACAGCTCATGTTGCTGAAAGAAGGTAATTTGAGTAAGCAGAATTCATTTCAACTGTCTTCCTTTGAATTTGACTTTACTAAAAACAAGAGGGCTTTTGCGTTGGAGCCTATTTCTTCCTATTCAAGAAATAAGAGGTAAGTTTACCTGTTTGATGGACGAAATTAGGCTAGGCTGCTATCTATAGATTTGTCAGCCAATTCCTCCACCCACCATGCACTCTTTAAATAGCCTACCTCAATGTCAGTGAAGTTAAAACCAGGACTCGAATTGAGGGGGTATGAGAGGGTATGCATATGCCACAGGCCTACCTTTTGTTAAAGAAAATGGCAAAAAGCATAGAACAACCCCTTGTTAGCTTAAGATTTTGAAGAAATTAAAATGGATCCAATTATATAAAGTGATCTGTAACAGCGCTTTCGTCCAAAATGGTTTATGCTAGAAACAAGCTGTAAAATATCCGGGAAAGACTCCGAATGTATATTTCATTTCTATGATATTCATTGGCTGAGCTACAATCTTGACTGTGCTTGGAAAGTAATCTAATTCTGTCACTGTCAATTGATTGAGCTATTCACTTTCTGTAAAATAGAAGATGTTCAGACCCAGACAGCTTTTAGGGAAAACTTGTGATCTTTTGTCATTGGGTTAAGCTACAGAACAAGAGTAGCCAGCAGTTAAAGCTTACATTTTTCTGCATTGGTAGGCCTACCCTGTCTAGGGTGGAAAGGTACTTTTGAAAGTACCATCCTTAGATTAATAATGATGTCTCAGGTTAAATTATTTGTAAACAGGGACAGTTTCGTTGCAAACAAGACATACTGATTTGGCATTGGAGATATATGATCACATTTATGCATAGGCCTATCTCTGTTCATTCTTAGCCTGTAATTGGCTAAGGTCTCCAGTCACGTAAAATTATGGAGAATTGCATGAAATGTTTATAAAAGGCAACTTTTCCTCAGACCCGCTAATGCAATGACAGATTCGTGCAATGATTTTATTATAAAGAACATCTTTCCACTTCTATGTTGGTCTGCTAACCCACAACCTTCTGGCCCGCAGCCCTGTGCACTATCAAAATTCCTACATTGCAATGTAATGCTTACAGGATGAAGAACAGATTCTAAAACTGCATATGTCTCTGGTCTGTCCTAGAAGTTAGGGTAAACTAAGGCATGTTCTCCGCTATCCATTTTACAGTACATTCAGAAAGTATTCAGACCCCTTCACTTTTTCCACATCTTGTTTGGATACAGCCTTATTCTAAAATGGATTCAATCTTTCTTTCCCCCTCATCAAGCTACACACAATACCCCATAATGACAAAGCAAACACAGGTTTTAGAATTATTTTGGCTGTACCAAAAGGCAAAAGGCCTCCTGCGGGGATGGGGGGATAAAAAAATAAAAAAATAAAAAATATAGGACAAAACACTCATCACAACAAGAGAGACACCACAACACTATATAAAGAGAAACATAAGACAACAACATAGCATGGCAGCAACACATGACAACACAGCATGGTAGCAAAACAACATGACAACAACATGGTAGCAACACAACATGGCAGCAGCACAACATGGTACCACACAATTTGCATACCGTCCAAACAGATCCACAGATATTGCACGCAACACTGCCCTTTCCCACTTGGACAAATGGAACACCTACTGGAGAATGCTATTCATTAACTACAGCTCAGCCTTCAACACCACAGTGCCCTCAAAGCTAAGCTAAGGACCCTGGGACTAAACACCTCCCTCTGCAACTGGATGCTGGACTTCCTGACGGGACGCCCCCAGGTGGTAAGGGTAGGTAACAACACATCTGCCACGCTGATCCTCAACACAGGGGCTCCTCAGGGGTGCGTGCTCAGTCCCCTCCTGTACTCCCTGTTCACCCATGACTGCATGGCCAGGCACGACTCCAACACCATCATTAAGTTTCCCGACAACACAACAGTAGACCTGATCACCGATAACGATGAGACAGAAAAGGTGGTCAGAAAACTGACCGTGTGGTGCCAGGATAACAACCTCTCCCTCAATGTGATCAAGACAAAGGAGATGATTGTGGACTACAGGAAAAGGAGGACCGAGCACTCATCGACAGGGCTGTAGTGGAGCAAGTTGAGAGCTTCAAGTTCCTTGGTGTCAACTTCACCAACAAACTATCATGGTCCAAACACACCAAGACAGTCGTGAAGAGGGTACGACAAAGCCTATTCCCCCAACAGGAGACTGAAAATATTTGGAGACTCAACAGGAGACTCAAAATATTTGTCATGGATCCTCAAATAGTTCTACAACTGCACCATCGAGAGCATCCTGACTGGTTGCATCACTGCCTGGTATGGCAATTGCTCGGCCTCCGACTGCAAGGCACTACAGAGGGTAGTGCGTACGGCCCAGTACATCACTGGGGCCAAGCTTCCTGCCATCCAGGAACTCTATACCAGGCGGTGTCAAAAATTGTCAAAGACTCCAACCACCCTAGTCATAGACTGTTCTCTCTGCTACCACACGGCAAGCGGTACTGGAGCGCCAAGTCTAGGTCCAAAGGGCTTCTTAACAGCTTCTATCCCCAAATCATAAGACTCCTGAACAGCTAAACAAATGGCTACCTATTTACAACAGCACAAAGGGCAAGAAGGGTGAGACAACAATACATCATGCGAAGTAGCCATAACTGTTAGTAAGAGTGTCCATGAGTCTTTGAATGTTGTTACATGTGGTCTGCCACTGCGAGGACGATCAACTGTCCGTCCTGTCTCCCTGTAGCGCTGTGTTAGGCGTATCACAGTACGGACATTGCAATTTATTGCCCTGGCCACATCTGCAGTCCTCATGCCTCCTTGCAGCATGCCTAAGGCACGTTCACACAGATGAGCAGACACCCTGGGCATCTTTCTTTTGGTATTTTTCAGAGTCCGTAGAAAGGCCTCTTTAGTGTCCTATGTTTTCATAACTGTGACCTTAATTGCCTACCGTCTGTAAGCTGTTCCACGGGTGCATGTTCATGACTTGCTTATGGTTCATTGAACAAGCATGGGAAACAGTGTTTAAACCCTTTACAATGAAGATCTGTGAAGTTATTTAGATTTTTACTAATTATCTTTGAAAGACAGGGTCCTGAAAAAGGGACGTTTCTTTTTTTGCTGAGTTTAGTAGCTAGCTAGAAAATATTTTTCAAAGGAAAGGAAAGTAGATAATGAATGTAGGGTGTTCCAGCAAGAGTGGACATCAAAATATTTCTTTATTGAGGTATCAGGGAAAGCTGTGTGCTTAGTGTGCAAAGAGAGCATCGCTGTCTTGAAAGACTACAACTTGTCCCAACACTTCCAGACGAAGCATGCAGAGAAATATGTCTTCTGAGCAGAGGGCAAGTGCATCCAAAGAGTTGCTTTCTTAGTTGCAAAAGCAGCAAGACTTTCACAAAACTGCATTCAGCAAATGACGGAATTGCGAGAGCTAGCTATGTACTGTCCCACAAAATTGCTAAACATAGCAAGCCATTCGCCCTGGGGGCGAATTCATTAAAGAATGTTTAATTGACTTTGCAGCAATACTTCGCCCCAACAAGAAAGAGCTGTTTGAAAATGTTTCCCTGTCAAGACGAACAGTGACACGGCGTGTTGAGGACATCGCAGAGAATATGGAACAACAGTTGAAAGACAAGGTAAAGGATTTCACCTATTTCTCCTTGGCCCTGGATGAGAGCAGTGATGCACGTGACACGGCGCAGTTGTTGATATTCTTATGAGGCATAACCCCCGACTTTGAAATTACAGAGGAGCTTGCTTCAGTGCAGTCAATGAATGGCACAACTACAGGGAAAGATTTATTGGAGGCGGTTAATAAAGTGTGTGGCAAAGCTGGGACTGAGTTTTTAAAAGTTATCCAGTGTGACCACTGATGGGTGCCCAAACTTGACTGGAAAAAACATTGGCCTTTTGAAAAGGATACAAGATCAAGTAACTGAGCTGAACCCAGATCAGAAAATGATTTTCCTGCATTTCATTATTCATCAGGAGGTGCTCTGTAAATGTGTTCTGAAAATGAGCCATGTTGTGGATACTGTTACTAAAGTGGTGAACTTCATCAGAGCAAAATCTTTAAACCACAGGCAGTTTGTCTTACTGTTGGAAGAGACAGAGTTGGGTCAGGCAGATCTCCCTTACCACACAAATGTGAGATGGCTGAGTTAGGGGAAGGTGCTTAAAAGGGTGTGGGACCTGAAGTCGGAGATTGCTGAGCTTTTGCAAACGAAAGGAAAATATGTGGATTTCCCTCAACTGCAAGATAAAGAATGGTTGGCTGATTTTGCCTTCACCATGGACATCATGGCCCTCATGAATGAACTGAATTACAAACTACAAGGAAAGGGCCTTTTTGCACATCAGATGTACAGCCTTGTCAAAGCCTTCAAGAGAAAATTACTCCTCCTGACCCGCCAAGTAGAAGCCAACAATCTCACCCACCTTCTGACACTACAAGTCTGTTCCCTATCAAATGACCAGCGTGAGAAGTATACATCGCTGCTGCGTGCTTTGAATGGTGAGTTTTATCGTCATTTTGAGGATGTCAAAGTGTTGGAAAATGACATGCTGTTGGTTTCCTCTCCTTTCACCTTCAATGTGGATAACACTCCCACAGACCTGCAACTTGAGCTTATCGATCTTCAGTCTGATGCAGTGATTGGAGAACAATGTCATTGACGAGGTTCTATGCATCTCTCCATTTCCAAAGATTAGGAGTCATGCTCAGAAGATGTTTGTACTGTTTGGGTCAGCCTATGCATGTGAACAGACATTTTCAGTGATGAAATATAACACGTCAAGGCATAGATCATCTCTTACTGACTCTCACCTCTCAGCAATCCTGTGCATAGCGACGTCAGAAACTATACCTGACTTCACTGCTCTAGTCAATGCCCATTATAGATTTCACTCCTCACACTGATTGAGTAGTTTACATGTAATGTTGAGCTCTCTCTCTTTCTTGTGTTTTTGTGCATACCCATTAACAAGAGTTCTGTCCGTGGTACTGAATGAAAAGTGTACTTTTCCCTCCTTGTAGTTCCTGGCATGTTGAATAATGAAAATACCTATCAAAAGGAGAACATGGAAGTGGTTCATTTCTGTGCATGTTAAAAAAGTAAAATGGACGTGGTTTACAGTAGATACAGTAGTGGCAAGAAAAAGTATGTGAAACCTTTAGAATTATCTGGATTTCTGTATAAATTGGTCATAAAATTAGATCTGATCTTCATCTAAGTCACAACAACAGACAAACACAGTCTGCTTAAACTAATAACACACAAATTATTGTATTTTTCTTGTCTATATTGAATACATCATTTAAACATTCACAGTGTAGGTTGGAAAAAGTATTTGAGCCCCTAGGCTAATGACTTCTCCATAAGCTAATTGGAGTCAGGAGTCGGCTAACCTGGAGTACAATCATTGAGACGAGATTGGAGATGTTGGTTAGAGCTGCCCTGCCCTATAAAAAACACTCACTGTCACGCGAGACTAGGTTGGCGAAAGAACCAGACGCAGAGAGAGAGAGAGCCGCTTGGAAAAAATATTCCTTATATTTTTTCTTAACAAAAACTGAATAAGCCCGAACATACAGGGCGCAGAGAGAACACTTGCCAAAACCCAAAAATACACACACGTAACAAAAACAATCCCGCACAAAACAAGGGCGGGTCAAACTCCTAATTATAGGGAAGCTAATTACGAAACAAAAAACAGGTGCAACTAATAAGACAAAACAAACAGACAAACGAAAAAGGGATCGGTGGCGGCTAGTAGGACGGTGACGACGACCGCCGAGCACCGCCCGAACAGGCAGGGGAGTCAACTTCGGCGGAAGTCGTGACAGTACCCCCCTCCTGACGCGCGGCTCCCGCAGCGCGCCGCCACCGGCCTCGAGGACGACCCGGAGGGCGAGGTGCCGGGCAATCCAGGTGGAGGCGGTGGAAGTCTCTCAGTAGAGTAGGATCTAAAATGTCCCCCACCGGAACCCAGCATCTCTCCTCCGGACCGTACCCCTCCCAGTCCACGAGGTACTGTAGGCCCCTCACCCGGCGTCTCGAGTCCAGAATGTCACGTACTGTGTACGCCGGGGACCCCTCGATCTCCAGGGGGGGTGGAGGGACCTCAGGCACCTCACCTTCTTGCAGGGGACCAGCCACCACCGGCCTGAGGAGAGACACATGAAACGAGGGGTTAATACGGTAATACCTAGGGAGTTGTAACCTATAACACACCTCGTTTATTCTCCTCAGGACTTTAAACGGCCCCACACACTGCGGCCCCAGCTTCCGACAGGGCAGGCGGAGAGGCAGGTTTCGGGTCGAGAGCCAGACCCTGTCCCCCGGTGTGAACACGGGGGCCTCACTGCGGTGCTGGTCAGCGCTCCTCTTCTGCCGTTGTCCTGCTAACTTTAGCGATTCCTGGACGGCTTTCCAGGTGTCCTTGGAGCGCTGTACCCATTCCTCTACCGCAGGAGCCTCGGTCTGACTCTGGTGCCATGGGGCCAGGACCGGCTGGTAACCTAACACACACTCAAATGGGGACATGTTCGTTGAGGAGTGGCGGAGGGAGTTCTGAGCGAGCTCAGCCCAAGGAACATACCTCGCCCACTCACCAGGCCGGTCCCGGCAATATGACCGCAGAAACCTGCCCACATCCTGGTTTACGCGCTCCACCTGCCCATTACTCTCGGGGTGAAAACCCGAGGTCAAGCTGACCGAGACCCCCAGTCTTTCCATAAACGCCCTCCAAACTCTGGACGTGAATTGGGGACCCCGATCAGAAACGATGTCCTCAGGCACCCCATAGTGCCGGAAGACATGGGTAAACAAGGCTTCCGCAGTCTGCAGGGCCGTAGGGAGACCAGGCAACGGGATGAGACGGCAGGACTTGGAAAACCGATCCACAACGACCAAAATCGTAGTACTTCCCTGGGACGGGGGAAGATCGGTAAGAAAGTCCACCGATAAGTGTGTCCACGGCCGTTGTGGAACGGGGAGGGGCTGTAACTTCCCTCTAGGCAAGTGCCGAGGAGCCTTGCTCTGAGCGCACACCGAGCAGGAGGAGACATAAAATCTCACGTCCTTAGCCAACGTGGGCCACCAGTATCTCCCTCTAAGACTCCGCACTGTCCTCTCGATGCCAGGATGACCCGAGGAGGGGAGAGTATGAGCCCAACGAATTAGCTTATCCCGGACCCCTCCCGGCACGTACTGAACCCCCGCTGGACAGTTAGGAGGGGTCTGCTCTAACCGTGAGGCTCTCTCTATCTCCGCGTCCACCTCCCATACCACCGGTGCCACGAGACATGAGGGTGGAATGATGGGAGTTGGCTCAACGGACCTCTCCTCGGTATCATAGAGACGGGACAGCGCGTCGGCCTTGGTGTTTTGGGAGCCTGGTCGGTACGAGATGGTGAACTGAAACCGGGTGAAAAACATGGCCCATCTAGCCTGACGCGGATTTAGTCTCCTCGCTTCCCGGATGTACTCGAGATTACGATGGTCAGTCCAGATGAGAAAAGGGTGTTTCGCCCCCTCAAGCCAATGTCTCCACACTTTCAGCGCCTTGACTACAGCTAACAACTCCCGGTCCCCCACATCATAGTTTCGCTCCGCCGGACCGAGCTTCCTCGAAAAGAAGGCACAAGGGCGGAGCTTGGGTAGTTTGCCCGAGCGCTGGGACAGCACGGCCCCGACCCCCGCCTCGGACGCGTCCACCTCCACTATGAACGCTAAAGAGGGGTCCGGATGCGCCAACACGGGCGCATCGGTAAACAGCTCCTTCAGACGACTGAAAGCTCTGTCCGCCTCTGCTGACCAACGCAAGCGCACCGGTCCTCCCTTCAGCAGTGAGGTAATGGGAGCAGCCACCTGACCAAAACCCCGGATAAACCTCCGGTAGTAATTGGCAAACCCTAAAAACCGCTGCACCTCTTTCACCGTGGTCGGAGTCGGCCAATTACGCACGGCTGTAACGCGGTCATCCTCCATCACCACCCCGTAGGTGGAAATACGATAACCCAGGAAGGAAACGGCCTGTTTGAAGAACTCACATTTCTCCGCCTTGCAATACAGGTCATGCTCCAGCAGTCGCCCAAGTACCTTACGCACCAGAGACACATGCGCCGCGCGGATGGCAGAGTAGATCAAGATGTCATCAATGTACACTACCACTCCCTGCCCGAGCAGGTCTCGGAGAATCTCATCTACGAAGGATTGAAAGACAGCTGGAGCATTTTTCAACCCATATGGCATGACGCGGTACTCATAATGGCCAGATGTAGTACTAAATGCGGTTTTCCACTCATCTCCTCCCCGGATACGCACCAGATTATACGCACTCCTCAGGTCCAATTTTGTGAAGAAGCGTGCCCCGTGAAATGATTCCACCGCCGTAGCGATGAGAGGTAGTGGGTAACTAAACCCCACTGTGATGGAATTTAGACCTCGATAATCAATGCACGGGCGTAAACCGCCATCCTTCTTCTTCACAAAAAAGAAGCTCGAGGAGACAGGTGATGCGGAGGGCCGAATGTATCCCTGTCCCAGTGATTCAGTAACATATGTCTCCATAGCCGCTGTCTCCTCCTGGGACAAAGGATACACGTGACTCCTAGGAAGTGCAGCGTTCTCCAGGAGGTTTATCGCGCAGTCCCCTCGTCGATGGGGTGGTAATTGAGTCGCCTTCTTTTTACTGAAGGCGATAGCCAAATCTGCATATTCAGAGGGAATGCGCACGGTGGAAACCTGGTCTGGACTCTCCACCGTAGTCGCACCAACGGCAACTCCTAGACACCTGCCTGAACACTCCTCTGACCACCCCTTAAGAGCCCCCTGTTTCCAGGAAATCACCGGGTTGTGCTGAGCTAGCCAGGGAATTCCCAATACCACTGGAAACGCAGGTGAGTCGATAAGGAACAGACTAATCTGCTCCTTATGACTACCCCGCGTTACCATGTCCAGTGGTACCGTGGCCTCCCTGACCATTCCTGACCCTAATGGTCGGCTATCTAAGGAGTGCACGGGGAAAGGTAGGTCTAACGACACAAGGGGAATCCCTAGCCTTAATGCGAGCCCCCGATCAATGAAATTCCCAGCTGCACCTGAATCGACTAGCGCCTTATGCTGTAGAGAGGGAGAAAACCCGGGGAAATAGGTTAACACATACATATGGCTAACAGGAAGCTCTGGGTGAGTCTGGTGCTGACTCACCTGGGGTGATCGAGTAGTGTTCCGCCTGCCCTCCCGACTCCCAGAAGAGTTCCTCCAGCACCGGTCGGCCGTGTGCCCTCGCCGACCACAACTGGTGCAGGAGGACACTCCTCCTCCGGTCCCCCTTGACGCTGCCCCCCCTAACTCCATAGGGATAGGAGCAGGAGGGCTGGGAAGTGGAAACGACAGGACCTGTTCCGAACGTCCGCGGGCAGCCAGCAGGTTGTCGAGACGGATGGCCATGTCAATAAGTTCGTCCAGCGTGAGTGTGGTGTCCCGACACGCTAACTCCCTGCGGACGTCCTCCCTAAGGCTACATCGGAAATGGTCTATTAAGGCCCTGTCGTTCCACCCTGCTCCTGCAGCCAAGGTCCTGAACTCCAGGGCAAAGTCCTGTACGCTCCTCGTCTCCTGACGCAGGTGGAACAGCCGTTCACCCGCCGCACGACCCTCTGGTGGGTGGTCAAACACAGCTCGGAATCGGCGGGTGAACTCAGGGTAATGATCCCTCGCCGAGTCTGGGCCATTCCACACTGCGTTGGCCCATTCAAGAGCTCGTCCAGTCAAACAGGAGACGAGTGCTGAAACAGGAACAGGAGGTGTTGGAGGAGGGGGTGCTGGAGATGAGGTGGGAAGGCCACTCCTCTCCCATCGATCCATCCTCTCCATCATTTGGTCCATAGCCGACCCAATTCTGTGGAGAACACTGGTGTGATGGAGGACCCTTTCCTCCATCGATGGGAGAGGAGACGCGGCTGCTCCTGCTGGTTCCATTTTGTTTGGTGCGGGATTCTGACACGCGGGACTAGGTTGGCGAAAGAACCAGACGCAGAGAGAGAGAGCCGCTTGGAAAAAATATTCCTTATATTTTTTCTTAACAAAAACTGAATAAGCCCGAACATACAGGGCGCAGAGAGAACACTTGCCAAAACCCAAAAATACACACACGTAACAAAAACAATCCCGCACAAAACAAGGGCGGGTCAAACTCCTAATTATAGGGAAGCTAATTACGAAACAAAAAACAGGTGCAACTAATAAGACAAAACAAACAGACAAACGAAAAAGGGATCGGTGGCGGCTAGTAGGACGGTGACGACGACCGCCGAGCACCGCCCGAACAGGCAGGGGAGTCAACTTCGGCGGAAGTCGTGACACTCACAAAATTTGAGTTTACTATTCACAAGAAGCATTGCCTGATGTGAACCATGCCTCGAACAAAAGATATCTCAGAAGACCCAAGATTAAGAATTGTTGACTTACATAAAGCTGGAAAGGGTTACAAAAGTATCTCTAAAAGCCTTGATGTTCATCAGTCCACGTTTAGACAAATTGTCTATAAATGGAGAAAGTTCAGCACTGTTGCTACTCTCCCTAGGAGTAGCTGTCCTGCAAAGATGACTGCAAGAGCACAGCGCAGAATGCTCAATGAGGTTAAGAAGAATCTTAGAGTGTTAGCTAAAGACAAAGAAATCTCTGGAACATGCTAACATTTCTGTTGACGAGTCTACGATATGTAAAACCCTAAACAAGAATGGTGTTCATGGGAGACACCACAGAAGAAGCCACTGCTGTCCAAAAAAAACATTGCTGAATGTCTGAAGTTCACAAAAGAGCATCTGGATGTTCCACAGTGCTACTGGCAAAATATTCTGTGGACAGATTAAACTACAGTTGAGTTGTTTGAAAGGAACACATAACACTATGTGTGGAGAAAAAAGCACAGCAAACTAACATCAAAACCTGATCCCAACTGTAAAGTATGGTGAAGGGAGCATCATTCTTTGGAGCTGCTTTGCTGCCTCAGGGTCTGGACAGCTTGCTGTCATCGACGGAAAAATGAATTCCCAAGTTTATCAAGACATTTTGCAGGAGAATATAAGGCTATCTGTCTGCCAATTGAAGCTCAACAGAAGTTGGGTGATGCAACAGGACAACAACCCTAAACACAGAAGTAAATCAACAACAGAATGGCTGCAACAGAAGAAAATATGCCTTCTGGAGTGGCCCAGTCAGAGTCCTGACCTCAACCCGATTGAGATGCTTTGACATGACCTCAAGAGAGCAGTTCACACCAGACATCCCAAGAACATTGCTGAACTGAAACACTTTTGTAAAGAGGAATGGTCCAAAATTACTCCTGACCGTTGTGCAGGTCTGATCCGCAACTACAGAAAACATTTGGTTGAAGTTATTGCTGCCAAACAGTTATTAAAACCAAGGATTCACATACTTCTCCCACCCTGCACTATGAATGTTTACAGGTGTGTTCAATAAAGACATGAAAAAGTATAATTGTTTGTGTGTTATTAGTTTAAGCAGACTGTGTTTGTCTATTGTTGTGACTCAGATGAAGATCAGATAACATTTTACGACCAATTTATGCAGAAGTCCAGGTAATTCCAAAGGGTTCACATACTTTGTCTTGCCACTGTATATCTGTCAACACAGTCATACACATGATGTATAATCCTGTAATATGATTCTGGCCCGCGATGGCAAAAATATATTCTAATGTGGCCCTCCATGGAAAATAATTGCCCAGGCCTGCTCTAAACCAGATGTTTTTTTGGGGTTAAGTTTCAGGAGCTCCTTTAGCATAACACCTCGGACTCAGTGACCGCCTGCAGGGAGAAACTTTGTAGTGGGGCAGGGAAAAAAGAGGGATGAGTATCGGGGCTAGTCACATTAGAAGGGGTGGGAGATGTGGAAATGTTGGACGGGCAAGGAGGCATGGCTGAGTCAAACAGGAATCTTGACTTAAAGAAATGGTGATTAAAGAGTTCAGCCATGTGCTCCTTGTCAGTAACAACCACATCATCAACATTAAGGGACATGGGCAGCAGTGAGAAGGAGGGTTTATTCTCCAGGTATTTAACTGTTTTCCAGAACTTCTTGGGGTTAGACACACAGAGAGAGAACTGCTCCTTAAAGTAACTAACTTTGGTCTTCTGGATAGCCTGAGTGTACTTATTTCTCATTTGCCTGAACGGGAGATAGTCAGTCTGAGTACACGTGTGCCAAGCCTTTCGTCAAATGGAATTCTTAAGGTGGAGTAACTCTGTCAGATCACGGTCGAACCAGGGGCTGAACCTGTTTTTCATTTTCATTTTCTTGTTTCAAATCAAATTGTATTTGTCACATTCGCCAAATACAACAGGTGTAAACCTTACAGTGAAATGCTTACTTACAAGCCCTTAACCAACAATGCAGTTAAGAAAAATAGGTGTTAAGAAAGTATTTAATCAAATAAACTGAAGTAAAAATAGGCTAATTGACATAATTTGAGTCAATTGGAGGTTTACCTGTGGATGTTTTTCAAGGCCTACCTTCAAACTCAGTGTATCTTTGCTTGACATCATGGGAATATCAAAAGAAATCAGCCAAGACCTCAGAAAAAAAATTGTAGACCTCCACAGGTCTGGTTCATTCTTGGGAGCAATTTCCAAATGCCTGAAGGTACCACATTCATCTGTACAAACAATCGTACGCAAGTATAAACACCATGGGACCACACAGCCGTCATACCGCTCAGGAAAGAGACGCGTTCTGTCTCCTAGAGATGAACGTAATTTGGTGCGAAAAGTTCAAATCAATCCCAGAACAACAGCAAAGGACCTTGTGAAGATGCTGGAGGAAACAGGTACAAAAGTATCTATATCCACAGTAAAACGAGTCCTACATCGACACAACCTGAAAGGCCGCTCAGCAAGGAAGAAGCCGATTAATCGGTATCGGCATTTTTTTGGTCCTCCAATAATCGGTATCGGCGTTGAAAAATCATAATCGGTCGACCTCTAGTTTGGAGTCATATCTTGTGGGATTGGTAATAACCGGAGAAAGATTTAGGGAGTCCCATTGCTTTAGGTCTTGGTCAGGTGGTTTAAGCATGTCCCAGTTTAGGTCACGTAGCAGGACAAATTCAGACTTAGTGTAAGGGGCCAGGAGAGAGCTTAGGGAATTTAGGGTACAGGCCGGTGCTGATGGTGGACGATAACACCCAGCAACAGTCAACAAAGAGCTATTTGAAAGTTTAATGCTTAAAACCAGGAAATCAAATTGTTTGGGGACAGACTTGGTGGAGACAACCGAGCACTGAAGGTGTTCCTTGGTAAAGATTGTCACTCAACCACCTTTGGAAGATCTGTCTTGCCGAAAAAAACGTTATAACCAGGGAGGTTAACATCAGTGTTCAAAACACTTTCTTAACCACGTCTCAGTAACACATCTGGATTGGACCTGTGAACCCAAAATTTCAATTGATCAATTTTAGGTAATAAGCTTGTAGTGTTATCGTGCAGAAAACCCAGGCTTTTACGAGAGCAGAAATCAGTGAAGCAGATATCAGAGCACAAGTCAGAATTGGGGCTAGCAACAGTAGATGGGCCAGGGTGTACATGCACATTTCCAGATATCATCAGCAGTAATACAATCAGACAAGGCAGAGGACAGGGAGAGCTCTGCAGTGTTGATTTATGACATTTGAATGTGCATTAGATGGCAACAAGATCCTATTGTACAGCAATTTCATCAGGTAACATGAATACAAAGAAAGGCGTGAGGTGGTTAGAATAGGATGAGAGGCCAAGGGTCCATGTAACCAATAGAGAGTCAGAGTCCCGAGTGTGGGAACAAACATAGTCTGTCCCATGGTTGGGTAATCAAGCAAATCCATAGTCAACAAAGCACGCAGGAGTCATGAGGCAAATAGTATAAAGCACAAGAAAAAATATATAACAACTCGGGGCTAGCCAAGAATCACTCTCCGCAACAGTGCGTGTACTGGAGGCGAGCGAAAGCTCGGGAGAGAGGGGGGAGTATGGCGGGGCTACCTGTACCAGACAAGGGGAGACAGGCCAGGGCACTGTGAACAGATCGCCAGGTGGAATCCGAGCAGCAGTGCAGCATGCAACGGGAGTAGATGTCACACCCACTTGGGAGAAGCTTTTTTCGGGAGGCAGATTCCTTGTAGAAAATCCCAGCTAGCTAGCTAACGTAGCTAGCAAGTCTCTCTCCACCGTTTTTTCCACGTGGAGAAGGTCGTTAGCTAGCTATAACTTTTTAGTTTTGGCGAATGGTCCTTTACGACGTCCAAACAAAGTTGTCCTGCGGCCGTTGTATTTTGGATTGCAGGGAGGATATTTTCTGATGTGATCAAAGCAACAATATTGTTTCTTATTGAGGCAATTGACAATCGAAATGTCCTGGCAGCATATCAGTTCAAAATAGATGAATCAAGGGGGTACTGTATAGTAATGACCACAGATGGAGGGCTTCAAAGGCCTCTGCATTTGGGTGGGGGAGGCTGTGAAACTCTCCTGCCATTGTTGGGCTCAAGGGCTTTGACACCTCACACTTCACACCTGTGCTAATTGATCTGATCTGTCCTAGCAAGCTTGGTAGCCTTAACTTAGCATTCAGTCCTTATGAAGTCAAATATATAATTGTAATTTATTTTTCTTCTTGGCTTTAAAAGTAACTTCAGACTAAACATTACTCACTCAGTTCCAGGTTGGATGGTGTTTTCAGGTTTCTTGTGCTTCATTTGCTGGTCGTTGGTTTGCTAGAGCATTTGCTGTATATACAGTGGGGAGAACAAGTATTTGATACACTGCCAATTTTGCAGGTTTTCCTACTTACAAAGCATGTAGAGGTCTGTAATTTTTATCATAGGTACACTTCAACTGTGAGAGACGGAATCTAAAACAAAGATCCAGAAAATCACATTGTACGATTTTTAAGTAATTAATTTGTATTTTATTGCATGACATAAGTATTTGATCACCTACCAACCAGTAAGATTTCCGGCTCTCACAGACCTGTTAGTTTTTCTTTAAGAAGCCCTCCTGTTCTCCACTCATTACCTGTATTAACTGCACCCGTTTGTACTCGTTATCTGTATAAAAGACACCTGTTCACACACTCAATCAAACAGACTCCAACCTCTCCACAATTGCCAAGACCAGAGAGCTGTGTAAGGACATCAGGGATAAAATTGTAGACCTGCACAAGGCTGGGATGGGCTACAGGACAATAGGCAAGCAGCTTGGTGAGAAGGCAACAACTGTTGGCGCAATTATTAGAAAATGGAAGAAGTTCAAGATGACGGGCAATCACCCTCGGTCTGGGGCTCCATGCAAGATCTCACCTCGTGGGGCATCAATGATCATGAGGAAGGTGAGGGATCAGCCCAGAACTACACGGCAGGACCTGGTCAATGACCTGAAGAGAGCTGGGACCACAGTCTCAAAGAAAACCATTAGTAACACACTACGCCGTCATGGATTACAATCCTGCAGCGCACGCAAGGTCCCCCTGCTCAAGCCAGCACATGTCCAGGCCCGTCTGAAGTTTGCCAATGACCATCTGGATGATCCAGAGGAGGAATGGGAGAAGGTCATGTGGTCTGATGAGACAAAAATAGAGCTTTTTGGTCTAAACTCCACTCACCGTGTTTGGAGGAAGAAGAAGGATGAGTACAACCTCAAGAACACCATCCCAACCGTGAAGCATGGAGGTGGAAACATCATTCTTTGGGGATGCTTTTCTGCAAAGGGGACAGGACGACTGCACAATATTGAGGGGAGGATGGATGGGGCCATGTATCGCGAGATCTTGGCCAACAACCTCCTTCCCTCAGTAAGAGCATTGAAGATGGGTCGTGGCTGGGTCTTCCAGCATGACAACGACCCGAAACACACAGCCAGGGCAACTAAGGAGTGGCTCCGAAAGAAGCATCTCAAGGTCCTGGATGGAGTGGCCTAGCCAGTCTCCAGACCTCAACCCAATAGAAAATCTTTGGAGGGAGCTGAAAGTCCTTATTGCCCAGCGACAGCCCCGAAACCTGAAGGATCTGGAGAAGGTCTGTATGGAGGAGTGGGCCAAAATCCCTGCTGCAGTGTGTGCAAACCTGGTCAAGAACTACAGGAAACGTATGATCTCTGTAATTGCAAACAAAGGTTTCTGTACCAAATATGAAGTTCTGCTTTTCTGATGTATCAAATACTTATGTCATGCAATAAAATGCAACTTAATTACTTAAAAATCATACAATGTGATTTTTGTTTTAGATTCCGTCTCTCACGGTTGAAGTGTACCTCTGATAAAAAATTACAGACCTCTACATGCTTTGTAAGTAGGAAAACCTGCAAAATCTGCAGTGTATCAAATACTTGTTCTCCCCACTGTACCTTGGAAATAAGAATATTTGGTAATAGGAATTCTTCCAGGTAATTTTGTCCAAAATTAGGTTGTAGGTTTGGATTTTTATCCAACTTTGGAGTTTATCCAACTCTTAATCTTTTTTGCAAAAACATGCTGAAAAATGCAGGAGCCCATCTGCTCATGATCTCACTCTCTCCAAAATTATTGCTCTGTGAATTTCCACATTATATATTTAAATATAAACATTTATGTAGAAATATATAAAACAGTCACGCTGGACATGTGTGCCTGCTAAATTACTAAGATGTTATCTAAAATCACCACACTTACTCATTTCATACCTTTTGTAATATTGCAATTAGGACTTTGGTTGGGAACAACACTCAACAGTATATCATGTCTGGATATATAATTGAAGGTTAGGTCAAAAACGTTTTATTTTTTTCCACTCCATGCATCAACTGGCTAAATAAACAGAACTTGAAACGTCCAAACTATAGCCACTCCAGCAGAAAAGGAGATTTGATACAAAAAGATTTTATTTTCACAATATCAAAAGTCAACAGTGAACCCTACAGAGATTTGTGGATCAATAGGCATCAACAAGGTACAGAAAAAAAAAACTTGTGTGTGTGTAGTGATCCCATTTAACCAGTTACTTTATTTTTGTTTGAGTGTAGGTGCTGTTTAGGATATGCTGAGTAGCATTGAGAACAATGTTTTTGAAAACTGAGTTAGAGAAAACACAAGCAAACAGGAAACTGAAATAGCAAACTGAAGAAAAATTATTTTTGCAGTTCATCCTTTACACAACAGTTATACAAAAATCGAAGAAAAGAAAAATGTGTAAGAAATTATGCATATGGAAAATTCAACCCAGAAATGGGTTAATTTCCTATATCTGCAGATTAAAATATTCTTTCATCTCCTTTCAAGTATCCCTCCATCTGTAGGACAATGTTCACATTTTCAAATGTAAAAATACTACAAGATCAGAGGGAAGGGCAAATACCAAACAACTCAATGGCGGTGAGAGGGGATAAGAGAAGTTAATAGGAGGGGAGGAAGAAAAGAACGACGTGATGGCCATTGTAAAGAGCTGAAATGGGCACAGATTCATTCGGACCCCCAAAGCAGTCACAACTAGATACTTCATGATCTTCCAACCAAGGCCTGGACAGTATCAGCAGTATGGTAATAGCTCCACCTCATCCTCTGATAGGGTAGGTGGATAGAGGGCTAGGTGGAGTTTCTGCCATATTGCTTACACTGACACAGCTCTTTCATCTCTACAGTGGGGAATCAAGAAGTGTCTAGGGCAGGGGTAGGCAACCCTGGTCCTGGTGTGCGGAAGGCACCTCCTGTTTTTGATTAAACCGACCTGGAAGACCAAATGTGTTGAATTTAGGCAATCACTGAACTGATCAATAAGCTTAGTAGCTCAATGTGGTGCCTTGAGACAATTGTACAGTACCTGCAGCACTCCAGGAACAGGGTTGTCTACCCCTGGTCTAGGGGTCAGTTTGAAACAGAACCAAAGAGGTTCAAGACACCAGAATCCATCCTAACATAAAGGGCGCGTTCCCCTGCCCAGGCATTGCTGACGCATGCCAGATCTTACAACCCCTGGATAGACATTTTAAGTATCAGCTAACCACATCAAGTTATAGCAATATAGCAGTCGATGACAGTCAATGACGTGGCACGCAACCATTGGTTGATGCATGCAACGTCTGAGCAGGGGAACACGACCAAAGGCTCCATATTCCCTCCAGGGTGAGAGGTCACAGGAAGTAGTCTGCCACTGGCTTTTTGGAGGGAATGCCCCTGGTTTCCTGCGGAGCGGCTTCAAATATGATGAACTCCCTCTGCAGGTGCTCATCCAGCTCCAAGATGGCTGCCACATTACCACATCTGTGTGTTACAGGGGAGGGAGAGAGGGAGCAGAAGAGATAGATGGTTGCTATGGTGACCTAAACATTGCTATAAGCTAACAACATGCATACACAGCAGAGTTTGGCCATAAACGCAGCAGTCCAAATGCAGAATATATAGGACGGGAGAAAAAAACGAAACGACAAGCAAGCAAGAAAAAGATGGAGACAGGACACAGACCTGTAGCAGTAGTTGGGTGCGGACCACACAGTTAGCACGGTCTCATTGAAGTGCCACTTGTAGCCCTCCATGACCAGCTGGTGGGCCCTGCAGATCATGTGGATGTCATTGGCCGCGTTGAACTGGGCCACCACGTCACTGCCAAACAGGTAGCCCGCCCCCCTCGGGCTCACACCCCACCCTGTGGTGTCTGGGAGAGAGAAACTTGAGTTGTCTCATTCCTTTTCGTTGGGGCATAAATGCTAAAATGTGTGAGACCGACTTGGTGGAATCGTCACCATCCTGCTTATAGCTACACGTTTTTGGGGTGGAAGGGTTATTTACCAGTATCTTACCTTCTGGGTCAGACCACAGCAGGTCACACATGGGGCCATCGTGAGGCACTTCCTGCTTCCTGTCGATAGTTCTGATCTGGTCCAGAGTTTGAATAGAGGGAGAAAGGCCACCGTGCACACAGAATATCTACACAATGAGAGAAATAGAGAGAGAAAGAATCTACATTGAACAAAACTATAAACACATGTTTCATGAGCTGAAATATAAGATCCCTGACATTTTTCATACGCACAAAATGCTTATTTCTCTCAAAATGTAGTACGCACATTGTTTACATCTCTTTTAGTGAGCATTTCTCCTTTGCCAAGATAATCCATCCACCTGACAGGTGTGGCATATCAAGAAGCCGATTAAACAGCATGACCATTACACAGGTGCACCTTGTGCTGGGGACAATAAAAGGCCACTCTAAAATGTGCAGTTTTGTTACACACCACACTCCCACAGATTAGAGGTTGACCGATTATGATTTTTCAACGCCGATACCGATTATTGGAGGATCAAAAAAAGCTGATACCGATTAATCGGCCATTTAAAAAAAAATGTATTTGTGATAATGACATCAATACTGAATGAACACTTATTTTAACTTAATATAATACATCAATAAAATCAATTTAGCCTCAAATAAATAATGAAACATGTTCAATTTGGTTTAAATAAGCAAAAACAAAGTGTTGGAGAAGAAAGTAAAAGTACAATATGTGCCATGTAAGAAAGCTAATGTTTAAGTTCCTTGCTCAGAACATGAGAACATATGAAAGCTGGTGGTTCCTTTTAACATGAGTCTTCAATATTCCCAGGTAAGAAGTTTTAGGTTGTAGTTATTATAGGAATTATAGGACTATTTCTCTCTATACCATTTGTATTTCATATACCTTTGACTATTGGATGTTCTTATAGGCACTTTAGTATTGCCAGTGTAACAGTATAGCTTCCGTCCCTCTCCTCGCTCCTGCCTGGGCTCGAACGAGGAACACATCGACAACAGCCACCCTCGAAGCAGCGTTACCCATGCAGAGCAAGGGGAACAACTACTCCAAGTCTCAGAGCGAGTGACGTTTCAAACGCTATTAGCGCACACCCCGCTAACTAGCTAGCCATTTCACATCGGTTACACCAGCCTAATCTCGGGAGTTGATAGGCTTGAAGTCATAAACAGTAGAGCTGCTGGCAAAACGCACGAAAGTGCTGTTTGAATGAATGCTTACGAGCATGCTGGTGCCTACCATCGCTCAGTCAGACTGCTCTATCAAATCATAGACTTAATTATAACATAATAACACACAGAAATACGAGCCTTTGGTCATTAATATGGTCGGATCCGGAAACCATCATCTCGAAAACAAAACATTTATTTTTTACGGAACCATTCCATATTTTATCTAACGGGTGGCATCCATAAGTCTAAATATTCCTGTTACATTGCACAACCTTCAATGTTATGTCATAATTACGTAAAATTCTGGCAAATTAGTTCGCAACAAGCCAGGCGGCCCAAACTGTTGCATATACCCTGACTCTGCGTGCAATGAACGCAAGAGAAGTGACACAATTTCACCTGGTTAATATTGCCTGCTAACCTGGATTTCTTTTAGCTAAATATGCAGCTTTAAAAATATATACTTCTGTGTATTGATTTTAAGAAAGGCATTGATGTTTATGGTTAGGTACGTCGTGCAACGATTGTGCTTTTTTCGCAAATGCGCTTTTGTTAAACCATCCCCCGTTTGGCGAAGTTGGCTGTCTTTGTTAGGGATAAATAGTCTTCACACAGTTCGCAACGAGCCAAGCGGCCCAAATGCATATACCCTGACTCTGTTGCAAGAGAAGTGACACAAAGAAATTCATGTTATCAGGCAATATTAACTAAATATGCAGGTTTAAAAATATATACTTGTGTATTGATTTTAAGAAAGGCATTGATGTTTATGGTTAGGTACCTTTTTCGTGAATGCGCACCGCATCGATTATATGCAACGCAGGACACGCTAGATAAACTAGTAATATCATCAACCATATGTGTAGTTAACTAGTGATTATGATTGATTGTTTTTTATAAGATAAGTTTAATGCTAGCTAGCAACTTACCTTGGCATCTTACTGCATTCGCGTAACAGGCAGGCTCCTCGTGGAGTGCAATGAGAAGCAGGTGGTTAGAGCGTTGGACTAGTTAACCGTAAGGTTGCAAGATTGAATCCCCGAGCTGACAAGATAAAAATCTGTCGTTCTGCCCCTGAACAAGGCAGTTAACCCACCGTTCCTAGGCCGTCATTGAAAATAAGAATGTGTTCTTAACTGACTTGCCTAGTTAAATAAAGGTGTAAAAATTAATAATTAAATACCGATTTCCGATTGTTATGAAAACTTGAAATCGGCCATTCCGATTAATCGGTCGACCTCTACCACAGATGTCTCAAGTTAAGGGAGCGTGCAATTGGCATGCTGACTGCAGGAACATCCACCAGAGCTGTTGCCAGAGAAATTAATGTTAATTTCTCTACCATAAGCCACCTCCAACGTCTAGAGAATTTGGCAGTAGGTCCAACCGGCCTCACAACAGCAGACCACGTGTAAGGCGTTGTGTGGAGCATTTCTTATCGATGGCAATTTGAACGCACAGTGACGAGATCCTGAGGCCCATTGTCGTGCCATTCATCCGCAGCCATCACCTCATGTTTCAGCATGATAATCCACAGCCCCATGTAGCAAGGATCTGTACACAATTCCTGGAAGCTGAAAATATCATAGTTCTTCCATGACCTGCACACAGACATGTCACCCATTAAGCACGTTTGGGATGCTCTGGATCGACGTGTACAACAGCGTGTTCTAGTTCCTGCCAATATCCAGCAACTGCATAGCCATTGAAGAGGAGTGGGACAACATTTCACAGGCCACAATCAACAGCCTGATCAACTCTATGTGAAGGAGATGTTTCGCGCTGAATGAGGCAAATGGCGGTTACAGCAGACACTGACTGGTTCTGATCCACACCGCCAACTTATTTTTTTAAAGGTATCAGTGACCAACAGATGCATATCTGTATTCCCAGTCATGTGAAATCCATAGATTAAGGTATCAGTGACCAACAGATGCATATCTGTATTCCCAGTCATGTGAAATCCATAGATTAAGGCCTAATGAATTTATTTCATTTGACTGATTTTCTCATATGAACTGTAACTCGGTAAAACCTTTCAAATCGTTACATGGTGTTTATATTTTTGTTCGGTATAGTTAAGGCCTTACACAATCCAACTCAAGAAACAGGTTTCTTTAAAAACATTCTTCTCAATAAAGCAACAAAATATGTTTGAACCGATGGGTGCGATTGTGATCCAGAGTTACTTGCATTAATTACAGAGGAAAACCTAAGCTAGCAGGAAAGATATAAAGAGGGGAGATTGTCACGAGTCATGCTGTTTCAGTGAGACCTAGCTATTTAGTGAGACTAGCCATCTAACCATAGCAATCTAGCCTGGTCCCAGATCTATTTGTGCTGTATTATCAACTCCTATGTTCATTGTCACGTCCCTCCTTGGTATGACCATAGGAGTTGGTAAGATGGCACAAATAACAATCAGAGAGAAGCAGAGAAATGTGACTGAAGGGGCCGGGGAGCGCACCTTGCCGTCGATGATGGCAGAGAGGGACAGGTAATCAAAGATCTCGGTGCAATATCTCCACACGGTGACCGAACCGTACTTGCGGAGGCACTCGTCATAGAAGCCGTAGACCTGTGTGATCTGCCGTGACTCGTGGTTCCCTCGGATCAGAGTGATCCTGTCTGGATACCGCACCTGTGGGGGGAGGAAGGGGTAAGTTACTTGTTAGAATGGGTCCTTCAAAGGGACCCTACTGGCCAAAAAGCAAATGAGAGGGGTAGTAGGTCCGACTTTGTCCCATAGAGAGCTTAGGTTAGTAGTGGGGCAAGACACAAAGCGCACACTTCGCACAGTACAATGACAAAGTATAAAAAATGTCCAATCATTGCATTTCCTGAATTTACATAAGTTTAAATTGAACTAACTCCAACCCTGCATAGCATTAGAAACACTACTAGAGGGAGTAAAAGAGGGTCTGAAGAATGAAAACATCTAGCCTCAGAATAATTGAATAGCTCTGATTTGGCTTCTCTCGAGTACCTTGAGTGCTAGGAGCAGCAGGAACGTCTCCACGCTGTAGAAGCCTCGGTCCACAAAGTCACCCATGAAGAGATAGTTTGTCTCCGGAACATCACCCCCTACCTTGCACACACGCAAATGAAGTGTTAAATAATGACACATCAAAAATCGCACAGTAGAATATGACATGTATGTAAATTACATGGAGTTTATGGCATTATGAAGCAAAAAATGGTGCATATGTTGAGTTTGGAACTGTACAGACACCGCACAAAGAGGCACTGAGAAATCATACAGATGAAATTCAGGAAATACAGACAGAAAGGAGACTGAACTTACTCTAAACAGCTCCTTTAGGTCATAAAACTGTCCATGAATATCCCCACACACCTGTGATAGAAAAGAAGAATTGTTGGGAATTAAAGGGAAACAATTCAGGAAGTAAAGCTGAGCAAACATGTATTCAATTCACTAATACTAAACATGTGCTTCTAAAATAGAAAAATCAATATTTTGATCTTGAACAACGTTTATTAGAGGTATATGGGTAGCGGCATCTTGAATTGCCATTGTAACAACTGACGCCAATGTGTCATTGGTAGGAGTGAGCAAATTGTGCGTTTTGGCGTTGAGACAAAGTGAATGCGGCCACTGGGAGGTGCCGTGCCTCTACTGGACCTGAAAAATTTCTCAACTTTGACAGCTCTGTCATTGAGATCAGGACAACAATATTAAGGTATGAAACTGTATACAATTCGCTTTAATGTTGGTAATTATATGTACATTTTAGAGTATTTTTTCCAATTGATGAGTCCGTGAAATAAAATGTTGACAATCAGCCAAAATGAGGCAAAGTATCTAACTAGCCAGCCTACCGTAATTGCTGGACTATTAAGCGCACCTGAATATAAGCCGTACCCACTGAATTTTTAAAAAATATGTATTTTGTACATAAATAAACCGCACATGTCTATAAGCCGCAAGTGCCTACCGGTACATTGAAACAAATGAACTTTACACAGCCTTTAAACGAAACACGGCTTGTAACAAAAATAAATAGGCTTTAACGAAACACGGCTTGTAACAAAAATTAAAAAAATAGCAGTAAACAGTAGCCTACCAAGAAAGTCAAACTTCATTGCGGTGGCGATTGTTTTGGCTTTCAGTCGGATCTGCACAGTTGAAACACCTCGGCCGTCTGCTCTCTGTGTGTTGCCCCAGTCTTCAAGCTCATTTTCTAGTTCGGGCCATCTGCTTTTCTTCTCTGAAATCGTTTGTTGTCTTTTTGCACAGTTCCTCGCGCTGCTGTTTCCAACGTCTTATCATCAACTCATTAAGGCCAAGCTCCCGTGCAGCAGCTCTATTTCCTTTTCCAACAGCCAGATCGATCGCCTTCAACTTGAAAGCTGCATCATATGCATTTCTCCGTGTCTTTGCCATGATGAGGGTGACAAAATGACCACCGTAATCAAAGTGATGGGAAGTTTGAGCGCGCTCGATTTACGTCACATTATGTGACGAAGCTCAGTTTTTTGGCGGCGTGAATCTTGTGAAAAAAAAAAAAATCATAAATTAGCCGCGTCATTGTATAAACCGCGAGGTTCATAGCGTGGGAAAAAAGTAGCGGCTTGTAGTCCAGCAATTACGGTACTTGATTTAGCTCGTCTTGTCTTTTTTATGTAAATGGTTTCATTGATAACTACAAACTAAAATACTCCTATTGACAATTTGAAGAGCATTTGTCATTAGGTATGAGCGAGACCTAGCTAACACAAACTGGCAAATGATTAAGTTAGATATGAAGAAGTGTTGCATGGTATACCAGTACCACAGTAATGTCACGGTACCAAAACGTCATGATACCAACATTTTAGAATACCATAGTACCGTTTCATATGATACTATGACATTTTTCAGCCCTACTGATCTAAAGAACCCGCTGGCACCTGTTATAATTTTTTAAAATAAATTCTGTAAAAAAAATGTAAGCAACAGCAACAAGTCTCTTGTTAGCACCGGTCCAATAATGTCCCCTTCACTTTCATATGTGGCAGCTGTAATCCGCTAGCCGCATCCCATTCCAGCTATCAATCACCAGCTTCTCTCCATCCGCTCTTCCTGCGCATCTATTCCTCAGTTTTTAAAATATAATTTAGCCGTGATGGCGAGGGGGGATGCAGACACTGATCAGTCTTCTGTTGTTACATTTGTACATTTGATACATTGGAGCAGCATGCAGAGCGAGCAAAGTTGATAGGTCTACATTCTATATAATTTCATCCCTGGTATATCCAAGAGCACAGGACAGTCTGATAGGCTTTGCAAAGGGTTAACTTCTTCTTGATAGGGGGCGCAATTGAAACATATGGCAAAATATGCGTACCCATTTTAAACTGCCTATTTCTCATCCCCCGAAACTAGAATATGCATATAATAGTCAGATTAGGATAGAAAACACTCTGAAGTTTCCAAAACTGTAAGAATTTTGTCTGTGAGTTAAATAGAACTTTTATTGCAGGTGAAAACCTGAGAAAATTTCAAGCAGGAAGTGGCACTAATTTTGAGAGCTCTGTGTTCGAAAGCCTTCCTATTGCATATGTGAAGTCTCATCAATAAGACCTCTTTTTCTATGTCTTCCCTAAGGTGTCAACAGCTTTTAGACGTAGTTTCAGGCCTTTATTTTGAAGGATGAGCTTGTAAGAGCACATTGAGTAAGTGGACAGGTGGGGGCTCTCCGGGTGAATCATGCGTAAATCTGAAAAGGTAACCATTGTTTCTTTCGCTCTAGTGAGAAGCCAACTGTCCCGGCTAATTTATTATCGAATAGATTTGTGAAAAACACAATGAAGTTGGATCAGAAACAACGGTTGACATGTTATTGTGGACATTATGGATATCATTTGGAATTTTTTTCACCGTTGTCGCGAACGCTTTTTCCTGTGAATTCCTGGGTCATGACGCAACAAACAAACGGAGTTATTTGGATGTGAAACATATCTTTATGGAACAAAAGGAACATTTGCTGTCTAACTGGGAGTCTCGTGAGTGAAACCAACCGAAAATCAACTAAGGTAAACGATCCATTTGATTGCTTTGCTGGATGTTGTTACCGAGTTACCTGACGCTAGCTGTTCTTATTGTTTTGTCGAGCGATCGATACATTTACACAAATGCATGTATTGCTTTCGCTGTAAAGCATCATTTCAAAATCTGAGACGACAGATGGATTAAGGAAAGGCTAAGCTGTGTTTTGCAATACTCCACTTGTGATTTCATGAAATTATATTTTATGATTACCCTCTGGCGCTAGGCTAGGCTAGTCAGGGTTTTTAATGACAGAAAACCCGGATCCAGGATGGGTAGCAATGAAAGGTTAAAAAATATGACTCACATTACTGGAGCAACCTTTTATTCTTCCTGCGCAATTTCGCACGCATTTGATATAATTTCACAAACCATGTCACTGGCTGGGCTGTTTTAAACTAATCCCGGGCCATTGTTCAGTCAAGTTACCTAGGTAGCTAACAACCTGGTAACTTGACAGTAGGTCTAGGCATATTTGATTTGCACAGGAAGAAAGGAAAAGGGTCTACTACTCATGAGATGTGTTTCAAAAGGTAGGATTCATATAGGCCTAATGTAAGATTAAACTAACAAAAATCTCTCTCTTTCTGGTGCTCCTTACATTGTTTGGTGCCTAACTTTTTTAAAGTTAGGAGCAGTGAGTATCTGTTTATGAGGGAGACAGAGTGTGTGAGGGAGGGAGAGTATGTGTGAGTCTTAACTGAAGAGTAAAAGTTTAATTAAGTGTTTTCCCCTTACTGCCACAATGACATGCAGACCATTATGCATGTATATTCCGTCATCCCATTCCTCCAGCCAAATCACAGGCAGGCCTTTGCAAATATGAGCAAATTAGTCATTCTATGCAGTATTCTATTATACAGTGAACAGTGTGAAGTTAAATTAAATATGTTGTATTGCGTAGAAGTGTGAATATCAGTGACAGATTTTTTTGTATAGCACATGCGTTTAGAAAACGGGAACAAGTGTGGGAAATGGGGCGAACAGGACACTAAGCCACTATTTCATCAAATTGTGAAAAACTCAACACAGGTTAATGAGAAAGGTGTGCTTGAAAGGATGCACATAACTCTGCAATGTTGGGTTGTATTGGAGAGAGTCTGTCTTAAATCATTTTCCACACAGCCTGTGCCTATATTTAGTTTTCATGCTAGTGAGTGCCCGAGAATCCACTCTCACATAGGTACTGGTTGCAAAGGGCATCAGTGTCTTAACAGTATCGATTTGCCAAGGCAGGATACTCTGAGCGCAACCCTATCCAGAAATCTGGCAGTGGCTTCTGCTTAAATTCAATTTTCACAGAACCGCCTGTTGCAATTTCGATGAGGCTCTCTTGTTCAGATATCGGTAAATGGACTGGAGGCAGGGCATGAAAGGGATAACGAATCCAGTTGTTTGTGTCGTTCGTTTCGGAAAAGTACATGTGTAATTGCGCACCCAGCTCACTGAGGTGCTTCGCTATATCACATTTGACATTGTCCATAAGCTTGAGTTGATTTGCACACAAAAAATCATACAATGATGGAAAGATCTGTGTGTTGTCCTTGTTAATGCAGACAGAAAAGAGCTCCAACTTCTTAATCATAGCCTCAATTTTGTCCCGCACATTGAATATAGTTGTGGAGTCCCTGTAATCCTAGTCACATTCAGTGGAAAAAAAACATCACCCAGATAGGCCAGTTGTGAGAGAAACTCATCATCATGCAAGCAGTCAGACAAGTAAAACGTATGGTCAGTAAAGAAAACTTTAAGCTCGTCTCTCATTTTTCTTTTTTTCTTTTTTAAACGTGTCAATACTTTGCCCCTTGATAACCAGCGCACTTCTGTAGGTTGTAAAAGTGTTACATGGTCGCTGCCCATATCATTGCATAATGCAGAAAATACACGGGAGTTCAGGGGCCTTGCTTTAACAAAGTTAAACATTTTCACTGTAGTGTCCAAAACATCTTTCAAGCTGTCAGGCATTCCCTTGGCAGCAATGTCCTCTCGGTGAATGCTGCAGTGTACCCAAGTGGCATCGGGAGCAACTGCTTGCACGCACGTTACCACTCCACTATGTCTCCCTGTCATGGCTTTTGTGCCATCAATACAGATACGAACGCAGCTTGACCACCAAAGTCCAATTGATGTCACAAAGCTGTCCAGAACATTAAAAATATCCTCTCCTGTTGTCCTGGTTTCCAGTGGTTTGCAGAAGAGGATGTCTTCCTTAATTGACCCCCAATAAACATAACGGACATACAGTTGAAGTTAGAAGTTTACATAGTTTACAAGTTTGCACGTCAATAAAACTCGTTTTTCAACCACTCCACAAATTTCTTGTTAACAAACTATAGTTTTGGCAAGTCGGTCAGGACATCTACTTTGTGCACGACAAGTAATTTATCCAACAATTGTTTACAGACAGATTATTTCACTGTATCACAATTCCAGTGGGTCAGAAGTTTACATACACTAAATTGACTGTGCCTTTAAACAGCTTGGAAAATTCTAGAAAATTATGTCATGGCTTTAGAAGCTTCTGATAGGCTAATTGACATCATTTGAGTCAATTGGAGGTTTACCTGTGGATGTATTTCAAGGCCTATCTTCAAACTCAGTGCCTCTTTGCTTGACATCATGGGAATATCAAAAGAAATCAGCCAAGACCACAAATGAAAAATTGTAGACCTCCACAAGTCTGGTTCATCCTTGGGAGCAATTTTCAAATGCCTGAAGGTACCACGTTCATCTGTACAAACAATAGTACGCCAGTATAAACACCATGGGACCACGCAGCCGTCATACCGCTAAGGAAGGAGACGCGTTCTGTCTCCTAGAGATGAACATACTTTGGTGCGAAAAGTGCAAATCAATCCCAGAACAACAGCAAAGGATCTTGTGAAGATGCTGGAGGAAAGAGGCACAAATATATCTATATCCACAGTAAAACGAGTTCTATATCGACATAACCTGAAAGGCCGCTCAGCAAGGAAGAAGACACTGCTCCAAAACCGCCATTAAAAAGCCAGACTACGGTTTGCAACTGCACATGGTGACAAAGATGGTACTTTTTGGAGGAATGTCCTCTGGTCTGATGAAACAAAAATAGAACTGTTTGGCCATAATGACCATCGTTATGTTTGGAGGAAAAAGGGGGAGGCTTGCAAGCCGAACACCACCATCCCAACCGTGAAGCACGGGGGTGGCAGCATCATGTTGTGGGGGTGCTTTGCTGCAGGAGGGACTGGTGCACATCACAAAATAGATGGCTTCATGAGGGAGGGAAATGTATGTGGATATATTGAAGCAACATCTCAAGACATCAGTCAGGAAGTTAAAGCTTGGTCACAAATGGGTCTTCCAAATGGACAATGACCCCAAGCATACTTCCAAAGTTGTGGCAAAATGGCTTAAGGACAACAAAGTCAAGGTATTGGAGTGGCCATCACAAAGCCCTGACCTCAATCCTATAGAACATTTGTGGGCAGAACTGAAAAAGCGTGTGCGAGCAAGGAGGACTACAAACCTGACTCAGTTACACCAGCTCCGTCAGGAGGAATGTGCCAAAATTCACCAAACTTATTGTGGGAAGCTTGTGGAAGGCTACCCAAAACATTTGACCTAAGTTAAACTATTTAAAGGCAATGCTACCAAATACTAATTAAGTGTATGTAAACTTCTGACCCACTGGGAATGTGATGAAAGAAATAAAAGCTGAAATAAATAATTCTCTCTACTATTATTCTGACATTTGACATTCTTAAAATTAAGTGGTGATCCTAACTGACCTAAGACAGGGAATTTTTACGAGGATTAAATGTCAGGAATTGTGAAAAACTGAGTCTAAATGTATTTGGCTAAGGTGCATGTAAACTTCCGACTTCAACTGTATACCAGGAGCTGTAACAGGAGCTGTGCCAGGCCCGCCACGTCTGTTGACTCATCCAGCTGTAACGCAAAGAATTCACTGGCTTGTATGCAAAGCAGTAATTGTTTCAAAACATCTTCTGCCATGTCACTGATGCGTCATGAAACAGTTGTTTGATGAAGTCATTGTCTGTACAGTTTTTTTGGCCTTTCGCCCCGCTTTGTCCCAGTCAAATCCGCGGCAGCAGGAAGAATAAAGTCCTCCACAATAGTATGGGGCTTGCCTGTCCTAGCCACTCGGTAGCTCACCATATAAGACGCTTCTAGCCCCGTCTTATTAATGGTATCTGTTGCTTTTATACATGTCTTACTACTCGAAAGTCGTCAATTCTCACTCAAAATTCCTGTGGCTTATTTTTCAAATAGGCATGTTTAGTTTCTAAATGTCTGCACAAGTGTGAAGGTTTCATTGAGTTGTGAGAGTACTTTTGCACATATAACACACTGTGGCTGAGGAAAGGCACTGCTCCCAATATAAGTGTACCCCAAATCTATGTAGTTCTCATCATATTTGCGCCTCTTCGATGGTCCAACATCCCTGTCTGTTGTTCTGTGCTTTCCTGGGTAAGGGGGCAGTAGCTCTTCGGCTGCATCAGATTCACAACTGTCAGTGTCCATGCTAGCTGGGCTAGAAACAAACATAGAATTACTGATGCTAGCATTGGATGTGCTTGTGTAAGCAGAACAACTTGTGTTGTCAACAGGTGCAGGTGTAGTACTGCTGGTAGTAGCAGTACTACCAGTATAGCTGGTATGTGTATCCATGGACACGGGCCTTACTTTTAACCATTTATTTATTTTAGAGCAAACAGAATGAGCAGCAGCTACATTTGGCTACATACGGACCGTTAGTGAAATTCCCGCGAGACAGTAACAGTTAATGTGATTGGATGTTAATTATTTGACTAGGCTACCTGTATTTGAAATTGTGTTGTTATTTCGCTCAACACTAGATTGTTTAACTTTATTTTTGGCAGTGAAACAAAGCTACTCAGGCGAGGGAAAAAAACTCACCCAAATGCATAGCCACATTGGAAAATCTAAATGGGCTGTTTGAAAATGTGAATCACATTTTTATTTGGCGTACCCCCGATGGCATTGCGCGTACCCCGCCTTAGATCATGTATTTTCAGGCTTGCGAAGCAACTGCTTTTTATCCCTCTCAATCCTGTGTTCCCTCCTCTCTGTCTCAGTGTCTTGCTCCGCACAGACCGGACAAGTTTAAGCGGGTGTGCAATGGAGTATGGTCATTGCAGTTAGTTAAGCACAGAAAACGTGGTAATTATGTAGAATATTGGCCTGTTGGAAACTACAACTCCCTACTACATTGCACAGTTCAGGCTTGATCTGATTTCGCTCTACAGAAACTGCACATCGAGCTTACAGAAAAACAAGTCTGCCCTTTCCATAGTGGGGTCATACTAGTTTGTAGCCCAAACAGTTTGGACGCTACAGACAGAATTTGGCATATCGTCGGTACTGACTTCAGACGAGTCCCGTGTGGCTTCTGGGGGTCGTAAGAGCAAAACAGTGAACACCATAGTGCTCCTGAGAGTCTCATCTTTCCGTTGTGGTAATATTACCGTTTGGACGCTACAGATGTTTTCGTGAGGAGAGCAATTTTCAGGATGTCTCCTGTTCTGACAAACAGCCCTGTAGCTCTGCCACTTTCCACCGCAGATGTGGAAGGCCGATAGGCGGATGCGTTGGAATGAGACGCAGCCCATACAAAAGAAAACGGATATCTCTAGCTTAAACTGAAGGATTTGGATGGGAATTTGTGTATTATGTTAATTTGATTGACTCACTGGTGTGTAAATAGATTTAAGGATTATGGACTATCAAATATTAAATGATGTTACATGTTCTCAAATGTTAGAGGGAAAACCTTTGGAGAATAAATTGTAACTGTCACCTTGCAAGCCGATTGATAACTTGTACAACTCCCTTCCATTCACGGTTCCATTTTTAATGTGCTGAAGGGTCTTCGCTACTTGGGGAGACGAGATTGAAATGGACAAGCAGGAGGAAGTTTGAACCACCACGTGATACTGCTGCGTCTACCAAGATTTTTGACTGGAAGGTAACTGTCAATGATTATTGTTGTGTACTATTAGGCCTACAGTGGCTTCGGAATTTATTTAGACCCCTTGAATTTTTCCACTTGTTACATTCCAGCCTTATTCTAAAATGTATAAAAGTTTTTTCCCCCTCAAGCTACACACAATACCCCATAATAACAAAGCAAAAACAGGGTTTTAGAAATGTTTGCTAATTTATAAAAAATAAAAAACAGAAATATTACACATACATAAGTATTCAGAGCCTTTACTCAGTACTTTGTTGAAGCACATTTGACAGCGATTACAGCCTCAAGCCTTCTTGGGTATGACGTTACAAGCTTGGCACACCTGTATTTGGGGAGTTTCTCCCATTCTTCTCTGCAGATCCTCTCAAGCTCTGTCAGGTTGGATGGGAGGTGATGCTGCACAGCTATTTTCAGGTCTCTCCAGAGATGTTCGATCAGGTTTAAGTCTGGGCTCTGGTTGGGACACTCAAGGACATTCAAAGACTTGTCCCGAAGCCAATCCTGCGTTGTCTTGGCTGTGTGCTTAGGGTCGTTGTCCTGTTGGAAGGTGAACCTTTGCCCCAGTCTGAGGTCCTGAGAGCTCTGGAGCAGGTTTTCATCAAGGATCTCTCTGTACTTTGCTCTGTTCATCTTTGCCCCGATCCTGACTAGTCTCCCTGCCCCTGAAAAACAACCCCACAGCATGATTCTGCCACCACCATGCTTCACCGTTGGGATGTTGCCAGGTTTCCTCCAGAAGAATCTTGCTTCTCATGGTCTGAGAATCTTTAGGTGCCTTTTGGCAAACTTCAAGCGGGCTGACATGTGCCTTTTACTGAGGAGTGTCTTCCGTCTGGCCACTCTACCATTTAGGCCTGATTGGTGGAGAGCTGCAGAGATGGTTGTGCTTCTGGAAGGTTCTCCCATCTCCACAGAAGAACTCTGGAGCTCTGTCAGAGTGACCATCTGGTTCTTGGTCACCTCCCTGACCAAGGCACTTCTCCCCGATTGCTCAAATTGGCCAGCTCTAAGAAGAGTCTTGGTGGTTCCAAACTTCTTCCATTTAAGAGAGATGGAGGCCACTATGTCCTTTGGGAACTTCAATGCTGCAGAAATGTTTTGGTACCCTTCCCTATATATGTGCCTCGACACAATCCTGTCTTGACAATTCCTTCGACCTCATGGCTTGGTTTTTGCTCTGACATGCACTGTCAACTGTGGGACCTTACATAGACAGGTGTGTGCCTTTCCAAAATCATGTCCAATCAATCGAATTTACCACAGGTGGACTCCAATCAAGTTGTAGAAACACCTCAAGGATGATCAATGGAAACAGGATGCCCCTGAGCTCAATTTCAAATCTCATAGCAAAGGGTCTGAATACTTATGTAAATAAGGTATTTTTGTTTTTAGTTATTTAATAAATTTGCACACATTTCTGGAAACCTGTTTTTGCTTCGTCATTATGGGGTATTGTGTGTCGATTGCTGAGGATTTTGTATATGTTTTATTCATTTTAGAATAAGGCTGTAACGTAACAAAATGTAGGAAAAGTCAAGGGTCTGAATACTTACCGAAGGCACTGTATATATAAACTAGGTCCAAGGTTATTTTTATACTCACTCACTTGCTCTCTATGACACTGTGGTGCACTGTCAGCTCTTAGACATATCTGAGAAGGAAGACACTATGGACATGTCACCTGTGTACCAGGCAGTCAATAGTTGAACCCACGGTAAAAAGGATAGGCAGGGGCTGGAAAGACTGGACAACATGCTGCTGAGGCTGCAAACAGGGTTGAGGGACAATCACACAGGACTCATACATAGATATACAACACCAGTCAAAAGTTTGGACACATTTGTTAAACAGATCAAAAAAGTGGTTACTTTTGGTTACTACATGATTCCATGTGTTATTTCATCGTTTTGATGTCTTCACTATTATTCTACAATGTAGAAAATAGGAAAAATAAAAGGAAAACCCTTGAATGAGTAGATGTCCAAACTTTTGACTGGTACTGTACATACCATACATAGGTAATATTAAAAGGGACTCCTAGTCATCACCCAATAGCTCAGATTGTCACTGGTCATTTCCCCTTTCTTGCATGCTTTTAATTTGTTCCCATTTTGACTATTCGTGTATTAGGCTAAAGGCCTAAGAAGAAATTTAAGTTGTAAAAGCCAATTGTTATTATATGCCTTATTCTTATAATATTTTGTATTCCAGTTAAATTTTGATGATAATATCCCTGAGATTAATGTTTTATATAATGTTATGGTTATGACAGCATGATATAACTTGCACTTTATTTTCTGGGTGGAATGAGATCATGTATTCCCCTAACCTTATTCTTTCCATAAAGTTATTGTTTTATTTATATTACTTGTGTGTGTCTTTCCTTATCAAATGTAAGACTAAATGCAATTTGTAATATGTTTTGGTGCATATATGTATTTACTATATTATGCAAATAAAGTGTCTGATCACAGAATATTCCATAAAATTCTAGAAAAATACCACCAGTCATTAAAACAGCTGTCACTCATTCACAGTAAATAGTAGTACTATTCTGATTTCAGATTATCAATCCTTACAAAACAAGGAAGACTCACTATACTATTAAGTGTTTATCTTAATTAGGAAGTTGTGTAAATGGCAGTTGTTTGGGAAAAAGGTGTTTAAGATGTATAACACACAGGTGATTTTTTGATTGACATATCATTTCAAAGGGCTGTTTCTCAGCTTCCAAAATATGTATCATGTTTTCATAAATGGTTTGACACCAGCAAAGTATGGCTCATTAATATACGCAGGGGTCATGATTTGGACTGTGGCGGTCGCGAAATTTCGTCAGCCGGTGAAATCCATGCAATATAGCCTATACCTTCACAATATATCCATTATTTATTTTATACAGGTCTAAAGAAGCATGAAATGAAGAAAATTGTCAATTTCAGAAGAAAATAATAGCATATTCTGAGTTGTCCTTATGTTAGGTCCTGATGTGGCTATGTCAAATGGCAGTGGGCTACAATAGTTCATTTGCTTATAATTACGTGGCATTAATTGATATTACTTTATAGTATGAAGAATACAATTGAACAAAGCTGAATAAAATATAAATATTTTCTCCAAACGATTTGAGGGAGTGTGCACATGTGGCTATTCTATGTTGAGCGGCTAACAAAGAAATAGTTACTCCTATATGCTTAATTTAGAGTTATTAATGTAACTTTAGTTGTTCTACAAACGTTGGGCTATATGTTTTGATTTTTAATACATTGTAAGGCTGCATGATGAGACGCTAATAATGATTTGAAAAAAGTCACTTGAAAAGGCATGAGGTCTACTTTGTTTTTTGCGCAGGCTGTACACACTCCAATAGTCTCTCATTCACAATTTGACAAGCAAAGCACCAGAAAATAAATCCATGCCTTTTGTGGCCCGGAGTGCTGCATTGAACCCTTCTGCCGGAGTGTGCTGCACAATCCGAAGCGTCTCTCCCTCACGTGATCGGGTCTTTCTCACAGGATACAAGTTAAGATGGACAAATCGGGGACGCAACTGTGTGCGTCCTTATCCCATTCCAATATTGAAGATATTGGATGAACTGTGCACATTTACTTTTTGTAAGCCAACAAGATGAGCAGGCCTAACAAACAGCAAAAGCACTAGCCTGTCAATCTACTATCCCCCATAGTACAAAAGTCAACCTATTCTATTCTGTGCGAGAAATAAATATTCCACACAGTCTGAGACAGTTGTGGGATGCGATAGATCCCAAATTAATACAACCAACTAGCATCAAAAAACCTTTTTATGCAATGTGAGGCAACAGATCATAACGTTTAACTTACACTATTTCTTCACATTATAAGCTCAGAAATTAGCACATGGTAGTAGGATATAAGCGCAATTGTTCCATTAGCGGAAAACACCATTATGAAAAGTGACCGCAAATGCAATTATGCATGTAATGGTGAAAATGATTTACCCCAAACTTGAAACTCACTCGCAGCTTATATATATATATATATATATATAGATATAGCTATATATCTATATGCCAGATAGGCTCTACACCCCATGTAAAGCAGTTGCAAAAAAAGGCATTGTTTCTTATGCTGGGTATCATTCACAAGTGATGGGCTAATATTGTCACCCATCAAACTATTCTTGATTTAATATTGTCTTTACATATAGTAAATAATATATGTGTGACATTTTCTTTGATTTAGAATGGACCATTATCATGAACCTGTCTCGAAACAGGGGCACTGGGAAAAAATACATGTAATCTATGCACTTAAATAAGGGACGTTTTTCCACGTGGTTTATTTCATGCCAGGTAGGCTGTACTCATGTTGTTAATATAAGTAATGTGCTTAACCCTCCTGTTATGTTGCAGGTCAATTTGACCCATTTCCACTTTTGAGTTGTCTAAAATACTAGTTAACCTCCCTTTCTCTCCATGAAATTAAAGGACTTTGAACCTAACTTCAAAATTTGGACACACTGATGTGTTGTGGAATGTCTGTGTAGATATTATATACAAACATGATGTTGTGGATCCTTTTGACCCAGAGGCTTTCATGTGTATAGATATTGGCACAGGTCCAAAATAAACAAGTGTCTTTGTATTTTGTTTTCACTGGTTCTGGTTGCACTATTATAACTATGTTTGGGTGAAAAGGAGTTTCCCAAGGTAATCCTTCTCAGTGCGAGAGCAGCAGATCTCTGACACAGACACTCAAAAATTATCTCCAAAAGATTTTCAGTCAATGAAGCCTTATCACAAATTCTGGACTGTGACAGTGAAATAGAATAAGAGGTTTCAAAGACAGAGGATATTTCAGAGATAGAGGACAATGCTGTTGATGATCCAGATTGTGAATTTTTCTTTGGTGAAGAGGAGGAGTCTGCTATACCATCCCCTCCATCAGATGAGAGAGAGAACACGCAACAACCATCATCCAGAGAAGAGAGGACATGGAGGTCTAAAATGGTAATATAGAATGGTCACTGTCCCCACAACGAAGTCAAGGTAGGACTGTCAGCTCCAATGTAATCAAAATTGTTCCAGGGCCCCCCTCACAAAGACAGTAAAACCAGCAGTGTAGAATGCAATAAATACATCTGCAGGAAGCACACACATACATTGTGTTCAACATTTAGAGAGAAAGACTGAAGGGATCATTTTGACCAATAGGGTCAAATCACACCTAAGTGTTACTGGAAAATACAATACTTGGGGAAACTGAAAATGCTTGCTGTGAGAAAGGAAATATGTCAAACAAATAGTTCTTAAATGTTGAGTTTAAAAAAAATCTAATGTTCTTGTATTTCTTCTTTCTGAAAGGTCTGACAAGACTAAATAAAGTTTTGGCTGTTTTAACTTGATTATTTGACTGTCTTGAGCGTGTTTAAACTGTCCGGGTCAATCTGACCCATACCACAATGAACATAATTTCTTTTCAGCAAAGCACAAGGGTTAATATTAGGAAAGTTGAATAATAAATATAGTAGGCCTAGCCTATAGAAAGCTGATGGATCCTCTTTTTATTAGCGTTCATCAACATGTTTTCTCTTGCAATTGCATAACCTATATAAATGTTGCGCAACATGAGCTCATGGGCTCTCATTACGTGTTAGATTAGATTTTCGAATACATTTGCATTGATGTCAGAGCGATTAGAGGGACAAGAGTGCTGAGTACCAGGCAGTTAGCAAGTTTGGTGGGCTACTAAATGAACAGCAGCATCAGAGCTTGGAAAAGCCTAATTACCGTGACTAAGCGGTCATGTGGAATTTGACTGGCGGTGTGCCGGTAATGCGTTCCCCGCAAAGCCCTAGCCATGATCTCAGTCAATTCTGGAGTTTCAAAACTCTCCTACTGATGATGCAACAATGCCAATATGGCGATTTACAATTAAGGCTGGTTTACAGTCTGTCTATCTACATGTCTGTAGACAATTGTCTTAGGGACATCATGAACATTCTATTGTCATCCGACATCGAACTTTATACTTATGAAAAAGTATTAACACAAAACAGCCTCTGCATGACAACAGCAGCCCGGTGCTCCAAATAGCATACTTTCTCTATTTTAAGACCAATATATCCATCTGTTCAAAAATGAATTCAGTAAATGTCAATCTAGCAAGCCAGGCAACTAAAAGCAATTTTCTAAACAATGTTTTGGTTCGTTGTCTAGCCAGTTCAAATAATGATCAGAGTATAGCTGACAACGTCTAAACTTGAGTTACTTCTTATTCATTATTACAGAAAAGTAAACCCACAACAACAATTATTTACAAGGTAATGGCGAGCTTACAGAAAATAGCTTACTGCCACAGTGTGACGAAATAAAAGTAGGTCATTCTCATTCTGAGAATTTTAGAACTGCATCATCTGGTCACAGGAGGATTTGGTCTGGTTGCTGTGACAGTACGGTAACCACGACAACAGACGTTGCGACAGTGCAGACTTTTTTTAATGTCTGCACGACAAGGAAACTGACAGTCGCAGTGACAGACTACAGATATTCCACCAAGTATAAATTAAATGTTTTGACCAGCGACACTTGTTGCATAATTGCCTACAAACATGTTGTTAGACCAAGTATAAACTGGCCTTTACAGTTAGCTGGTGTTCTAAAGCCTAGCGTTTCCATTCCCCTAATGTATTCAGCCATCCAACATTACACATGTAACAATAGGGATCAGATTGGGAAGTGCAAATAATGGCAGTCTAGGCAGATCTACGAAGTAATCAAGATGTCTTCTATTCTGAAAATACTCACTGTAACTGGAGAGTCCACCCTCTGTACGTTACTCTCCTCTACCAGAATCTCCCTGTAACACAAACACAAGCAGACGACAGGCTTAGTGATGAAGATTTAGGTAGTATCAGAAATGTTGACGTAATATGGCCTGTTTATGTTTAATTACCTGGCCTTGGCGCACAGTGCTTTGACTTCATTTTCCTTGATGAGTTCACAGCGCCTAAGTTGTTCTATCTGTCTGTCCAGATCACTGATGTCCCCCATTGTCACACACATATGGAGCGAGAGGCTCACACGCAATCCTCACTCTGGGGTCTGGAGGAGTCTCCTACAGAGCCTCGCAAACACAGGGTGTGTATACTTCACACACAATCACCCTGGTCCGGGAACACACAAACACACTCTCTCTAGCTGTTCAGGCAGTTCTAGTCACAAAGAGAGAGCGGCAGATTGGTGCAATAGAGAGGGATCTATGAAAGATATAATATATGACATGTTTTAGAGCATGATTACATTAACACATTGTTATATGTCCGTTCTGTTCAGCCTGAGAGCTTCAAATAGTGGAAATCCCAATAAACTAACTAGCTTATAGCTAGCTAACGTTACTAGCGAAGTTAGCGAGTTAGTTAGCATGAAGTGAGTTCAACACTAACATAACGTTAGTTAATTGGTAACGTTAACTCAGTCGGCTAGTTGGCTGGTCTTTTCATTAAGGTTGGTATTATGGGTATATTTGTGTTAATATTTAATACCCAGATAGTTATCTTCTCTACCACGCACTGCGTTGTTAGCATTAGCTAACTAGTTAGCTAACAATCTCGGCCCGTTCATCAAGTAGTACGAAATGCTAACGTTGCTTAGCTAGCTAATTTAGCTTGCTAGCTATCTGTTACCTATGTTTTTTAGGCGAAAATGGCGTAACCCAAGCTAACACAAATACCTTTGAATATTGAGGAAGAAGAACTCGAAATACAGACATATAGCTGTTTTATTCCACGGTTATTTTCTTTTTTTCACCGGTTCACATAACCACCGCCGGACGGGCTCTGTCTGCAACTTCCGCTGTCGGGGACGCGCATTTTGTAGTCATGAAACGGGAGGGGAATTTTCAGTTTTTAAGCAAATATCCTACAGTTTGACATGACTATTGCTGTCTTCTTATGGTCAAACATTATAACAAAATCAATGGGGGCCTGACTGTCTACATATCTTTTCTACAACAGCGTCATTTCGCAAAAGAATATGCAGCATCATCTGGATATGTATGTAACAAAAGTTCAACATTCAACTTCTGCTACCATTTCTGTCATGCTGTCTATGAATACAATTTGACGCTTACGTTCGATAAATTCAAGGTATGCACCACACCAAACGCACTGCAAATGCCTCTGCAACGCAATCCTGCAAGGCAAACGCAGTGTTTCGTTGGAAACGTATGTAATTATTGTGTACCAAAATGCAATGATGCTGTCGAAGCGTTTACATTGAAAGCGTTTTTCCAATCCTGAAAATGTCAAATAATAACAATATTAATTGACTATGCACAAACAATTTTATCCCCATTGATGTACACAAACCCTAAATTGCTAATGCTATGTATTGGCCAATGAGAGGCTTTGAATCCATTTGCACTCCCCAGAAGGAGCAGTCCTCTATAAGATGAATGGAATTCTACAGTATTTCAATTTAATGTTTCAAGGACAATATTATATGTATTTAAGTATTTTTTGTTGTTGTAGTGGGGACACTAAAATTAGTACTTTAAAAAAATGTATACTTTAAGGAAAATGTTTTCATTAATTTTTTTCATTTTTATGTTTAACGCACATAATATACTGAATAAAAATATAAATACATTTAATGGAATTGTTGCATGTTGCGTTTAAGGAAATCAGTCAATAAATAAATTAGGCCCTAATCTATGGACTTCACGACTGAGAATACAGACAGATATGCATCTGTTGGTCACAGATACAGTTGAAGTTGGAAGTTTACATACACTTAGGTTGGAGTCATTAAAACACGTTTTTCAACCACTCCACAAATTGTCTTGTTAACAAACTATAGTTTTGGCAAGTCGGTTAGGACATCTACTTTGTGCATGACACAAGTAATTTTTCAACAATTGTTTACAGACAGATTATTTCACTTATAATTCACTGTATCACAATTCCAGTGGGTCAGAAGTTAACATACACTAAGTTGACTGTGCCTTTAAACAGCATGGAAAAGTCCAGAAAATGATGTCATGGCTTTAGAAGCTTCTGAAAGGCTAATTGACATCATTTGAGTCAATTGGAGGTGTACCTGTGGATGTATTTCAAAGCCTACCTTCAAAGTCAGTGCCTCTTTGCTTGACATCATGGGAAAATCAAAAGAAATCAGCCAAGACCACAAATGAAAAATTGTAGACCTCCACAAGTCTGGTTCATCCTTGGGAGCAATTTTCAAACGCCTGAAGGTACCACGTTCATCTGTACAAACAATAGTACGCGTGTATAAACACCATGGGACCACGCAGCCGTCATACCGCTCAGGAAGGAGACGCGTTCTGTCTCCTAGAGATGAACATACTTTGGTGCGAAAAGTGCAAATCAATCCCAGAACAATAGCAAAGGACCTTGAGAAGATGCTGGAGGAAACGGGTACAAAAGTATCTACACTGCTCAAAAAAATAAAGGGAACACTAAAATAACACATCCTAGATCTGAATGAATGAAAATATTCTTATTAAATACTTTTTTCTTCACATAGTTGAATGTGCTGACAACAAAATCACACAAATTATCAATGGAAATCAAATGTATCAACCCATGGAGGTCTGGATTTGGAGTCACACTCAAAATTAAAGTGGAAAACCACACTACAGGCTGATCCAACTTTGATGTAATGTCCTTAAAACAAGTCAAAATGAGGCTCAGTAGTGTGTGTGGCCTCCACGTGCCTGTATGACCTCCCTACAACGCCTGGGCATTCTCCTGATGAGGTGGCGGATGGTCTCCTGAGGGATCTCCTCCCAGACCTGGACTAAAGCATCCGCCAACTCCTGGACAGTCTGTGGTGCAACGTGGCGTTGGTGGATGGAGCGAGACATGATGTCCCAGATGTGCTCAATTGGATTCAGGTCTGGGGAACGGGCGGGCCAGTCCATAGCATCAATGCCTTCCTCTTGCAGGAACTGCTGACACACTCCAGCCACATGAGGTCTAGCATTGTCTTGCATTAGGAGGAACCCAGGGCCAACCGCACCAGCATATGGTCTCACAAGGGGTCTGAGGATCTCATCTCGGTACCTAATGGCAGTCAGGCTACCTCTGGCGAGCAGATGGAAGGCTGTGCGGCCCCCAAAGAAATGCCACCTCACACCATGACTGACCCACCGCCAAACCGGTCATGCTGGAGGATGTTGCAGGCAGCAGAACGTTCTCCACGGCGTCTCCAGACTCTGTCACGTCTGTCGGATGTGCTCAGTGTGAACCTGCTTTCATCTGTGAAGAGCACAGGGCGCCAGTGGCGAATTTGCCAATCTTGGTGTTCTCTGTGTCGTGTCTTTGACTATGCCAGATTGATTGCTATGACATGCTATTCTATAAAATAATTTCTCCGGTATCAATATTACCTGATTGAACTAACCATGTAAATATTAATTAACTAGAGAGGGACACCACGAAAGAATATTTATAGAGCTGTTATCTTTCGAATAAACTCTTAAAGATTTTGTAATATTTTACTAAATAACAGTCACATTAATCGTCATTTTATTCAGTCTCATCTGAAAGTTGTAAGTCCTTGATTATCTGCAAGAATCCTGGCTAACAAGTTGAATCAGCAATACAAAATTGGGTTTAATTATTTATTTACTAAATACCTAACTAATCACACAGAAACACATATACACAATTAAATCATAACTTGATCACAAATTACGTCATACAGAAAAACGTCCCTAGCGGGCAGAATCGATATGACAGCTTGTTACACAAGGGAAAGGGGGGGGAGTCCTAGTGAAAGCGCGGGAGACTTGAGCATAGGCGAGCTGTGCTATCGTAAATCTTATCTTATGCATTCTAAATTACCGCCATTTGAAGAGGAAAATGCAATGAATATTTACTCTGAGCTGCGCTTCAGTAGGTTGGTGGTAGATGGCCTGTGTCGCCAACCCGAGTCCTCTGTCCTTTGAAGAAGTCTCTGGTAGTCACGGGAACACGTTGTGGGTATTAGACGGGGTACTTGGACTGTCCTTCCGAACCTGCGTTTAGCTGTTGCTAACTCCAAGGCTAGGAGATATCACTTCTGTAGTGAATACGAGTTCAAAGTTCATACCATTCACAATCAAAGTCCATGCTGATGTTGGCTTCATCTATAGTGATTATCTGAACCATTCTGACCCTGGATCGTCATCCTAGAGTACCCGGAACAGAAAGTTATTTTCTGGTTCGTGGCTTTTATAGTGGAGGGAGAGGGGTGTGTCTGAAAAGTCTATTACCCAGGTCTCTTCACAGGGGCGGGCCCCTGGTTGAGCAGAAACCAAATTTATGAAAACACAGATCTCTCATTTGGAAGGTAAAATTACATTTCACCTCTTCACAAACAATGTCATATTCAAACATTTGAATTAAACAACAATTCCATGTGAATCCGATACCTCTGACGTTTAGACTTTTCACAGTAGCGTTTATGTCATTCTATCATTGATGAGAATGTGTCAGAGGGCAACCGAACTGACATAATATACCTTAAGTACCACCGCATATGTACAGTTGGTTGGATTACCAGAATATAGTTCATTTCCCCCAACTTCTGATGTTACCCAGAATCTCTATGTTAACCCATGGGTTTCCTTATGTCACATCAGTTATAGTGGGGAGAGAGAAAAAGGGGGAAAGAGGTATTTATGACTGTCGTAAACCTACCCCCAACCCAACGTCATGACAGTCCCCCCATGTTGGGTTCAATCTTGCGATTAACCTGCATGTTGCAAACCAACATACAAATGACCGTGGGTTGTTCTGGTTGTGGACCATCGTTGTGGTCCCCATCTGGTGGTCGACCCAGGTAGGGTTTCTGCGAATGAAGAAGTCTGCTCCACGGCTGGACAGCAGATGTCCAGTTGGTGATCGCTGTCGCAGTCCCCCCTCTGGTGTGGTCGACCCGGGTAGGGTGTCTGCAAATGAAGAAGTCTGCTCCATGGCTGGGCAGCGGAGGTCCGGATTGGGATCGCCGTTCCGGACCCGTAGTCTGGTCGTCCAGACTGGAAGATCTGGGCAGTAACTTAGGCAGATGTTAACAACGCACACACACTCATGAAATATATCATTACATTTCCTCCCAAATGAGCGGCGTTGTGGCACTAACTGATGGTTGTATGGGGAAGTTGTTTATGGCTATCACTTTCTACATGCCGAAGAAAATGAAACAAAATAAATGAAAGCATAAACAAAACAAAATATAGTTATTGGCAAAATAACTTGGCAAAATGACCCTATCATGGCATTGTCTAATGTCATATCTAGGGCTCTTTTAATTTGCGGGGTGTTGGTTAAGGTACTATCCTAAGTTGATAACTATATGATACGTCTACAGCTGTAAGGCACTAGTTTTGGGTAGTCTACAGGGATGACCTATGGACTTCTGAGAAGAAAACTGGTGAGTGCTGTAGCTGTAGAGTTAAAGGCCTCAAAATAAATGTTCAACTTTACTAAGGCTGGTATTTTGCTCGGACCCTTAAGTGATCCTAGCATAAATCCTAATTGGATGTTCCGTTGTACATGTGCGTTTATGCTTAAACAAGCACACACATGCCAAGGGAAGGAAACCAAGTATTCTGGCAGATTACAACTTGTTCAGAATGAGTCTGACGTAGTCAGGTAATTTTCAGGTCAATGCCTGGAGGTCAGTCAGAATTGGTGTCGAGGGAGTCTGTAGTGGTTTTACTACCAGTCACTGTCTTCCACTATTGTAGTGGCAGTAAGTATGAAGAAATATACTTCATAGCTATGTTATCCACGGAGGAGCTAACCTCATGACGGAAGTACTGTAAGTATTAGACCAGTCGTACGTGGTGTGATCGTGGTTCCTGACTTCTAATAACTTTTCTCCTGAACGGAGGGTTCTATTTATTAGTGGCGTGTGTAACCATTGGAAGAGTGCAATGGAGATTCCCTTCCCCGCGCTGCACTCTGAGTGACTCCTATGTTGCTATTATCAATAGCAATTTAACTTGTGAGGTTACTAATCCTCTTACTGAGTGTTGCTGGGCTGACTGTGGTATTGGTACTGGTACTCAAGGGGTCCAGTCGTCCTACCGATTTATTCTGAAATGTTATCCTACAGGAATACATGATTAGAGCATTTTACTAGTTGTCTTGTAGTGACTACTACACATGGCAAGGAATGATTATTGTTGCCATTTGTTTTGGAGGTGGACAAGTCCACTGGACTTCCTTTACGACCAGTGTGGTACACCTCAATAATATCTTAGATGTGTTCTAAGATAATCCCCGTCTAGGGGCCTGTCTGCTCCTCACTGTTCTCAAATGGGAGTTTACAACTAGATTTGGTTTATGCTCTGGCGGACTCGTACGGTGTTGTCCGTAGTCTCGACCCCCCCACCGGCCTCGATAAGGCTCATCATGGGTCTGGGCTACTATTCCCCCCCTTTGCGTCTCGGGACCCCCCCACCAGCATGTGGTGTTGGTATCCAAGGCGCAAACGAAAGGTTCGGACCCTATGTACGAGTTGTCAGTGGCCGCGTTATGAGAATGGCTGCAACCTTTCAACCAAATCTCCTGGTGTTTGTGCTTCAACACCCTCAGTGGCTGTCGAGGTCTGTCAGTCACCACCGCGACCGCGTGTGGCAACCTCTTCAGTACCTGCGAACTGAGACGAGGATATCGGTCTGTGATATCGCAAAGTGTTTCACCAGTGGGAGTCATCGGGTCAGTTGCTGGACTGACGCCATTATTGTCATTGCAAGGGTTGACAGTCCCCCACAAAGTGGAAGGTGTGTCATCGGAAGCAGAGTATACTCTGCGCATCAATGTTTTTCTTGCTGAGACGGCCGCAGTGCTTGCGGAAGTGTCCGAAGGGCAAGAGAAGTTCATCTCAACTACCGTATTGCATGACTGCAAGGAGGAGGGAAGTAGCTCATTCACAGAGACAGCTGGCTCGAAAACGTGAAAAGAATTGTCAATCAGATTGGCTGATGGAATGTGTTGAGATATCGTAATATCTCCTTGGATCGGATTCTGCCCCAAGTGTTTTTTAAACGTCTTTTTCCCAAGGGGTGCTTTCGACGGATACCCCTCGTGAATGACTGCGTTGCAGCTAGCGTTAGGGAAAGACAGTGTGGTCGGTGGAGAAGGCACTGTGGCCTGTGACCATACCTGGTTGGTTTTCCAATCCATCAATGGGAGTAACCGATCCATCAAGTCTGCTCCAAGTAGCAGGGGTACAGTTTCGAGGCTAGTAAGATACACAGGGTGGACGAGCGATAAGTCCTTGAAGTGTAGTTTCAGCATGACTCTCAATGTGAGAGGCGAGGTAGTCTGAGTGACCCCTCGAAGTGTAGTGTCGCATTGTTCCACTTTTAACCAACGTTTAGTTGGCTTCAAAGCCCTTTTTAGATCATCAAACAATGTTTGAGAGATGAGTGATATTGTCGCTCCCGAATCAATTAGCGCATGACAAGGTAAGCAGTCCTCCAGGACTGTTTCCAGGTATGGTCGTTTCGATTCGTGGTTAGTGGACATGTTCCCCACAAAGTGGAGTGGTCTTTCGCAACAACGTGATGTGTCAATTCTGTTCAAGGTGGAAGCAGATTGACTTTTACGATTTTGAGTGGGCTTGGCTTTAACGAAGCGTTTGACCTTTTTCTTCGCAACCTTTGTATCAGAGTTTATAGATGAAGCCCGTGGGCTTGTTTCTTGGTCAATCGGGCCCTGGATAGGGTCTCGAGTGAAAGCAGGAGGGATTTGAATTTTAACGTCCTTGCTATGGGTGTTAATTCCTGCGGACCTGGAGTCCGGTAATTCCCTGTCTAGTCCTTGTGACTTATCTTTTACCCTTTTCTCAAATGTTTCTCGCTTTAGTTCTTCACCTAGTGGAACTTCTGGAGAACATTGGTCTACGTTTTGATCATCCTTCAACCCTTTGTTACCCTTGTGCTCTGACACTTTGTGTGGGTTGGGTGCAGGAACGTAGTGAACAGGTCGATTGTAGCGGTAGTCGTTTTGATGGCGACGTGCTTTACGGTTATTTCGACCGCGGAGGTTATTGGAATCATGGTTTCGTGGTAGAAACTGTTGTTGTGCGTCATCTCTTAACGCTCCAATACCTGATAATGCACCCTCTGACTGGAGTGAGTGCTCCTGGTCAAACTTCAAAACCGAGTGGTCAGGGCTCTTGGCGTTGCGAGCTTTTGATGCCTCAAAAGCTGTGCTTGCAAGCTCTCTGAGTTGTAAGATAGGCAAGCCAATGTGGGCTGCAGTGCCCAAGTAGGTAATGAAGGTGGGATACATGTTCGACAGGAACATTTGTTTAAATGGTAACAGGTCTTCCATGCCTGGTTCAGTGAGTAGGCCAAAGTAAGCTGAACGAAGCCTATGATAGTAAGCTTGTGGGTGTTCATTCCGAGCTTGTTTGACCATGTTAGCCAGTGAGCTATCGTGTTTGCGAGTTGCAGAACCACTGAATTCTAATTTCAAAGCTCTGGCAAGTTTAGCGTAGTCATTTAGCACGTGTTGCTGTTGTAGGCGAATGAACCTTGTCACGTGTCTATTCGACGTTCGCTTCAACAGGTAAACCCTGTCAGAACCCGTAGCGTTTGGGTAGCCATCCAACGCGTCCTCTATGTCAGCTAGGAACGTCTCAGTATCGTTTGGCTGACCTGGAACGGGGTCAAAGGTGGGGAAATACTTGACGAGTTTGTCAAGGTATTCCGCGTCAAGCGGGCGGAGAGGGTGGGCTTTCTCCTGTGGGGAAAGTGGGGCCAAAAGGCCAAGAGGAGAAGCCAAGCTTTGGCTTTGTTGGCCAAGAGGCGCCATATTACTCAGTGCCGAATGGCCAAGCGGAGAAGACTGGGGGACACCTGACGGAGGCAATGTCTGAAACCTATCGTCTCCACTCCTTTGAGTACCGGGCTCCGGTTGCTTGGATGGATAGTCACGCTGTAGCGCGTGACCCTTCTGGACTTCCTCCAGATGGTACATAAGGGTGGTATTCTGCTGCATTGCAGAGTCCACTTGAGCGCTTAGAGTACTGATTTTGGACACGTGAGTGTCGCACTTGCTCCTTTCGGTCTCAAACTTATCTGTCATGGTTTGCAGATATATGTCTTGAGTACGGAGCGAGAGATTCAGTGATGAGATTTCTTCCGCTTGCTTAGAAATCAAGATTTCCATCTTCATCCCCCGAGTTCTCTCATCATTCATTTGGTCAGCGACTTCAATGAGTTCTGCTGATTTGTCATCCAACTTCGTCATTGTGTTCATCAACTGATCGTCTTTGGTCTGCAGAATTTTGAGTAGAACCGTGTTACTCTGAGTAACGTTCAATAAAACTACCTGCATGTTATCAAATTGCGCGCTCCTATTTGTAGATAACTCAACAGATTTATCTAGTTTGGAGTGGACTACCTCGTATTTAGTTTTGGCTAAATTGAGTTGTTCCTGGAGACAACGATTTTGTTGAAGAGTTTGTGCTCGTTCATTGTCATAAGTATTTGCAATTACTTTCAATTGTTCAGATTTCAAACGCAGTTCCTCGACTAGCAGAATGTTTTCATTTCCTGCTTTTGTCAATAGTGGCTCAGTTCTCTCCGCCTGTACCCCAATGCTAGCCATGACTGGCACGTGCTTCAGCTGTGCACGGTGGTATTGAACCGATGCCACATTCTTATGGCGATACATTAGTGCAAAAGTGGGGAGAACCGTCACAAAGCCTGTGTTTGATGGTTGATTTTGGAGAGCGTTCGCAATTTCGGCTGTTTTTTCACTAATGGCATAATTAGGGTTGGTATCGCTGCTGAGGTCAGAGATCGATCCTTTTATGGGTGGAGGTTCACTACTTAGCGGAGGAGTGGTGACCCCCTCCTTTGGTAGCTTGCACATTATTAGAAAAGTTTAGAGGAAAAATTTTCCCTAAATTTATTCAAAGTTTGGGTTTAGAATTAATTGGAAGCTGCAAAGACAAGTTGAATCTATTTATAGATGTTGACGAACTACCAGTACTGTACCAGTAATGTGGAAGTTGGACGTGAATGAATTTGCAAAAGCAAATTGAATTAATTAATCAATGCCAATGATTAATCCTACCTGTGTAGGCTATCTGGGTATTAAACTGTAATTAACATGAGATGTGGCTTCATCTAGGTTAATATAATAAGTTTAAAAGTGTCTCATTTGATTGGAAGAACATTAAATTATGTTCAACAATTTAACTTATTAAATTGAATGAGACGGTAATCCATAAAATCTCTGTTGATTGGATATCATCAGTGTAAAACAGTAGACCAAATGTTGGGCACATTCAACACTGTGGCACTTCTCCCTAAGGCCGAAACCACATGGGATTCCCGCTGGGCGGGGCTTCTGTCAATACTGGATTACTGAATGGGTTTTGAAAAACCCAAATTTTACTGATTGATCAATTTAATGATAAATCAAACCTGTATAGGCAATTTGTGAATTAACCTGAGAAGTGCTTAATCTAGGTTAGTTTGGAAAAAGTTTGCAATGTCTTATTTAGAGAACTAAACAATTTGGATATTATTTAAAATATCTATTTCAGAATGTAAATGGCCAGATTTACACTTATTAGTTCATTTGGATAAGACATTGATATTCGTCTGGATATCATAAGTGATGACTTGAGTGTGACCTGAATAATTCTTCATGAACGAATATACTGGCACACGTCAGCGGTCACTGACTTCACACGCTGAAATAAAACGGAACTACCCGGTGCGGGTCTTCTGTTCCGCTAGGCGGAGGAATTTCAGCGTGGCACCAGGAAGAAAAAAAAAATGCTATTTTTTTTCTTGTTAGCTTTAGCACCTCGTGCCAGCTAACCCTCCTTTGTGCCTGAAAATGTAGCACGTAGGATTCCCTTGGCAGGGAAAAGGTTTTACTAATAACGTATTATGTTCAAACCCTTTTCGGCGGTTTTTGACGATGTTTTAACCGGTACACGCGGCAAACATGAAACGCACCGTGTTCTCTAAGCGTTGAATCGCGAGAGAGAGAGAGATAATTATCGCTGGTCACGCTATATCTCCTGAATTTCAATCGGCTGGCTCTTTGTCCTCACACGGGGCACCAATATGTCGTGTCTTTGACTATGCCAGATTGATTGCTATGACATGCTATTCTATAAAATAATTTCTCCGGTATCAATATTACCTGATTGAACTAACCATGTAAATATTAATTAACTAGAGAGGGACACCACGAAAGAATATTTATAGAGCTGTTATCTTTCGAATAAACTCTTAAAGATTTTGTAATATTTTACTAAATAACAGTCACATTAATCGTCATTTTATTCAGTCTCATCTGAAAGTTGTAAGTCCTTGATTATCTGCAAGAATCCTGGCTAACAAGTTGAATCAGCAATACAAAATTGGGTTTAATTATTTATTTACTAAATACCTAACTAATCACACAGAAACACATATACACAATTAAATCATAACTTGATCACAAATTACGTCATACAGAAAAACGTCCCTAGCGGGCAGAATCGATATGACAGCTTGTTACACAAAGGAAAGGGGGGGGAGTCCTAGTGAAAGCGCGGGAGACTTGAGCATAGGCGAGCTGTGCTATCGTAAATCTTATCTTATGCATTCTAAATTACCGCCATTTGAAGAGGAAAATGCAATGAATATTTACTCTGAGCTGCGCTTCAGTAGGTTGGTGGTAGATGGCCTGTGTCGACAACCCGAGTCCTCTGTCCTTTGAAGAAGTCTCTGGTAGTCACGGGAACACGTTGTGGGTATTAGACGGGGTACTTGGACTGTCCTTCCGAACCTGCGTTTAGCTGTTGCTAACTCCAAGGCTAGGAGATATCACTTCTGTAGTGAATACGAGTTCAAAGTTCATACCATTCACAATCAAAGTCCATGCTGATGTTGGCTTCATCTATAGTGATTATCTGAACCATTCTGACCCTGGATCGTCATCCTAGAGTACCCGGAACAGAAAGTTATTTTCTGGTTCGTGGCTTTTATAGTGGAGGGAGAGGGGTGTGTCTGAAAAGTCTATTACCCAGGTCTCTTCACAGGGGCGGGCCCCTGGTTGAGCAGAAACCAAATTTATGAAAACACAGATCTCTCATTTGGAAGGTAAAATTACATTTCACCTCTTCACAAACAATGTCATATTCAAACATTTGAATTAAACAACAATTCCATGTGAATCCGATACCTCTGACGTTTAGACTTTTCACAGTAGCGTTTATGTCATTCTATCATTGATGAGAATGTGTCAGAGGGCAACCGAACTGACATAATATACCTTAAGTACCACCGCATATGTACAGTTGGTTGGATTACCAGAATATAGTTCATTTCCCCCAACTTCTGATGTTACCCAGAATCTCTATGTTAACCCATGGGTTTCCTTATGTCACATCAGTTATAGTGGGGAGAGAGAAAAAGGGGGAAAGAGGTATTTATGACTGTCGTAAACCTACCCCCAACCCAACGTCATGACATCTGGCAAATGCCAAATGTCCTGCACGGTGTTGGGTTGTAAGCACAACCCCCACCTGTGGACGTCGGGCCCTCATACCACCCTCATGGAGTCTGTTTCTGACCGTTTGAGCAGACACATGCACATTTGTGGCCTGCTGGAGGTCATTTTGCAGGGCTTTGGCAGTGTGATATCCCTATTAAATAGCTCGGGCAAATGTTCCCATTGACCCCGTAAGGCCAGCAGGCTAGTCTTTGTTTTAAATGTTTTATTTCTTATTTCTTATTTCTTACTATTTTTTTTTTTTTATTGGTGCGTGACTGTTATTGAAAGTTGTATTGTCAATCTTGTTTTGTATTTAACGCCACTTTAAATGTGTACATGACACTGCAACAAAATTTCCCCATGGGGACAATAAAGTAAGTAAGTGCTCATCCTGCTCCTCCTTGCACAAAGGCGGAGGTAGCGGTCCTGCTGCTGGGTTGTTGCCCTCCTACGGCCTCCTCCAGGTCTCCTGATGTACTGGCCTGTCTCCTGGTAGCGCCTCCATGCTCTGGACACTACGCTGACAGACACAGCAAACCTTCTTGCCACAGCTCGCATTGATGTGCCATCCTGGATGAGCTGCACTACCTGAGCCACTTGTGTGGGTTGTAGACTCCGTCTCATGCTACCACTAGAGTGAAAGCACCGCCAGCATTCAAAAGTGACCAAAACATCAGCCAGGAAGCATAGGAACTGAGAAGTGGTCTGTGGTCACCACCTGCAGAACCACTCCTTTATTGGGGGTGTCTTGCTAATTGCCTATAATTTCCACCTGTTGTCTATTCCATTTGCACAACAGCATGTGAAATTTATTGTCAATCAGTGTTGCTTCCTAAGTGGACAGTTTGATTTCACAGAAGTGTGATTGACTTGGAGTTACATTGTGTTGTTTAAGTGTTCCCTTTATTTTTTTGAGCAGTGTATATCCACAGTAAAACTAGTCATATATCGACATAGCCTGAAAGGTCACTCAGCAAGGAAGAAGCCACTGCTCCAAAACCACCATAAAAAGCCAGACTACAGTTTGCAACTGCACATGGGGACAAAGATTGTACTTTTTTGAGAAATGTTCCCTGGTCTGATGAAACAAAAATAGAACTGTTTGGCCATAATGACCATCGTTATGTTTGGAGGAAAAAGAGGGAGGCTTGCAAGCCAAAGAACACCATCCCAACCGTGAAGAATGGGGGTGGCAGCATCATGTTGTGAGGGTGCTTTGCTGCAGGAGGGATTGGTGCACTTCACAAAATAGATGGCTTCATGAGGGAGGACAATTATGTGGATATATTGAAGCAACATCTCAAGACATCAGTCAGGAAGTTAAAGCTTGGTCGCAAATGGGTCTTCCAAATGGACAATGACCCCAAGCATACTTCCAAAGTTGTGGCAAAATGGCTTAAGGACAACAAAGTCAAGGTATTGGAGTGGCCATCACAAAGCCCTGACCTCAATCCCATAATAATCCCAAAATTGTGGGCAGAACTGAAAAAGCATGTGTGAGCAAGGAGGCCTACAAACCTGACTCAGTTACACCATCTCTGTTAGGAGGAACGGGCCAGAATTCACCCAACTTATTGTGGGAAGCTTGTGGAAGGCTACCCGAAATGTTTGACCCAAGTTAAACAATTTAAAGGCAATGCTACCAAATACTAATTGAGTATGTAAACTTCTGACCGACTGGGAATGTGATGAAAGAAATAAGCGCTGAAATAAATCATTCTCTCTACTATTATTCTGACATTTCACATTCTTAAAATAAAGTGGCGATCCTAACTGACCTAAGACAGGGAATGTTTACTAGGATAAAATGTCAGGAATTGTGAAAAACTGAGTTTAAATGTATTTGGTTAAGGTGTATGTAAGCTTCCGACTTCAATTGTACCTTAACCTTTCCCTCCAGTGGCCACCACCACTCCTCAAGCCACATCTGGAACTCCAAGACAGACAGACAGGCTGGCAGACACACACAAACACACACACACACACAGTCTGAGAGCATAGCAAAATAGACAAATGTAAAACAAATGTTGTCATTCATAGGTTGCACCTCTGTCACTGTGTCACGTCATGCCATTGTTTTGAACATTCTCAGTAGCTAGTAAATTTTGTAAAAAATAGCGAGCTAGCAATGCTAACGTTAGCTGGCTAAAATCCGGTGGTTTCCGCTCAATCTTAGCTAGCTAGCTAGCTAGCTAACATAATACTGCATCTCAAGTCAATCTGGCGGCTCGTCAGGCTCCCACGCCTCAGCGGGATCGTCAGGCTTTCACGACTCAGCTGGATCGTCGGGCTCCCATGCCTCAGCAGGCTCATCAGGCTCCCATACCTAAGCCGGCTCGTCGGGCTTCTACGCCTCAGCCGGCATGTCCAGCACCCATGCCTCGGCTGGCCCATCAAGCTCGCCCAGGTGGGAGTGGGGGATACTGTCACTCCTGGTCCCGCTCCTCCTCTCTGGTGCACGAGGGTACCAGGCTGCCCAACATTACGCATACCTGTCACCATCATTACGCGCATCAGTGCTCGCTGGACTCCATTGCCTTGTTGATTGCCCCTCCTATATCTGCCTGTTCCTCGGTTAGATCCCTGTGTCAGAATTATTGTCGTTTTGTTTTCCCCTGTCCAGACGCTGTCTGTATTCTGTTCCTGTCCGTGTTTCATTAAATGTTCTCTCCCTGTACTTGCTTCCCATCTCCAGCGTCTATCCTCACACATTGAGTAAAAGGCAAGGTAGAAATCTGGGGGAATCCCATCCAAACCAGAGGATATAGCTTTTTTCATCTTTGTTAGTGCCTCTTTTTAAGTTCATCCATTGAAATGGGTTTCCCAAGGGATTGTGATTCTTCATTGAAAAGGTAAGGACAAATTCAGCTGAGGCATATTTATCCAAAGTAATATCAGATTTACATAAAGTAGAGTAAAAATAACCAAACCGCATTGATTAGCAAAGGATTACTTAACAATCATTTATGTGCTTTAATAGCTGTAATATTAGAGCATGTCTCCCTGTTTCTGAGTCTCATTGCGAAAAGATAACTAGGTTTAGCTCCATTAAAATAATAGTTGTCTGGTTCGATGAATTAAGAATTCTGCCTTACGTCTGAGCAAAGAATGAAGTTCTAACTTGACTACATCTATCCTTTTCTTTTTGTCATCAGCGTAAGAGTTTTGTTGTTCTCGTTCCTGATTAGCCAAATATGTTTCTAGTTTGTTAATTGTTCTCATTCTGGTTTTATTAAGGTGAGATGTAAATGACACTGAGAAGTTCCTAATAAATTCCGTTATAGAGTTCCATTGTCAGGTATGCGTAAATGGTTGTAAGGGAGTCAGGTGCAGGAGAGCAGATATTGGGTTGCCAACGGAGCCTTTTATTTAGGCGAACCAAAAGCACACGAAATAACAATACGGGTTAACATAACCCAGCGCAACAGACTAACGTGTGCATAACATGAAACAGAATAAACAATACCACACAAAGACATTGGGGAAACAAAGGGTTAAATACACAACACATATTGATGGAAATTAGAACCAGGTGTGTGGGAAAACAAGACAAGACAAATGGAAAATGAAAAATGGATCGGCGATAGCTAGAAGACCAGTGACGTCGACCGCCGAGCACCACCCGAACAAAGAGAGGCATCGACTTCGGCAGAAGTCGTGACATCCATAGGATATCTTCAACAGACCAAACATTCTGTGTTAGATAAACATCGAGTTATTTTTCAAATAAAGTACAAAATTGTTTGCTCTTTAATAATATTATATTGAAACTATGATCAGAAATGGACGTGGGCATATTGTTGCATTATGAATATCTGCATATGCAGTGCCGGAAGCTAGAATATAATCTATTCTGGAGTATAATTTATGTCTAGCAGAGTAAAAACTCAATTGTCTAGACGTAGGATTGACAAATCGGAAGATATCAGTGAGACTAAAATCCTTGACCAGGTTGTTAAATACCACTGACACAGGTGTGGGAGCTGTTTGAGATTAGTAGCCAGAGCAGTCCAGAGCTGATAAAACGGCATTCATTTGATCAGAGAAAAATCTGTAATATTTGCCAGCAACTCCATTAGATTCTCATAAAATGTAGGATCATACTAGGTTGGCGCATATACTGATATGAAAGCAATTTTCTTACCTGAGATTACAGTTTTGATATATGATATCCTACCGTCATCACTACCATATTTTTACAGAACAGTCCATGATAAACTATGTCTTCTGACGAGGGAGGCACGAGTTTTGGAATCTACAGAGGATGACGCTGCAACATAATAATGCCTGTTTCCAAATCTTTGGGCATGAGATATAACATCAATGTTATGTCTACAAAAGTAATCTAAGCAAACCACTCGTTTATTTTGGCCATTTATCCCATTAGCATTCCAACTTGTTAGCTGTAGTGTCATCATGTGATATATTCAAAAATAATCTTGTGCATGAAATTGGAGATCAAATCCATCCCTTACTATGGTCGCCAGACCCCCATCCCTGAAGCCCACTCTCATAAGAACCTGAGAGTAGGTAAATGAAACACCTAAACAAACATACAAACAAAACACACACAGCTGCTCTATAATGGCAAACTCTTTTCCTACAAACCTGACACTGGGAAAGCTAGCTGCGCAAAATACCCCCCACCACATCCCCGCTGTATCAAGATTAGGTTATAGAGCACCTTTCTGAGTTAACCTGAACAATATTATAACACGTTAACTTTCAAAAGTTCAATCCTCAGACTCTGTCAACGATTCTAATAGAACATACCGTGTAAGTTGTGGTCACATTTTCTGCGCCACTAGGAAGTTTGAGTGTGGCAGAATACAGCAGAAATGCTTGGAATCTGGGTTTCTCAGTCAAGGCCATTGCCTGTGAAAAGGCCCAACACTTTGCATTGGTGTAGTTGCTGTATTCGGCAGTGATTTGGATCTCCCGCTAGGCCAGAGTGAGTGCATTCTATCTAGCCGCCTTCAGAATGTAGTCTCGGTCAGGGAATAGGAGCGCCTGGAAAATCAAGGTTTGGGATCTGGCTGAATTGCCAATGTGCCTGCCTATGCCTTGATCTCTCATCACTTCGATTTTGGTTCCAGCCAGCTCTGGAAACCACTCTGGAAGTGATCTCTTGATGAACGCTGTGCGTTCTGGCCCTCAGTATTTTTCTACATATTGGCTATTCTCACGCAGTGGCGATTATAGCATGTAAATCTTGGTCGGGAAAACTAAAAAAAAGGTTTTAGATGCATGCCATCAAAGCCACTACACAACACTAAACAATACATTAATTGGACTATAACGGTGACAAACGGTGCCCACAAACTGTTATGGCCTACATATAGCTGTCCCAACAGCAGAGTCCAAACACCTTATCACTGTTACACCTGGCTATCAGCGGACCCTTGTTTGTAAGCGAAACAGTTAATTCGTCCTCATCTACTGCATAGCTGATATGGCTGACTTGTTTAAACAAATGTGGTTTCTATTCAGATGTACAAATATGGCATAATAAGAGGCAATGCGTAATTTAAATTAAGTAATTAATGAGCGCGCTAGGACGGATGTAGTCAATATAACTATTTGTTCAGCACTTTTGAAATGTACAGCAACAGAATTCAGAACTTGGGCCTTTCTTACAGTATTCTCCCTGTACACCAAGTCAAAACTGTATGATAAATAAAGGGAGAATATACAGTGCATCCAGAAAGTATTCCACATTTTGCTACGTTACAGCCTTATTAAAAAATGTATCATTATTTTCGCCTCATCAATCTACACACAGTACCCCATAATAACAAAGCAAAAACAGGTTTTTAGATTTGTTTTTCACAAAAAAAAAAAACGAAATACCTTATTTACATAAACATTCAGACCCTTTGTTTTGAGACTCAAAATTGATCTCAGGTTCATCCTGTTTTCATTGATCATCCTTGAGATGTTTCTACAACTTGATTGGAGTCCACCTGTGGTATATTCATTTGATTGGACATGATTTGGAAGGTTCCACAGTTGACAGTGCATATGTCAGTGCAAAAACCAAGCCATGAGGTCGAAAAAATTATCCGTAGAGCTCCGAGATAGGATGGTGTCGAGGCACAGATCTGGGGAAGGGTACCAAAAAATGTCTGCAGCATTGAAGGTCCCCAAGAACACAGTGACCTCCATCATTCTTAAATGGAAGAAGTTTGGAACCACCAAGACTCTTCCTGGAGCTGGCTGTTCGGCCAAACTGAGCAATCGGGGGAGAAGGGCCTGGGTCAGAGAAGTGACCAAGAACCCGATGGTGACTCTGACAGAGCTCAGAGTTCCTCTGTGGAGATGGGAGAACCTTCCAGAAAGACAACCATCTCTGCAGCACTCCACCAATCAGGCCTTTATGGTAGAGTGGCCAGACGGAGGCCACTCCTCAGTAAAAGGCACATGACAGCCCGCTTGGTGTTTGCCAAAAGGCACCTAAAGGACTCTCAGACCATGAGAAACAAGATTCTCTGGTCTGATGAATCCAAGATTGAACTCTTTGGTCTGAATGCCAAGCGTCACGTCTGGAGGAAACCTGGCACGGTGAAGCATTGTGGTGGCAGCATCATGCTATGGGGATGTTTTTCAGCAGCATGGACTGGAAGACTAGTCAGGACAGAGGGAAAGATGAACAGAGCAAAGTACAGAGAGCTCCTTGATGAAAACCTGCTCCAGAGTGCTCATGACCTCAGACGGTGGTGAAGGTTCACCTTCCAACAGACCCTGAGCAAACAGCCAAAACAATGATAGAGTGGCTTCGGGACAAGTCTCTGAATGTCCTTGAGTGGTCCAGCCAGAGTCCGGACTTGAACCCAATCTAATATCTCTGGAGAGACCTGGAAATAGCTGTAGAGTGTCGCTTAAAATCCAACCTGACAGACCTAGAGAGGAGCTGCGGAGAAGTATGGGAGAAATCTACAAATACAGGCGTCCCAAGCATGTAGCGTCATACCGGAGAATACTCTAGGCTGTAATCGCTGCCAAACGTGCTTCAACAAAGTACTAAGTAAAGGGTCTAAATACTTATGTAAATGTGATATTTCAGTCATTTTCTTTTTTGCTAAAATTTCTAAAAACCTGTTTTTGCTTTGTCATTATGGGGTATTGTGTATTGATTGGTGAGAATAAAAAAACTTTTGAATCCATTCTAGAATAAGGCTGTAATGTAACAAAATGTGGAGAAAGTCAAGGGGTCTGAATACTTTCCGAATTCACTGTAAGGGAACAATGAAAGCTCTAACAATATTCGATGATGACATTTCTCTAAAGTAGGCTATAGGCTACATGTTCACCACCAAGTCAGAACTGTAGGCTAAGTGCGTGCTCAGTCCCCTCCTGTTCATCCATCACCGCATGGCTCCAACTCAATCATCAAGTATGCAGGCGACGCAACAGTAGAACAGGCTATATTACCAACAATGATGAGACAGCCTACATGGAGGAGGTGAGGGCCCCGGGTGGAGTGGTGCCAGGAAAATAACCTGTCCTTCAACGTCAACAAAACAAAGGAGCTGATCGTGGACGTCAGGAAACAGCAGAAGGAGCACACCTCTACCCACATCGATGGGACCGCAGTGGAGAAGGTGGAAACCTTCAAGTTCCTCGGCGTACACATCACTGACAATCTGAAATGGTCCACCCACACAGACATTGTGGTGAAGAAGGCGCAACTTCACCTCTTCAACCTCAGGAGGCTGAAGAAATTTGGCTTGTCACCTAAAACCATCACAAACTTTTACAGATGCACAATTGAGAGCATCCTGTCGGGCTGTATCACCACCTGATATAACAATTGCGCCGCCCGCAACTGCAGGGCTATCCAGAGGGTGGTACGGTCTGCCCAACGCATCACGAGGGCACACTGCCTTCCTTCCAGGACACCTACAGCACCCGATGTCACAGGAAGGCCAAAAAGATCATCAAGGTCATCAACCACCCGAGCCACGGCCTGTTCACTTCGCTATCATCCAGAAGGCAAATTTTCCGCTAGATTGTCGACTTGATTCATAATGATGACTGCTAGCATACTAGCTAAGATTTTGAAAGTATGATGTTGACATGATCAGACCAATCAAAGCTACGGTAGATATAACGTGATTTGACATCATTTTATCTGTGGCCAATGACCTTGAGCCTTCTTGGACGGGCACTTCTAATGTACATCTATGTCGGCACCCAGGGGGCTTGAATTTTAGATCTCTACCCGTAGATTTTGCGGTGAAGTAGCGTCCCCGTGAGTGACAGAACACTGTGCCAATCACAGTGCAACTAGAGAACGTTACCAACCCCTATGCTCTGTATTTTCCGCTGGCTGCCCCACCACCACAGAAAGCACTAAGCTAGGCTGAAACACCTGCATTTTGGAGCTGCCTTACTCAAGCAAAAAAGAGACCATGTTTGTATGCTGCTTTATTAACTCAGTGTTGTTATTTTTTTACATTGTTTACAAACTGATATGTGACACGTATTAATGGCAAAATAACATGCAAAACAGGCAACAACAACAGCTAAATACAGTTGAAGTCGGAAGTTTACATACATCTTAGCCAAATACATTTAAACTCAGTTTTTCGTAATTCCTGACATTTAATCCTTGTAAAAATTCCCTGTCTTAGGTCAGTTAGGATCACCACTTTATTTTAAGAATGTGAAATGTCAGAATAATAGTAGAGATAATTATTTATTTCAGCTTTAATTTCTTTTATCACATTCCCAGTGAGTCAGAAGTTTACATGCACTCAATTAGTATTTGGTAGCATTGCCTTTAAATTGTTTAACTTGGGTCAAACCTTTCGGGTAGCCATCCACAAGCTTCCCACAATAAGTTGGGTGAATTTTGGCCCATTCCTCCTGACAGAGCTGGTGTAACTGAGTCAGGTTTGTAGGCCTCCTTGCTCACACACGCTTATTCAGTTCTGCCCACAAATGTTCTATAGGATTGAGGTCAGGGCTTTGTGATGGCCACTCCAATACCTTGATTTTGTTGTCCTTAAGCCATCTTGCCACAACTTTGGAAGTATGCTTGGGGTCATTGTCCATTTGGAAGACCCATTTGTGACCAAGCTTTAACTTCCTGACTGATGTCTTGAGATGTTGCTTCAATATATCCACATAATTTCCCTTCCTCATGATGCCCACAACATGATGCTGCCATCACCGTGCTTCACAGTTGGGACAGTGTTCTTTGGCTTGCAAGCCTCCCCCTTTTTTCTCCAAACATAACAATGGTCATTATGGCCAAACAGTTCTATTTTTGTTTCATCAGACCAGAGGACATTTCTCCAGAAAGTACGATCTTTGTCCCCATGTGCAGTTGAACGTTCTATGAACGTTTGAACATCTTGGCCATGTACTGTTATAATCTCCACCCAGCACAGCCAGAAGAGGACTGGCCACTCCTCAGAGCCTGGTTCCTCTCTAGGTTTCTTCCTAGGTTCCTGCCGTTCTACAGAGTTTTTCCTAGCCACCGGGCTTCTACATCTGCATTGCTTGCTGTTTGGGGTTTTAGGCTGGGTTTCTGTATAGCACTTTGTGACATCGGCTGATTTAAAAAGGGCTTTATAAATACATTTGATTGATGTTCTATTAACATTATATTTCCATGGAAATACATGGGTAGCCATGAGAAAGACACCCCCCCCCCCCCCCCCCCCCAATAGTGATCGAGGATCGCTATAGGGCGCAATTGAGCGATGTAGGCTTGTACACAATCGCCTAACCTTAACACACACACACTCTCTCTGTGTTGTTACAGTAGGCTAATGTATGTCAATGGTTTTAGGAAGAGTAGTAACATCAGCCAGGATTTAGGCTACCAACTGCCTAGCCAGTTGTAGCTCAATCTTGGGTACAATGATCACGTTCCCGCACTGATTGACTATGTGGAGGCTCATAGATTTAATGTTACGTTAGCCTACATGGTACACCAGTAAAGTAATAAAATATATAGCTGTCTGCTATATTAGCCACGACTTACCGTTCTTTGTGCAGCTTCAAATGTCGAACAAAGTTGGAAATGGTTGCGCCTCCGTCTGTAATTTTCATCCCGCATGTTTTGCAAGTTGCAATCCGTTTTTTGTTGATACTGCGTCGTCTTTATATCCGAAAATTATAATTTTGAGTATCATCTTTCCAAGGGCTCCATCTGAATTCACCCGTCGACGTTCCTCTGCACTGCCACGCACAACTTTTTCTCAGCTGGCACAATTTGATTGGCTGCTGTCCGGTTCAAAATGTAATCCGTTAAATGAAGAGTTGATGCGCTGCATACTTTTTTTAATAGCATTATTTTTGATATTTGGGCTTGGGGAGGGTATCAAGTCGAGTCATAAGGCTCAAGTCCAAGTCAAGTCACGAGTCATTGGTGTTAAAGTCAAAGTCGAGTTGCAAGTCATCATATTTGTGACTCGAACAGAGCAAATGGAATGGAATCAAACAAATGGAAACCATGTGTTTAATGTATTTGATACCATTCCCCTTATTCCGCTCCAGCCATTACCACAAGCTTGTCCTCCCCAATTAAGTTGCTACCAACCGCCTGTGTTAGGCATTGTCTTGGGCCATTTGCTATGCAGCCAGAGGTGACATACACCCACAGTTTTTGCGTTTGCTACCCAATTGCTTTGTTTTTAAAAGACATATAGCTGTTAGAGAACAAAGAGGCTTGTGCTATGTAAATCTCAGTTTCGTTATATAATGTTTGTTAGAATTTTTGCACAATGTTGAACCGAGAGCGTGTCTTACGGCTCTTATACCATGGGCTAGAGGGCAATTTCAAACTTAGTTTACTGGAGCCCTTACACTCAGTCTCATTCTGTTTATGCACTTGACGAGTGATTCATTTCCTGGCATGTTGTTTATGGCGGCAGCTGCCATGTGACCAGATCTGCTAATCATCTTCATGCTGCTTTTTACTGGACAACCCTAGGACAATTCTCACTAATACACGAGGACCACTGTTTTGAAATAACCAACCTGGACATCTGACGAATCACATGTCCATTAACAGTTTAAAAAACACAACTATTAAAACAGTACCTTTTGGTCCAAGCCCAGTCCTCACAACTACCTCTCACAGCAGTACCCATCCTTATTTTTATAATTTTACTCTTCACTCTCTCTTCACGTCTTACCTTTCTGTTTGTTTTTCATGTAATATCTTGTTAATCAATTTTCTGTATTCATTATTTAGTTTGATCTTGAGTTTATTCCCCTCTCCCTGCACTGTAATGTTTGATCTTTTTTATGTATGACGTTTTCTTTTATATGTGCTAAATAAATAAACTAACTAAACTTTGTGAGTTTTAAGTCATTGCAATGCTTGTGCTTTGGAATGCTTCCCTGGAGTCTACACTTGCATGGCCCACTACATGGACTTCATCCAGCAGACAATTCACTCCAACACCCAGGCTCCTGCTGAGCTCTAGGTTGCCCTGAAACTCTGTCTGTTTATCACAGCCTTCAAATAGGTTTTGGATTTTCAACCGTCAATAATATATCATAAGGATAGAAGGTTAACATACTCATACAATTCTTCAATAGAATTCCAAGTTAATGGTTTTTATGACAAATAAAATAAGAGGAGACAATGGACAGCCTTGCCTGGTTCGTCTGTATAGTGGATAAATACATTAACTATGGTTGTAAACTACCCTTAAGGAATAACCACATGCTTTTTTATGTGAAAAATCCCGATTTCACATGTGAACTCATGTGAAAAAATTGTCATTATGCTACACACACACAGTGCTTTTAACATACAGTGTTTCCAACTTACATAGCTGACACATATACATGACTACATTGTGTATGTTTATTGATACAGTAATTATTATTCAACTTGTCCTCATCAGGGATTGGAACTCAGAACTTCATAGTTCATGGCATTCCGATATTTTTGCTACGCCATTATGTCTATGTCAATAACTGATTTCCATTGTTTTCCAACACTTTGGACTTCGAAGGTGAATCTCAGCTTTGTTATAAATACACAAAAAAAGTGATTATATTTATCCTAGTTATTCAGGAGTAACATTGAAACAGAATAACATGCCCCACCAACATTAGATAACTATACAGAAAACCCATGCCCCATATACATAACATTCTGTTGGTTGCAAGAATTTTGTATAATAATTTAAATTGAAAAAAAAAAGTTTTGAATTAAGCATTGTTTTGTGTATCAGTTCATAAACCATGTTTTTCTTGCAACCTGTACGGCGCCGCTGTCAACATTTATATTATATTTGTCGAAAATATTTTTTGTAAATGTTGGGCAGACAAATAAGTTCCTTATCTTCTTCCACTTGCCTCCCTCCATTTTCGCAGTAATGCTACAATAAGTTTGTTGTAATTCTTGATAGCACAAACATTTCCATATATTTTTGTTAACTGCACGTGTGATATAACTCCACCATTCCTAATATCGTTAACAAAGATAATTCCCTAAATTTAAAATAAATCCATAAAGATTTTTTTATTTGTATCAATTAGTATATTTGACTTTAACAATAATATTTGTTGTAATATTTGTTCTGTCTTTTCTGGGGGATGAAACTGGAATTGCAACCTTTATGTTTTATAAAGGCCGATATTTTGAAAATGGTTCCATTTTCAATGAACCAAAAGTGAGAGGTTGTAATCTGGATAAAGGGAAAAAGGCAAGGAGTGAGCCATTCTTACTAATCTACTGGATAACCAGTTGATGTTATGCCCAGGTGCTGCTAGCTTTTCTTCATCCCCCTATTCTTGTTCTCCTCCCACTCTCTCTCCTTTATTTTTTGTACTCTAGATCCCTTACTTTATCTTTTAACCCAATGTTTACCCTCTCTGTCCCCCTCTCTCGGTCACTCTCTCATGCTCTCCAGGACCGTTGCTAGCCGATAAGATCCTGCAGCAGCTGAGAGTGCCCCTCATTAAGTAGTGTGCTTGCCTGGAAGCGTATCCTGTTCTCACCTCCGACATGTGTGCTGGGTTCTGGGAGGGTGGAAAGGACACCTGTCAGGTACTGCATCACTTTAAGGAAAACACACAGTCTTACTTGTGGTTTATCTTGTCCACTTTTCAGGGGGACTCTGGTGGGCCTTTGGTATGTCTCTCTGCTGGTCAGTTTGTCCAGGTGGGAATCACGAGTTTCAGGAAAAGCTGCGGTGGAGAAGTCATCCCTGGAGTCTACACCCGGGTGGCCCGCTACATGGTTTTCATCCAGGAGATTATTAACTCCGACACCAGGCTTCTGCTGAGGCCTAGGTCAACCTGAATGTTTATAATAGGGCAGTAGTCCATTCCTCTTTTTATATTCTTCTTTATCTCAGCTGAACCAAAATCTCTGTGACTTGTGACTTTTGTTTAAAGGAATAGTTCACCCAAATTCACAAATACAAATTGACAATGGTTTCCTTACCCTGTACGCAGTGTATGGACAAGGTATGACAGCAAGCCATGCTTAGTTTTTGTTTACCTTGTGTAGCTCAAAGAAGTTACTGAGTCATGATATCGGGACTATTGACTTGGATTTACTAGTGCCAGGTAAACAAAACCAACACATGATCGCTGTCATACCGTGTTCATAGACTGATTACAGGGTAAGGAAACCAATATGTAATTTTGGAATTTAGGTGAACTATCCCTTTAAATCATGCATCGATGTCCTTTTAAAGGCCGCATATTGGTACTGATTGTGAGTGTGACTTCTTGACTGTGACTATTCATACTGCAATAATTATTTAGTCAACTCTGAAAGAATCAACCTGTGTGTGAGTCTGTTGTTTTAACTGCTGTCAGTGTGAGGCTGATATTTTGTGACTGTTCAAATGTGTCATTCATCTCCGGTCAGTTGGCATCTACAATATTACTGTATTCCTTAGACGAATGTGCATCGTTCTTTTTCATGTTTTTATAGCTACAGCATGACATGCTGTGAATCCCCAAGCATTTTCTGACCCTGCTGTCACATATAATGGTAGTTACACCCCCACCTAGCAGTCTGTTTAGAGCAGGCAGTCTGCCCGAACCCAAAACAGAATATCACAAAAGTGCATTTAGTGAATATGATTCTTTATTTCTATTTCCAGTGTATAGAATATCAAACATTAATAATATACTCTAAAATGTCTTCCTCTAGTGTTTTTTTCAGTCGAGAGAAGAAGGCACATGTACTTATGATGACTAAAATGTACTTAGGAATCATCAAGATGACAACACTGAATCAGGAGGGATAGTCTGAGGGGAGGAGCATGTAAGCAGAGGGGGGGGTGGGGACAAAGAGCTGGAACTCTCAAGATCAGCAGTGAATGGGGAATGACTAGGGGCAGAGGATCACAGATTCTTCTCTCGGGGGAGGTGTTTGAGTGCTAAAATAAATAAAAAAGTGACAAAAGACACTTAACTTTCCTGCACTACACGAAAACATAACAGTGACATCACAAGCCCAAAGCAACACAAAAAAAGTGGAAGAGGGAAAGAGTTTTGGGAAGAACAGAGTAACAGGAATAGGCCCACGAAGGGGGCGGGGTCGGGCCAGAACTGTATCAGCTGAGTGGATAGTGTGGGTGTGGTTTGATATTGAAAGGGTTGGGTCCATACTTAATAGGCGTGGTTGGCCACATAGAGGGATTCTCCACCGGCGGCACCCTTGTCTCCAGAGGAAACATACTTGCCCTGACAGGCCTTGCTGTTGTTCTGTAAACGAGAGAGATAGAGAAGGAGAGAGGGAAAGAAAGAGTGAGAGAGGGTATGGGAGAGAGAGAAGAAAGTAAGATGGAGAAAGAGATGGTGTGAGAGAGAAAGCGGAAGAAAGAGATAAAAGGCAACGATTAGTACAGACCCTCTGTCTCCCCACACATGGAGCCTTAGCTCCACTTCCTCTTGCGATCTCATTGTTATAGGACCATTAGGTACACACCACATGGCCTTACTTTATTAGGTTTATATGGTGTATGTAGTACTGTCTAGGACCTTTCACCTTATCCTAAAGACTGTAGTTCAGGGCTATTCAACTAGCCTGTCCATGTGACGGCAGAGTTTGCAAAAACAAATGACCACCAGATTTATAGGCTACAAACCATCATGATATCATTCTGTCAGGTAGGCCTACTTTGGAGTCAACATTTAATTGGGAAGGTTTTTGGGAAAAGCCATAAAAATGACTGTTTTGGCCTTCTAACTGGCTACACAACACACGGGCGCACAGGTGTTACAAACAGGCGTTACTTCTTCAGAAAGTCGCAGGAAATACAAATCAGTGATGCATTCTTTTTATGAATTATGAAAAACAAGTTTAAATTGAACTACTCTACCGCTGTTGTTCACCTGTAAGCTGCTTCATGGGACAACCAGTTGTTTGAGCTGCATGCTCTTGCTGCCCGACAGATGACATTCTGCTCAATTTGAACACTGAGTGTAGGGAAATGGAGCATTTTGTTTGGGCTCAAATCAGATGAGAAAATATTTTTTTTTTCAATCATGTCATTAACTGTTTTATCCCTCCCCTGTAGTACCAAATTAAGTCCATTCAAGTGATTGCAGATCACTCAAAAAACAAACCTTTGCTACGAACCCCCTATCAAGCATTTTTGCTAGATTTGTGTTGGCTTTCTTGTGGCGGCAATCGCGGAAAAAAGAAACTATCTCCTCCCTAAGCTCACATACTCTCTTGAGAGCATTACCCTTGAGAGCATTACCCTTGCTTAGCCACCTAACATCATTATGTAAAAGTAGATCATGATGACTACAAAACAAGCGATGTTCGTGCGGTGGCACTGCCAGATGTTTGCAGCTGCGATTGGCTGATGTTAGCAGCTCTGATTGGCTATATGTTGGGGGATATGAATTGACAGCACTTAATGGGCGGGACTACAGGAAAACAGATTCTCCTACTGGAGGATATTGACAGAGGGCTCATTTTGGCACTAAACGTCATATATTCTTTTGGATGTTTTAAATTAATGTTCATAATTTATCAAAGGGGTGGCCTGAGATGGTCTAGCGGTTAGGGCCACATATATACTGTGTTGGCGTGGATCCAAATCCGGCCCACGCCCTTGTGGCACAAACCTCTTTACAATCTTTCCTGTCTTTCTCTCACTGTCTCTAACCCCAATAAATAAAAATACACAAGAAGTGGGAATGCCCCCCTCCTTAAAAAAAACATTAAAATAATTTATCAAAGGCTCATTATAAAAGTATAAACCGGCTGCTAGTTGAATAGCCCTGCTGTAGTTTGTTATCACATAGGGTCGCAATAATTATAAGAAGCTTGTGACGTAATGCCCATGTATTTCAGTTTGTATTCACTGCTACTGTTGAACTATGCACAAGGTATCATCAGGCTTACTATATAAATGCCTTCACCTGACTCTGAGAATGTTGACAGCTGTGCTGCATTAGGGTCACTTGATAGATTAGTTATATCTTTGGGGAGTTATCATGGTTAAAAGTGAATCTAGGAACACTTTGATAGCCTGGTGCAATGGAACAAATGTAATAATTCCGAAAGTGCAAACCCCGGGCACTCACGGCAGGCAGGCTCAATGAAACGCTCAATCAAAGTATTTGAAAGAAAACAAATACTACTATTTGAACCCAGGTCTCAATGCCACCCATCGTATCTCCCTCATGTTCTTCTCTCTGTGTGGGTCATACCAGGGCTCTCTTGATGAACTCCTCCTGGCAGGCCTTGCCATTCTCTGGCTTGCCTCCCCAGGCCTTGAGGGCGGAGGCCTGCAGGGCGCGGCCGTAGGAGAAGGTGATGGCCCAGGGCCGGTGAAGGGGACACTGGTTCATGGCATTCAGGTTGATGGAGGCCTCCTCCTCAGACTGGCCACCAGACAGGAAGGTGATGCCTGGGGAAGGACGGAGACAGGGAGAGGAAGGGTAAGATAAGAGAGAAGGAGTGGTTGTGTGTGTGTGTGTGTGTGTGTGTGTGTGTGTGTGTGGAAAGTGGATTGAGTGAGTGTGTGTGTGCGTGCGTGTGTAAAGGACGTCATGCTGCTTGCTTAGCGAGTACCAGTTCCTCCCGATTCGGCACATACCTGGCTCGAAACCGGGACTTCTGCTACACAAACACACGTGAGCGTCCTCCCTCAAGCATCTCTACGGGTTGCGCCACTCAAAAGCTAGCTGAGGAGTAAGTTTAACACATCTCCATGTGCTACACGTGCGTGCATGCATGTGTGTGTCCATATTTCTATACATTTCTCCTTCTCACCAGGCACAGCCGGGGGCACGGTGCGGCGCAGGGCGGTGACAGTTGCCATGGCTATCTCCTGGTTGCTGTACTTTTGGGAGCAGGAGTGTCCTGGGGTGACCATGTTGGGCTTCAGCAGGGTGCCCTCCAGGTACACATGGTGGTCAGACAAAGCCTTATACACTGCAGCCAGAACCTGAAGGGGGGGAGGGGGAGAGAGAAAGAGAAAGTGAAAGAGGGAAAGACAGGGGACAGAGAGAGAGAGAGAGAAGGGGACAGAGAGAGAAAAAGACAAAGAAAAGGAAATAGAAGAAATAGGGATGAGAAAGACATAAATGGTTAGAGATGTTGAAATTGATTGATTGAATGACTGATTGAACTAATGAGTGTTCCTATCCTACCTAGACTAAGTACGCTCTATTCCAACACCCACACTAGCACACTAAAGTTGCGTTTACACAGACAGCCCAATTCTGATCTTTTTTTCACTAATTGGTCTTTTGACCAATCAGATCAGATCTGAACAAGATCTAATGTGAAAAGATCTGATGTGATTGGTCAAAAGACCAATTTGTGGGATAAAGATCCGAATTGGGCTGCCTTTGTAAACACAGCCTACTTAGAAGGAAGCAGACATGCATTTTAAGTGGCATGCTAGAATAGCCATTGGAAGGTAGCCATTGTTTTTCTGTTAGTCGGAGCGATCCCTCACCTTCTCAGTGACATACTGGCAGCGCTTCAGGTCATGGTCTCCGTCTGGCAGGATCTCGGGCTCCACGATGGGCACGATGCCATGCTAGGGAAGGGCACAGAAGCATGGCAACCAGCGTCATGACTACAGAACAGACAATAAAACTTTATTGGCCGGGGTGCCTGTGCCCGGCATATCAATGGCACCGGATTTGGCTACTTGGCACTCGAGCTAATATGGCTAAAATAACTACAACTCCTTGATAAGTAATTATAGTGGTGATATTGTTTTTTGAAGCAGAGATGTGAAACATTTATAATAAAAAAAATTTGTGGAGATTGAGTGGGGAATGGCCAAGTGTGTGCCAACTAATTTTATGTGTGCCAATATGTTCACACATGTTCAATGTATGTTTCTTTCTCTTTATGTGTGTGTGTGTGTGTGTGTGTGTATGTCTCACCATCTGGCAGATACTGGCGTAGCGGGCCAGCACATTGGCATTCTCCTTGATGGCCAGCTCTGAGGGGGTGGTATCAGTGATCTTCAGCACACAACGCCACTTAGCAAAGTCAGCTCCGTCCTTTTTGTACTGGGCACACCGCTCGTACAGCCCATCCAGACCTGAGGGAGAGACAGAGAGACATACAGAGAGAGCGAGACAGACAGGCAGAGAGAGAGAGAGAGAGAGGAGGGAAAGAGAGGGGATGGATATGTGTAACATTATAAAATAAACATGACTCGACACTTTGTTCCAGTTTCACTCTTCAAACAATCCCCTGAATAAAATCTGCATTCGTAGCAAAGTTGAGCTCAATACTAGAGGTCAAAGGTTACTTAGCCCCAGCCCACTGTTGTCTCTCACCCTGAGTGGTGGTCTCTCCGTTGGTCCCGGCCAGGGGGACGACACCTTTGTCCACCTTGATGCCCACCACCATGTCCCTCTCCTTGATGAGCTGGGGGAACAGTTTGCCGTCGTCTGTCTTCTGGTACAGGGTCTCATGGAAGAAGATGACTCCGCCGATGCATGGCTCTACACGGTCGGCCGTGAAGAGGAGCTGGCGGTAAAGACGGCGGTTCTCCTCAGTGTTCTCAGCGTTGATGCTTTGGAAGCGCTTGGCCACGCTGCCTACAGGTGGGTTGGAATGGGGTTAAATATTAATATATATAAATGTAAAATATTTATATATTCAGATCCCTTCCATTTTCCCACATTTTGTTACGTTACAGCCTTCTTCTAAAATAGATATATATTTTTTAAATCATCATCAAACTACACACAATACTCCACAATGACAAAGCAAAAACAGGTTTTAGAAATACCTTATTTACATAAATAGACCCTTTGCTATGAGACTCGAAATTGACCTCAGGTACATCCAGTTTCCATTGATCATCCTTGAGATGTTTGGAGTCCACCGGTGGTAAATTCAATTGATTGAAAATTATTTGGAAAGGCACGCAATCTTGGATTCATCAGACCAGAGAATCTTGTATCTCATAGTTTGAGAATCCTTTAGGTGCATTTTGGCAAACTCTAAGCGGGCTGTTATGTGCCTTATATTGAGGAGTGGCTTCCGTCTGGCCACTCTATCATAAAGGCCTGATTGGTGGAGTGCTGCAGAGATGGTTGTCCTTCTGGAAGGTTCTCCCATCTCCACAGAGGAACTCTGGAGCTCTGTTAGAGTGACCATTGGGTTTTTGGTCATCTCCCTGACCAAGGCCCTTCTCCCCCGATTGCTCAGTTTGGCCGGGCGGCCAGCTCTAGGAAGAGTCTTGGTGGTTCCAAACTTCTTGATGATGGAGGCCACTGTGTTCTTGGGGATCTTCAATGCTGCAGACATTTTTTGGTACCCTTCCCCAGATCTGTGCCGCGACACAGTTCTGTCTCGGAGCTCTACGGACAATTCCTTCGATATCATGGCCTGGTACTGGGCCGTACGCACTACCCTCTGTAGTGCCTTACGGTCAGATGCCGAGCAGTTACAATACTAGGCGGTGATGCAACCGGTCAGGATGTTCTCGATGGTGCAGCTGTGTAACTTTTTGAGGATCTGGGGACCCATGCCAAATCTTTTCAGTCTCCTGAGGGGGAAAAGGTGTTGTCGTGCCCTCTTCACAACTGTTTTGGTGTGTTTGGACCATGATAGCTTGTTGGTGATGTGGACACCAAGGAACTTGAAACTCTCGACCCGCTCCACTACAGCCCCGTCGATGTTAATGGGGGCCTGTTCGGCCCGCCTTTTCCTGTAGTCCACGATCAGCTCTTTTACTGGAGGGTACTGGAGGGGACTAAGCACACACCCCTGAGGGCCCTCAGTGTTGAGGATCAGCATAGCAGACATGTTGTTGCCTACCCTTACCACCTGTGGGCGGCCCGTCAGGAAGTCCAGGATCCAGTTGCAGAGGGAGGTGTTTAGTCACAGGGTCCTGAGATTGCGTCATCTGTGGATCTGTTGGGGCGGTATGCGAATTTGAGTGGGTCTAGGGTATCCGGGAGGATGTTGTTGATGTGAGGCATGACCAGCCTTTCAAAGCACTTCATGGCTACCGATGTGAGTGCTACGGGGCGGTAATCATTTAGGCAAGTTACCTTTGCTTCCTTGGGCACAGGGACTATGGTGGTCTGCTTGAAACATGTAGGTATTACAGATTCGGTCAGGGAGAGGTTGAAATGTTGGTGAAGACACTTGCCAGTTGGTCCGTGCATTCTTTGAGTCCACGTCCTGGTAATCTGTCTTATGAGGTAAAATGGATTTGCCTGCGTTAAAGTCCCCGGCCACTAGGAGTGCCGCTTCTGGACGAGCATTTTCTTGTTTGCTTATGGCCTTATACAGCTGGTTGATTGCGGTCTTAGTGCCAGTATCGGTTTGTGGTGGTAAATAGACGGCTGCGAATAATATAGATGAGAACCCTCTTGGTAGATAGTGTGGTCTACAGCTTATCATAAGGTACTCTACCTCAGGCAAGCAATACTTCGGGTCTTCTTTAATATTAGACAGAGCGCACCAGCTGTTATTGACAAATAGACACACACCCCGCCCCTCGTCTTACCAGACATAGCTTCTCTGTCCTGCTGGTGCATGAAAAATCCCGCCAGCTCTATATTATCCGTGTCGTCGTTCAGCCACGACTCGGTGAAACATAAGATATTACAGTTTTTAATGTGTTGTTGGTAGTATAATCTTGATCGTAGGTCATCCATTTTATTTTCCAATGATTGCACGTTGGCCAATAGAACGGATGGCAGTGTGAGTTTACTCACTCGCCTACGAATTCTCAGAAGGCAGCCCGACCTGCGCTCCCTTTTTGTCCGTCTTTTCTTCACGCAAATTTGGGCCCATTCCCGAGACAGCGGTATATCCTTCGCGTTGGACTCTTCCAGTTCGAGTTGAGTAATCGCTGTTCTGATGTCCAGAAGTTATTTTCGGTCCTAAGAGACGGTGGCAGCAACATTATGTACAAAATAAGTACAAAAAAAAGTTACAAACAACGGGAAAAAACGAACAAAATAGCACAGTTGGTTAGGAGCATGTAAAACGTCAGTCATCCCCTCCGGCGCCATTCTACACGCCATTCTACAAGGCATATCTTTGATATGCCATGTATGAGTGTGTTTAGCGGGTGATCTGATCCGTGTGTGTGAACTCATCGGCAGTCCCCTACCTGTGGACTCATCGGCAGCAAGGATTCCTTTGCCGGGAGCGACGATCTTCTGAGCAATATCACTGAGCTCCTTCTTCTGCTCCGTAGAGAGGAATGGGAATGAGTGAGGCATTGTGTTTCTGAGAGAGAGAGAGAGCGAGAGAGTGCAAAAGCGAAAAGGGAGGTGGGATTGAGGGGGGGTGAAGGAGAGAGGGGGATGAATGAGGGAGACATGGAGGGAGAGAAATCATTGTTATAAATCATTCTGTTGAAAGGATTATAGATTCAGTGTTTGTAGCATGGATGGTTTATCGCCACTGACTCAATCAACTGTCATAGCAGCATCATAAGGTATAGGCCTGGGCCTATGCTACTAAATTACCTATGTGTATTATGTTAAATAAATAGATTAACATTGGTAATCATAACCATACTGACATTGTTGACAGCCCTCGCTAGCTTAGTGTCTATTCCAAGCGGTTATCATGTAGCATGGCAGCCACTAGTGCGCTTTATAGATCTCCACTATCTTCTGAGCTTGACGTGCATAGCCGGTGATTAACATGCGGAGCCAGAGGGGTGTCCGGACACCCCTGACATTTGATTGGCCACCCCGGGTGCCACGCCAAAATTTCATTCGCTACTGGCAGTTTGATGCTGATTGACATCTCATTTCACCTCTTGTTGAAAGAAGCATTTATTTAGACTTTTTCAAATCGAGGAAGAGAGAATATTAACGTTGGTTGCGAGATACAGAAGAATAAGAAGAACATACAGAAGAAGAAGAGAGAATATTTCCACAGCTCCACAATCTTTTTTCGCGATTGGCAAAAGCATCATATTTGAAGTAATTGTTTCCTGAACAACTTTTACGAAAGTTGAGTCGCTGTGTAAGTTAACGTTAGACCTTTGGCTCCATTAACAGACAGTTAATCAGATAAGAGAGATCGGTTCCCAATTTAGCCAAACATTACGTTTACATCTGTGCTAGTAATACACGCATATACAGTGCAGTGTCATAAGTTACAGTATACGAATGTTTAGCTAATGTGGGGTAACTAGTAGGCCACAGCTGTCAGTGTTCAGCAAGTTAACATTCAGCAATTTGAAATCCATTAACTCAGATTTTCATACTTGAACTCAAAATGAACAATTGTTATTATAAATCTGTTAACGTTAGTTAAAAGATCCCCACAATTTGCAGATAGTCTGTTTGCTATCGTAAAGGTGTACGAAATTATAGCTAGCTAAGTTACTTACTGCAGAGTAGGGTTAGCCATGATCTGACTAGTAACTTAGGCGGGTAGTTGATTTTAAGGTACAGTTATGATAATGGGGATTTGTAATTAAGATTGAGATTGGACTAAAATGTGGGTAATTGGATGCTTAGATGTAGACTGTCTTATTTTTTTGCATAAGGTCAATTAAACATGAAAAGAAAGAGAGAGATATCAGACTTATTTTTAAAGAAGCACAAACAGGCAGATCAGGTGCAAACAGACCCCAGCCCTTGCATCACCACTGGACCCCAGAGCAACTCCCTACCTGAGGCTAGTCAGAGTCAGTGTGGTCAGACTTCACAAGGACCCAGTCTACCACCACCAGGTCAGAGCATCTACCAGGCAGTCAGTCACATGCCCAGTTCAGAATTTAAGTTTAGCTTCAGCTTGTAATAGATGATTTTGTCAGATTAAGCCTCACTTTAAAATGTTGGTTGTTGATTCATGTGTGTTCTTATTTTGATGGCTGTGGCATTTTTATTTTGATTATACACTAATGGTTCTTGTGTTATTTTAATGTATTAGATGTATCAAGTAGAGGTCGACCGATTAATCGGCATGGCCGATTTCAAGTTTTCATAACAATCGGTAATCAGCATTTTTGGGCGCCGATTATGGCCAATTACATTGCATTCCACGAGGAAACTGCGTGGCAAGCTGACCACCTGTTACGCGACTGCAGCAAGGAGCCAAGGTAAGTTTCTAGCTAGCATTAAATGTATCTTAGAAAAAACAATCAATCTTCACATAATCACTAGTTAACTACACATGGTTGATGATATTACTAGGTTAACTAGTTAGTCAATGCGATGCCTGTTCATTTATCATCGAATCACAGCCTACTTCGCCAAACAGGTGATGATTTAACAAAAGCACAATCGTTGCACGAATGTACCTAACCATAAACATCAATGCCTTTCTTAAAATCAATACACAGAAGTATATATATATTTTTTTAAACCTGCATATTTAGTTAAAATAAATTAATGTTAGCATGCAATATTAACTAAGGAAATGGTGTCACATCTCTTGCGTTCATTGCACGCAGAGTCAGGGTATATGCAACAGTTTGGGCCGCCTGGCTCGTTGCGAACTAATTTTCCCGAATTTTACATAATTATGACATAACATTGAAGGTTGTGCAATGTAACAGCAATATTTAGATAAAATACGTAACGGTTCCGTATTTCACTGAAAGAATAAACGGCCTAAGGCTCGTATTTCTGTGTGTTTATTATATTATAATTAAGTCTATGATTTGATATTTGATAGAGCAGTCTGACTGAGCGGTGGTAGGCAGCAGCAGGCTTGTAAGCATTCATTCAAACAGCACTTTACTGTGTTTGCCAGCTGCTCTTCGCAATGTTTGAAGCACAGCGCTGTTTATGACTTCAAGCCTATCAACTCCCGAGATTAGGCTGGCAATACTATAGCGCCTATAAGAACATCCAATTGTCAAAGGTATATGAAATACAAATGGTACAGAGAAATAGTCGACGCGTCATAATTCCTATAATAACGTGCGGCTGAACCTGAAAGGGGTTCCTTCGTTATTTTACCGTTTATGTCTTCCATAGAGAATGTCTTGATCTAATTCAAATAAGGTCTGTGTTTCGTGCAGGCTTAAACTGCCTCGGCGTTTTGATACCCGTGTAAATCTCACTTGGATAAGGTAACGTTTGTCAACATATTTTCATAAATCCACTCTACAAAAAAAATGATCTTCGCTTATATTTAGCCAGTATTGATCAGAGTTACCTTGCCCTATGGATATCTACACAGCTATCAGTTAAAGCTTACACGAAACACAGACCTTATTTGAAGTAGATCAAGAAAAACATCCTATGGAATAAATGAATGAAGGAACCGCTTTTCAGATTTTACTGGAAGGTGTCATGGGGATTATGACTCACACTTTGGTAGTCAATTCGTACCATGCCCATTATTAAAATAGGATTTCCTGCATATAGAAATGACAGTATTTGTTTTCAACATTCATCACAGGTAATTTATACTCCATTTTTATTATTCAAACAGTTGTGAGTATTTGTGTCTCCTAGGCAGACTCTTCAGTATCCCTGTCACTTCAGAGAGCTGTGTGTGTGTGTGTGTACGATTATATACATTTTACAGATGGCAGAGAAAAGCAACGCACCAGTGTGGGACTATTACATTGAATTGGCACCAGGGAAAGCAAGGTGTCTTATTTGTGATAAAGATGTAAGCATGGGGTCAGCAACGGCAAAATCAAAAAATACCACCAACTTGTGGAATCACCTTAAGAACACCCATCCAAAAGCCCATAAGGAAGCAATGATGAAAAAAGCAAACGCAAATTCTTCACAAGGAAAAAGTGATACAGACAGTTCACAGACATCGCAGGCTACAATCTTACAACTTTTTAATAAACAAGCATAAAATGGCAGGACAAAGACCCAAGGGCCAAGAAGATGGATAAAACAATTATTGAGATGATTGCCACTGACAACCAGCCATTCACAGTGGTGTCTGACATTGGTTTTCAGCGGCTGATTATTCTTGCTGAACCCCGGTACAGGATCAAAGATTTAAAATGATTTTGCACAGAAATGATAGATAAAACACATGAAAGAGTTGTGATGAAAGTGAATAATCTGGTGGCACCAATGAACGCGCCACACATGGCATTCACAACTGACTGCTGGTCAGGCACTACAGAGTCCCTGATGAGCCTTACTGGACATTTCATTGACAATGTCTGGACAAGAAAGCAGGTTGTGCTGAATGTCAAGACTATGACTGGATCACACACAGGAAACTACATCAGAGAGATGTTTCTGACCATGTTGGAATACTGGGAATTCCACACAGAACGTGTAGTGCTGGTCCTCAGGGACAGTGGGGCAAACATGGTGAGAGGTATGAGACTGGCAGAGCGTCCAGACTTCAGCTGCAGTGCACACACCCTCAGCTTGTAATCAATGATGGCCTATCCAGTCCGAGAGCTGTGCTAGACATTATTGCCATGTTGGAGAGCTGTGCAACTCACTTTGACCACTCTGTACTGGCTAAACAGAGGCTGAAGGCCATTCAGGAAGAGCTTGGCCTTCCCAAACACAGCATCATGCAAGCAGTTCAAACTCGCTGGAACTCAACACTACACATGTTGCAGAGGATGTTTGAACAGAGGCGTGCACTGAATGTGTATGCAGGTGAATACGGACACATCAGCAGTTTGTCTGCTGCACAGTGGGACATTGTCTCTAACCTAATTGAGACTCTGGCACCTATGGAGGAGGTGACACTGGAGATGAGCCACTCCAACTCTACAGCCGCATGCATCATCCCCCAGTGTGTCGGTGCTGAAGCTGATGCTGCAGCAGGAGGGTTCTTCTCCTCAAGGCATCAAAACTTTACGGGAGACCATGTTGGACAGTCTGACAAGGAGGTTCTCCAAGGCCGAGGAGACAAATTGTCCTGGATCCACGTGACAAAAGCTATGCATTCACCTCAGGGACAGCAATAGAGAAAGTAAAAGAGTGGCTGAAGGAGGAGTCCGACATACTAAGGAAACCAAATCCCAGAGCCACAGCAGATGGGACGAGTGAAGAGGAGGAACCAGATCCAGGTGCAAAAAGGTCCGGGTAGATCAGCCACCCAGTCTGGTGGACAGCCTCTATGCTAGAATCCTTGGAAGCCAAGAGGGCAGGGCTGAAGTCCAGTGTAGTTTTGAAATTGAGTTGGAACGTTACCTCACAGAGCCTGTCATTGACAGAAAGAGTAGCTTGCCTTTGGAGTGGTTGAAGCAGAATGAGGACAGACTTCAAACACTCGCTCCACTGGCAAAGAAGTTTCTCTGTCCCCCACCTTCTTCGGTCCCAAGCGAGAGAGTGTGTACAGTGAGGTGGGAATCATTTATGATAAGCGGAGGAGCAGACTGACAGGGGACCATACAGACAAGCTCTGCTTTCTGCACTACAACCTAAATCTTCTTTACTGGGAATATTGAAGACCCATGAAAGCTGGTGGTTCCTTTTAACATATGTTCTCATGTTCTAAGCAAGGAATTTAAACGTTAGCTTTTTTTTTTTTTACATGGCACATATTGCACTTTTACTTTCTTCTCCAACACAGTTTTTTTGCATTATTTAAACCAAATCGAACATGTTTCATTATTTATTTGAGACTAAATTGTTTTTATTTATGTATTATATTAAGTTAAAATAAAAGTGTTCATTGTTCATTCAGTATTACTGTAATTATCATTACTACAAATACATATATATAAAAATCGGCCGATTAATCGGTATCTGCTTTTTTTGGGTCCTCCAATAATCGGTATTGGTATTTAAAAATCATAATCGTCGACCTCTAGCATCAAGGGATGACACAGAGACCTCTGGCTCTGAGCAAGACAGTGAGCCAGAGCTGCCAGGAGATGTCATTGTGCCCCTCCCAACTGCATCAAGCACCAGATATGCTGTTCCAAAAGGATCCAATGGTAGGCCAGGCCTATACTTTAAACTACACATTTTAGCTAGCAGCTGTTAGTATCTAATCTTGTGGATCCCTTAATTATACATTTCCATAGAGATATGACACATTATTTAACGTGTATTTCAGACATTTCAAGATCCAGAGAAGAGGGTTCTCTTTATTTTCTGAAAACATGTTGGATGTTCAGACCCAGATTGTATATTCATAAAAACAGAGTGACCCCAAGTCTCTCCAGTATGTGAGTACAGTGTGTGTGTGTGTGAGAGAGAGAGAAATAAATTGAGCTGCACTACCGAGGTAGAGACACCGACTATTCATTGTAAGTTAAATAATTCTAGTGAAGTAACCTTTTTGGACCACACTATCTGCCACATTGAAGAACTCCGGGTTAAGTGAATTATCACTTTTACCTCTAATCAGCAATCATAGGATTCATTCATGCTCCTTAGATGCCAGGTTAGGGTTACACACACATTTTCTGTCATGGTCTATGGACCCCCTGAAGTAGCCTTGGCCACCCCCTGGCCACCCCATGTATAAAGCCACTTCTGGTAATACACTCCCCCGGCGACCGGTTTTTACATGGCTGAAAAGGCTTCAATTTCATCCTTAACTAAATTTAATGGCGAGAAGGCGAAAAAAGGGTGAAATAAGCCTACTACGAACTTGTCGCCGAGGGACACGAGTGTATTACCTACCCTAGACGATAGAGTAGATATAACCCATTAGCAGCTGCCCAGGCTAGTTATCACGATGAGACTCCAATATAACCTTGGTCTGCCTATGTGCGCCATCGGAGGAGACCGTATGATTTCTCAAACAAAAGCATCTCAAATATGCTGGTGAGCATTTCAACCGTGAAAAACGACATGACACTCGTTTGAAATCTCATTATACATCCAAATCTTCCCTTATAGCCAGTGCGTTGCGCTCTAGATTTTTCACATGCCGTGCGTATGTGAGGGATTCGCTTTTGGCATCCGTTGATGTAGGCGTATACACGATGTTCTGATCGTCTTTTGGGGAGCGCTTGTGTGATATTTCTGGATTTATTTACGCGCTATGAACAGTTTACATAATATGCGCGTTATTACATCCCCTGTGAATTCTGGCAAGCGTTACTTCCGCGTCTGTCCCTGCCATTGCATCCATATGACCTTGTAATACATTGGGAGTTGCCGATAGGAAGTCACACGTAAGTGTAATACATAAACAACTACAGACATAAAATACGACATCATTCATACATCATATTTATACATACATACATAGGTAAGTATGTATGTATTACCTATTCAGCTTGAGGCTTATAAATACAAGAATACAGTAATATCTGCTGAAAATGATATCATCTATCATAACTAAGGATTAGTTGATGGGGAAAAAAACTTACTAGTTTATCTGCGCGATAGGTAATAGAGCAAAAGCTGTACGGGTCTGAGGAGGAAGCGATGCGTTCTGTTGCAATATCAGGCAATGAAGGAGGATGTCTAGTATTGTTCAACCTCAAGTGACAGAGGAAGGCCAGTGACGAAAAAGAGACTGTCCAATCAAAATGCACTATGAAAGATTGACATATCATTCTATCCATAGTCCGGAGAAAACGCTTTTTTCTGTGACAGTGGTTGGCTCACTTTATTTTGAGTACCAGAAGAGAAAGAAGGCGTGTTTTGGGAATAACAGGGTGGAAGAGTTTGTGATAATGTACGTGACGGATCTCACGTACCTGATGCATGCTCTATACGTGCCCCTTATATACAGTCACAGCAGAAAGGCATTGCAGTGGTGCCGCAGTGAGTCACAGACTGCACCATAGATGCAGAATTATCCTCAATCTAGACCTACTATGAATGAATAAACCTATTAAATTGAAACCTCAGGGACGTTATCAACATCAACTGTTGCTGCAGATTTGGCTTGAGACTGTTCATGACGATGATAGTTTACAAGGCATAAGAATAAACCTTGGTCATAATAATCAATTAAATTGAATTACTAGAACTACTATATACAATACATACAATATGATTATGACAAGATGTACAGAAGACTACTGGCAGCAAAGCTATTCAAAATACGCCCTATTATAGATTTACTGTAGCCAGTTCTAAACTCTCTGAATGCTCAGTGTTGCGTCATCATCGTCACCATTCATTACTTCATTGTCTCCCTCTTTCAAATTTCGTTTCTAACTCTGCTCTCCTTCGCTTCCTTCACCCATGTCACCCATCCCTCCCTCCATGTTACTGGTGTGGAACATGATGTGCTGGTTTGGTTTGGCCATGTTGATGTTCAGCCTTACATGCTGACCAGACCAGACACGTCGCGTGCGCGAGCGTCGCAAAATAAATTTAGAAATCTATGTTATTCAATTATTGCACCCACACTGCTTGCGCGCGCCAATGAGCGTCTGCAATGCCAAGGGCTAAAATAGAAGTCTGTCACGACTTCCGCCGAAGTCGGCTCCTCTCCTTGTTCGGGCGGCGTTCGGCTGTCGACGTCACCGGCTTTCTAGCCATCGCTGCTCCATTTTTCATTGTTCCATTTGTTTTGTCTTGTTCCCTGCACACCTGGTTTACATTCCCAATCACACTGCATGCATTTATTCCTCTGTTCCCCCCATGTCTTTGTGTGAAATTGGTTTTTGTTACGTGTTTCGTGTGTACGCGCCAGGCTGGGTTTTTCCCAGTTATTTCCGTGGTTTTTCCACAAAGGATGCTTATTGTAAAACATTTGATCATTTTTGTGACTGTTTCGCATCTTGCACTTTTACCTTTGGCTGGAGGTTTTGACGCAGTGGCGTCTGTCTGTTTTATTGCCTCTGCCTAAATAAAGTGTGCGCCTGTTCACAACTCTCTGCTCTCCTGCACCTGACTTCTCCACCAGTAGCGCACACCTTGACAAAGTCATTCCTATTTCTGATGCAGATCGCGCTGCAAGTCCTGCCTCTCCCATCTCCTCATTGGTTTACATTGGTTATACCCACGTGGGTGATTGAAAGACGAAATGTTTTGCCGGTCGTCGTGGTAATACTATGAAAGTGTAGATGCCAATCAACATAAATTCAAAGATGAAAAAGCCTGGAAGGAGGAGAAACGATTCAGTTGGCCGTTTTATGTGTGGATTAATTGTAGAGGACCATGTGCATTTCAGGTAAAATAACAACTCAATGTTTATATCCCAGGACAAATTAGCTAGCAACAGCAAGCTAGCTAAATAGGACAAATTAGCTAGCAAGTGCAAGCTAACTAGCTAAATTGCCATACATGTTTAATGCTTTTCGACCTGTCCCCAAATGAATGTCATTGGTTCAGAATTTTCTTTGATATTTTAACCTGCGTGTCATGATGGCGTTTGGTGTAGGGGGACAAAATACATTTATGCACGATAGCGCACGCGCGCAGCCGGTTTGGGTTCCGTATTAGCCTCCATTGGTGCAATGACTTGGAACACAGCGAAGGGTTCACATTCAGCACCATCATTTCACATTGGAACAACGTTTCCTAAAAATTTCAGAAACTGCATTGGTAATATTGAATTCAGTCTGTGTGTGATGTGACCTTCCTCTGGCACAGTCAGACCACCATGTTACATAATACACCCTGGCTCACTGTGCAACCCAGGGGACCACAGACTGACTGATTCTGGTTCCACAAGGGACACACTCTTTTCAAGGCATTTCGATGAAGTTATTTTTGTAGCAGGTTAGGAGAGCATTTTCGCTAACCCTAACTCTTTACCTTACCTTAACCTCAGTCTCCTAATCTTATTCGTTAATTCTCCTAACCTGCTGTGTAAATTATCCTAACCTGATACGAAAAATTCACTTCGGAATCGAAGTGCTGTGAAAAGAGTATTTCCCGTTTCCACAGAGGACGAAAGGTGGAGTTTGTCAAACACCAGAGGCCAGAATATAGCAGATTTATTGGGAGCATGGGAATCCTTGAAGTATCGCTGTTCCTCATAGTGTACATTCTGTGTTCTACTAGTACATTCTACTGTTCCAATGGAAGGTCAGGTGGTTTGTCAAATATCTGCTAGGTCTATAGGATAACACCATAAGCCTGATTAAACAACAGTACGTTTAATTCCAAGTGGCATATGAAAGTTTTCCTGTCCCACATCAGGATGACTCAGTAACAGCAGGAACTTAATCTCATATCTATTAAATGGAGTTGCCTCAAATTAATTAAAGTTGACCTAAATGCTGCATAGTAACAAGGGATTTTAACCCGTTTGGGAGAAATATCTTAATTACATGTAACAGCTAAAAGTTAATTAATGCTACCAAAGTACTTATAACATACTTAGTTAATAGTAACTACCGGTACATGTTTTTTTGCACAATTAAATGCAAAGTGTTGCTAAATATTGGAAAACAACATCCGGATAAGCAACATGGCAAATCAAATTGTATTAGTCACATGCGCCGAATACAACAACCTTACAGTGAAATGCTTACTTACAAGCCCCTAACCAACAATGCAGTTTTAAAAATATGAATTAGAATAAGAAATAAAAGTAACAAGTAGTTAAAGAGCAGCAGTAAAATAAATGACGAGACTATATACAGGGGGTACCGGATACAGAGTCAATGTGCGGGGAACCAGTTAGTCGAGGTAATATGTACATGTATGTGGAGTTATTAAAGTGACTATGCATAGATAACAGAGTAGCAGCGGTGTAAAAGAGGGGTGGGGGCAATGCAAATAGTCTGGGTAGCCATTTGATTAGATGGCTTGGGGTAGAAGCTGTTAAGAAGCCTCTTGGACCTAGACTTGACACTCCGGTACCACTTACTGTGTGGTAAATTTGACAAATTTTAGGGCCTTCCTCTGACACCGCCTGGTATGAAGGTCCTGGATGGCAGGAAGCTTGGCCCCGGTGATGTACTGGGCCGCACGCACTACCCTCTGTAGTGCCTTGCAGTCGGAGGCCGAGCAGTTGCCATACCAGGCAGTGATGCAACCAGTCAGGATGCTCTCGATGGTGCAGCTGTAGAACCTTTTGAGGATCTGAGGACCCATGCCAAATCTTTTCAGTCTCTTGAGGGGGAATAGGTTTTGTCATGCCCTCTTCACAACTGTCTTGGTGTGCTTGGTCCATGTTAGTTTGTCGGTGATGTGGACACCAAGGAACTTGAAGCTCTCAACCTGCCCCACTACAGCCCCATCGATGAGAATGGGGGCGTGCTCGGTCCTCCTTTTCCTGTAGTCCACAATCATCTCATTTGTCTTGATCACATGGAGGGAGAGGTTGTTGTCCTGGCACCACACGGCTAGGTCTCGGACCTCCTCCCTATAGGCTGTCTCATTGTTGTCGGTGATCAGGCCTATGACTGTTATGTCATAGGCAAACTTAATGATGGTGTTGGAGTCGTGCCTGGCCGTACAGTCATGAGTGAACAGGGAGTACAGGAGGGGACTAAGCACGCACCACTGAGGGGCCCTCATGTTGAGGATCAGCGTGGAGGATGTGTTGTTACCTACCCTTACCACCTGGGGGCGACCCGTCAGGAAGTCCAGGATCCAGTTGCAGAGGGAGGTGTTTAGTCCCAGGGTCCTTAGCTTATTGATGAGCTTTGAGAGCAATATGGTGTTGAACGCTGAGCTGTAGTCAATGAATAGCATTCTCACATAGGTGTTCCTTTTGTCCAGGTGGGAAAGGGCAGTGTGGAGTGCAACAGAGATGGGTCTAGGGTTTCTGGTATAATGGTGTTGATGTGAGCCATGACCAGCCTTTCAAAGCACTTTATGGCTACAGACGTGAGTGCTACGGGTCGGTAGTCATTTAGGCAGGTTACCTCAGTGTTCTTGGGCACGGGCACTATGGTGGTCTGCTTAAAACATGTTTGTATTACAGACTCGGACAGGGAGAGGTTGAAAATGTCAGTGAAGACACTTGCCAGTTGGTCAGTGCATGCTCGCAGTACACGTCCTGGTAATATGTCTGTTGACCTGTTTAAAGGTCTTACTCACATCGGCTGCGGAGAGCGTGATCACACAGTCGTCCGGAACAGCTGGTGCTCTCATGCATGTTACAGTATTATTTGCCTCGAAGCGAGCATTGAAGAAGTTTAGCTCGTCTGGTAGGCTCGTGTCAATGGGCCGCTCTCGGTTGTATTTCCCTTTGTAGTCTGTAATAGTTTGCAAGCCCTGCCACATCCGACGAGCGTCAGAGCCAGTGTAGTATGATTCGATCTTAGTCCTGTACTGACGCTTTGCCTGTTTGATGGTTTGTCGGAGGGCATAGCAGGATTTCTTATAAGCTTCCAGGTTAGAGTCCCGCTCCTTGAAAGCGGCAGCTCTAGCCTTTAGCTCAGCGCGGATGTTGCCTGTAATCCATGGCTTCTGGTTGGGGTATGTACATACGGTCACTGTGGGGACGACGTCATCGATGCACTTATTGATGAAGCCAATGGCTGATGTGATGTACTCCTCAATGCCAACGATATTTGAGATTATTGCGATTATTTAGTTTTCAAAAAAACGAAAGTAAGCGATTGTAATCTGAATCAAGAATAAAATAATATTTTTAAAGGCCAAGACATTTATTTCTGTTTTTAGAGGGAGAGAAACGCTGGGCCAATTGTGTGCCGCCCTATTGGACTCCCAATCACGGTCGGATGTGAAATATAATAATAATAATAATAATACCATTTAGAGGGAGAGAAATCAAAAGCCTACCATCACATGGGTCTCCCGGTCGGCACAGGTATTGAACCAGCATCTGTAGCAACACAGCTCGCACTTCGATGCAGTGTCTTAGACCGCTGCGCCACTCGGGCACTGTACAATGTGATCGGAGCAAAATAATCCTAACATTTCCACACCCTAATTGTAGTCTAAATTTCTCTTAGATTAAAAACCTTAGTGTAACAACAGTTTTAACAAGTAATACCGACAAGTAGTAACAAATAAGTGTCAGTTAGAGACAGAGTAGTGCCTTGGGACCCAAAAGCATAACCAGTGCTCTAACTCCCCCTTGCGCTGGTCTGGAGCAATGAAGTAGTGATGCAGGCTACCGTACTAAACCACAAATTACCTCTAAGTCCCGCAGCATAATAGCACATTTTTTTAGTTGAGCAACCACTGTATGTGAAACAATGCTATTATATAATAATTATATTATATAATATATTATATAATATAATAATATAATAATGACCGGAAACATGACCGAATACAAACAGTGTAGCTATTCCCTCCGCAAGGCAATCAAACAAGCTAAGTGCCAGTATAGAGACAAAGTAGAGTCGCAATTCAACAGCTCAGACACAAGAGGTATGTGGCAGGGTCTACAGTCAATCACGGATTACAAAAAGAAAACCAGCCCCGTCGCGGACCAGGATGTCTTGCTCCCAGACAGACTAAATAACTTTTTTGCTCGCTTTGAGGACAATACAGTGCCAATGACACTTCACTGCAGCCGAGGTGAGTAAAACATTTAAACGTGTTAACCCTCGCAAGGCTGCAGGCCCAGACGGCATTCCCAGCCGCGTCCTCAGAGCATGCGCAGACCAGCTGGCTGGTGTGTTTACGGACATATTCAATCAATCCTTATCCCTGTCTGCTGTTCCCACATGCTTCAAGAGGGCCACCATTGTTCCTGTTCCCAAGAAAGCTAAGGTAACTGAGCTAAACGACTACCGCCCCGTAGCACTCACTTCCGTCATCATGAAGTGCTTTGAGAGACTAGTCAAGGACCATATCACCTCCACCCTACCTGACACCCTAGACCCACTCCAATTTGCTTACCGACCCAATAGGTCCACAGACGACGCAATCGCAACCACACTGCACACTGCCCTAACCCATCTGGACAAGAGGAATACCTATGTGAGAATGCTGTTCATCGACTACAACTCAGCATTTAACACCATAGTACCCTCCAAACTCGTCATCAAGCTCGAGACCCTAGGTCTCGACCCCGCCCTGTGCAACTGAGTACTGGACTTCCTGACGGGCTGCCCCCAGATGGTGAGGGTAGGTAACAACATCTCCACCCCGCTGATCCTCAACACTGGGGCCCCACAAGGGTGCGTTCTGAGCCCTCTCCTGTACTCCCTGTTCACCCACGACTGCGTGGCCATGCACGCCTCCAACTCAATCATCAAGTTTGCGGACGACACTACAGTGGTAGGCTAGATTACCAACAACGACGAGACGGCCTACACGGAGGAGGTGAGGGCCCTCGGAGTGTGGTATCAGGAAAATAACCTCACACTCAACGTCAACAAAACAAAGAAGATGATTGTGGACTTCAGGAAACAGCAGAGGGAGCACCCCCCTACCCACATCGACGGGACAGTAGTGGAGAGGGTAGTAAGTTTTAAGTTCCTCGGCGTACATATCACGGACAAACTGAATTGGTCCACCCACACAGTCGCCGTTGTGAAGAAGGCGCAGCAGCGCCTCTTCAACCTCAGGAGGCTGAAGAAATTCGGCCTGTCGGGCTGTATCACCGCCTGGTACGGCAACTGCTCCGCCCACAACCGTAAGGCTCTCCAGAGGGTAGTGAGATCTGCACAACGCATCACCGGGGGTAAACTACCTGCCCTCCAGGACACCTACACCACCCGATGTCACAGGAAGGCCATAAAGATCATCAAGGACAACAACCACCCGAGCCACTGCCTGTTCACCCCGCTATCATCCAGAAGGCGAGGTCAGTACAGGTGCATCAAAGCAGGGACCGAGAGACTGAAAAACAACTTCTATCTCAAGGTCATCAGACTGTTAAACAGCCACCACTAACATTTAGTGGCTGCTGCCAACATACTGACTCAACTCCAGCCACTTTAATAATGGGAATTGATGGAAATGTATGTAAAAATGTATCACTAGCCACTTTAAACAATGCCACTTAATATAATGTTTACATACCCTACATTACTCATCTCATATGTATATACTGTACTCTACATCATCTACTGCATCTTGCCATCTTTATGTAATACATGTATCACTAGCCACTTTAAACTATGCCACTTTGTTTATATACCCTACATTACTCATCTCATATGTATATACTGTACTCTATACCATCTTCTGCATCTTGCCTATGCCGTTCTGTACCATCACTCATTCATATATCTTTATGTACATATTCTTTATCCCTTTACACTTGTGTGTGTATAAGGTAGTAGTTGTGGAATTGTTAGGTTAGATTACTCGTTGGTTATTACTGCATTGTCGGAACTAGAAGCACAAGCATTTCGCTACACTCGCATTAACATCTGCTAACCATGTGTATGTGACAAATAAAATTTGATTTGATTTGCTACATCCATTACATTATGAACCACTAACATGTAAGCTGACATTGACTAAAACCAACTAGACTAGAGATAACTAGCACTTAGCCAAGCTAAATTTGGTTAATATAAATCTAGCGAACAGTTAAACGCTATTTTCGTACCAATATTAACACTAACACATTTTATCATGACATCACAAATGTACATATATTACCTAAGGTAAACTGAGCCTTTGTTCATAGACAATAAAACAAGTATATTCTAAAACGTTGTTGAAAAAAAAGTACAGGCAGTGCTTTGGCAGCAGCTAATGGGGATCCATAATAAATACAAATACAAATCCCTTCTCTTACATGTAAACTATTAGCAACCTAGCCTAACTCCATTACTTACAATGGGGAAAATACCAACCAGTTTTTCACTCTGTTAAAACTCCCTTCAATTGCCTTCAAACATCACCAAACTCATGGACTATGTAATTAACCATGTTATCTCAATATTTTGAGTCAAATTCCACTTTTGCACATTACATACCTGAATTTATAGGGTAAAATGACGAGACAGAAAAACATTAGTTTTCAGTAGTAGTCATTCTCCAAGATTGAAGAAGAAATCTCCAAGACCTCACGATCTCACTAACGCACTCCATTGATGTCACAGCTTCCCTAGCTGTTACATCTGCTCCTGCAACACCCTCTACTGCTCATCCTGTGTCTCCTTGCCGCCACTCCCCAGTGCTCGCTCCCTCTCCCTCTGTGATTGTGTGGGCGGAGACGGGTGTGCTGGAGTCAGAGCAGATCCCCACCAGCTGCAACCTGTTACATAATCAATACCTCTACAAATACTGAGTCCTGCCACTTCCACACTGCCAGATTGTAATCTCTGCTCATTCTGCCCGCTCTGACTCTGGTCCCTGTCTCCAGTCCCACGGCTCCTCATCCTACTACTCTGCCCTGGATTCCCCACTTTACTGCTCCCTTGGATTCCCCTCCGGACCTGCTTACCCTGTCCCAACACCTCTCTCTCCAGCCTCAGCCTCCGTACCTGGTTTCCTGCAACCTGCCCGAGCTTCCCCTGGCCTGCACTCCATCTTCCCCTTGTGTTTCAATGACTACCTTGGTTACTTCATCTGTCTCCTCATCTGAGTCTGCTCTTAGGTTTCCCTGTTTCACTCTGTGTAACACTAGCGGCAGTAATCATATACATACATTAAATGTAAATACCTGGGAGGCCTAGAAAATGATACAAGGGAGTGCTCCATAGAATAACAAACAAAATTAAACTGAAAAAATATGACCATACGTATTTGTGTGTGTCACATACACATGGCATATGCTTGGGTACCACCTTGACATCTCTGATCTGCTTCCCTCAAATTAATGCTAGAACATTGGTAGCCAGGATTAGCTATTTGTATCTAGTCTCTTAATAATTGCACAACAGTGCAAGTTAGAAACATGTTATCTTTTGTTTGCATTTGGGCATGTCTTTTTTGTCGGTCCTGTCAATGTTGAGTGATCACACATGCCTCAGCGCACATAGAAGGTTACTTTGTCTGCTTGCAAATGTGTGCTAAAAGTGGGGATGTTTTATAGTATTTCTGATGATCTTAACTCCCCACCACCAATTAATTTAAAACACTCAGGTATAAAGGTGCTATCTACAAACTAAGAGGAGTATTCTGCTGTCGCCATAGGAGAACTCCTTATGGTTCCAGGTTGAACTCATTCTGTGTCTAGGAAGAACCCTTTTGGGCTCCATTCCATGGAGCCAAAAAGACTTCTACCTGGAACCAAAAAGTGTTCTCATTTGGTGACAGCCAAAGAACCCTATTGGAACCTTTCTCAAAGAGTTTACTCAACAAGTTTAGCCTGTTAAGTTTACACCATTTCATTCTGTACTCAAACATCTGCCTGGTATTCAAGATAACACGCAACATAGCAACACGCAACCACCACCTTCAAAGGTTTTCGTCAACCTCTGCTCAGACTTAAATAGTAGTGGTCCAAGAACCTCAACCAGGGGTGACTGTAGTATCCTCAAACGGACAAAAAGGAGACACAAGAGGCACCTAACACTAATTTTAGATCCCAATGAGTCTTTATTTTCATACTGTATGCTCTCACTCTCATCACTATCTCCTTTGCCGTCTTCTCATGTCTTTTCCTGGAACTCCATCCATACAGACACACACACAATACTGTAGCATCTTGTTTACATTTCTCACATTTTAGGTGTCCAGCTTTAGCCTTGGATGGATCATGTTGCAATGAGATGGGCACAGAGGTATGTACAGTCCTTTTCAGTGTGGCGGAAAATTAGTTGAACAGGAGAAGAGCATGTGGTTGCTTGTGGAGGGAGAGCAGTGTGGGTGGTGGGTAGAACAGCTACAGTGATGCTGATTGGTTGCTCTGGCTCATCACTTCTTGACTAAAAGAAAGATAGATTTAGAAATAAGTTAGACCTTGCCATAGTTCAACAGCTGAAAAGCCTTCATTAACATAGTCCCAGAGATAGCAAGACATACAGTATTCTCTGAATTATGTAGCCTACCCATCCCCATTTACAATTTCATTCATCAATTAAATAAATTATACTATAGCACATTCAATGACATTATTATTGTAGACTATAGACTACTCCTGTATCTACCTTGTACAATACCGTAATCATTAAATTAAGTAGCTTACCCATCCACATTTAAATTTAATTTATCAATTAGATGAATAATACAAGCACATAGTTACATTATTGTAGAATAGGCTACTCCTGTATCCACACTACATTAGGAACCGTTATGATTTTGTTGGTCTTGTCAGGCATGATTTTAAGGTCTTTGATCGAAGTTGTATGTCATACCTCATTCCCTTCTTCAGTGAAAAGTAGTTATGCATCCCCCATTACAATTCAGTTCGAGTGTGAATGTGTAGGCCTAGTGACAATGGAAAAATAAACCCATAGCTCCAGCACACAATGGCATGTAGGGATAGTGTATTACAATGTAACATATGTATATATCCTATAGCACTATGTGTGTATATTTTCATTTACAATTGAATTCATCCATCAAATAAATAATACTAGCACATCAAATTACGTTATTATTGTACACTAGCCTACTCTCCTATCGACACAGTAAATAATATTGCCTATGTGTTATTGACAATTTTTTTTATCAACTCGTTATCAACAAAAAGTAATTATTTTCAAATAAATCAAATTGCCTTATTAACACAGTAGGGCTAAATGAGTTCCTAACGATATCACAACATAAATATAGCCTACTTACTACTCAATTGGATCATGGACATATTGGTCATTCTTTTCATGGTCTCTAAGGAAACTATCTGGGGCAGACACTCGAAAATTGCGTCTACCGCTAGTAAAAAAAAAAACGAACAACTGAATGTCGGTGTTGCCGCCGAGCTCTCAAATACCGTGTCCGTCTCTCACTTTATGAACGGGCACTGCTATCCGGATTCCTTGGGACGTCCCTGCCCTGGGGCTACCTATAGATTGGAAATCTTTTCTAGGCAATTAGCGATAGCAGGAAATACACTATACCTCAAGGTGGCTACTTCGGAATGTCGGCTTGCATGGGAAAACTGTACAGTTCTAACACTTATGGTTGAGATTTAATTAATATAAATATAAACTATGCACCTTATGACTTTCATTAACATGTAGGCGTTGGTATGACAACATGTTAGTACACGCAGGCGTCACGTAGACGTTAGTAAGGCGTTGGTATCATGTCATGTCAGTTAGACGTTCAATGGTAGGCGACAGCCACATGGTGGTATGGTTACCTAGGCTTAATTCTGTCTCAAATCATTCCTCATAGTTTTATGCATTCTCCACACTAATCCTCACAAGAACTTACTCAAGAGAAGAATGCACTCGGAGCATGAGAGAGTGGAGCATGGTAGTATGCATATTGAGTAACACCCATGGTTGAACTAAAACACCTTTCTTTTAGGATAGTATGTTCTTTTTCAGATATTTGCATGGTAGTGTTTATATTTTATCAGTGTCGGCAGTTATTTCTTTATACCCTTACAAAAAATATTGCCTTTTTGAAAATGCAGTAAAAGTGCAGTAACTGCAGTCGACTGTGGTATTTTGGATACAGTGAACTGCAGTTACACTGCAACACTACTGCAGTAAAAAACGGTGTTATTTTGGACGCAGTATTTACAGCATACTGCAGTTATATTACACCCTAACTACAGTAATAATGCAGTTATACTGCACACTGACTGCAATCTTTTTTCGTAAGGGCATTTAGTCAACGGAAGTAGTACATTTTGTTTGGTTTGTTACAGGTTTGTTGTAATAGAGTACCACAGTATGAGTCATGATACCCATAAACCTAGCAGTCTAGCAGGGAAATGGTTCCGGAAGAGCACAAGGTTACAATCTAGGTGCTCTGGAACGCACACTAGGACAGGGAGTCGGAAAGGAGCGGAAGTCTATGGTGGTGTGTTTGTAACTAAGAACAGCTGATACAAGCGTAGTCAAGTTTCAGTTTTTTTTCTATCAAGATATCATTTTGCAGGTCTTGTCAGAGGAGAGTAGTGATGAGGTTCGGTTCGGATCGCAGTGTTGTACTGAGAGAAGTGGAGTTCAAGGTGTTGGTGAAAATAAATGAACAATGTGGAGTCACGGCGGTGAATCCGAATGCGTATTTGTAGAGTAAAGTAGGAGAAGTTGTGTCTGCTAAAGTTCTTTGGGATGGAAGTTTGGTGGTGTGTTTCAGTGCTAAACAGTATGAGAAGGCGCTCAAACTCAAGTAGGTATGTAAACATGTGGCTGATAGTAGCATGCCGGATCAAACAGGACAGAAGTGGGTGAAGGGAGTTATTACAGGAGTTCCAGAAATTGTTAACATAAAAGAAATGAAGGACCACTTGAAAGGAGGCTCTCTTATTGAGGCAAAGTGCCTCCAGATGACACGAGATGGGAAGAAGGTGGATAGCTTGTCAGTGCTACTAAACTTTGATGATCTGGTACTGCCAGAAAAGTTAGTATTGGGTATATGAGTTACTATGTGTGAGCATAAGTTCCGAAGCCATTGCGTTGCTATAACTGTCAAAGGTTTGGGCCTGTGTGTAAAGGCAAAGGGAGATGTGCGGAGATGTGGGGGAGCACGTGGAGAAGGGGTACAGTTAAAGTGTTGTAACTGTAGGGGGCGTATGGGGGTTGTTCAGTGATGAAAAGACAGGTGGAAGTGCAGCAGGTGAGGAGTGAGCGAAAAATCTTGTATGCAGAAGCAGTGAAGGTAGTTCACACAGAAACAATCGGGGCACCTAGAAGAACAGGTATTCCAGGGCAGATCAGTATGCAGGTTGGGCATGATATAGGGAGCTTAATGGGGGAGAACACAAAGAATGGTAGTAGACATGAGGAAGGTTGTTACATTTGTGACAGCAGCAATCAAATGCACAGAAAAATTACAATCAAAGACTAAGAAGATACAGATCATAGTGGAGCAAGCAGTGAGGTATCTTGCGATCACAGGACTGACATGGAAAAATGTACAGGATGACCTCAATAAGATTGAGAATCAGTCCAGCCAGGAATCATATATTGGTTAATTTTCATTATGGTGTTAATCCTTCAATGGAATGCCAGAAGTTTGATGGCTAATGGGCAACAGTTCAAACCGTTTCTTGAGTAGATACCAGCCAAACCTGATTTGATATGTCTCCGCGAGAAATAGCTTAAACTTACTCGACATTTTGTATTACAAGGTGACAAGGCAGTCTGTAGAGATAGGGGGGCAGGGGGAGGGGGAGGGGGAGGAGGGTGTGCTACCTCCATAAAGCAGGGGATCCCATATAGGTGTGTGGGAGAGGGAGTTGAACAGGAATATGTAGTGGTAGAGGTGTGTTTGGGGGGGTACGGTAATAGGGAACTTTTGCAACCCGTGTAAGAGAATAGAGTTGATGGCCCTTGGGAATGTAGAAGGTCAAGATAGGAGACAGGTAATGTTGTTGGGTGATTTTAATGCTCATTGTACTCTCTGGGAAGGGTTACAGACTGATGTAAATGGACAAGTGTTGGAGGAACTCCTGAATGAGAAAGGGCTTGTGAGTCTTAATGACGGCCAGGGAACCAGGATTGACCAGTAACTGGAAATGAATCTGCTCTGGATCTTACTTTGATCTCATGTTCAATGGCAGGCACATATAGTTGGTATGTTTTGGAGGAATCACTATTCAGTAGGAAAATGGATTGAGGAGATGGATATTTAGGAAAGCGGAGTGGGGTAAGTTTCAGGAGTTGAGTGAACAGGAGCTGTCTCAGGTTGATCTCAATTCAGATATAGAAACAGTGAATGAAGAATTAAGAGGAGCAATAGTAGGGGCCGCAAGGAAGGTGATTCCTATGGATACAGGGGGGAGAAAGAGTTACGCAGTTCCCTGGTGGACAATACTATTTATTAAATGTCTATTTTAAGTTTCATATGTAATGCTTTGGAGGGATCGATACGTATTAACTGGGTTGACATTGTCTTAGTCCCCAGTAGATGGCGCGCTCCATCCATAATAAGACTGGCACCTGAGACAGCAAAGACAGGGAAACAGATGCAGTCTCCATTTTGCCTACTCACAAATTGGTTAAGAACGTCATCGTTTGGGATATCAACAAAAACTCCACTGGGAGTACAATAAATTGTCGCCTTTTAAGTTTAGTTAACAGAAAATCATGTTCAACATTCATTAGTTCAGGGTATGAGGTTTATTTCAAAATGCATTACCAGGGTGGAGGAAATCTTCTAAGTGTTTATAGTTTTATTGGTTAGGGGTAAGTCAAGTCCCATACAATGCTCTAACCTTAACATACCTCAAATGATCCATAAAGGAACCACTCTGAACATTTCTCAGAATACTTTTTACACCACTTACGTACGTCTACGTGTGGGTGTGCAAGTTGTATATTATTATATTTTTTCTATTCTTACTTCATCAGATCATCATAATAACCCATGATACTCAATATTATGTTACTTTATCTCTAGTAACCCATTATACATTTGTGTTACATCACAAATTCCTCCTTTAGACTTGTGTTCTATTCATACAGGGGTTTAGATATTTACACTAGTTCTATTTGACAGCATATTCGGAAATAGTTCTCTCTTCTTTGATATCTCTATACATAATAACGTTATACATCAAACTCCACTGTTGAGACATGTTATCGTCATATAATCAAAATGAGCCATGTTACCCTCAGAGATGTTATCTTTGCTATTAATCGAGACATGTAATCTGAACATGTTTTCCTCATTATTAATCGAGACATTCCCTGAGACATCCCCTAAAAAAGTGGTCAGCTACAGGACTATTTTGCTAGCACAGACTGGAATATATTCCGGGATTCTTCCGATGGCATTGAGGAGTACACCACATCAGTCACTGGCTTCATCAATAAGTGCATCGATGATGTCGTCCCCAGAGTGACTGTACGTACATACCCCAACCAGAAGCCATGGATTACAGACAACATCCGCACTGAGCTAATGGTTAGAGCTGCCGCTTTCAAGGAGCAGGACTTAAGCTTATACCCTTAACCCTTAAGCTTATAAGAAATCCCGCTTATGCCCTCCGACGAACCATCAAACAGGCAAAGCATCAATACAGGACTAAGATCGAATCATACTACACTGGCTCAGACGCTCATCGGATGTGGCAGGGCTTGCAAAAAAATTACAGACTACAAAGGGAAGCACAGCCACAAGCTGCACAGTGACACGAGCCTACCAGACGAGCTAAATTACTTCTATGCTCACTTCGAGGCAAGTAACACTGAAACATGCATGAGAGCATCAGCTGTTCCAGATGACCGTGTGATCACGCTCACCATAGCCGATGTGAGTAAAACCTTTAAACAGGTCAACATTCACAAGGCCGCAGGGCCAGACAGATTACCAGGACGTGTACTCAGAGCATGCGCTGACCAACTGGCAAGTGTCTTCACTGACATTTTCAATCTGTCCCTGACTGAGTCTATAATACCAACATGTTTCAAGGAGACCACCATAGTCCCTGTGCCCAAGAACACTAAGGTGTTCAACGATGAGACAGCCTATAGGGAGGAGGTCAGAGACCTGTGGTGCCAGGACAACAACCGCTCCCTCAACGTGATCAAGACAAAGGAGATGATTGTGGACTACAGGAAAAGGTGGACCGAGCACGCACCATTCTCATCATCAGAGCTGTAGTGGAGCAGGTTGAGAGCTTCAAGTTCCTTGGTGTCCACATCAACAACAAACTAACATGGTCCAAACACACCAAGACAGTCGTGAAGAGGGCACAACAAAGCCTATTCCCCCTCAGGAGACTGAAAATATTTGGCATGGGTCCTCAGATCCTCAAAAGGTTCTACAGCTGCACCATCGAGAGCATCCTGACAGGTTGCATCACTACCTGGTATGGCAACTGCTCGGCCTCCGATCGCAAGGCACTACAGAGGGTGGTGCGTACGGCCCAGTACATCACCAGGGCCAAGCTTCCTGCCATCCAGGACCTCTATACCAGACGGTGTCAGAGGAAGGCCATAAAAACAGTGAAAGACTCCAGCCATCTTAGTCATAAACTGTTCTCTCTGCTACCGCACGGCAAGAGGTACCGGATTGCCAAGTCTAGGTCCAAAATACTTCTTAACAGCTTCTACCCCCAAGCCATAAGACTCCTGAACAACCATTCAAATGGCTACTCAGACTATTAGCATAGCCCCCTGTAGCGGGAGAATCAGAATGAGCTTGGTAACGTAGATAATTAAGATGTCTTATCTGTTCAATATGCGTATATGATTAAAACTGTTGAACTCTTGTTATTAGAATATATCCCTTCGGACTCTGGTGTTGACAGATGCACTTCCTCCCTCATATGGGCCTCAGTCACCTGGGGCCCGGAGAGGGGAGAAGTCAGGTTTGTCTATCACATGTCTCTGTTGCTATGCAGAATGTCAGAAAGAAAAGTGGACAGGAGGACCTTTACACATGATGAAACGATAATGTTGAGCAACCTGTCGGTTTCGAGTGGAACAACATCTACTTTATTTTTTCCGATGTAAATAACACCCTTCTCCATGCACTGTAATTTACAAATTTATAAGAGCTATTCATAAGAGCCAGGTAAATGAGTTAGCCGTTTGGATAAGGGGATTGCAAATATAAATGACAATTATTTTAGATCTATTTTACTTTATGATCGCCGGAGACAAATGTGAAAAGTCATACGGCAGCAAACTGAAGCATATCAACATACAGTGGGGCAAAAACGTATTTAGTCAGCCACCAATTGTGCAAGTTCTCCCACTTAAAAAGATGAGAGAGGCCTGTAATTTGCATCATAGGTACACTTCAACTATGACAGACAAAATGAGAAAAGAAAATCCAGAAAATGACATTGTAGGATTTTTAATGGATTTATTTGCAAATTATGGTGGAAAATAAGTATTTGGTCACCTACAAACAAGCAAGATTTCTGGCTCTCACAGACCTGTAACTTCTTCTTTAAGAGGCTCCTCTGTCCTCCACTCGTTACCTGTATTAATGGCACCTGTTTGAACTTGTTATCAGTATAAAAGACACCTGTCCACAACCTCAAACAGTCACACTCCAAACTCCACTATGGCCAAGTCCAAAGAGCTGTCAAAGGACACCAGAAACAAAATTGTAGACCTGCACCAGGCTGGGAAGACTGAATCTGCAATAGGTAAGCAGCTTGGTTTGAAGAAATCAACTGTGGGAGCAATTATTAGGAAATGGAAACGTGGCTGGGTCTTTCAGCATGACAATGATCCCAAACACACCGCCCGGGCAACGAAGGAGTGGCTTCGTAAGAAGCATTTCAAGGTCCTGGAGTGGCCTAGCCAGTCTCCAGATCTCAACCCCATAGAAAATCTTTGGAGGGAGTTGAAAGTCCGTGTTGCCCAGCAACAGCCCCAAAACATCACTGCTCTAGAGGAGATCTGCATGGAGGAATGGGCCAAAATACCAGCAACAGTGTGTGAAAACCTTGTGAAGACTTACAGAAAACGTTTGACCTCTGTCATTGCCAACAAAGGGTATATAACAAAGTATTGAGAAACTTTTGTTATTGACCAAATACTTATTTTCCACCATAATTTGCAAATAAATTCATTAAAAATCCTACAATGTGATTTTCTGGATTTTTTTTTCTCATTTTGTCTGTCATAGTTGAAGTGTACCTATGATGCAAATTACAGGCCTCTCTCATCTTTTTAAGTGGGAGAACTTGCACAATTGGTGGCTGACTAAATACTTTTTTGCCCCACTGTATCATAGTGGAATGCTCTGCCACCAGAGGTTATGCAGACTTAAAGCAAGTTTAGCTTTAAAAAACGATTTAAAAACATATTGTATCACAGCGCCTCTCCTTTCTCTAAAGATATAATTTAACTGTACTGTATATAAGAATATGAATATGTACAGTGCCTTCAGAAAGTATTCACACTTGTTGTTACAAATTGGCATTAAAATGGATTTAATTGAATTGTTTTGTCAACGATCTACACAAAATACTGTAATGTCAAAGCGGCAGAAAAATTCTAACATTTGTAAAAAAAAAAATAATAATAATAATAATAATTTAAAAATAACGAATATCTTGATTATATACTGTAGGTATCAAACCCCTTAAGTTAATACATGTTAGAATCACCTTTGGCAGCGATTGGGATCAGTGCGAGAGAGAGTGGGATCAGAGCGAGAGAGAGACACAGCTGCATGTGAGCACCCACATTTTTCAGCATTTTTTACAAAAATATCAATTTAGGGTTATATGAACTTGGATTTTTCGGCAAGGACATATGGAGGGTATACATATGTATACATATACCCTCCACAACATAACCTACACTCCAAATCAAAACTCCCACCCTACAACCTGATTTTGGATAAAATTACCTGGAAGGATTCCTACTACCAAAGATTCCTATTAGATTCCTATGCTCTGGCAAACAAACAACAGGAACCTGAAAACACCATCCAACCTGGAAGTGAGTGAGCAATGTTTAGTCTGAAGCTATTTTGAAAGCCAAGAAGAAAAATACATTACAATGATATATTTAACTTTATAAGGCTTATAAAGTTAAGGCTACCAAGCTTGCTAGGACAGAACAAATAAAACTTCAATTAGAACTGAGAGGTGTTAAAGCCTTTGAGTCCAACAATGGAAGAGTCTCACAGCCTACCCCATCCAAATCCAGAGGGCTTTGAAGCCCCCTCCCCATGTGTTCAGAGACCATCCCCTGGTATTTTCTACAGGGAATCTGCCTCCAGAAAAAAGCTTCTCCCAAGTGGGTGAGACACCTACTCCCGTTGCCTGCTGCACTGCTGCTTGGATTCCACCTGGCGATCTGTTCACCGTCTCCCCTGTCTGGTACAGGTACCCCCGCCACACTCCCCCCTCTCTCCCGAGCATTCGTTCGCCTCCAGCACACACGCACTGTTGGGGCAAGTGACTCTGAACAAGTCGTTAGATTTTTTTCTGGGTTTTCTGCACGTTAACATTGGAAGCTTATTACCTAAAATGGATCAATTGAAAGTGTGGGTTCACAGCTCCAATTCAGATGTGTTGGTCATTACTGAGACGTGGTTAAGTAAGAGTGTTTTGAACACTGATGTTAACCTTTCTGGTTATAATCCTTTTTGGCAAGACAGATCTTCCAAAGGTGGTGGAGTGACAATCTTTACCAAGGATCACCATCAGTCTGTCCCCAAACAATTTGATTTGCTGGTTTTAAGCATTCAACTTTGAAATAGCTCTTTGTTGACTGTTGCTGGGTGTTATCGTCCTCCATCAGCACCAGCCTAACCCTACCTGCCCTAAGCTCAGTCCTAGCCCCTTACACTAGGTCTGAATTGTCCTGCTAGGTGACCTAAACTGGGACATACTTTAACCACCTGACCAAGTCCTAAAGCAATGGGACTCCCTAAATCTTTCTCAGATTATTACCAATTCCACAAGGTATGACTCCAAACACCCAGAAAAGGCTACTCTAGTTGATGTTATCCTCACAAATAATCCTGATAGGTATCAGTCTGGTGTTTTCTGTAATGACCTTAGTGATCACTGTTTTACAGCCTGTGCTCGTAATGTCTGCTCAATGAAACGACCTATCCTGATTTGTCATAGACACTTGCTAAAAAACTTGAATGAGCATGCCTTCCTTCATGACCTGGCCTCTGTAAATTGGTATAGAATCAGCTTGATCCCCTCTGTCGAATACGCTTGGACCTTCTTTTTTGATATTTTCAGTGGTATTGTTAACAAACACTCCCCATAAAGAAAATGAGAATTGAAAACCGGTTCAGCCCCTGGTTCGATTGTGATCTTGCAGAGTTACTTCACCTAAAGAATATCATTTGGCGAAAGGCTCAGCACACGCATACTCAGGCTGACTGGCTCCCGTTAAGGAAAATTAAAAATAAGTGCACTATCCGGAAGGCCAAAGTTAGTTACTTCAAGGAGCAGTTTTCTCTCTCTGTGTCTAACCCCAAGAGGTTCTGGAAAACGATTAAAGACCTGGAGAAGAAACCCTCTTCCTCACAGCTGCCCATGTCCCTTAATGTTGATGATGTTGTTGTTACTGATAAGGAGCACATGGCTGAGCTCTTTAATCACCTCTTCATTAAGTCAGGATTCCTATTTGACTCAGCCATGCCTCCTTGCCCATCCAACATTTCCTCATCTCCCACCTCTTCTAATGCTCCTCCCTTTTTTTGCCCTGCCCCACTACAAAGTTTCTCCCTGCATGCGGTCACTGAGTCCGAGGTGCTAAAGGAGCTCCTTAAACTTGACGCCAAAATAACATCTGGGTCGATGGTTTAGACCCGCCGGGCACTTCAATCCGGCCAGCGAGACATTTTTTAAATGTATTAAATATTATTATATTTAAGTTATGATTTTTGGCCTAAAATTACTAATTCCATGATATACAAACAACCTCCAATAGATGGCGCTGTAGCCTGGCAGCGCGCTCTGTATTTGGGCCTACTGTCAGATTCAGAATGTGCTGTCATCATAGCCACTTCATTGCTTGACGACTTTTGACGTGAAAAATTAGTGCTGCGAAAATGAGAAAAGTGAACTCTGAATGTTATGTGTTTAAAGAAGAATACTTTTTTACTAATATTGGACATAAGGCGGTATGTCTGATATGCCATGAAAGTGTTGCTGTTTTTAAGGAATGTAATCTCAATTGTAATTTTCCAAGCAAGCATGCTAACTACGTTAGCAATCTGTCCTCTCAGAAAAAGGCAAGGAAGGCCTCAAAAGTTGCCACAAACTTAAAAGCCCAACAAAATACGTTTACTAAATGGTGCTCTACTCAAGACTCTGTAACTAAGGCAAGCTACGTAGTGGCACATAAAATTGCAAAGCATAGCAAGCCCTTTGCTGAAGAGGAGTTTGTGAAAGAGTGTATGGTGGAGACTGCTGGTATACTTTGTCCTGAGAGTAAAAACCAAATTGAGAAAATTTGCTTATCAAGTAGAACCATCACCAGGCGTGTGGAAGTGATAGGTGAGGAGCTAATCTCAGAGTTGAAGTAAAAAGCAGATGGCTTCTATCTTTTTTTCCTATAGCACTGGATGAGAGTACTGACATCAGAGACACCGCTCAACTTTTCATTTTTGTCAGAGGAATAAATGAGAACTTTGAAATAACAGAGCAACTTCTTGCGATGGAATCAATGACGGGAACAACCAGTGGCTCTGACTTATATGACAGGGTGTCTGCCTGCTTGAAAAAAATGAATCTACCGTGGAGCAAACTGACAAACGCCACAACAGATGGATCACCAACGATAAAGTAAAAGAAGACAGCCCTAAGGAATTGATATTTCTTCACTGTATTATTCATCAGGAAGCCCTGTGTAAAAGTGTGTTAAAGCTGGAAAATGTTGTAAAAGTGGTTGTAAAACGTGTCAAATTTATGCAGGCAAGGGGGCTTAACCATCTTCAGTTCATTCAGCTGCTCAATGACAGAGGCAGAGCACCAGGACTTGTTGTACCATTCAAATGTGTGCTGGCTAAGCCTGGGGAAAGTATTTTGCTGTGTGTGGGAACAGAGGGGAGATAGGTATGTTCCTTGATACGGTAGGTAAAGCTGATGACATCTCCGAGTTGAAAGACAGACTGGCTGGGCGACTTTGCTTTCGGTGTGGACATATTGGGGCATCTGAACGATTTAACTGTGAAACTGCAGGAAAATTGTGTATTTGTGCATGAACTGTACTCCAACATAAAAGCATTCAAGGCCAAACTTATGTTGCTCTCCAGACAAATGAGCAGCTGGTCTCACTCCTTTTCTGACTGGCTGCACTGAACGCGCCCACGTCGTAGTGCCGCACTGAGACATACAGTAGCACTTTGATCGACCTGCATGCTGAGTTTTCCCGCCACTTCTTCACCAAGATTGAGACTGAGCTGGAGCTTGTATCCCCCTGCCTTTCAACAGTGAGAAAGCACCACCAGACACACAATTGGAGCTCATCAACATCAAATGTGAGAGTGCTTTGAAGGAGAAGTACAAAACAGCAACAATAGACCAGTTCTATGGCTTACTGAATTCCCAAACATTAAAAAGCACGCCCAAAAGGATGCTTGTTTTATTCGGGTCCACATACGTGTGTGAACAAACGTTCTCAGTCATGAATTACAACAAATCCCATCACGGTTCAAATTTAACAAATGTCAGCTGTTCTGAGAATCTCTACATCAAAGATGACACCAGACTTTGATGCCCTTGCCAAGAGAGGTGACCAGAACCATTGTTCACATTAAGACTCAAATAACCGTGACTGGGGTAAGCAAGAATTATGCTTTTTCATGGTGATGGTTATGCAGTGAGAATTATCCAGCAATGCACTTGGATACAGGTAATTTGTCCCCATACATCTGACAATGAACACTTATTCAGTTAGATTTGGGCTGAGGTGATTGGATAACTGTAAATATTGCTCACAATGGAGATGAGAATGATCCCTTTAATATGCTTTAAGAAACAGACCATTCCAAATTAAACGGATGCTCTTGCCATATGTTTCACTCAAATTTTAGAATAGTTTTTTTTACACATCTGCTCTTACATTTGGCATGTCTCCAGTCATCTAATATATATATATATATATTTTTTTTTAAGTTGGCATATTGTGACTAAGTTTGATTGTACTTTGCAAGGGTAGAGATGCAGGATCTGTGTGTGTGTTTGATTGTGTCTGTGATGTTATAAATTATATCAATTTTGTGACAGTTTTGTGAAACATCTGTTCACAAAAAACAAGGGTAGAGATGGTACAAGGATAGAATTGTTCTGCAAGCATATGTACACCTACAGTACACAAGTAGTTGCATGTCAATGTGAAAATGAATAAAGGCTTCACATATTTGTCACGCATATAGTATGTGGCCCTTCACTTGGTTTCAATAACTCAATGTGGCCCCTGAGCCAAAAGGTTTTCCCACCCCTGGTTTAGACCCTTTCTTCTTTAAGGTTGCTGCCCCTATCATCGCCAAGCTTATCTCTGACATTTTTAACCTGTCTCTCCTCTCTGGGGAGGTTCCCATTGCTTTGAAGGCAGCCACGGGTCTTCCTTTATTTAAAGGGGGAGATCAAGCTGATTTTTAAAATGATTTTTCATTTCACCTTTATTTAACCAGGTAGGCTAGTTGAGAACAAGTTCTCATTTGCAACTGCGACCTGGCCAAGATAAAGCAAAGCAGTTCGACACATACAACAACACAGAGTTACACGTGGAATAAACAAACATACAATCAATAATACAGTAGAAAACTCTATTTACAGCATGCGAAAATGAGGTGGGATAAGGGAAGTAAGGCAATAAATAGGTCATGGTGGCGAAGTAATTACAATATAGCAATTAAACACTGGAATGGTAGAATGTGCAGAAGATGAATGTGCAAGTAGAGATACTGGGATGCAAAGGAGCAAGATAAATAAAAAAATACAGTATGGGGATGAGGTAGATTGGATGGGCTATTTACAGATGGGCTATTTACAGGTGCTGTGAGCTGCTCTGACAGCTGGTGCTTTAAGCTAGTGAGGGAGGTAAGAGTCTCCAGCTTTAGTGATTTTTGCAGTTCGTACAAGTCATTGGCAGCAGAGAACTGGAAGGTGAGGCGGCCAAAGGAAGAATTAGCTTTGGGGGTGACCAGTGAGAAATACCTGCTGGAGCGCGTAATACGGGTCTGTATCATCTCTGTATACCGGTCGCAAGACCCACTGGTTGATGCTTATTTACAAAACCCTCTTAGGCCTCACTCCCCCCTATCTGAGATACCGTTGAAATCAGAAGTTTACATACACCTTAGCCAAATACATTTAAACTACGTTTTTCACAATTCCTGACATTTAACCCTAATAAAAATTCCCTGTCAGTTATGATCCCAACTTTATTTTAAGAATGGGAAATGTCAGAATAATAGTAGAGACAATGATTTATTTCAGCTATTATTTCTTTCATCACATTCCCAGTGGGTCAGAAGTTTACATACATTCAATTAGTATTTGGTAGCATTGCTTTTAAATTGTTTAACTTGGGTCAAACATTTCGAGTAGCCTTCCACAAGCTTCCCACAATAAGGGGTGAATTTTGGCCCATTCCTCCTGACAGAGCTGATGTAACTGAGTCAGGTTTGTAGTCCTCCTTGCTCACACACGCTTTTTCAAATTTTCTATAGGATTGAGGTCAGGGCTTTGTGATGGCCACTCCAATAACTTGACTTTGTTGTCCTTAAGCAATTTTGCCACAACTTTGGAAGTATGCTTGGGGTCATTGTCCATTTGGAAGACCCATTTGTGACCAAGCATTAACTTCCTGACTGATGTCTTGAGATGTTGCTTCAATATATCCACATCATTTTCCTGCCTCATGATATCATCTATTTTGTGAAGTGCACCAGTCCCTCCTGCAGCAAAGCACCCCTACAACATGATGTTGCCACCCCAGTGCTTCACGGTTGGGATGGTGTTCTTCGGCTTGCAAGCCTTGCCCCTTTTCCCTCCAAACATAACGATGGTCCTTATGGCCATTTTTGTTTCATCAGACCAGAGGACATTTCTCCAAAAAGTACAAACTTTGTCCCCATGTGCAGTTGCAAACCACATTCTGGCTTTTTATGGAGGTTTTGGAGCAGTGGCTTCTTCCTTGCTGAGTGGCCTTTCAGGTTGTGTCGATATCGGACTTGCTTTACTGTGGATATAGATACTTTAGTACCTGTTTCCTCCAGCATCTTCACAAGGTCCTTTGCTGTTGCTCTGGGATTGAGTTGCACTTTTTGCACCAAAATACGTTCATCTCTAGGAGACAGAACGCGTCTCCTTCCTGAGCGGTATGATGGCTGCGTGGTCCCATGGTGTTTATACTTGCGTACTATTGTTTGTACAGATGAACAAGGTACCTTGGCTGATTTCTTTTGATTTACCCATGATGTCAAGCAAAGAGGCACTGAGTTTGAAGGTAGGCTTTGAAATACATCCACATGTATACCTCCAATTGACTCAAATGATGTCAATTAGCCTCTCAGAAGCTTCTAAAGCCATGACATCATTTTCTGGACATTTCCATGCTGTTTAAAGGCACAGTCAACTTAGTGTATGTTAACTTCTGACCCACTGGAATTGTGATACAGTGAATTATAAGTGAAATAATCTGTCTGTAAACAATTGTTGAAAAATGACTTAGGACATCTACTTTGTACATGACACAACCCGACTTGCCAAAACTATAGTTAAACAAGAAATTTGTGGAGTGGTTGAAAAACGTGTTTTAATGACTCCAACCTAAGTGTATGTAAACTTCCGACTTCAACTGTACCTACTGCAGCCCTCATCCTCCAACCGTTCTGCCAGTCACATTCTGTTAATGGTCCCCAAAGCAGACACATCCCTGGGTCATTCCTCTTTTCAGTGTGCTGCAGCTGGCAACTGGAACGAGCTGCTACAAACACTCAAACTGGACAGTTTTATCTCCATCTCTTCATTCAAAGACTCAACCAAGGACACTCTTACTGACAGTTGTGGCTGCGTCGCGTGATGTATTGTTGTCTCTACCTTCTTTCCCTTTGTACTGTGTCTGTGCCCAATAATGTTTGTACCGGCGCCCCTGCCCAGTATGGCGCCACTGTGCAGTCATGTAAAATCCATCGATTAGGGCCCAATTGATTTATTTCAATTGACTAATTTCCTTATATGAACTGTAACTCTAAAATCGTTGAAATTGTTTCATGTTGCGTTTATTTTTGTTCAGTATATATGTATCAAAGGTATCAAAACTTTAAAAACTGTCCAGCTGATCAGGAAGGTAAAACCAGAATTTTACAGTAGTTTGGGAGATGCTGGCTGATGGCTCTCCCCTTTGGTACACTACAGTAAATGCTACAGTAAAGGGTTCTACACACACTTCGCAAATAGAGCGTCGGAGCAGATTCAGCCGTACAGATGTACATAGAAATACGCAGAGAGTGACGCAAACGGAGGTCCGTCGCTCAGTTGGCCCCATGCAGTCACATCCATACACTGATTGACATACTGATTACACCATGGCCATGCTTTCTGCAGCACCGGTTGTGTAAAACAGGGATGGTGTTTTTGGACAGCTAACCCTAACAGGATTTTCACTAGCAAAAGAATTGTACGAATGTCCTACGTCTGACTAATTGACCTTGATTAACCTTTTTCATGAGGGTTGAAAAGGAAAACGTCACTAAATGTTAATGTAATTGAACCTTCAAAAATCAAAATGTAGGTTATATGACTAGATTTCCTTAGAATCATGTAAGGACTGACATTTTAATCCAGCACTTAATTACTTGCTCTCCCCTTTGATATACAGGTAGATTTAATTTACCTGGAGAAGCAGCTAGCATCGCTCAGAACAGAGTCTACCGCCACTAACGTGCCCCCGCAGACGTGTGCCCCGTTCTTCTGTAGGGTGGCTATCCAGGGCCACAAGCCTGCTGTCGCCAACGAGCTTCCCCCACCAATACGGGAGTTCAAAGAGGCGCTGACGCTGCCACACACCACAGCTGCAGAGGGAGAGACAGATAAAAGTTTGAGAGACAAATCAAAAAGGGGAGTAATCCAGTAGTCAGATTTGCTACAGAGGTAGAGAGATTCACATCAAGGTTTAGCCATATGCACAAGTTAGACTATAGGTACGTACGTGCGGGTGTGGTAGTAGGGGTGGTGGTGGTTCTGACTGATGACAGACTAGTGCAGGTGACAGAGGTCAGAGTCAGTCCCACTGGATGAGAAAGTGGTGAAGCCGGTCACTGGTGATCTGGCTGTTGATCCAGGTCTGGTACTGGTAAACTCTGGCGTACACACCTGGGAAATTTGCCAGAGCACAGCAGTGGCCAAAACTCACAACGCCAGACTGGATCCAGCGACTACCCTGTTTGCTAACCATCGGACCTCCTGAGTCCCCCTATGCATAGACAGATTTACAGTGTCACTGAGATTTAATTTTCACAGGATTATGAAATATAGTGGGACGGTTTCCCAGATGAAACCATAGTCTGAGAAGAAGAAGCATTTTCAATGGGGAATCTCTATTGAAAATGCTTTTTAGTCTAGGATTAGTTATAACCTGTGTTCGGAGAATCGGCCCAATGTGTAACTGACCGACACAGTAATAAACAAAAAGGATACCCAAGAGATTTTACCTGACAGGAATCCTTTCCTCCTGCTGATAAACCAGCACAGATCATGTTTTCAGTGATGGAGCCAACTCCATAGTTACAGTTACACTGCCTGTTTCCCACTACTGGCACATCCACCTCCTGTAGGATCTGTGATAGAGATGGGATGATAAACCGAAAAATGATCAACACTGACCATACCAATCACTTATCACAGGCATTGCTGGTATTCTTCATTACGATAAGTAGCCTATACTAGACAAATGTAAAGTTTGAAGTTAAATAAGTTTGTTAATATGGGTGATGGTTAATGGTCCCATTAATTGATGGCTATAAAAATCAAACTAGTAGTAGTAGTTTAAAGGGTAATAAAAAAAACGGTGGTGCACACGAATGTTATAAACTTATCGTTCTATTTATCGTTATCGCATCAATTCAGGTAACTTATTGCGGTATACATTTTTGTCTATAATCGCCCAGCTCAGGACACTCAGGAGAGACATTCAACCCATAAAAAAAAGGTCTTCCTCAACATACACAAGACCTCTCAGAATTCCGATCCATCATATGTTGTACTTAAAGCAAGCTATATCTGTGTACTCACTTCCTCCACTGCTGATGGTGCCCCAGCCTGTGACCCAGCTAGTAGTGCCAGCATAGAAGGAGCAACCTGGTGCAGCTAGGCAGACTGGCCAGATGTAGTTGGTAAAATTCACGGGGGAGGAGAGCTTCAGCAGACAGATGTCGTTGTTACTGGTACTACTGATGTAGTTGGGGTGGCAGACGATCTGAGTAACCGTACGGCTCACCTCGTTGAGGTTGGAGCCATGCTAGCTCTGACAACCCACATAGACCACATTTGATGTACTGGTGCTTAGCGAGAGTTTCAAGTTAGAATTGTATTAAATGTTTTGACTGTCTTTATTGGCTATGCCTGTATTCTATAAATAGTCCATTTGGCCCACCACCACCACCACCATTCCATAACCTTACCAACTCCTTGACTCCATTCATCAGTCAATAGAAGAAAAGCAGTGGAATAATGGGAATCTCATCTCTTACCTTTTGAAAGGAGGGCAACTAGTAGTCACCAAACAGAGTGCTTTGTAGACTTCCATCATTTTAATGCCCGCCACAACAGCCTGTCCTGTTTAGTGTTTTTACTCCACCTTGTCTTCACTCCTCCCCTTTATCTACACTGCTCAAAAAAATAAAGGGAACACTTAAACAACACAGAAACATGCACATTTGTGGCCTGCTGGAGGTCATTTTGCAGGGCTCTGGCAGTGCTCCTCCTGCTCAAAGGCGGAGGTAGCGGTCCTGCTGCTGGGTTGTTGCCCTCCTACGGCCTCCTCCACGTCTCCTGATGTACTGGCCTGTCTCCTGGTAGCGCCTCCATGCTCTGGACACTACGCTGACAGACACAGCAAACCTTCTTGCCACAGCTCGCATTGATGTGCCATCCTGGATGAGCTGCACTACCTGAGCCACTTGTGTGGGTTGTAGACTCCGTCTCATGCTACCATTAGAGTGAGAGCACCGCCAGCATTCAAAAGTGACCAAAACATCAGCCAGGAAGCATAGGAACTGAGAAGTGGTCTGTGGTCACCACCTGCAGAATCACTCCTTTATTGGGGGTGTCTTGCTAATTGCCTATAATTTCCACCTTTTGTCTATTCCATTTGCACAACAGCATGTGAAATTTATTGTCAATCAGTGTTGCTTCCTACGTGGACAGTTTGATTTAACAGAAGTGTGATTGACTTGGAGTTACATTGTGTTGTTTAAGTGTTCCCTTTATTTTTTTGAGCAGTGTATATTTCTCCCTCAAACTGAAACAAACCCATACCCTGATACACCTGTTCTCTCTCCTCCCTCTTTCCATGTCAAAAACTCTAGAGCCGCTGAGGAATGTCTTGGTTGTCACAAGGGCAAGGCCATTGGTTTTCCATTGCTGTAATCTGTGATAATTTCTCCCGTCTATCTATAGATATATATCTACACCTATCTAATCTGTAATTTATCCTGTGTATAAGAGAGTCAAAGCCAATAGGTTGCACTGTTAAGTTGAAAGGGCTGTGTGTGAGTTTAGTGTGTGGGAGGAGAAGATTACTGTACAGTAACCTATTCAATAACAGAAATGTATTTGTTTAAAATCTATCACTTGATGGTTTCATTTCAGAGACAAATTAACATGTGAAAAAATATTTGTAAAAAGTATTCAATACAGTAATATGAGATCTGTATGTAAAACATTTACATCTGAAATTGTCATTTAATCACATGCTCTTAACCAGACCCACTTACAGTGAGAGCATTCATCTTAAGATAGCTAGGTTTTGGGCCTCCCGGGTGGCGCAGTGGTCTAGGGCACTGCATCGCAGTGCTAACTGCGCCACCAGAGTCTCTGGGTTCGCGCCCAGGCTCTGTCGCAGCCGGCCGCGACCGGGAGGTCCGTGGGGCGACGCACAATAGCGTCGTCCGGGTTAGGGTGGGTTTGGCCGGTAGGGATATCCTTGTCTCATCGCGCTCCAGCGACTCCTGTGGCGGGCCGGGCGCAGTGCGCGCTAACCAAGGGGGCCAGGTGCACGGTGTTTCCTCCGACACATTGGTGCGGCTGGCTTCCGGGTTGGAGGCGCGCTGTGTTAAAGAAGCAGTGCGGCTTGGTTGGGTTGTGCTTCGGAGGACGCATGGCTTTCGACCTTCGTCTCTCCCGAGCCCGTACGGGAGTTGTAGCGATGAGACAAGATAGTAATTACTAGCGATTGGATACCACGAAAATTGGGGAGAAAAGGGGATAAAATTTTAAAAAAATAAATAAATAAAAAGATAGCTAGGTTTTGCAACAACAACAAAAAACATATATCTAAAATGTATGAATTGAAAATATGAGATAAGTAATAAATTAAACACAAAGTACACATAACCAATGATTTCTGATAAATAAACAATGTTCATTTTTTGGGGATATAGCCTTTTGGAAAAACTCTTCATACACTATACACACACACAAAGTATGTGGACAACCCTTCAAATTAGTGTGTTTGGCTATTTCAGCCACACCCGTTGCTGAAAGGTGTATAAAATCGTAGACACAGCCATGCAAACTCCATAGACAAACATTGGCAGTAGAATGGCCTTCCTGAAGACCTCAGTAACTTTCAACATGGTACTTTCATAGGAGGCCACCTTTCTAACAAGTCAGTTCGTCAAATTTCTGCCCTGCTAGAAGTGCCCGGGTGAACTGTAAGTGCTGTTATTGTGAAGTGGAAAGTCTAAGAGCCACAACGGCTCAGCCACAAAGTGGTAGGCCACACAATCTCACAGAACGGGAGAAGCACTCCTAGGTTGCAACACTCACTACCGAGTTCCAAACTACCTCCGGAAGTAACATCAGCACAAGAACTGTTAGTTGGGAGCTTCATGAAATGGGTTTCCAGGATCGAGCAGCCTCACCCAAGCCTAAGATCACCATGCGCAATGCCAAGCATCGGCTGGAGTGATGTAAAGCTCCATTGGACTCTAAAGCAGTGGAAATGCGTTCTCTGGAATGATGAATCACGTTTCACCATCTGGCAGTCCAACGGACGAATCTGGGTTTGGCAGATGCCAGGAGAACGCTAGTGAAGGGAATACTACAATTACATTCTAGACGATTCTGTGCATCCAACTTTGTGGGGAAAGCTCTTTCCTGTTTCAGCATGACAATGCCCCCCGTGTACAAAGCGAGGTCCATACAGAAATGGTTTGTCGAGATCGGTGTGGAAGAACTTGACTGGCCTGCACAGAGCCCTGACCTCAACCCTATCGAACACCTTTGGGATGAATTGGAACGCCGACTGCGAGCAAAACCTAAAATCGCCCAACATCCGTGCCCAACCTCACTAATGTGCGTAGCTGAATCGAAGCAAGTAGAGGCTGTTATAGCGGCAAAAGGGGGGCCAACTCCATATTAATGCCCATGAATTTGGAATGAGATGTTCGATGAGCAGGTGTCCACCGGCCCCCCATCTGAATGTCCACCTGCCATGGCCATGCTCCTTCTCGAGCTGTGCTTCCTCCCACAATGCGATTCCCCAGGGGAGGCTGTCCACACGCTGAAGGGGACAGAACTTTGGTACAAGGGGTAGGGTGGGATTAGGGGTAACATACCTCTCCCCGCTTGCCCCCCTTTTGTCAAACACAAATACCAATATTCCTTCAACACAGTTTACACAAATGCTAAGAGGAGCCTATAATTTACAAACAGATCAGGGCCGGCTGAGGGTGTACTTCACTCCTCACAACACACCAGTTGCAGTCATAGCACAGTCTGCATACATTATTCAACAGTAATAACAAAGCAACGCCCAGACAGCATTAAGCATAGGGTAACCTGTTCACCTTACTTTGAGCTTTACCTGTCCTCAAACCTGTGGAAGAAAGCAAATGTGAATTTCCCGATGATCACCTCTGTAGTAAAGGGGTTCTTTACCAAGAGACCTTGAAAAAGTAGAACCTTCTTTGATCTTTTTTTATGTGGTTTTAGAGTTGAAGGTGAGGGGATATATAACAGATCAACCTTGCTATTGCACATCAAATAAATGTGTTACAAAATGTATTAGCCCAGCGTTTATCACTTTTTTTTTATATCAAAATGGGGTCACAGGCAAGAAAAGTTTGGGAACCCCTGTATGAGCCTACTGTAATAGCCTATCAGCATCAACAAGCTTAAAAGGCAGTGAAAAAGAATAGGCTTACTGGTGGGTGACAAAACAATCTAGAAATGGTTGCCTGGATTCACCATCCCATTTCAAAATCATTACATTGTTAGGAAAAAACGTTAGGAAAATAGAATTGAGTAAAAGCCTATTCAAATTCCAACTCCGTGATGTTCACATCAAGTCATTGTTCTTCAAAGCGAGCGGAACGGAAGCATTGGTCTTTTGCTGGGTGTATAAAAAGGAAAAATCTGCTGAAAAACAACATATTGGGATAAAAAAATGTTTTAGCTTCTTATAACTAATGCAATACAGTCATAACCGGCACCAACTGAGAAGAGCTGTTGAGGGAATGCGTTGACACCAACAAACGTGAATTATTTCAGAATAACTGAGCACTATCCGTGCCCGGTAGTTGAGTCCGTTTCAGGGTGAATCTCAGAAGAATGTGGTTGAATCAGTACAGGAGGCAGGAAAGGAAGGGATAAAGGGGGAGCATGTGTAATTACCTGCATATTCTAACTGAGCAGAGTTAGCCAATCAGAACGTGCTGCCTCTTAGCTAAGAGCAGAGGTTATCGATAAAACTTGGCCAAAATACAGGCCTAAGGACAACGAAACATGTCATGAAATTTAACTAGTCTCCCTATGTCATCTTCACTTTGATTCTGTGCTAGAGGCTTCTAAATGATGTGCTTTTCCTTTAGGCTGGGAGAGTTGTGTGCAGGCCACACCCGGTTAAAGGGATACTTCGGATAGCGCAATGAGAGGTCTATGGGTAACACTGCCTTCAGAAAGTATTCACACCCCTTAACTTTTTTCCCCACATTGCTGTTACAGCCTGAAAATAAAATGGATTCATTGAGATTGTGTCCCTGGCCTACATACAATACTCCATAATGTCAAATTAATTAAAATTAAAATCTAAAAAAGTCTTGAGTCAATATTTCTTCAACCCTGTCTTATGGCAAGCCTAAAGTTCAGGAGTAAACATGGACTCACTCTGTGTGCAATAATAGGGATTAACATGATTTTTCAATGACTACATCATCTCTGTGCCCCACACAATAGAGATAATTGTAAGGTCCTGCAGTTGAGCAGTGAATTTCAAACACGGATTCAACCACAAAGGTCAGGGAGGTTTGCCAATGCCCCGCAAAGAGCACCTATTGGTAGATAGGGAAAAAAAGCAGACACATCCCTTTGAGCATGGTGACGTTATTCATTACACTTTATCAATACACCCAGTCACTACAAAAGATACAGGTGTCCTTTCTAACTTAAGTTGCCGGAGAGGAAGGAAACCACTCAGAGATTTCACCATGACATTAAAACAATTAGAGTTTAATGGCTCTGATATGAGAACGTCTCAACAACATTGTAGTTACTCCACAATACTAACCTTAAATGACTGAGTGAAAACAAGAAAGCCTGTATAGAATATAAATAATCCAAAACATGCATCTTGTTTGCAATAAGGCACTAAAGTAAAACTGCAAAAAAATGAGGAAAATAAATTAACTTTATGTCCTGAATACAAAGCGTTGTTTGGGGAAAATCCAACACAACACCACTTGGTACCACTCTTCATATTTTCAAGGATGGTGGTGGTTGCATCATGTTATGGGTTTGCTTGTCATCAGCAAGGACTACAGAGTTTTTTTTTTTTAGGGTAAAAATAACAGAAGAGCTAAGTACAGGCAAAATCCTAGAGGAAAACCTAGTGTAGTCTGCTTTCCAACAGACACTGGGAGACAAATTCACCTTTCAGCAGAACAATAACCTAAAACACAAGGCCAAATATACCCTTGAGATGCAAACCAAGATGACATTGAATGTTCTCGAGTGGTCTAGTTACAGTTTCGACTTAAATCAGCGTGAATATATGGCAAGACTTGAAAATATCGTGTGCAAAGCTCTTAAAGACATACCCAGAAATACTAATTGCCAATGGTGATTCTAACATGTATTGACTCAGGGGTGTGTATACTTAAGTAAATTAGATATTTCTGGATATCATTTTTTAATAAATGTACACATTTCTAAAATCATGTTTTCACTTTGTCATTAAAAGGGTAGTGTGTAAATGCGTAAAAACATATATATATTTGGCCGGTAATAAGTCAAGGGGTATGAATACATTGAGGGCAATGTAGTTAGCATTGGCTGCGAAACTACCTCTTAACTTCCTTCATGCTGGACAGAGAAATAAAAATGGTATCCATGAATTCATCTGACTCTGGGGAAGTTGCTAAAGGGCCTCATTGCCAAAATCACTAAGTATTCCTTTAAGACGGTCCTGAAACAGTGCAGCTCAGCTGACTAGTAAGTGTTTGCCTGACGAATCACTCAGACTTAAATTCTGATGCTCTATAGATCGCTACATACATTCAGTCAATCTGAAACAGACTTCAAAATGAGGGGTGGTATACAAAACAAATTCATCAGCTATTGGATCATCTAACAAATCTAACCAATAAGAGTATCAAAGTTGAAAACATCATCATGTAGGCCTGCTTTGGCCAAACCCATCGGTTTCTGGGACCAATCAGAATGTGCTCGCATTCTAGAAATCGTCAAGGAGGCAAATCCAGACTCATCGTGGAGAAGTGTCAGTTGGCCAGAGCGATATGGATGAGTAGCCAGGCAAAGTAAGTCTACCGGTATTCAGGTAGGTGTGCAAGCTTTTGCTCTAACACAAGTTGTACACCCCTGCCTTCCCATTCAATTCCTTTAAAATGTCTTATTATCACCATGACAATATAGACAAAGTCGTCAAGGCAAGAGCCTTATGGAAATTTGTTGAGAAAATACCTAAAGCCGCCATGTGAAATCTAATACCAACTGCCTTCTCTCACTTCATGTCATATCACTTTACACAATTGAGTAACAACTGTGCGCCATATAATACCATTGTTACTTTATTTTTTTAAATCAATAACAATACTGACCGTTTTTTTATTGCATCCCTGATTGTTATTACCAGTATTTTCAAAGCATATAGGAGTAGTCTTCACTCAGTCTTCATAGTAGTTGCTTCAGGTGCCTTTGCACCCCACCAAGGGAAAAATATATCTAGGAGAAACACTGCTATTGAGTCAAGTAGAAATTGTCAGTACAAATCACAAAGTTAAAGGAAAGAAACAAGACCACCCAAGTGAATATCACTATTCTTGTTTATTTAAAAAACAGAAAAAAAGACGCTAGTAATGTACATATTGGTTCCTCTTCACAACAAATAGTATAAACTGGGGACAAAGAACAAGTTGAGGGAAGACGGGAATTGGAGAACAAATACCATGCGTGTGTGGGTTGGGTGGTCTGGCATGATGTCACTAGCACCTTCCCTCACTTCTTGGAGAACTTGGCTTGCTTATGTTTGGGCGGGGCCCACTTCAGACACACGGTGTCAACTGAGGAGACAGAAACATTCTGGTCAGGGTCTCACTCACACACACAAAAGAAAACATACATGTGACGCACATGGACGAGCCCCTCATACACACACACATATTAGTAACACTATGATATCCTCAAGAGCCCACACATGCTGATGTTCCAGATACTCAACTAGTCTAAAGAAGGCCAGTTTTATTGCTTTAATCAGAACAAGTTTTCAGCTGTGCTAACATAATTGCAAAAGGGTTTTCTAATGATCAATTAGCCTTTTAAAATGATTAACTTGGATTAGCTAACATAACATGCCATTGGAACACAGGAGTGATGGTTGCTGATAATGGGCATCTGTACGCCTATGTATATATTCCATTAAAAATCTGCCGTTTCCAGCTACAATAGTCATTTACAACATTAACAATGTCTACACTGTATTTCTGATCAATTTTATGTTATTTTAATGGACACATTTGTTTGCTTTTCTTTCAGAAACAAGGACATTTCTAAGTGACCGCAAACTTTTGAACAGTAGTGTAGGGAATAAGGTGTCATTTGGGATGGAGCCTATGAGACGTCAATAGGAAACATGTCTACCTGTAATTGGCGGCTTCTTGTACTGGGCGCTCTTGAGGTGTTCCTCAACCAGTTTGGGCGTGACACAGATGACGTGCTGGCCTTTCCAGTATTTCACCATGTTGAGGGACTGCAGCGTACTGATGATGTCACCCTGGGTAATACTGGTCATCTGACTGTGGAGGGGGGAGAGCAATGAGAATCTGGGGCTGAGTCTGTGTGAGGTCATATGTGTACAGTTATGATGTGGGAGTACTTGACATATGTACAAGTGAATGCAGGTGTACCTATGTTGTGGATGTGCAAGTGGATGGATATTCACATACAGTACCAGTCAAAAGTTTGGACACATACTCATTTAAGTTTAAAAAAAAATAAAGAATATATAGAATAAATACATTGTAGAATTGTAGAATAAAGACATCAAAACTATGAAATAACACATATGGAATCAGGTAGTAACCAAAGAAAAGTGTTAAACAAATCAAAATATATTTTATACTTGAGATTCTTCAAAGTAGCCACCCTTTTCCTTGACGGCTTTGCACACTGTGGCATTCTCTCAACCAGCTTCACGAGGTAGTCTCCTGGAATGCTTTTCCAACAATCTTGAAGGAATTCCCACAGAGTGGTTCGTCCTTTAAAAGTTGCAGCGTACTGCAGCACAGCACGTTATTTAAGTGCCAGCCACTGGTACCATTAATGCTAGTGTCATGACGTCACCTGCTTGGGTAGTGCAAAACCCATCCCCCTCTCCCTGCCTCTCCCTTTCCTACCACAACCCCTGCGGTGATCACAGAGAGATGTCGTAAATTCCTGAGAATCTCCTCATGGCCAACAGTATTATAGACAGAGGGTAAACTTTCAGGACAAAGGAATTCTCTTCCACCTCACAGAACTTGAGGTACGAACATATTTCATGTTCCTGCAAAAGTAGGAAAGATCGGTGAAGATCCTAGCTATTAACATGTCCATTTGTCCCCATGTGGGAAACTCAGGAGAGACTGTGGGACCACATTACCATACCGCTGTTTATATAATAACCTCAGATATGAGGTTTACACCTGTTTGTTGTATAAAATGAATGAGTGAGTATGATACTGTTTGTATAATTGTGTAATATGATTTTGAACTGTTTAATGAAGGAAAATACAACTCCCTGTTGTATTTGAACTAAATCCAAGGACCGCCCTGAGCCAGTTGGGTCAGAGACCATGGGACCACCCCTCTCTGCTATCTGAATAAAAGCCCACTCTAAGAAATTACCATTTAGACCATGCTTTTCTCCATTAGGAGGAGAACGAAGGTTAAAGTACCATTGCTGAATCTTTAACCATACCACGTGGTTAAACTCTTAAGACGAATGAGAACAAGTCTTTGATATTGACTACTAGTCTGCAGCTAGGAATTCGGTATCATTGAACGCGAAGAAAGACAACCGCCGAAACAATCATTCTATAACGAATGTCACTCTGAACTATCCACAATAGCCAAGACAGAGACCGACGAATCTCCAACAGAAACTAACTTCACTCCAACAGAAACTAACTTCTCTCCAACGATCAAGACACACACACACCGAGCGTAACTATATATATATTGATTGCAATTGTTCCCGAATGAGTGAGCGTTCATGTGTAAGGATTAGCATGTCAATTGTTATAATTATGGACTCTGTAGTGAATTCTTAGTCGAACGCCATTTCCCCTTTGTCTAACAAGCAATGCCGGTTCAGCCCACTAGGGCATATTTCTCCCATCATTTCATGTAACTATTTTAAGTTTGTTTGTTTGTTTATGCATTTCTGTGAATTAATTAGTTAGTAATAAATAAATGATTTAAGACAATTGATGTATGGATGACTCATAGTGAAGACTGGGTTCGTGCAGATAATCAACAATTTATGACGTTTGGAATGAGACTAACGTGAGGTACAGTAAATAAATCATTAATCAGAAGACTATTGACCAGATATGAAAATAATCTGAAAGGTTATATTGGGAAATTATAACTTTGTAATCTAATAACTTTCCCTGGTGCCCTCGAATTCATAGTTAATTAGTTACGTTATTACTCAAGTGATCGCGTAATCCCTAATTACAGGAATCTTTTATAAAAACTATAAGTCTTCAATTTAACGATAGCAAAGACACGACACTAGTTTGACCACAAGAGGGCATCTTTGACTAGCATTTGATGGCCTTCAGTAGTGCCTGTACTAGAGAATATAAAACTTTTTTATTTTATAAGACCATAGTATTTGGGACTGATTTTAAGAAATGTTGCTTAATATTATGGTGTTTTTATTCCAAGAAAAACCCTCTGGGTTTCCGTTGGGATGGAACGGAAAATATGGCGCTGTACAACGTGACGGTCGGGAGTAGACTACAGTACTTGGCTATTTAGCTAAAGAATCCTGTGTCATGCGGGCACGCGGAAGACTGGGACTCAATTCCCCGACGGGGAGGAAGGAGTAGGCCGTCTTTGTAAATAAGAATTTCTTCTTAACGGACTTGCCTTGTTAAATAAAAAGGTTACACTGAGAGCATAACATTTCTACACCATAATTGTAGTCTAACCAATACCCAAACGGAAATGCAGTCAAAATAAAAATCGCATTGATTTATCAAGACCAGTCCCCATGCTTGTCTCAAAGCAGCGTGAAACTGTGCTAAAATAGTTGTAGGCTATTGCTTCAAATCCTATTGCTTCTAACTTCAATATGCTCTTTAAATAAATAAGACCTACACCACTTTTAACAGTACATTTCTCAACACTAGTGAGACTCATATCGTCTACGGTAGGCCTACAGTATATTGAAAAATATGACCTGACTCTCTGCCAATAATTACATATAGAGGATTGGAGGATTCTAAATTTAAACCAAAAGCCACCTCATGGGTCTACCGGTGGCGGCCGGCATGGGTATCTGTAGCAATGCATTTTGCATTGTGATGCGGTGACTGGGGCCACTGGGGAGGGGCCACTGGGGAGGCCCCATCCACAAAGTATCAAAATACAAGAAGCGTTGGTAAAGGTATATTGTCCTGCTAATAGCCCATAATGGGCTGTTATAATACTGTACATGGTGTCCAGGTCAGGATAACCCCCCCAAAAAATTATGAGAAGACTATCAGAAAGAATGTTGGTATTTATTTATTTTGATCCAAAGCCATGAATGAGTGAGTCACTCAGCTTTATGTAGGTGCCGGCTATATGACTATCAACTTGATAATATATAACGATAGTTTTTTTTTAATGAAAGAGCGATTGTAATCTGAATAAAGGCCAAAATAATATTTGTAAAGGCCAAAATATATATTTCTGTTTTAAGAGGGAGAGAAACACTGAGCCAATTGTGCGCCGCCCTATGGGACTCCCAATCACGGTCGGATGTGATAAATAATAATAATACTTTGTTGTATTATTTGTCTCGTCTTTTCTGGTAGATTAAACTGAAATTGCAACCAATCCCGGCCGGTTGTGATACAGCCAACCTAACTAAGAAATACATTTCCCACCTTCTAGGCAAGTCTATTGTCCAGCTACCTGCTAATAGCCATAATGGTGCGGTACAACGTGACCGTGTGTTTTTGAAAGAGTATTTTCCAGTAAGCAACAATTTGTTTAATTTCATTAGACAACTTTGTTCCAATATTTCTGTAATTCAATGATATTTATTCCCATAGTAATTCGTTATGGATCCATAACTAAATAAACATTGGCATTTTGAAAGAGTATTTTTATAATTATTTTATTAACGAAAGCATAAAGATGTCATTATTAGTTACATTGTTTTAGTTTGAACGTGCAGACTGGCACTAAGAACAGAGGGAACGTTTCCCTAGTCAGCGCCATTATTAGTGCAATGCCCCTTAAAGTGTTCCTCTGTGCTACCCAGTGTGGCGGAGTGGGGGTTTACCCCCACTCCCTCCTCCTCCTTTCCCCATGGGCTAGGTCAGTCTCTGTGCGCAGCTCTGCGGCCCATCCCGTGCCCCCTGCCCTCGTGCCTTGAACGCTTTCAGTGGATATAGCTGAAGAACTGCAGGCCAATACACTACTACAGTAAGAGCAAAATAATCCTAACAAAATAAAAACCTTAGTGTGAAGTCGTGCACAATTACACAGTTTCTATTTAGGTTTATGTCACCCATTCATTGTCAGACACAGTAGGACCCAAAAGCATAATCAGTGCTCTAACTCCCCCTTGCGCTGGTCTGGAGCAATGACGTAGGGTACCGTACTAAACCACAAATTACCTCTAAGTACCACAGCATAATCGCAAAACTTTTAGTGGAGCAACCACTGTATGCTGAGCACTTGTTGGCTGCTTTTACTTCACTACGCGGTCCTACTCATCCCAAACCATCTCAATTGAGTTGAGGTTCGGGTGATTGTGGAGGCCAGGTCATCTGATGCAGCACTCCATCCCTCTCCTAACTTGGTCAAATAGCCCTTACTCAGCCTGGAGGTGTGATTTCGGTCATTCTCCCGTTGAAAAACAAATGATAGCGGAACTAAGTGCAAACCAGATGGGATGGCGTATCACTGCAGAATGCTATTGTAGCCATGCAGGTTCAGTGTGCCTTGAATTCAAAATAAATCACTGACAGTTTCACCAGCAAATCACCCCCACACATCCTCCAAGCTTCACGGTGGGAACCACACATACTGAGATCATCGGTTCACCTACTATGCGTCTCACAAAGACACGGTGGTTGGAACCAAAAATCTCAAATTTGGACTCATCAGACCAAAGGACAGATTTCTACCGGTTTAATGTCCATTGCTTGTGTTTCTTGGCCCAAGCAAGTCTCTTCTTTCTATTGGTCTCCTTTAGTAGTGGTTTCTTTGCAGCAATTCGACCATGAAGGCCCGATTCACACAGTCTCCTTTGAACAGTTGATGTTGAGATGTGTCTGTTACTTGAACTCTGAAGCATTTATTTGGGCTGCAATTTATGACGTGGATAACTCTCATGAACTTATCCTCTGCAGCAGAGGTAACTCTGGATCTTCCTTTCCTGTGGCAGTCCTCGTGAGAGCCAGTTTCATCAAAGCGCTTGATGGCTTCTTGAAATTTTCCAAATTGACTGAACTTCATGTCTTAAAGTAATGATGGACTGTCATTTCTTTTTGCTTATTTTAGCCGTTCTTGTCATAATATGGACTTGGTCTTTTATCAAATAGGGCTATCTTCTGTATACCACCCCTACCTTGTCACAACACAACTGATTGGCTCAAACGCATTAAGAATGAAAGAAATTCCACAAAATAACTTTTAACATGATTACATATGTGTTATTTCATAGTTTTGATGTATTCACTGCTAGTCTACAATGTAGAAAATAGTAAAAAACAAAAAACCCTGGAATGAGTAGGTGTGTCCAAACTTTTGACTGGTACTGTACATGAGAATGTATTTATGGTGAGGTGAAAATAGTCACTTGTCTGTGTGTACCTGAGGTCCTTGATGGAGAGTGTGCCCCTGAAGTCCCTGAGGATCTCTAGCAACACCCAGGACCAGTAGCTCCTGTAGCTCAGCTTGCCCAGGTCTGACAGGGGCTTCTCTGGAGAACCCACCGTACTCTCCAATTTAGACAGCTCATAACCTGGGGGGGGAGAGAAAGAGAGAACATGTGTGATAGTGTGTGTTAGAGCTGGGACGATAAACCAAAAATGATTGTCACCAACCAAACCGGCCATTTATAAACAACATTTTACTGATATTGACAATAATGATAAGTAGCCTTTACTAGAAATGTGAAGTTTGAAATGGAATAGGCCTAAGCCGGCTAATATGAGCTATTGCTAACGGGAAAATTGGTAACATTCAAAGTAGAAGTTTAAGGGGTATAATAAAATAAATGGTGCTTAATAATTGTATTAACTTAACGCACAATTTATCGTTGACCTGATAATTGTCAATTTAGCATAATATTTGTCCATATTTCCCAGCTCTAGTGTGTGTGTGTGTGTGTGTGTGTAACCCACTCACTGAAGGCTATGAGGAACTTTCCGTATCCTCTGCGCTGGTAGGGTGGGAGGGTGAGGATACACGCCACGTTATTCCCATCTGGAGACTCTTTCTCCTGTGGAACACACAACAAGATCAGTTTTTATAGGCCTACACTATACCAGTTATCCGTTCACCTAAAACAATGAACAATTTCCTTCAGATTTGGGACTTTCCTCAAGACATGAGACATTTTTAGGTCCAAAAGGATTCTTAACAGCTTCTACCCTCAAGCCATAAGACTTCTGAACAGATAACCAAATGGCTACCCGGACTATTTGAATTACATGTACACATTACCTCAATTACCTCGACTAACCCTTAGCACATTGATTCTGTACCGGTACCCCCTGTATATAGCCTCGTTACTGTTATTTTATTGCTGCTCTTTAAATTGTTATTTTCTATTTTCAAATTGTTTTTTTTTATTGTTTACTTCAGTTTATTTAATAAATATTTTCTTTGCATGTATTTTTTTCTTAAAAACGACATTGTTGGTTAAGGGCTTGTAAGTAAGCATTACACTGTAAGGTCTACACCGGTTGTATTGGGCGCATGTGAAAAATAACATTTGATTTAAATTACAACCATTTATGAAATCTGTTTCTAACCCCCCCCCCCCCCCCCAAAAAATAAACAGCTACATTACAGATAAACTCAGCAAAAAAAGAAACGTCCTCTCACTGTAAATAAACTGCATTTATTTTCAGCAAACTTACATGTGTAAATATTTGTATGAACATAATTCAACAACTGAGACAAACTGAACAAGTTCCACAGAAATGTGACTAACAGAAATGGAATAATCTGTCCCTGAACAAAGGGGGGTCAAAATCAAAAGTAACAGTCAGTATCTGGTGTGGCCACCAGCTACATTAAGTACTGCAGTGCATCTCCACCTCATGGACTGCACCAGATTTGCCGGTCCTTGCTGTGAGATGTAACCCCACTCTTCCACCAAGGCAACTGCAAGTTCCCGGACATTTCTGGGGGGGGAATGGCCCTAGCCCTAACCCTCCGATCCAACAGGTCCCAGACGTGCTCAATGGGATTGAGATCCGGGCACTTCGCTGGCCATGGCAGAACACTGACTTTCCTGTCTTGCAGGAAATCACATACAGAACGAGCAGTATGGCTGGTGGCATTGTCATGCAGGAGGATCATGTCCGGAAGAGCCTGCAGGAAGAGTACCACATGAGGGAGGAGGATGTCTTCCCTGTAACGCACAGCGTTGAGATTGACTGCAATGACAACAAGCTCAGTCCGATGATGCTGTGACACACCGACCCAGAACATGATGGACCCTCCACCTCCAAATCGATCCCGCTCCAGAGTACAGGCCTCGGTGTAATGCTCATTCCTTCAACGATAAACGCGAATCCGACCATCACCCCTGGTGAGACAAAACCGCGACTCGTCAGTGAAGAGCCCTTTTTGACAGTCCTGTCTGGTCCAGCGACGGTGGGTTTGTGCCCGTTGTTGCCGGTGATGTCTGGTGAGGACCTGCCTTACAACAGGCCTATAAGCCCTCAGTCCAACCTCTCTCAGCCTATTGCGGACAGTCAGCACTGATGGAGGGATTGTGCGTTCCTGGTGTAACTCGGGCAGTTGTTGTTGCCGCCATCCTGTACCTGTCCCGCAGGTGTGATGTTCGGATGTACCGATCCTGTGCAGGTGTTGTTACACGTGGTCTGCCACTGCGAGGAAGATCAGCTGTCCGTCCTGTCTCCCTGTAGCGCTGTCTTAGGCGTCTCACAGTACAGACATTGCAATTTATTGCCCTGGCCACATCTGCAGTCCTCATGCCTACTTGCAGCATGCGTAAGGCACGTTCACGCAGATGAGCAGGGACCCTGGGCATCTTTCTTTTGGTGTTTTTCAGAGTCAGTAGAAAGGCCTCTTTAGTGTTCTAAGTTTTCATAACTGTGAACTTAATTGCCTAACGTCTGTAAGCTGTTAGTGTCTTAACGACCGTTCCATAGGTGCATGTTCATTAATTGTCCATGGTTAATTGAACAAGCATGGTAAACAGTGTTTAAACCCTTTACAATGAAGATCTATGAAGTTATTTGGATTTTCACAAATTATCTTTGAAAGACAGGGTCCTGAAAAAGAGCCGTTTATTTTTTTGCTGAGTTTATACATTTATACTTTGGACAAGCAGCCACAGATATCCCCATCCCTGTACTGGGACCAGTACTTACTTTGGAGAAGTATCCCACTATGTGTGCTCCCTGCCTGTTGACTTCAGTCAGAATGTAAAATACAAAAGGCTCCACGTCAAAGTACAGCGTCTTGTGGTCCAGGAAGAGCTTGGCCAGTAGACACAGGTTCTGGCAGTAGATCTACAGAAAGAGACGAGGGTCAGTATTACCGTCAGTGGGTTTGTTCATTTTAATACACCTTGCAGATACTCAATGAAGAGGAGTCAGTTATGTTAGTGCTGGGCTGGAACAAACATATGCAAATTGGGCCTCCCGGGTGGCGCAGTGGTCTAGGGCACTGCATCGCAGTGCTAACTGCGCCACCAGAGTCTCTGGGTTCGCGCCCAGGCTCTGTCGCAGCCGGCCGCGACCGGGAGGTCCGTGGGGCGACGCACAATTGGCATAGCGTCGTCCGGGTTAGGGAGGGTTTGGCCGGTAGGGATATCCTTGTCTCATCGCGCTCCAGCGACTCCTGTGGCGGGCCGGGCGCAGTGCGCGCTAACCAAGGGGGCCAGGTACACGGTGTTTCCTCCGACACATTGGTGCGGCTGGCTTCCGGGTTGGAGGCGCGCTGTGTTAAGAAGCAGTTGGTTGGGTTGTGCTTCGGAGGACGCATGGCTTTCGACCTTCGTCTCTCCCGAGCCCGTACGGGAGTTGTAGCGATGAGACAAGATAGTAATTACTAGCGATTGGATACCACGAAAATTGGGGAGAAAATGGGATAAAATGTATTTATTAAAAAAAGAAAAGAAAAAAAAGAAAACATATGCAAAGGGGTACCCCCAAGACTTAAGTTGAAAGGTCTAGGTTGTTCTTGTTCCCAGTTAACTAAGACCTGTTTAAATTGCTTTCAGGGCATTTTGGGGTAATTCTCTGTGGTTTGGTCCTGCCTCCTGTGTTCTTACCTTGTGGTCGCGTCCATCCACTTCGTACACAGAGATGTTGCTCCGCCTGTAGATCTCTTTCCCAAGAGGCTGCCTCCACTGACATTGGGACTGGAGGAACAGATAGAGTGAGAAGGAAAGGTAGAGAGGAAATAGAGGTGGAGAAGGATGAAACATAAGTATGTGGTCCAAAGCTTTTCAACTGTATATTGGTCAAATAGAAGTGCTAGTCTCAAATGCTAGATGGTAATGAAAGACAACAGCAATGCTGAAGCTAACAGTGCTTTTAAACTGATGAAGCTGACAGTCACTGACCAAGTGGTATCTGAAGGTCTTCTCGTACTTCATGTACTTGAGGCAGTACTCGCAGATCCACAGCTTGGGCTGCTTGCCGTAGTCCTCTGGGAATGGGGAGAAGTACCAGGCGTCAATCTCGAAGTTTCCAATCTGGATCTTGTCCACGTACTTCACTTTAGTGATCTGGGAGAGGCACGGACACATTTTTTACTTTCCCCCCTTCTCTAGGAATTGTATTGTCTTACAACTACATACAGTATGAGTCAAAAGTTTGGCACACCTACTTATTCAAGGGTTTTTCTTTATTTTTACTATTTTCTACATTGTAGAATAATAGTGAAGACATCACTATTATTTTCAATTGTCCTGTTGAAAAACAAATGATGTCCCACTAAAAACAAACCAGATGGGATGGCGTATTGCCTGACCAGATTAAGACATGAAGGTCAGTCAAGGTAATGATGGACTGTTGTTTCTCTTTGCTTATTTGAGCTGTTCTTGCCATAATATGGACTTGGTCTTTTACCAAATAGGGCTATATTCTGTATACCACCACTACCTTGTCACAACACAACTGATTGGCTCAAACGCATTAAGAAGGAAAGAAATTCCACTAAATTAACTTTTAACAAGGTACAACTGTTAATTGAAATGCATTCCAGGTGACTACCTTATGAAGCTGGTTGAGAGAATGCCAACAGGGAGCGAAGCTGTCATCAAGGCATAGGGTGGCTACTTTGAAGAATCTCAAATATAAAATAAATGTTCATTTGTTTAACACTTTTTTGGTTACTACATGATTCCATGCGTGTTATTTCATAGTTTTGATGTCTTCACTATTATTGTACAATGTAGAAAAAAATACAAATAAAGAAAAACCCTGGAATGAATAGGTGTCCAAACTTTCGACTGGTACTGTATATCAAAAAGTGCATGACATTATAGCTACACACGCTTACCGCCTCATGCTCCTTTTCCAGGGCAGCTGTGGTGGGGTCCATCTCTGCGTACGTCTGGCGGGAAAGAGCAGTTCGATTAGAAAACAGAACAAAGAGGGAGCCCATTTAATAACTGAATCTAACTGACAGAAGAACAGTTTAGAAATTGACAATGGGGATATGATCCACCGCTGTTGGGGTATGTAGTCTAGAACCTCCTGCACTAGCCTACCTTCTGCACGTGGTTGATCTCATCATGTTTGCGTTTCTGGTTGCGGGTGATCTTCCTCTCGGGCTGCTCCCCCAGCTCGCCCCCTCCACCACCCTCAGTGATTTTTGTCACTGCGTCCTTCGCCGTCTTGGTCAGTGCCAGACGAGCCTTGCCCACCCACTCATCCAGACGTCTGTTAACTACAAGACCATGGGAGAGTTAGAGAGAGGGTTGGCGGAGAAGGAAGAAATGATAAAGGGAGGTGGAGGAAAGTAGAAGAAGTGCTGTGTGTGTCCCACTCACATCCAACATAGTGTACGTAGAACTCCTCTCTGCCCTCCTGTTCGTTCAGCCTGGACTGGATAACCTCAGCAGAATCTGGAGGGAAAAAATGAAAAAAGTTGCATTTTACTGATTTAACTTTAGCCATCTCTGTAAAAAAGCACATCTAGCTAGCTATAGTAGGGCAGGACACATTACATTTTTAACAATGCTTTTTTTTTTTTTTTTTTTTAAACCTAGTACATTGCATCTGCCGCGGAACCCAGTTTCATAAGATTACCATATGTCCCAGCTGTTTGCTGTAGTTTTGAAGTAATCACAAAAAAACAGGCCGTATTTTAGGGAATTTTTCATCGTGCCAGCTCCTATTAGTTCTATTGAGCACCGTGGCACCAACTCGCTTTCAGAACGTTCTATTCCCAGCTTATTGTGCTTTGCTATTGTTGGCAATGAGACCTGCCCACGTTGCTGGTAGTTCAAATGTAAACAAAAAATGTATCATGGAACTCTGAGGTCATCCCATTGTTTACTATAAGGAAGTATACAGTTGAAGTCGGGAGTTTACATGCACTTAGGTTGGAGTCATTAAAACTCGTTTTTCAACCAGTCCACAAATTTCTTGTTAACTTCTCTAGGATAGGGGGCAGCATTTTCACGTTTGGATGAAAAGCATACCCAAATTCAACTGCCAGCTACTCATCCACAGAAGATAAGATATGCATATTATTAGCAGATTTCGATAGAAAACACTGAAGTTTCTAAAACTGTTTGAATCATGTCTGAGTATAACAGAACTTATTTAGCAGGCAAAACCCTGACGACAAACCATTCAGATTTGTTTTTTGTTTTTTTGAGGTCACTCTCTTTTCAATGGGTTTTCATTGGGAATCCAGATTTCTAATTGACCTTCTTGCAGTTCCTACCGCTTCCACTGGATGTCAACAGTCTTTAGAAATTGGTTGAGGTTTTTTCCTTTGTGTAATGAAGCAGAACGGCCATCCAGAACGAGGGTAACTTGAAGTGTACTGTTAGATAGAGGCGCATGACCAGAACGCTAGCTACAGTTTGTTTTAATCTTGTATTGAACACAGATCATCCCGTCTCCAATTTTATCGATTATTTACGTAAAAAAATACCTAAAGTTGTATTACAAAAGTAGTTTGAAATGTTTTGGCAAAGTTTACAGGTAACTTTTGAGATATTTTGTAGTCACGTTGCACAAGTTGGAACCGGTGTTTTTCTGGATCAAACGCGCAAAATAAATGGACATTTTGGATATATATCGACGGAATTAATCGAACAAAAGGACCATTTGTGATGTTATGGGACATATTGGAGTGCCAACAACAGAAGCTTGTCAAAGGTAAGGCATGAATTATATTTTTATTTCTGCGTTTTGTGTCGCGCCTGCAGGGTTGAAATATGCTTCTCCCTCTTTGTTTACTGTGGTGCTATCCTCAGATAATAGCATCGTTTGCTTTCGCCGAAAAGCCTATTTGAAATCTGACATGTTGGCTGGATTCACAAGTGTAGCTTTAATTTGGTGTATTGCATGTGTGATTTCATGAAAGTTAGATTTTTATAGTAATTTATTTGAATTTGGCGCTCTGCATTTTTACTGGCTTTTGGCCAAGTGGGACGTTAACTTCTCTGGGATATGTGGGACGCTAACAAACAATAGTTTTGGCAAGTCGGTTAGGACATCTACTTTGTGCATGACAAGTACATTTTCCAACAATTGTTTACAGACAGATTATTTCACTGTATCACAATTCCAGTGGGTCAGAAGTAAACATACACTAAGTTGACTGTGCCTTTAAACAGCTTGGAAAATTCCAGAAAATGATGTCCAGGCTTTAGAACCTTCTGAGAGGCTAATTGACATCATTTGAGTCAATTGGAGGTGTACCTGTGCATGTATTTCAAGGCCTACCTTCAAAATCAGTGCCTCTTTGCTTGACATCATGGGAAAATCCAAAGAAATCCGCAAAGACCTCAGTAAAAAAATTGTAGACCTCCACAAGTCTGGTTCATCCTTGGGAGCAATTTCCAAACGCCTGGAGGTACCACTTTCATCTGTTCAAACAATAGTACGCAAGTATAAACACCATGGGACCACGCAGCCGTCATACCGCTCAGCAAGGAGAAGCGTTCTGTCTCCTAGAGACAGATGCGAAAAGTGCAAATCAATCCCAGAACAACAGAAAATGACCTTGTGAAGATGCTGGAGGAAACAGGTACAAAAGTATCTATATCCACAGTAAAGCAAGTCCTATATCGACATAACCTGAAAGGACGCTCAGCAAGATGGAAGCCATTGCTCCAAAACCACCATAAAAAAGCCAGACTACGGTTTGCAACTGCACATGGGGACAAAGATCATACTTTTTGGAGAAATGTCCTCTGGTCTGATGAAACAAAAATAGAACTGTTTGGACATAATGACCATCGTTACGTTTGGAGGGAAAAGGGGGAGGCTGCAAGCCGAAGAACACCATCCCAACTATGAAGCACGGGGGTGGCAGCATCATGTTGTGGGGGTGCTTTGCTGCAGGATGGACTGGTGCACTACACAAAATAGATGACATCATGATGGAAAATTATGCAGATATATTGAAGCAACATCTCAAGACATCAGTCAGGAAGTTAAAGCTCGGTCACAAATGGGTCTTCCAAATGGACAACGATCACAACCATACTTCCAAAGTTGTGACAAAACGGCTTAAGGACAACAAAGTCAAGGTATTGGAGGGGCCATCACAAAGCCCTGACCTCAATCCTATAGAAAATCTGTGAGCAGAACTGAAAAAGTGTGTGTGAGCAAGGAGGCCTACAAACCTGACACATTTACACCAGCTCTGTCTGGAGGAATAGGCCAAAATTCACCCAACTTATTGTGGGAAGCTTGTGGAAGGCTACCTGAAACATTTGACCTAAGTTAAACAATTTAAAGGCAATGCTACCAAATACTAATTGAGTGTATGTAAACTTCTGACACACTGGGAATGTGATGAAAGAAATAAAAGCTGTAATAAATAATTCTCTACTATTATTCTGACATTTCACAATCTTAAAATAAAGTGGTGATCCTAACTGACCTAAGACGGAGAATTTTTATTAGGGTTAAATGTCAGGAATTGTGAAAAACTGAGTTTAAATGTATTTGGCTAAGGTGTATATACATTTCTGATTTCAACTGTATCTCAGATAGGGGGGAGTGAGGCCTAAGAGGGTTTTGTAAATAAGCATCAACCAGTGGGTCTTGCGACCGGTATACAGAGATGACCAGTTTACAGAGGAGTATAGAGTGCAGTGATGTGTCCTATAAGGAGCATTGGTGGCAAATCTGATGGCCGAATGGTAAAGAACATCTAGACGCTCGATCACCCTTAGGTATATGTAAACTTCCGACTTCAACTGTTTGTTTGTTTGTATGTATGCACAGTGGGGAGAACAAGTATTTGATACACTGCAGATTTTGCAGGTTTTCCTACTTACAAAGCATGTAGAGGTCTGTAATTTTTTATCATAGGTACACTTCAACTGTGAGAGACAGAATCTAAAACAAAAATCCAGAAAATCACATTGTATGATTTTTAAGTAATTAATTTGCATTTTATTGCATGACATAAGTATTTGATCACCTACCAACCAGTAAGAATTCCGGCTCTCACAGACCTGTTAGTTTTTCTTTAAGAAGCACTCCTGTTCTCCACTCATTACCTGTATTAACTGCACCTGTTTGAACTTGTTACCTGTATAAAAGACACCTGTCCACACACTCAATCAAACAGACTCCAACCTATCCACAATGGCCAAGACCAGAGAGCTGTGTAAAAACATCAGGGATAAAATTGTAGACCTGCACAAGGCTGGGATGGGCTACAGGACAATAGGCAAGCAGCTTGGTGAGAAGGCAACAACTGTTGGCGCAATTATTAGAAAATGGAAGAAGTTCAAGATGACGGTCAATCACCCTCGGTCTGGGGCTCCATGCAAGGTCTCACCTCGTGCGGCATCAATGATCATGAGGAAGGTGAGGGACCAGCCCAGAACTACACGGCAGGACCTGGTCAATGACCTGAAGAGAGCTGGGACCACAGTCTCAAAGAAAACCATTAGTAACACACTATGCCGTCATGGATTAAAATCCAGCAAATGTCCAGGCCTGTCTGAAGTTTGCCAATGACCATCTGGATGATCCAGAGGAGGAATGGGAGAAGGTCATGTGGTCTGATGAGACAAAAATAGAGCTCCGTAAGAAGCATCTCAATGTCCTGGAGTGGCCTAGCCAGTCTCCAAACCTGAACCCAATAGAAAATCTTTGGAGGGAGCTGAAAATCCGTATTGCCCAGCGACAGCCCCGAAACCTGAAGGATCTGGAGAAGGTCTGTATGGAGGAGTAGGCCAAAATAGGCCAAAATCCCTGCTGCAGTGTGTGCAAACCTGGTCAAGAACTACAGGAAACGTATGATCTCTGTAATTGCAAACAAAGGTTTCTGTACCAAATATTAAGTTCTGCTTTTCTGATGTATCAAATACTTATGTCATGAATAAAAAGCAAATCATACGATGTGATTTTCTGGATTTTTGTTTTAGATTCCGTCTCTCACAGTTGAAGTGTACCTATGATAAAAATTACAGACCTCTACATGCTTTGTAAGTAGGAAAACCTGCAAAATCTGCAGTGTATCAAATACTTCTTCTTCCCACTGTATATATACACACACCTGTTCCGAAAGGCCTCAGAGTCTGCAACACCACTAAGCAAGGGGCAATATGAAGACCATGGAGCTCTCCAAACAGGTCAGGGACAAAGTTGTGGAGAAGTACAGATCAGGGTTGGGTTATAAAAAGATATTTGAAACTTTGAACATCCCACAGAGCACCATTAAATCCATTATTTAAAAATTGAAAGAATATGGCACCACTACAAACCTGCCAAGAGGAGAGGGCAGCCCACCAAAATTCACAGACCAGGAAAGGAGGGCATTAATCAGAAAGGCAACAAAGAGACCAAAGATAACCCTGAAGGAGCTGCAAAGCTCTACAGCAGAGATGTGAGTATCTGTCCATAGTACCACTTTAAACCGTACATTCCACAGAGCTGGGATTTACGGAAGAGTGGCCAGAAAAAAGCCATTGCTTAAAGAAGAAAATAAGCAAACATATTTGGTGTTCGCCAAGGTACTCCAAATGGAAGAAGGTACTCTGGTCAGATGAGACTAAAATGTAGCTTTCTGGCCATCAAGGATATCGCTATGTCTGGCGCAAACCCAACACCTCCCATCACCCCGAGAACACCATCCCAATAGTTAAGCATGGTGGTGGCAGCATCATGCTGTGAGGATGTTTTTCCATCGGCAGGGACTGGGAAACTGGACAGAATTGCAGGAATGATGGATGGCGCTAAATACAGGGAAATTCTTGAGGGAAACCTGTTTCAGTCTTCCAGAGATTTGAGACGGACGGGGGTTCACCTTCCAGCAGGACAATGACCCTAAGCATATTGCTAAAGCAACACTCGACTGGTTTAAGGGGAAACATTTAAATGTCCTGGAATGGCCTAGTCACAAAGCCAGACCTCAATCCAATTGAGAATCTGTGGTATGACTAAGATTGCTGTACACCAGCGGAACCCATCCAACTTGAAGGAGCTGGAGCAGGTTTTCCTTGAATAAGCAAAAATCACAGTGGCTAGATGTGCTAAGCTTTTGAGACACACCAAGAGACTTGCAGCTGTAATTGCTGCAAAAGATGGCTCTACAAAGTATTGACTTTGGGGGGGGGGGGGGTGACTAGTTAAGCACACTCAAGTTCAGTTCTTTTGTCTTATTTCTTGTTTCACAATAAAACATATTTTGCATCTTCAAAGTGGTAGGCATGTTGTGTACATCAAATGATACAAACTGCACAAAATTAATTGTAATTCCAGGTTAGGAAAAATCCCAAGGGGGTGAATACTTTCGCAAGCCACTGTTGGTATGCACGTCAGCTTTGACATCGGTTTTGCACATCGGTGTTAAACTGGACATCGGGCCGATACAGATAATGTCATTTTTAGCTAATATTCTCCAATTCCGATATGTTCACCGATATATCGTACATCCCTAATTGTTTCCCTACTTCCTCGTTATGCAGACATAAGCACACCTGGCACCATCGAGGTGCGGATGTTTCCTTTCTACACAAGTTTTTTTTCTTTCAGTTTCATCCAAAGAACAGATTGTAGTTGTAAAATAAAAAGGGATACATTTTTTGGTGCCATTTTGGCGAAATGGAATTCTAATCGTCACTCCAGCCAAAACAGGCTCTGCGAACGTTCGTTTCCATTCAGTTGATATGGGCTCACGCTAGTGTTCCAGCTTAGCCAACGCTCCTTTGCCATTTTTCAGCCTTGGGTGAATTTTGACTCGTTCTATTGTCCAGCCTAGCTATAGCTTACAGCTAATAGAGCTTGATGGCCTTGAATGTAAACAATAAACAAAACCACAATTTCACATATCTAATGTTCAAGAAGCAAACTTGATCTTGAGATCACCAACAACAAGTCCATAAAAAAACCTGCATAGTTAAACATTGTGACTATCTCTATCAGTAAGCTGGACAATAGAACGAGTCAAAATTCACCCAAGGCTGAAAAACGTCCAAAGAAGGTTGGTTGAGCTGGAACAGTAGCGCGAGGCCATAGCAAATGGATTGGAACAAACCTTCGCTGAGTTTCTTCTGACTGCAATGATCCTGAGAATTCCATGTTCCTTAAATGGCACCAAAAAAGGTATACCTTTTTTATTTTACCCCTACAATCTGTTCTTAGGACGAAACTGAAAAATAACTTTTGTAGAAAGTAAACATCCGCACCTCAATGGTGCCAAGTGTGCTTATGTATGCATAACGAGGAAGGGGGAAAAATGGCAACTTGTGACTATTTCTGGTCTTTATCTATCAATGACAGCAGAATACACTGCCCAGCCTTATATAATTAGAAAGAAGAGATTATCCTGATTAAAATGGTGTCCAACTTGAAAAAAACAACAATATGACGACCTCAGTTCTATGAGTAATTTTGTTGATGTCTGCCAAAACTTACATCATTAGAAACTAGGCCTCAATGTGAAAGCGTGGCAAAAATGTATTAAATTTCATTATTCACAGATCTACTCCTCTGATGACATGGCAGGCAGCACACACATGAAAACGAACTGCTCAGCAAAGTACAGGCTCTTTTGAGAGCTACCAGATTTATAATTTAAAAAAGCTCATTTTAGTGTGTGTCCAGTGTCGGTAGTTTTTTGTTAAGGGGGTATTACTTTCGCAGATAATGGCACCCATCTAAATCAACAACAAAAAATATTAACTAAATGTATGGTGTTTGTCAGTTTCATTTAAATAGTTATTTTATGGTTGTACGTTATAAAATTAACTAGAAAAGTGTATATTTTGCAATTCTGAATAATTACTACTTTAGTAAAGATATACAATTTATTCAGTACTACTGCAGTTGCTAAATAATTCCAATAGATGGCCGTATAAGACCACAAATTAAATTTCAGAAGATTAGTTCTCTCCCTGGATACACCACTACCCTCACAGGAAAACTCATGTGCGCACTTTCTGTCCCTTTCCACACTGCTAATGCAAGTGGAAGGGCTGAAAAGGCATTTAACAGATTGATGTGAAGAAATATAATGATGATTCATGTTTATTATTACTTGTTTATGTGCTCATGTTTTGAAATTATACTTCATTACCATAACAATTATCAATAAGCCTGAACATTAATTCAGTCACCTCTGGTCGACAAAATCGTATTTTCCTAGTACATTCATTGTCAAATTCGTCAACCATCATCGACCCGCTCTGCCTTCATGCAAAAGTAGCCAACTCAACAAGCCCCACCAAAAACGTGGGCCTTCAGCGAGCACTCTGCCTTCTCGCGCAAGCGAGGGGCATGTTGGAGGTAAGTTTGCTAACCGTGAGGGTGCATGATGTAATTTGTTGGCGGGCTGGAAGAAGCAGTCATCTTTTCTATTCGAGGCTGTGTACTCATAATATGATATACGTTAACAGAGCTTTTTATTATGCATGTCTACTAGGGTTGAGGTTAGCGCACCTGACTAGTGATTATTTGGCCGGGGTTCAATACCTGCTATAGTCACTATTTTTTTTGCTCTCCCAAAAGCAACACAGGCCTAATATGAGATAAATAGCTACCTGTAAATTAATGAGTGACCATTTTAGAAAATCATGGGACATATAGTCTTTGGTTGCATGCTATTTTATGTCAATCTTATTACTGCTATAGCCTATAATTGATGCTTTGTGGTTTTATGCTGCCATCTATTGGAAATATTTAGCAATTTAAAGTTATTAATTCACATAATGTCACTGGTGAGGCAGCTGAGAAATAAAGTGTATTTTTCTTATTAATTCCTGAGATCAGTCTCAAACCTGCCCCACCTATCCCATCCAATTGTTGGACTTTCACATATAGGTCACACCCAGTTCAAACCACATTTGAAAAATAAAATGTGGCTTGTTTATCAAGTTTTCTGCCTTACAATAATAAATACAAGAATAAATATCATAAAAGAACAAAAACAGCAGCTAAATGCTTGCATAGGTTTTGAATAAAAAACAACAATCAAAATGCTATTTAGTACTATAATGGTATTTACTAACAATATTATCACACAAATAGTTTTAAAAAGTATTCTAGGGTACCCTACCCAAGGTTTAGGGTTAAGGGCTAAAACAGGTTATACCTACGGTTAGAAAAAAAGGCAAAACACAGTATGGGTTTATAGCTCTCTTGCTCCACCCTGTGGCCTTCTGTGGATACTAAATAACTAATTCGTGACACTTTCTAGGCTAATAATCTGAGGTAGCATTTCCACAGATCTACATTAACATGGTTATTTCTTAATTAAAAAATGTCCTCTGGCTGTTTAAATCGGCCACATCTTGAAAAAGATGACAGGGACATGCGTTTTTTTTTAGGTTTACACCCTCCATGAGCAGAAAATGTTTAACGTTTGATGGCTATGCGCCAGCCATCGTTAGCTCTGCGGGTCACAACAACGTGTAACCTTACACAGGCGAACAGCGAGTTTGCTCACCAAGTAGCCACAACCTTGTTAATTATAATAAATTACTGAGGTAAGCCTACGAGTTAAATATGGGCAGGTCTTATTGCCAACAATAGCCAGGCTAGAATTGTGACCTAGATCAATAATGCTGGGAATTGAACGTTCGGAAGCGAGTTGGTGCCACTGCGCTCAATAGAACTAATAGGAGCTGGCAGGGTGAAAAATGCCCTAAAATGTTTTTTCGTGATTAATTCAACACTACGCCAAGCAGTTTGGACAGATGGTAATATTAAGAAACTGGGCTCCACGGTGGATGCAATGAACTAGTTTTAGTTTTTAAAAAGCGTTGTTATAAATGTCACGTGTCCAGCCTACTATCAATCTGAAGATATATGCAGAACCAGTCGGGACGCACAGATGATAAATAGTATTCTGCCTCACAGTCTTTCAAACGTAGCTAACTATTTTTGGCTTATAAACAAATACTTACGCCATGTCTTGTCGGCTCGCTGACATAAATACGTCTCTCCGATTTCGACTGACACCTCTTGCTCCCTGCCCAACAACACTCCTTCCCCGTTGCGCTGAGAAATCGAGCCCCCGGCTTCTCTTTCCCGATCAATGGCCTCCGACTCATCCTCCTCCCCGCCACTGCCGTTAGATGAACAAGTGGCTTGTATTCCAGTGTCCAAGTCTTCCCGGTCCGTTACGTTGTGTCCTGTGTCAAGTTCAATGTCCATTCGGTCCTCTGGAAGATTGTTGTTGTAGTTATTGTCTCGAATATGACGCTCGTTCGTCGTTAGCGCTATTCCGGCAGACATCTTGTGTTATTTCAAAACACTGCCTTCCCCGGATGATGTGAGTTTGCGCAGTGCAGAGGGGGGCGTTCTCGACTCTTCTAAACAAGTTGTTATTCTAACAGATCTAGGATCAGATTATATACCCCCTGGGTTGGGTAGGTTATTTTCTTAATGTTATCCGTTACAGTTACTAGTTACCTGTCCAAAATTGTCATCAGTAACGTAATTTTGGGATTACCCTAATTCAGTAACGTAATCTGATTACATTCCGTTACTAATGCCTCTTACTTTCCCCATAAGAGGCATTAGAAGACAAACATGTATGTTACCAATTGAAGGACATCTATTGCAGGATAAATAAATGTTAAAGTTTACACAGCTGGCCATATATGGATGTTAAATTTTACTTCATGAGTTGGTTATGTAGGCTTCTTCTAACCCATCGCTTTCTACTACATATAATGCAATTAAATTATATCTTTACCTTAACAACCAAAGTCTATCAGAATTCCAGTCATTCCATTAAATGTTATACCCCTTGATCTTCAAGAATAGGACTTTGAAATATGGAAGTATTGATTTGCCAAATTGTTTTACCTGAGCATGACCCCCAAAAAAACTTATTAGCCACCCCTCGTAATTTATGATTTTGTTGTCATAGAGGACTGATTGGGCTCATTGATTCGAGTTGAAAAATAAATGCTGCGCTCATGGAATGGAATTCTTTGAGCACTACTGAAAAGTCCTATTTACATGTGAATTTTTTTTATGCCATATGCTGCATTTGCTGTAGGCCTATTGTTTACCTTTTTGTTGGTGACACTTTAATAATATGCAGCTTTTTAAAGGGCAAATCCACAGATGAAACAATAACAAAACGGTCGCCCCACCTCTGTTTTGGTAAAAAGCTGAGGGATGGGTCTGGAGAAATGAAACCACTCTCAGACTAATAGACAGAGCTATGGATGCAAGGACTGACCGTCCATGATATACAAGTATTGTTTTAACCATGTTATGAGGCAATACCGTGTTTGTTTATATTTACAATGTTTACAAACATGGAATAAAACAAGCGTATATTTTGGGTTCTCATGGAGTGTGACAGTTGAACGAAGCTCATGAGGGATTTATAAGTTATATTCTTCAAGAATCAATGGATATAGATATATATCTATCTAATTTATATATATATATCTAAGTCCAAAAATGGATGTAGAAACTACAGATTGCCCCTTTAAGTCTATCAAAAGTGTGCAAGTTTGAGCATGTGTCCATTAGGCCCATGGATTTATTTATTTTATCAGAATGAATTAGATTGAGCAATAAAAGCCCCACTTTTATTCCATAGGCTTGGATCTGCATTATGCAGCTGATGCAAGAGCGCATTTTTCACTGGCTGTCGACTGGTTTGAAAAACAATGATTGATAGGCAGCTTAAACTTCTTGAATTCAACCATTATTGGGTTCAAATAAACATTTAGATTTGTGAACAGCCATCCACAACAACCACAATCCGTAAGGCGCAAATAGCTCAAATGAGAGAGCAGCACTGTGATTCACAATGCGCTATGTAGATATCAATAATCAACGATGTCTGTATCGCCGTAGACTACACCACTACTGTCATCCTTACTTCCAAAAGCAAAAGCCTATTCCTGCTCTTTTCATGCAATCCAGCAAACTCATTTGGTGTGTCATCATAGTGGTCTCTGACTTGTGGTCAGACTCGTTCAGGTGGAACAAATTTAAAGTTGCGCCTTTTTTCAATGCTGATTTGAATGTCATTAAGAAAACAGAGAAGTGTCAAAGATTTTTTTTCGCAAACACCCTTTCTGATTTTAAAAGTAATCCTAGAAGTAATCTAGTTTTTCAAAAGTATTTGTAATCTGATTACAATATTTTAGTTGGTAACGGATTATAGTTACCTTTTTTTTGTAATCCCATACTCCCTAACCCTGTCTACCCCCATTCGCCGTGCTTAGACCAGTGGCAATTTTAGCATTTAAATCTTGGTGGGGAAAACTCAACAACAAAAAAATTGGGATTTATGCCAGCAAAAACACTACACAACACCAAACAAAACATTAATTGCACTGTAACGACGACAAGCGGTGCCCACAAACTGTTATAGGGCCTATATAAAGCTGTCCCAACAGCAGTGCTTTCTTTCCAGCACAATGGAGTGAATCCTTACCACCGCTACACCTGGCTATCAGTGTGAGCCTTATCTGGCAGCGAAACAATTAATTCAGCCTCGTTTACGGCCTTTTTTTTTTTTTAACATAGCTGATATGGCTGACTTACTTAAACAAAATGTGGTTTCTACTGACAATTGAGGTGTACAAACTATGGCATAAAGGAACGATGAGCGGATGAGGCATTCCGATTAAGACATTAATGAGCAAGCGACGACGGAGGTATTCAATATAACTATGTGTTCAGCACTTTTGAAATGTACAGCGACAGAATGCAGAACATGGGCTCTTAAGTATTGTCCCTGTACACCAAGTCAGAACCGTAGGATAAATAGTGGTTAGAGCGTTAGGCCAGTAACCGACAATGAAACCTCTTACAATATTAGATGATGACATTTCTCAAAAACAGGTTATAGGCTACATGTGCAGCACCACCGAGTCAGAAGAGTAATATTAGGTGAAATTAAGAGGTGAAAATAGACCAAATTATTAGGGTGAGGCACATGGGCTACTAACAGCTTATTACACAACATACACTTAGTATTACTTTCTTAGCTACAGTATACATATCTCCCTTGCATATTACATCATTTATGCAGCAGCAAACAATACATGTTTGGACTCACCTTGGCTTGTGATGTGCTCACTTAAATATGAATGTGGCGCGGTGGTTTTGTCATCAAACAGAGAGTGTGTGTCACGCCCTGGCCTTAGTTTTCTTTGTTTCATTTATTATTTTAGTTAGGTCAGGGTGTGACATGGGGAAGGTATGTGTTTTTTGTATTGTCTAGGGTGGTTGTATGGTTTAGGGGGTTAAGTAGAGTAGATGGGTTAGTGTTCAGTGTAGGTGTCTAGGAAAGTCTGTGGTTGCCTGAATTGGTTCTCAATCAGAGACAGCTGGTTATTGTTGTCTCTGATTGGGAGCCATATTTAAGGCAGCCATGGGCTTTAGCTGTTTGTGGGTAATTGTCTATGTTGAACGTTTGTTGCTTGTCTGTGCACTTACGTTATTTAGCCTCACGGTCGTTTGTTGTTTTGTGTATAGTGTTCGTTTTGTGTTTTCTCTCTCTTCTCAATAAAAGAAGATGTATTTTCCACACGCTGCGCCTTGGTCCACTGTCTATCAAGAAGACGATCGTGACAGTGTGAGTACTAATATAGGATTACATTCTTTAAAAAAAGTCACGTGATTACCATAATGTTGTGATTCTACGACATTCCCCCATCTTGAAACCTAGTCTCAATTTAAAATAGGATTACAACTTAAAAAAACATTAGTACAAATAAAACAAACCGCTTCCAACTCAAACTTACAGGAAAAGAAACTTCCTTGCACTAGTATATTACCATTGTAAATAACCATTCGTTGGTTCATTGAGGTTTTACTTCCACATAGTGGTGCATACATTCTTCATAAAACAAGAAACATAAAAACAATAATTCATTGCATTGGTTGCTGCATGTGACAGCTATATCTGTAACGCTCGTCTAAGTCGTCCTCCTCCTCGGACGAGGAGAGGCGAGAAGGATCGGACCAAAATGCAGCGTAGGTGGAATACATGATGTAATTTATTTAAACAAGACGAATACCTAACACACTTGAGAAATTACAAAACAAAAAACGACGTAGACCGACCTGAACATATGAACTTACATAAACACGAAGAACGCACGAACAGGTACAGACTAGAACAAACGAAACAGTCCCGAGTGGTGCGACATACACAGACACAGGAACAAACACCCACAAACAAACAGTGAGAACAGCCTACCTTAATATGGTTCTCAATCAGAGGAAACGTCAAACACCTGCCCCTAATTGAGAACCATATCAGGCAACACATTGAACCCAACATAGAAACACATAACATAGACTACCCACCCAGTTCACGTCCTGACCAACTAAACAAAGTTAAACAAAGGAAAATAAGGTCAGGAACGTGACAATATCACAGACTCAACGTCCTCCCAAAAAACCTTAGCACTGTCTCCCATTTCAACCTCCAACACATATAAGCATTCTACCAATTTGTCTATGATACAGCATGAACCATGAAGAAAAACAAAAGATACATACAGTTTATACGATTTAAGCCTATATCTTCATAGAGAGTGAAAAGCAAATATTCAATGCATAATGCAGTATATGCAACAATTGAGTTTAATAAAAAATAACTTCAGTTATAAAAACACGTTTACTATTATTCTAAACAGGTGAGCATTCTTCATCATCATCACCTTCACCATGAGATAAATAGTTTGGCAACTCATTCAAATTAGGGTCCTCATCCTCTGTTCTATCATCCTTTGTTAGCAGAGGCATCATTCAGGATTTGTCAGGGCCCAGAGCAACCCCACCCCATTTCAGCAATAAAGCCCTCATACATGTTATCAAAATAGAACAGGCACAAAACATAAGGCATAGCACAATTGCTACTGGGAGGAAAACTTGTAACATCAGAGTACCCCGTGGGCCTAACATATCATAGAACCACGACGATGCTGAACTACAGTTGAACTATGCTGAACTACAGCCTTCCACAAGCTTCCCACAATAAGTTGGGTGAATTTTGGCTCATTCATCCTGACAGAGCTGGTGTAACTGAGTCAGGTTTGTAGGCCTCCTTGCTCGCACACTCTTTTTCAGTTCTGCCCACAAATTTTCTATAGGATTGAGGTAAGGGCTTTTGTGATGACCAATCCAATACCTTGACTTTGTTGTCTTAAGCCATTTTGCCACAACTTTGGAAGTATGCTTGGGGTCATTGTCCATTTGGAAGACCCATTTGCAACGAAGCTTTAACTTCCTGACTGATGTCTTGAGATGTTGCTTCAATATATCCACATAATTTTTATTCCTCATGACGCCATCTATTTTGTGAAGTGCACCAGTCCCTCCTGCAGCAAAGCACCCCCACAACATGATGCTGCCACCCCCGTGCTTCACGGTTGGGATGGTGTTCTTCGGCTTGCAAGCCTCCCCCTTTTTCCTCCAAACATAACGATGGTCATTACGGCCAAACAGTTCTATTTTTGTTTCATCAGACCAGAGGACATTTCTCCAAAAAGTACGATCTTTGTCCCCATGTGCAGTTGCAAACCGTAGTCTGGCTTTTTTATGGTGGTTTTGCAGCAGTGGCTTCTTCCTTGCTGAGCGGCCTTTCAGGTTATGTCGATATAGGACTCGTTTTACTGTGGATATAGATACTTTTGTACCTGTTTCCTCCAGCATCTTTACAAGGTCCTTTTCTGTTGTTCTGGGATTGATTTGCACTTTTCAGACCAAAGTACGTTAATCTCTAGGAGACAGAACGCTTCTCCTTCCTGAGCAATATGACGGCTGCGTGGTCCCATGGTGTTTGCACAGATGAACACAGTATGTCATTAGTAGCACTTCACTTTATAGGTTTTCATACAGAGTGAACATAGAAATTGAACTAGTAGGGGTGGGAAGGCATGCTATACAAGTCCCATTTTTCCGTTGTCTGACGTGAAACGTCAGCATATCATACCATACATTGTCTTTCCATGGTGTTGAAATGTTCAGCTTCTCTTGGAGATACCACCAAGGGGCTGAACGTTTATTTCTGTTTGAGCGGCTGTTATTTAAGTCCCGCCGTGGGACTGCACTGGAATTGGTCAGACTGGTAGCATTCCTGTCATCACCTCCTCTGGTCTACTCTGATCCCTTCAGAGTCAATACAGCAGTTGCAATAAAGAGGCTAGCCAGAAAAGCTACAAACAGGATACGCAGAATCTGGTCCTGATCCTCCCATGGCCAGCTAGGTCCTTTGCAGCGATTCATCCTCTGGTACAGCTTGGACTGGGTCGTATGGCACCTTCCTGCAGTGGCTGGCGTGAACCCACGTAGATCTCTCAGCAACCTTCACAGACTCTCAGAAATATTTTGAATAACACTATTTACAAAATGTGTGCCATTGTCCGACCTTAATTTGGATGCCAGACCCCACCTAGGAATAATTTCCATCTGTAGGTTTTGTTTGCAAGAACAGCTCAAATAAGCAAAGAGAATCATTACTTTAAGACAAAGGACAGTCAATGCGGAGAATTTCAAGTACTTTGAAAGTTTCTTGAAGTGCAGTCGCAAGAACTATCAAGCGCTATGATGAAACTGTCTCTCATGAGGAATGTCACAGGAAAGGAAGACCCAGAGTTACCTCTGCTGCAGAGGATAAGTTCATTAGAGTTACCAGCCTCAGAAATCGGCAATTACCTGCACCTCAGATTGCAGCCCAAATAAATGCTTCACAGAGGTCAAGTAACAGACACATCTCAACATCAACTGTTCAGAGGAGACTGGGTGAATCAGGCCTTCATGGTTGAATTTCTGCAAAGTAACCACTACTAAAGGACACCAATAAGAAGAAGACTTGCTTGGGCCAAGAAATACGAGCAATGGACATTAGACTGGTGGAAATCTGTCCTTTGGTCTGATGAGTCCAAATTTGAGATTTGGTTCCAACCGCCGTGTGAGATGCTCTGCAGGAGTGTCTGCCCTATAATGATGAGTGTGTGAGGTTTTCATCCCGACATTGACTGACACTGAATTTATTATGACCTAGCTGGGGGGTGACTGACACTGAATTTATTATGACCTAGCTGAATTTATTATGACCTAGCAGTCACAGCTGGGGGGTGGGGGGGGGGGGTCTGGAGACAACCTCAGTGTCCAGTGTGCATAGTTTGGGAGAGAATACTCCCTTACCTGGTTCAACAAAGGCCTATGCAGGGAAGTTTGTGCCACCTCATCGCCAAAAGGTTAGTGAACAGAGTTGAGGGCCTGGGCAACATGTTCATCTGCCTCGGGGCAACTGCTATGATGTTCCTTTACTTCCTCCACCAATCTACATTCACCAAATGGACATACCCATATTGGTCAATATGTATCAAGTACCCAGTGCTCGTTTGGAATGTGCCATGCTGACTTGCTGTCACATGTCCAATAGTTTGGGTAGTGTGTGTGTTTAAGGGGGGTGTTTAGAAATACTGAACTGTAAGGATTTCAGTTGAATGGAAAATGAACACTGCTACGTCCTGAAAATGTTTGAGGTTACTGCTTATTTGTGAGGAACATGTCTCAAGCATAATTTAAAATGTCGAGACCAGAATAAGGGGAGGGTTGTGTGGCGACTCCCGCCAATTCGTGCACACTATTTATTTAATTGTGTCAATGTTTATCAATGCCCCGTGAAATATATATTAATCAGTTTAGTTACTGTTAATCCCAACATATTCCCTCATTAATTTAAAATGTTTGGTGACAGAAATGTTGATAATTCATTAAATATAATATACATTCATATCATTCTTCAAGTGGAAACATTGTTTGGAGAGCTCAAACTGCACAACAGTTGTGGTAAAAACTTTTGGTTTATTTAATTGCAATTACCAGTTTACTGTCAATTTCTTCTTGTCTTTGTCTGGTTTCTGTCATGTTTTATTTTGCATGAAAGCACATGCTTTAGCGTGCACAGATATACCTGGCCTGCGCTCCAAGTATAGGTATGGCCAAATGTATTTAAGTGCTGGTTTGGGGATGTTCTAGTTAGTTCACTTTTGGGTAACTCAAGGGGAGGCTGTATCTGAGGCTGGTAGACCCCACCTGTGCTTTAATGGTAAGACAAGTTTTGCCTAATGAGAGGCTTTTTCTTTTGAATGCTGACATTGAAGTCAGAACTTTGTATACAGTGTATTTGTAAATATCACTGTCATCTTTGAAACAACCGCGCTGTGTAAATAAATCCAACACTGTCTGCCTCCTGCTGAATCTTTGTCCTTACAACTGATAGGACCCTATTTTACGCTGATACAGCGCAGCGGAGATGGGCTACAGATTTCGCATCAACCTGTCACTGCAAAAGCACTCAGTGGTCTCAGTCTCTGCATTTGAACTTTGTTTGTGGTATAGCATGATATAAGAAGAATTCATTATAATTCTGATGCAAGAACCCCCTCAAACAAAGTCACTTTATCCTGGCACCGGGCTGATCATGCGGTGAGCTATGCACGCCTAGTTTGTTAATTTAGTCTAGCAGACACTCATATTCCCATGCCCTTATCAATTATTTTGTAACAATATCAAGGAATAAAATTGTATTAGAAAATTATAGTTTCCCAAATGAACTTTAAGTTACAGGTGCGTATAGGCCTAACTGATGATATGCGGCTGCTGTGTTAAAACACAATTGTAATTCTCATTCATTGATGATCAGATACTTCAGTTGTAACTGGTTCTGTTCCGCTACATTTTTACTGTTGACAACGTTAGCACTGTTCCAAACTTAGACTATCCTATTTTTTAAAGTTTAAAAAAAAAACATTTAGCCTGTATAGAAATCTAAACATCTCAGGTGCTGTAGCATGCATTCATTCATTCGCTGTCATGCTCGGTTGTGGATTAAAAAAATATGTGTGTCTCCAGTCATGTAAAATGACGTAGAACGTTTATAAAAGGCAATGTTCCAACATCGATCTAGTGGAAAGCCTTCCTAGAAGAGTGGAGGCTGTTACAGCAGCAAAGGGGGGACCAACTCCATATTCATGCCCATGATTTTGGAATGAGATGTTTGACAAGCAGGTGTCCACATACTTTTGTTCATGTAGTGTATATTTCACAGGGGTTTAGACAGTACTCATTCTCTACATTGCTTGCGTCGTTACTGAAATTAGGCGACTATTAGCATTTTTGCAACCAGGAAATGGCGGAGCGATTTCTGCATAATGCACCTTTTAATTATTATTTGGGGTATAGGGGAGGGTCACTTTTTTCAAGCGATCAGGGAGGGTCAAGTAAAACATAGATTTTACTGAAAGGAGGGCCATACATTTTTATTTCAGAGGTCCGATTTTCTCCAGGTATCCCTCATAAATAATGTACAGTGCCGGCCTCCCGGGTGGCGCAGTGGTCTAGGGCACTGCATCGCAGTGCTAACTGCGCCACCAGAGTCTCTGGGTTCGCGCCCAGGCTCTGTCGCAGCCGGCCGCGACCGGGAGGTCCGTGGGGCGACGCACAATTGGCATAGCGTCGTCCGGGTTAGGGAGGGTTTGGCCGGTAGGGATATCCTTGTCTCATCGCGCTCCAGCGACTCCTGTGGCGGGCCGGGCGCAGTGCGCGCTAACCAAGGGGGCCAGGTACACGGTGTTTCCTCCGACACATTGGTGCGGCTGGCTTCCAGGTTGGAGGCGCGCTGTGTTAAGAAGCAGTGCGGCTTGGTTGGGTTGTGCCTCGGAGGACGCATGGCTTTCGACCTTCGTCTCTCCCGAGCCCGTACGGGAGTTGTAGCGATGAGACAAGATAGTAATTACTAGCGATTGGATACCACGAAAATTGGGGAGAAAATGGGATAAAAAAAAAATAAAATAAAAAAATTATAATAATGTACTTAAGCTTATCCTTTCATACCCCTGTCCCACTCTCAGGTGGAGCTGTTTCCTAAAACCCTGAAGTACAGAGACATCTACCGGCTAGTGCAGCGCTTCCCCCGGGGTGTCAGTGTCCCCACTGGGCCGTGTTTGCAGAGGCCAGACTTCCAGCAGGGGGGCTCTCATCCGGCCTACAACTACTACTACTACTGGGCTGGGGGTGAGGCTGGACGCCCAGGGGGAGGGGTTGTTATGCAGAAATAAGGGGTGGAGTGAAAGCAAGTGGAAAAAGGAAGGGGGAGGGTGGGGGAAAATAAGTTGAAGTGTGTGATGTTCAAGGCAGGTCAATTTCAGCTGATTTCTGTCAATAATAAATATACTGTATGTTCCCTCAGACAAATGTGGCCCGTCATTTCTTTATCTTATGCAGTAAAAAGAATGCTTCAGCATAAACTAAACAACTGCCCACTGACAACAATTCAAACAGCAATAGGAAAGAAGGCAGGACACACCGGTTCATTTAGGTGCCAGACAGTGCAAAGCTTTATTTTAGGTGTGTCGAGAATGTAAATGGAGGTACAGACATAGTTGTTCTTAGTTCCTCCTTTGTCCCTTTGTCATAGAGCAGCAGCATCTCTCCCCACATCTCCCTCTACCACACTCTGATGGAAGCCCCTCCCACCAGCCATGTGAGCTCTGCCTTCTCTGCTACGGGGGTAGTTGGCAACTCCCCTGCTTCGCTGACCTCGCCCGTCCCAGTAGCGATGGTACCCGCTCCCCCGAGCATCCCATTGGTCTGTTCCTCTGAAATGCCTCTCTTGCCATTGGTCAGGCTGTTGCACTGAACCGCGAGGGACCCTCCTCCTTCCTCTCTCCCTATGGCCTCGCCCAGGCTCCATTTCAATGCCGTTGCTAGGTGGGATGTCTATTTTAGAAGTGTCCAGGCTTGATTTGCTTATTGGCTGACCGTCTTTAGGAACTGGAGCCTCTTGTAGGCCTAGCTCCGTACGTCCCTCCCCTTCTTCCTTCTCCAATTGGCTTAACTGTGCTTGTCCCAGGTCTGGGTGGCTAGAGTTCTCCTGAAGTCTGGCTTTGATTGGTGCGTTGTGAAAGTTGGCAGGAGGAGCACTGTAAAGGTTGTCATGTTTCTCTGAGGACAGAGAGAGTTTGTCCAGATGGTCAGTGGGGGGGACAGGTGTCCCTGGGTGGGTGTGGGGCCTGCCTCGCCCCGCCTCTGGCCTGCCTCTCCCTCCCCTCCTGGGGCCCCTGAAGTGGCCCTGCGGCACTTGGTGACGGTACTGGTGACCTAGCCCTCCCCTGCGATGTGAGTGGCCAGCGTGTTGCAGCTTTGGTGCTGTGATCCGATTGGTGGAGGCAGGGGGAAGGGAGGGCAGTGATTGGCTGGGAGAGGCATTCCCATCAGCGCTGACATTGTCTGAGTCAGGAGGTGGCTATGAAAAACAAGTCGCAACGTTATTTAATTAAGATACATTATCAGGAAAGTGCACGCTCACACACAGACACTTCAGCAAATATTTTTTCTAAGACCCTCCTTGCTTCCTTACCTCATTAATATGTATGAGGAAGCGGTTAGACTCCGCCTCTGTGTCGATAATCCCGCCTTTTGCTTTCTGACGCTCCAAAAGGTTCTGGAGCTCAGCCCACTTCTGCCGAAACTCCACCCCCATCACCGCTCCCTCCAGCTGAGTGAAGTAGAGGTCAGCACAAATGCATGGATGTATTTGCAATAGTAGCCACTATAATTTAAGGGGTTGTGTGTCCCTCAAGTGGTTTAGTTAAAATTGCAAGCTATGAAAAAAATATGTGCTGTAGAGAAAAAAGAACAGCTACATAGCAGTACAGTGTGTTGTCAGTGTGTGCAATTGTGTCTTTACCTTTGGAAAGCTAGGGGCGGGATTGGACAGGAGCTGGTCAACGTTGTAAGTCAGAGGTTCTCTACACACGGGACACACAACCGTTAGCTCCTACAGGGGGAGGGAGAAAGAAAGAACCACCAGTCAAACTGACCACAAAGTGAATCATCACTGTAAAATATCCAGTAATATAGCTAAAAAAAAAAAATTGACACCCCCCCCTCCCCAAAAAATTCAGTTTCACTTCAGGAATTCCCAGGCGCTCCCCCTCAATTCCACCGCTGCATATGGACACTTGATCTCACCTCATCGGTCCTCTCCCGTGTCTTGTCCTGCTCCAGCTCCTTCTCCCTCTCCTGGAGCTCAGTCTCAGAGTGGGTGATGTAGCGGCCTAGGCAGTGGGAGTGGAAATAATGGTAGCATCTGGTCTTGGTGAACGCCTCCCCATCCTGGGACATACCAGAAAGACACAGGGGAGGACAATGCTGCGGTCCCATTTTGTGTCCACTTGCTCACTCCCCCTCATAGATTTCAAAAGCATTGGATTGGTGTAAACATTGTCTACAGAGTTTCAAACAGGAAGACTAGTTTAAACTTTCATCTTGTGTGGACTAATGGAAATACAAATTAAACAGCTCACCTTAAACCCGTAAAGGCAGATGACGCAGTTCCCATGGGGAATATTGCTCTCTGTCAGGATCTCTTTGGCTTTCTGAGAGAGACAGAGAAGAGGGACTGAGTCAGGTACTTGATATTCATCTCTATTTCTAAATTTCTAAATAAAATAAAATCAGGTCAAAGGGCATCCTCGAGCCACAGTTCTAATTTTAATATCACAAATACAGTACTTAAATTACTGTGGTCTCCAACTAAGAGATTTCAAATAAGGACAGAGGGAGTGAGAGAAAGAGAAAATGAGGGAAACGGGGAGAGGGGGGTAAATAAAGGGAGAGAAAGAGAACTGGCCTCAATGAGCTGGTACAACACAGCGGAACCCAGGCAGGACACCGCCTCTTTCTGCAGACATTTCTGCACACTGGGAGAGAGAGAGAAATCTGGGAGCAATACAAGTAACAGGGGACACAAAAATGTTTTTAACTACCCTTCATCAGAGCAGTGGATAAGACTACAATGAACCTAAGATGGACAACAGATTTCCTCTAGTTACCTGCACAGCTTGTCATCAGAAAGACCCCGAGGGTTGTGGATGGAAATGGAGGGAGGAGAGCAGGGATACTTAGGAAGAGAGAGAGATCAGTGTATAACATTGGAAGTGGCATGTCCTGAGAATGAAAGGGACAGGGCAGGGTCCTAAGGACAGGAAATTCTGAAAGCATAGGAAAAACTTTCACATGATTCAGAAACAATATTACAGGAAGTGTTGTTGCTACATGGAGGGTTGTCTCAAAACTCACATAGGACCCCTCAACTCCGGTCCTACAGTGCTACTGGGTAAGCAAGCTTTTGTTACATCCCTGCACCAATACACAAAAGTGTACACACACTGTAGGTAGCTCTCCAGGAGCAGGGAAGGCCAGTATATTTAGGCGGGTACACAAATCTTTTTTTTTTTACACAAGTAACCTAAATACATGCCCTAAGCCAGGGAATGGGGAATATTTTTGGGGGATTGCAAAGGACAAGGAAGAAGGGAATATGAGCATACCTGCAAGTCGAGAGTCAAAGTCAGGGTGAGTCGCACAAACTGAGAGAAGGAATCTTCACCCGTGGAGGGATATAGAACCAGACTCACCTCCCATCCCCTATAAGAGAGAGCAACAGAGAATGTCAATTAAACACACTTCAAAGCCCGAAGTCTATCAGCTATTCATCTAGTCTTATCTATTGTCCGGGGGAGGCTAATCAGTCATGCGCTATAGCAAAACACCCAGGGATAGAAAAGAGAGCAGAAAGAGATGTCTGTTTAAGTGTGCTCTTCAAAGAGCAGCTGGGAGGACAGGATGTTGAATACAGAGGGAACGCAACAATCAGCTGAGTATGATGCAACAGACCTGCAATATCCCTCGATTTGGCCCATCCTCGTGATGCAACATAAAACATAGCTAACCAGCACACTGCACTTCTGATACAATGGTGTGTGTGTGTGTGTGTGTGTGTGTGGTGTTTGTGTGCCTATAGTATTATAGTTTGGTCACAGATCTGTACTGTATGTGCTTAAGGTGAACCAAGTTGTTTTGTCATTTGTTGCTATGCCACACCAGCACAAACAGATCTGCAAATCAGGCTACAGCTGGTATTTATATAGATTCATGAGTCAGCAAAATCCTAAGTGAGGTCTTAGCCCAGGCCCCAGAACACCACTATCATCAAATAGAATGGCTCACCCATCATCTCTCCTGTTAATCTGCAGCTCATCCAGATAGATGGACTGGAGAACCTCAATCTCAGACAGCACACTGTAGAGAGATGTAGCCAATGTCAATGAATGATGCAACAATCTGGATGTTACAGCAGAAATGGCTTGAACTGTAACTTATTAACTTACTGCAGAGCAGGATCATTAGCTAGCTAAACCAGATGTAAAATGTAGAGCCTGCATAGCTCAGATAATCATGTGTGGCAAATTATCAAGCTAGTTATAAATGACAGCGGGGTCGTTCAACCTCAAAAAGCACAAAGGATTGACACCCACCATCTTAGATTATTCAGAAATGATTTTGTCTTAATATAATTTGATCTCTGAGAAACTAAACTAATTGATTGCACCTAAATTGTCTATTTTCATTAATAGGATTCATATAATATTCAATAAATATAGTACCGAGCACCTGATTTGGACCCAACTTTTTTCCAACAATGAGTTAGACATGAGGAATCCAAAGAAGTGGTCAAAAGCCACCCACAGACCCCCCCCCCCCCCCCATGCCAATCCCACTCCAACAATGAGCATATAGTATTAGTTCTCTATGTCTGACAAGCTGCGGTTCATCCTGTGTAATGTATTCCCAGTGAATTTGGTGATGGTTTTCAAACCCCTGTTCAGAGAAATGAGTAATTAAAGTTGTTTGGTTTATGTCCCATCCTACATCCTGATATTACCAGGTTCTGACCACTAGATGGTGCGGTTCCAGGCTTTGGTTTTGTTGTCCACTAACTTTTTTTGCATCTAATGCAAGTCAATGGTGCCTATATTTGCATTTTCATGCTTTATGTCCAAATCATCCTTAAGTATCTAAAAATAGATTGTGTAACTCAATGATGTTACTTATAGATTATTTGGATATGAAGTTCGAAAATTATCATATAGATACAGTGCCTAAAGAAAGTCTAAACCCCCTTGAACTTTTTTTCACATTTTGTTGCTTTACAAAGTGGGATTGAAATAGATTTATTGTAATTTATTGTCATTGCTCTACATAAAATACTCCATGAAGTCAAAGTGAAAAGACAATTCTACAAATTAATAAAATAGTAATAACTCAAATAGTTGTTGCATAAGTATTCACCCAAATTGTTCATACAAGCCTAAATTAGTTCAGAAGTTAAATTTTGCTTAACAAATCACATAAGTTATATGGACTCACTGTGTATGAAATAATAGGGTTTGACATGATTTTTGAATAACTACCCCTTCCTCTGTCCCCCATACATACATACAGTGGGGAGAACAAGTATTTGATACACTGACGATTTTGCAGGTTTTCCTACTTACAAAGCATGTAGAGGTCTGTAATTTTTATCATAGGTACACTTCCACTGTGAGAGACGGAATCTAAAACAAAAATCCAGAAAATCATATTGTATGATTTTTAAGTAATTAATTAGCATTTTATTGCATGACATAAGTATTTGATCACCTACCAACCAGTAAGAATTCCAGCTCTCACAGACCTGTTAGTTTTTCTTTAAGAAGCCCTCCTGTTCTCCACTCATTACCTGTATTAACTGCACCTGTTTGAACTCGTTACCTTTATAAAAGACACCTGTCCACACACTCAATCAAACAGACTCCAACCTCTCCACAATGGCCAAGACCAGAGAGCTGTGTAAGGAACTCAGGGATAAAATTGTAGACCTGCACAAGGCTGGGATGGGCTACAGGACAATAGGCAAGCAGCTTGGTGAGAAGGCAACAACTGTTGGCGCAATTATTAGAAAATGGAAGAAGTTCAAGATGACGGGCAATCACCCTCGGTCTGGGGCTCCATGCAAGATCTCACCTCGTGGGGCATCAATGATAATGAGGAAGGTGAGGGATCAGCCCAGAACTACACGGCAGGACCTGGTCAATGACCTGAAGAGAGCTGGGACCACAGTCTCAAAGAAATCCATTAGTAACACACTACGCCGTCATGGATTAAAATCCTGCAGCGCACGCAAGGTCCCCCTGCTCAAGCCAGCGCATGTCCAGGCCCGTCTGAAGTTTGCCAATGACCATCTGGATGATCCAGAGGAGGAATGGGAGAAGGTCATGTGGTCTGATGAGACAAAAATAGAGCTTTTTGGTCTAAACTCCACTCGCCGTGTTTGGAGGAAGAAGAAGGATGAGTACAACCCCAAGAACACCATCCCAACTGTGAAGCATGGAGGTGGGAACATCATTCTTTGGGGATGCTTTTCTGCAAAGGGGACAGGACGACTGCACCATATTGAGGGGAGGATGGATGGGGCCATGTATCGCGAGATCTTGGCCAACAACCTCCTTCCCTCAGTAAGAGCATTGAAGATGGGTCGTGGCTGGGTCTTACAGCATGACAACGACCCGAAACACACAGCCAGGGCAACTAAGGAGTGGCTCCGTAAGAAGCATCTCAAGGTCCTGGAGTGGCCTAGCCAGTCTCCAGACCTGAACCCAATAGAAAATCTTTGGAGGGAGCTGAAAGTCCGTATTGCCCAGCGACAGCCCCAAAACCTGAAGGATCTGGAGAAGGTCTGTATGGAGGAGTGGGCCAAAATCCCTGCTGCAGTATGTGCAAACCTGGGCAAGAACTTCAGGAAACGTATGATCTCTGTAATTGCAAACAAAGGTTTCCGTACCAAATATTAAGTTCTGCTTTTCTGATGTATCAAATACTTATGTCATGCAATAAAATGCAAATTAATTACTTAAAAATCATACAATGTGATTTTCTGGATTTTTAGATTCCGTCTCTCACAGTTGAAGTGTACCTATGATACAAATTACAGACCTCTACATGCTTTGTAAGTAGGAAAACCTGCAAAATCGGCAGTGTATCAAATACTTGTTCTCCCCACTGTACATACATACATACATACATACATCTCCCTCAGCCAAGTATTGAATTTCAAGCACAGATTCAACTAAAGACCAGGGAGCTTTTCAAAAGCCTCATAAAAAAGGGCAATGATTGGAAGATGGGTAACAATAACAACATCAGACATTGAATATATCCTTAAGCATGGTCAAGTTAATAATTATGTTGTGGATGATGTATTAAACCACCCAGACACAAAGATGCAGTCGTACTTCTGAACTGAGCTGCAGGTCAGGAAAGAAACTGCTTAGGGATGTCACCATGAAGCCATTGGTGATTTTAAAACAGCTACAGAGTTCAATGGCCGTGATGGGAGAAAACTGAGAATGGATCAACAACATTGTAGTGACTCCACTAGAGCCGCCCCCAACAAAAACAAATATTGGTCGATCAAGAGTCACCTGTTCTTTCGACCAATTGATTGGTCAAAATGTTTAAACGTGTATTTTTCCATATATAGACACACCCTATGTGTTTTATTCAAATCAACTATATTCACTGAGCTTGTCTGATGCTTTAAGCGAACTGTTTGATTAAATAATTAAGACACACAAATGTCTAGAGGGAGTCCGACCGCAATTGATTTGATTGTGCCGCCAGGCTCAGACTTGCTGCGGTGTGTTAAAAAAAACAGCGAGTGACTGTGCCTAGCACCCGTTATCTCCCCCTTTTCTCTGCTGCAGCGACAACACTGTCCGTGTTGTTGAAGCTGCAACATAATTACAACCATTTATGACTGAAAAGTTGTTACCAAAATCCCTCATCTGTTTAGGAAAAACATTCCCTATTCCCTCAACCCTTGCTCTCTTTATGTGACATGTAAGTGAAGGTGACAATAGGGCCTGACATATAGCATATCATAATCACATCAATAAATTGGTTATAACAAACTCTGAACACCTTAACACGTGACAGCAAAATGGATGCAGAGGACATGACAAATAAACTCGAAACGGTGGAATTTTTATGGTTGGTTGCACAGGCGGTAAAGAGGAAGTCAGATAGGTGGAATAAATTTGACTAGTTATGGAAAATACTGTAGATAAAGAAAAATGATGTATGGAGCAAGCACTGCGTGCATTTTAGGCCTACAGTTGAAGTCGGAAGTTTACATACACCTTAGCCAAATGCATTTAAACTCAGTTTATCACATTTCCTGACATTTAATCCTCGTAAAAATGTCCTGTCCTAGGTCAGTTAGGATCACCACTTTACTTTAAGAATGTGAAATGTCAGAATAATAGTAGAGAGAATTATTTATTTCAGCTTTTATTTCTTTCATCACATTCCCAGTGGGTCAGAAGTTTACATACACTCAATTAGTATTTGGTAGCATTGCCTTTAAATTGTTTAACTTGGGTCAAACATTTCAGGTAGCCTTCCACAAGATTCCAACAATAAGTTGGGTGAATTTTGGCCCATTCCTCCTGACAGAGCTGGTGTAACTGAGTCAGGTTTGTAAGGCCTCCTTGCTCGTACATGCTTTTTCAGTTCTGCACACAAATTTTCTATAGGATTGAGGTCAGGGCTTTGTGATTGCCACTCCAATAACTTGACTTTGTTGTCCTTAAGTCATTTTGCCACAACTTTGGAAGTATGCTTGGGGTCATTGTCCATTTGGAAGACCCATTTGTGACCAAGCTTTAACTTCCTGACTGATGTCTTGAGATGTTGCTTCAATATATCCACATAATTTTTATTCCTCATGATGCCATCTATTTTGTGAAGTGCACCAGTCCCTCCTGCAGCAAAGCACCCCCACAACATGATGCTACCACCCATGTGCTTCACGGTTGGGATGGTGTTCTTCGGCTTGCAAGCCTCCCCCTTTCCCCTCCAAACATAACAATGGTCATTACGGCCAAACAGTTCTATTTTTGTTTCATCAGACCAGAGGACATTTCTCCAAAAAGTACAATCTTTGTCCCCATGTGCAGTTGCAAACCGTAGTCTGGCTTTTTTTATGGTGGTTTTGGAGCAGTGGCTTCTTTCTTGCTGAGCGGCCTTTCAGGTTGTGTCGATATATGACTCGTTTTACTGAGGATATAAATACTTTTGTATCGGTTTCCTCCAGCATCTTCACAAGGTCCTTTGCTGTTGTTCTGGGATTGATTTGCACTTTTCAGACCAAAGTACATTCACCTCTAGGAGACAGAACGCGTCTCCTTCCTGAGCGGTATGACGGCTGCGTGGTCTCATGGTGTATATACTTGTGTGCTACTGTTTGTACAGATGAACGTGGTACCTTCAGGCGTTTGGAAATTGCTCCAAAGAATGAACCAGACTTGTGGAGGTCTACAAGTTTTTATCTGAGGTCTTGGCTGATTTCTTTTGATTTTCCCATGATGTCAAGCAAAGAGGCACTGAGGTTGAAGGTAGTCCTTGAAGTACATCCACAGATACACCTCCAATTGACTCAAATGATGTCAATTAGCCTATCAGAAGCTTCTAAAGCCATGACATCATTTTCTGGAATTTTACAAGCTGTTTAAAGGCACAGTCAACTTAGTGTATGTAAACTTCTGACCCACTGGAATTGTTATACAGTGAATTACAAGTGAAATAATGTAAACAATTGTTGGAAAAATTACTTGTGTCATTTACAAAGTAGATGTCCTAAACGACTTGCCAAAACTATAATTTGTTAACAAGAAATTTGTGGACTGGTTGAAAAACGAGTTTTAATGACTCCAACCTAAGTGTAAATAAACTTCCGACCAAACAGATTACAATATACATTTTTCTGACCGTTTGGACAATGTAAACACCAAATAAATTATAAGCGTACCAGAGAGTCTGTTGTAATGCCTTTATTACAGTAAACACTAAAAACTAGGGATGCACAATATAATGGTGAACATATTGGAATCAGACGATATTAGCTAAAAATGCCAACATCGGTATCGGCTCGATATCTAGTTTAACGCCGATGTTAAAAAACGATGTCAAAGCTACCGTGCATACCAATAAAACGTAGGTACATGACGTAATGACGCCACGTAAAATGTTGCGCTACATAGCATTCCTAACCCACACAATTTTCTGCTGTGTGGATCGAGCAGTTAACAAGTCTAGCAGGCATTTGAAAGAGTAAGAACATTTTTACGAGACAACTCAAAGTTAACGGCAAGATAATGGAATTCATTGCCCTTGACAATCAACCGTTTTCTGTCGTGGGTGATGTTGGCTTTCGCCGACTGGTCGAGCACCGGTCCACACTACCAAGTGCCCTATTTTTCAGATGTTGCCCTACTGGATTTACATAGTAATAGTGTCACTGCTACTAGCTTCACGACATACTATGGAACGCAGTTTGGGTCTTTGCGTGTCAAAAAAATACAGTAGCACTGTCAAAGCTGTACAAAAAAAGTCTGCAAACAAGCAATAACTGGCCACAGACGATGTGTTAACAATACCGCATTGGTAATAAAGCATAATCTGTTCGACCGCAACTTCTAAGGGGGTAGCTAGTTTTTGCTTGGTACCTAGCTAGCACCAATAAAACCAACCTGAAAACAATGACCAGTAGAAAGTGCAGTTATTTTCATTATTCTTAGCAATGATTCAGGAATCCTTGTGAGAGAGTATTAGCTAGGTAGCCACTTGTTGTTCGCCTATTGAAATTGAACTTCAGTTCATGAAAATAAATAGCTAGCCAGCTACTTAACTTTGTTGCCCAAAGCTAACGTTATTAGCAGCCAGCTAGCTTCATCTGTCTAGTGAGGCTGAACCGGACCAGGTTATGGGTTGTGAAGCTAGCCACAATAAGGATTAGGCACAATAGTGGAATTTGCCATTTGCCTTCAAAATAAAAGTATGTAATTGACAGTGATGCAAATCATACAAATAGTAGAATTATGCCCTACTTTTATTCTGAAGGCTAACCGCAAAGTCCACTATTGTGGCTAATCCTTATTATGCCTAGCTTCACATAGATGGTTCTGACCACTATTAATCAAATAAGAACTGTCTTATAAATTAGGGTTATTTTAGATGATGACACCTAGCTAACTATAGCTACTGAAACAGATTGTCGTGTTATTTGACATGTCAAATAGAGTTATTTGACGTGCAAAGACCCAAACGGCGTTCCATAGAAATCCTGGTTGAGAATGAAACGACTGAACAACGAAACAGCACAGCAAGTAAGTGAAAGAAATAGGTTTTGATTATGTTTTACTAGTAATGGGGACATAGGTAAATGCCAACAAAATAACTTTTTGTTCAGTGTGGTGTGTAACCTTTATTTAACTAGGCAAGTCAGTTAAGAACAAATTCTTATTTACAATTACAGCCTACCCCGGCCAATTGTGCGCCGCCCTATGGAACTCCTAATCACGGCCGGATGTGATACAGCCTGGATTCGAACAAGGGACAGTAGTGACGCCTCTTGCACTGAGATGCAATGCCTTAGACCGCTGCGTCTGTGTGTGTGTTAACTATTTAACTGTACTAGAATGCTTAAAAGGCCGCAAAAATGTTAAATATCAGTTATCGGTATCGGGGGTTTTTTGGCAAGGAAAATATCGGATATCGATAAATCACTACTAAAAACTGTCACATTCGTGAATGCAATTTCCGAAAATAAAATGGTTTAGGCCTATTTAATGCTTACGCTAACTATTCAATGGTCGCTTTTTTATTTTTAAACTAAAATGCTGGATTGCATTTCACATTATGAATGACTCATATGTTGTCTGATGACATGAATTAATTAATGACTGATTGATACAGTAGCCTATATAAGTATTGAAATATAGACCTAAATAAGTTACGGTATGAAGACTAAACACGATGCGCTCTTAGGCCTACAGCTCGATGGTGGTTTTACAAGGCTATACTAAGCCTACTAATGATAATGACATTCATTATTATGATGATAATAACAATAAGGAGATTAAGGAAAAAGGAGGGTTATTATTCTAAATCATGTCTGACAATTTGGAACAGTGTAAACACTAAATAAATTACAAATAATACCAGATTCTGGTCTAATGAAAAAAAAGTGTAACGCCTTTATTACAGCATAGCAAAAATTAAAACCGCCAAATTTGTGAAATTGTTGAGACTTGGTGCTCATGGAATCAGTAGGCTATCAACCAAACAGGCAACAGACACAATATCTGTCTTATTTCAGTTGATATATGATTGATTTATAAAGCCAGGCACATTTAATAGTTAGGCTATTGATTATTGGGCTCCCGAGTGGCGCAGCGATCTAAGGCACTGCATCTCAGTGCTAGATGCGTCACTACAGACGCTACGACGCACAATTGGCCCAGCATCATTCGGGTTTGGCCGGTGTAGGCCGTCATTGTAAATAAAAATGTGTTCTTCCCTGACCTGCCTTGTAAAAAAAATACAAAAATAAATACAAAAAATACCTAAATGACAGTTAAAATAATAAAAATACAAAGAATATTCCAAAACATGCATTGTATGCAACAAGGCAAAAAAATAATAGTGCAAAAAAATATTTTTGCCTATATGCAAAGCCTTATGTTTGGGGCAAATCCAACACATCACTGAGTAACTCAAGTTTATTTTTTTTATATAGCCCTTCGTACATCAGCTAATAATAACTGCCTCCTTATTTTCAAGCATGGTGGTGGCTGCATCATGGTAAGGGTATGCTTAACATCAGCAGAGACTGGTGAGTTTGTCAGGATGAAAAGAAATGGAGCTAAGCAAAGGCAAAATCATAGAGGTAAACATGATTCAGTCTGCTTTAACGCCAGACACTTGGACAGGAATTCACCTTTCAGCGGGACAACACCCTACACACAAAGCCAAATGAATGTTCCTGAATGGACAGTTTTGACTTATTCAGTAGTTGCTTGAAAATCTATGGCAAGACTTGAAAATTGATGTCAAGCCATGATCCAACACCTTGACAGAGCATGAACAATTTTGAAAAGAATAATGGGAAAATATTGCACAATAGAGGTGTGCAAAGCTCTTATGAGACTAACCAAGGAAGACTCACAGCTGTAATCGCTGCCAAAGTTGCATTGACTCATGGTGGTGAATACCTATCTAATCAAGGAAAAAAATATATTTTAAAAATGTAACCTTTATTTAACTAGGCAAGTCAGTTAAGAACAAATTCTTATTTACAATGACGGCCTACCGGGGAACAGTAGGTAGAACAACAGATTTTTACCTTGTCAGCTCAGGGATTCGATACAGCAACTTTTCGGTTACTGGCCCAACGCTCTAACCACTAGGCTACCTGCCGCCCGTTTTATTTTTCATTCATCTTTAAAAAATATATTATTACTTTTCTTCCGCTCTGACAGAGTATGACAATTAAACCATTTTAATTCTACTTTGTAACAAAATAAAATATGAAGAAATCAAAGGGGGTGTAGACTTTCTATTAAGCACTGTACCATTGACTTGCATTGGATTTGTGTCACAAATGCTAAAACGTTAGCATTTGAAACAGTGGCCAGGTAAACAAAACCAAAGCATGGGTTGCTGTCATATCTTGTCCATAAACCACTTACAGGGTAAGGAAACAAATTTCGTGATTTTGGTTAACTATCCCTTTAATATTGAGGGGCTGTTCTTTTTTGATCACCTCCTAGCAGGAACAACACTGTTTAGTGGTCAGAACCTTGTAATTTCAGAATGTAGGATAGGACATAAACCTAACAACTTCAATGACTAATTTCTATGAAGGGGGGGGGGGGGGGGGGGGGGGGGGGGGGGGGGGGGGGGGAATCAACAAATTAGATGAGAATCCATTACATAAGACAAAGAAACAATAATCAGAGCCGCAGCTTCATACTACTTGTCACACTCCTTCTTGTGGTGGGTTTGGTGCGAGGGGTCCATGGCTGGCGTTTTACCATTTCCTTGTATTCTTCATGCCTTACTCAATGTTATAAAAAAGTTTGGTCAAAATCAGAGTGTTAGGTACTATATTTATTGGGTATTATGAATTCTATACATTTAAATTGCCAATTTGGGTGTAATCAATTCGCTTATTAATTTATCAGAGATCAAATTACATTTCATCAAAATAACGTGTCAAAAATGCTAATGTTATAGGTTTCTAACTATGGAAATTATTTCAGAACAATCTGAGATGGTTGGTGTCATGGTTTGCTGAAATGCCATGGAACGACCCAGCACTGAACCATAATCTGGCTTTACAGGAGACGTTGAACATGGAAAATCTCCTGCCACGTTCAACGTCTCCTTTAAAGCCAGATTCTGGTTCAATCAGATATAAACTTCGTGTATTTTCCTATATGTATGTCAGCTAACTAGCATTGTATGTAATATCTTTAGTAAATTACAATGTTGAACAAACAGCTTGCTTGCAAGATTATGCTTGGCTGCATCATCCCCTGCACCCAGCTGTGTTGTTGGTTAATTTGGGTGTAGCTAACGTTAGTAAACTAGCTGCTGGAGCTAGCAAGCTAGCGACCCATAGCTAGCTAACCACAATCTACAACGTACATATCATTTGAAGATACATTTAAGTAAATGGTATTGAATATGAATTAACGTATTATACAGGCATTTGACACATTTTCTCCACCTACACGCTCTCATCAACAAACTCACTCGCTTTCAGCGGCCATCTTCGTTCCACCGACCGGTGTTGTGCCCGAAAATCTCCCCCTCCCCACCTTGTAATTTCTTTAATTTTGTGGCTAGTCAAATACTTTCTATAGAACAACATGTATGTGTGTTATATTAAACATAGAGGGAGTAAAACGTTGGCAAGCAATACATATTTCAGAACAACTATGGCTGAATTATTATCCTTACACTTTCAAAAATACTAGTCGAATAAGACATGGGAGAGATGACGAATTTTGGCAAAGATATTTATTTATAGACTAATACAAATCAGTAGCGGATTTATGTACGGGCGACATGGGCGGCGGCACGGGGCGCCATCGGATGCGGGCGCTATACAAGCTAGAACCGCCACATACACTTGAAACAAATAGCCAAACCGAAAACTGAGTGAAGAGCAGAAATCCCAACTGGCAGGCAAGTCGCAGCAATGAAGAACGCGAAGGGAAGGAGAATTCTAGCAGGGGGGAGATTTTCAGCACAACGCCTGTTCTACTTCGTCTATGGTATATTGGCGATCGCACAATTTAATGTGCATCCTGCCAACTACTATGCGGGATGGAAACAGGATTACCAAAAATGGAACTAAATACCCCTGCATACCCCTGCAAAAAACAACAAAATGACCAAAACATTTATAATTTAACTAAACTAAATCAAACAACTTTTCTGTTCAAAATAAATAAAACAGATCTGATCACTACACAGGCTCAAGGGGAACCTGGGAGGGCGGGTCTTCCGGCGCCAGTACCCCTTGCAAGTCTTCAGATGTAAAATCCTTAAGTCCCAAAAACGTTTTTGCTGCAGCCACAAAAAATGTCCAGTTTCTCAGACTTCTTTGACACTTGTGCCGTACAGTTTATAACTGTGGTAATGAACGCCACAAAATCCACTTTTGTAACACACGGGTGTCTTTTGACTGGCAGCAAACATTTATTACAGGCTGTGGTGCATCCACTACCATATCTTCACTAGCATCACTTGTTTTCTCAATTATTTTAATCGCCTCTGCATAGGAGATTCGATTGACTGCTCTAACTTTTGCCACCCCAATCTCCTTCACCCTTACAGGGCACTCCAGGAACTCGGGATCCTGATTCCTACCACAATTGCAACACCGTCGTCCTTCTACACACCGTTCAATATACTCTGTCCATCTGCGCACACTTGAAACATGGCCAAATCCTTTAAAATTCTTACACTGCAGTGGTTTGGGGACGAAAGCTCTTACGGTATACCTTTTATAACCAAGCTTCACATGCGTAGGTATTTGCTCTTAGTCAAAAAACAAAAGGACCTACAGACTTTCTTCTTTTTCTCCAATTACCTAACGGGTCAGACGCCGGGCACCAACCACACCAGGAATTCTCTTCAGGTATTCAACCTGAACATCAGTCGTCACCCCTGAGATGACTCCTTTGATGGGAGGGACGACTCTCTTCTATGATATAATGGTGTTCACAACAATTGTATTTCATCACCTACTGTGCAGGTGGATAATAAGGATCCCAAAAATGAAGACCAAAAAATATGGGTAAAAAATATATCAATATCATACAAACTATCAAAAAATAAATTAACTAAACAAAATCAACGTGCTTTTCTGTTAAAAAAAAAAGAAAGAATTCTAATCAGGTTCCTACACAGGCTCAGAAGACTCCTGTGAGGGTGGGACATTTCCTAGCGACAATAGTCCTTGCAGTGCTTCTGCCGTAAAGTCTTGGAACCCCAAAAACTTCTCGGCTGCAGATATAATGATATCCAGCTTCTTGGACTGCTTAGACACTGCCGCTGAAAAACATCACCACAGCATGATGCTGCCACCACCATGGTTCGGGCTAGGCCACTTAGTACATGTTGACTGCATGATCTTTACAAATATCATGTGATCAAAGGTCATCAAGTTTTGACTGCAAATTATGGATGTACTGACAAGATACATGCCTTTCCGCCCTAACAATGGGAGTCGTTGTCCACAAAGCGGCATGGCGGCCTGTCTAGCTCCCGCCTATCCTTTCTTATATCAGTACACTCATAACAACTTTACGAATTTACGCATTACAAAACTTCTATTAGATCAAATAAACCTCATGTAGTAAATATGCCATACTTTTTTTCTGTTGACCAAATTCAACACTCTCTCATTGACCTCCATAAAAAAACTCCTTGCTTGGTGGGCGAAACAATGAAAAGGGAGACAGATTTTCCGCTGAGTTCAGCCTCTCTCTTCCTCTTCCTCTCTGCTGCAGTATGTTTCTAAAGTTGCTCTTCACCAATTGTCACGTCCTGACCATAGAAAGCCTGTATTTTCTATGGTAGAGTAGGTCAGGGCGTGACTAGGGGTGTTTAGTCTAGTTTATTATTTCTACGTGGGGTTCTAGGTTTATTTTTCTATGTTGGTGTTTGTGTATGATTCCCAATTAGAGGCAGCTGGTAATCGTTGTCTCTAATTGGGGATCATACTTAAGTTGCATTTTTTCCACCTGTGGGTTATGGGATATTGTTTATGTTTAGTTGCCTGTTCGCACTGAATTGTCGTCACGGTTTGTTTATTCTTTATTTGTTTTTGTATTTACTTAAGTTTCACTTTCATTAAAGTATGTGGAACTCAACATATGCTGCACCTTGGTCCGACCTTCATTATTATGAACGACGTGACACCAACTTCATCGTGTAGGGGTTCCAAGAAGATGGCGGCGAGTGCAGATGTGATTTTATCTTGCTCTGAATAACCTTAACTTTTATCCCTCTCAAATGTAACAAAACTTGATTTATAGTAAACACAACAGAGAACAACGCTCAGTAGACCGCTAACTTGATCTGAAACTTGGCAAAATGGAAGAAAAAAATGTGTGAAACAGCAAAGGAAGAAGGCAGTTGCTAACTGACCACTCATACACTGGAGAGAAACAGCCACCTGACTCCTCAGGAGAAGAAATGGAGAAATCTGGACATTCTGTTGATTCAGAAACTAGTCATATGATATGTGCATTTGTATTTTTTAAATTTGTGTAATCCCTCTAGCTGTTCTATTTTTTGTGTTTTGCATGTTAATGTTTAATAAAACATGTATAACACAAATAACATTTTTTTTAAAGAAAAATCTAAAAGAAAACCAACTTCATCCGGCAGCTATAGCCTGCATTGTGAGTGCATAAGCCTACAGTACTGTAGGTCTCATGAGTAGTAGCCTACAACTGCAAAGGTTTTTTTAGGACATTACATTTACTGATGCCCAGGACATTATACACTGCAAAAAAATATTAACGAACAATGTAAAGTATTGGCCCCATGTTTCATGAGCTGAAATAAAATGTTCCATACGCACAAAAAGCTTATTCCTCTAGAATTTTGTGCACAAATTTGTTTACATCCTTGTTAGTGAGCATTGCTCCTTTGCCAAGATACAGGTGCACCTTGTGCTGGGGACAATAAAATGCCACTTCAAAATGTGCAGTTTTGTCACAGAACACCACAGATGTCTCAAGTTTTGAGGGAGCCTGCAACTTGCATGGTGACTGCAGGAATGTTCACCAGAGCTGTTGCCATAACCCGCCTCCAATGTCGTTTTACAGAATTTGGTAGTACGTCCAACTGGCCTCACAACTACAGACCATGTGTAACTCCACCAGCCTAGGACCTCCACATCCGGCTTCTTCACGTGCGGGATCGTTTGAGACCAGCCACCCAGACAGCTGATGAAACTGGGTTTGCACAACCGAAGAATTTCTATACAAACTTTTAGGAAACCGTTCAAGGGAAGCTCATCTGTGTGCTCATCGTCCTCACCAGGGTCTTGACCTGACTGGAGTTCTGCGTCGTAACCGACTACTTGTGGGCAAATGCTCACCTTCGATGGCCACTAGCACGCTGGAGAAGTGTGCTCTACACTGATTAATTCCAGTTTCAACTGTACCGGGCAGATTCATGACGTTGTGTGGGCAAGCCGTTTGCTGCCCCATTGTGGCAGTGGGGTTATGGTATGGGCAGGCATAAGCTACGGACAACAAACACAAATGCATTTTATCGATGGCAATTTGAATGCACAGAGATACCATGATGCCATCACCTCATGTTTCAGCATGAAAATGAACAGCCCCATTGAGCACGTTTGGGATGCTCTGGATCAACGTGTACGACAGCGTGTTTCAGTTCCCGCCAATATTCAGCAACTTCGCACAGCCATTGAAGAGGAGTGGGACAACATTTCACAGGTCACAATCAAGAGCCTGATAAACTCTATGTGAAGGGGATGTGTTGTGCTGCATGAGGTAAATGGTGGTCACACCAGATACTGACTGGTATTCTGTTCCATGCCTCTACATTTTTTTAAAGGTATCTGTGACCAACAGATGCATATCTGTATTCCCAGTCATGTGAAATACATAGATTATGGCCTAATGCAATTATTTCAATTGACTGATTTCCTTATATGAACCGTAACTCAGTAAAGTCTTTGAAATTGTTGCATGATGCGTTTATATTTTTGTTCAGTGTAGTTACAGTTAACGATCTAGTTAATGTGTTTTGAGTTTTCCACATCCTCTTCCCCAAATTAATTAGCCTATGATATTAGATCCATATAAAGATGTATGTAATTCATCTTCACTCAAAAAATATATATCTGGTTAATTCTGGTCCTATTTTGACAGTAAAATAGCAACTATAGTCTAATTGTCAATCCAAAATTACTTTCTAAGATAATTACTCATGATTTGAGTCTGACTAAATCATGGGCTGGTGCAACCAACTGTAAAAGTTAGTGGGACAAGTGACACCAGGGGGAAATGTAGAGCCCTGTAATAGTAATGAACACTTATAGTGGGTGTTGATTCAGGGGAACACATATGACAGGCACTAATTTGCAATATAGCCTAAGTCATTAGCTTGGCTTTTATAACGTATAAGGCTTAAGCAGACAGAGAACAAGAAGCACAGAGTGACAGCAGAGAAGATGCTGAGACAGATCGACAGCACAACAGGGAGGCAAACAAAATGGCTAGAGCAGAGGCACAGTTAAAGTGGTGAGTTGTATCTCGTGGTGCTTTTACATATTGTATTTGTTTTAAACATGGGCTGGTTAAAAAAAGAGGAGGACCATGTCTCATCAGTCACTGGTACAGAAATGGTTGAGAAACGCTGTACTGTACTGCCGATGTTGTGTCAGCACTTCTGCCTGTGTCTAAGTAGGGTGTATATGGGGGGTGAGTTGGCGGCACTCGCAGTGATGTGGGCTGGTGTGGGTAAAATGCCAGTCCGCCCTAGCCCAATTTACTAGTATGGCTATCTCTGGCCTCTCCATGCTCGCAAAACCTTCGTAGCAGGTTAGGAGAGCGTTTTCACTTACACAAACCCTTTTCCTAACCTTAACCTCCGTCTCCAAACCTGCATGTTAATTCTCCTAACCTGCTGCATAAAAGTCATTTCCGTACCAAAGTGGAGTGAAGAGTGTTTCTCAAACCGCTTGAGCAGCATTCAAGATAATTGAGTAAATAGTTACTGAACATTGGTGTTACAGAGGCACAAAATGCATAGTTGTGTAAAAAAAGAAACCAATTACCATAGTCTTGCATTACAATAGATCTGTCTATTTTGCATCACCTATGGTTTTGCAAATAAACTACTGGTATAGTAGCCCAAAGGCCTGCAGACGGTGATATTGAGTCGTTTCATCTTACCGTCCATAGGGAATGTATTCAGGCTGCAAAAGTGTCGACTACCCTCCATAACTCGATTTAATGGTGATAAGGCGGGGGAAAAAACAGAAAATATGCGTACTTTCTTCATGAAACAGAATTTTCCACCTCCATTCAAGGGTGGCTAATGCTACTTCCTGACACTGTGTACACCATTCAGACCAAGAGTAAATAACAGACTGCTGCAACTTGATTGGCTGAACGTGATACGCAACATCCGGGACTAGCATTTAGCCACTCTAATATGGTGGTGGAAAATGGTGTTTCATAAAGTATGCATATTTCCTGTGTTGCCATTACATTGAGTTAATGTCCACGGGGGAGACAAGTGTAGAGCCGGCTGCATTCATACCCTTTGGACAGTGAGATGAAACGACTCAATATCGCCATCTGCCGGCCTGGTATAGTGTATGTTGATGTCTTAAATACATTAAGTTTGGAGCATAGGTTTGGAGATACCAAAGTAATAATACATTTATCTTTCTGGAGCTAAGCCTCTCCCATGGAATATATGGGCCCTTTAAAAACAAATTCAAAGTGTTGTGATATTGGACATAACCCAAGTTTGTCTTTACATGGTTTTATGCCTTTTACATTTTTTCCCGTAAGTAGGCAAGTGCCCTAATTGTCAACATTGAAGCACTGGCACAAACGGACTTTAAGGGATGGATATACTAGACAATGTGTATCATACACACTTGGGAATCTTGTGTTAATTTACCACAAAAAAAGGTAAACAAGAGGGTAATGGGGTTCAGCATTGAAATACTGAATAGGTTTTAGTAATGCTATATTGCATATAAAAAGGCACACACAGTTTGACTTTATTGCTCACTGTTTATTTAGACGTTATATTTGTCACATGACAGTCTTTTTCATTACAAATAAGACATATGCATCACACTCTAATCACTTTTGAAGTCATTAGTGTATTTCCTAAATTAAGGGTTTTAATAACAGTTTGGCACGATGGGGATCCAGTTTCCTTTTTAATGATAAAATGACATTAATATACATTCATAAAAAATAACTGCTAGGGTAAAAATTCGGCACGTAACAGTGGTTCTCTGTCCTTAACCTCGTGTAATCTTGTCTCAGTGCAATGTCAACATGTAATGTCCTGGCTCTTTCACATGAGCGCAGACAGACTTTGGATGCTCGACTCTCCATTGGTCTGTCCTGTTCTTAGAAAATCTCCACTCTTTCTCCCTCAGCAACACTTCTTCCCCCTCTTCCTCCTCTCTCTGTGTCTGTGAGAGTTGATGTCAACCGTTTCCTTCTCTCGTTCCCGCTCCCTCTCTGCACGACTCTGACTCTGCTTCTTTGTCCGAAGGACCATGTGAGTGAAAGCCATAAACATCTGAGGGAAGGAGATGGGAAGAAAGAGAGGGGAGGAGCGGGAGAGGTAGAAGGCAAAGGAGCGAGACAGGGCAATGACTGTAAAATGCATACACACCCTGATACATACGGTTATGTTGGAGTCATTAAAACTCGTTTTTGAACCACTCCACAAATGTCCTGTTAACAAACTATAATTTTGGCAAGTTGGTTAGGACATCTACTTTGTGCATGACAAGTAATTTTTCCAACAATTGTTTAGAGACAGATTATTTCACTGTATCACAATTCCAGTGGGTCAGAAGTTTACATACACTAAATTAAGTGCCTTTAAACAGCTTGGAAAATTCCAGAAAATAATGTCATGGCTTTAGAAGCATCTAATAGGCTAATTGACATCCTTTGAGTCAATTGGAGGTGGATGTTTTTCAAGGCCTACCTTCAAACTCAGTGCCTCTTTGCTTGACATCATGGGAAAATCAAAAGAAATCAGCCAAGACCTCAGGAAAAAAAATTGTAGACCTCCACAAGTCATATTGTAGACCTCCACAAGTCTGGTTCATCCTTGGGAGCAATTTCCAAACGCCTGAAGGTACCACGTTCATCTGTACAAACAATAGTACGCAAGTATAAACACCATGGGACCACGCAGACGTCATACCGCTCAGGGAGGAGACGCGTTCTGTCTCCTAGAGATTAATGTACTTTGGTGCGAAAAGTGCAAATCAATCCCAGAACAACAGCAAAGGACCTTGTGAAGATGCTGGAGGAAACAGGTACAAAAGTATCTATGTCCACAGTAAAACGAGTCCTATATCGACATAACCTGAAAGGCCGCTCAGCAAGGAAGAAGACACTGCTCCAAAACCACCATAAAAAAGCCAGACTACGGTTTGCAACTGCACATTGGGACAAAGATCGTACTTTTTGGAGAAATGTCCTCTGGTCTGATGAATCAAAAATAGAACTGTTTGGCCATAATGACCATCGTTATGTTTGGAGGAAAAGGGAGGAAGCTTGCAAGCCGAAGAACACCATCCCAACCGTGAAGCACAGGGGTGGCAGCATCATGTTGTGGGGGTGCTTTGCTACAGGAGGGACTTGTGCACTTCACAAAATAGATGGCATCACAAGGAAGGAAAGTTATGTGGATATATTGAAGCAACATCTCAAGACATCACTCAGGAAGTTAATGCTTGGCAGCAAATGGGTCTTCCAAATGGACAATGACCCCAAGCATACTTCCAAAGTTTTGGCAAAATGGCTTAAGGACAACAAAGTCAAGTTATTGGAGTGGCCATCACAAAGCCCTGACCTCAAGCCTATAGAAAATCTGTGGGCAGAACTGAAAAAGTGTGTGCGAGCAAGGAGGCCTACAAACCTGACTCAGTTACACCAGCTCTGTCAGGAGGAATGGGCCAAAATTCACCCAACGTATTGTGGGAAGGTTGTGGAAGGCTACCCGAAAACGTTTGAACCAAGTTAAACAATTTAAAAGGCAATGCTACCAAATACTAATTGAGTGTATGTAAACTTCTGACCCACTGGGAATGTGATGAAAAAAATAAAATCTGAAATAAATCATTCTCTCTACTATTATTCTGACATTTCACATTCTTAAAGTAAAGTGGTGATCCTAACTGACCTAAGACAGGGAATTTTTACGAGGATTAAATGTCAGGAATTGTGAAAAACTGAGTTTAAATGTATTTGGCTAATGTGTATGCACACTTCCGACTTCAACTGTACCAGTACACACGGAAGTGCTATTCCTTGGAAAAGGAGTGGCCGCCATGACTAAGGTGAAATAAGATAACCGTTTTAGAGATATGAGAGATGACCATAGTCACACTTCTTATAACACCACAGCCCATAATTCCCTGTGAGAGACATATCAAGTCTCAAGCTGAGCTTTCCCAAAAACATCCGGGATATTTGAGGCTTAATTTTATTTTTGACGGAGCTGACTATTTTTATTTTACTATTATTACTAGGAGGAAGTGAATGAGTACACCCTGGGTTTAGAACATGGCTGCTAGGCTCACCTCTTCCACATTGATATTTTCTTTGGCACTCGTCTCAAATACCCGGACGCCCACCGACTCCCCGAAACGCATTGCATCATGGGAGTCCACCTGCTTCTTTGAGGGGTCGTCATTCTTGTTCCCCACTGAGGGAGGGCGAGAGAGAGAGGTGGGGATGAATGAAAGATGTTGTTTTGGACAGCACAGTACACTACATGACCAAAAGTATGTGGACACCTGCACGTCAAATATCTCATTACAAAATCATGCCAAATCTGCTATAACAGCCTCCACTCTTCTGGGAAGTCTTTCCACTAGATGTTGGAATATTGCTGCGGGGACTTGCTTCCATTCAGCCACAATAGCATTAGTGAGGTCGGGCACTGATGTTGGGCGATTAGGCCTGGCTCGCAGTTGGTGTTCCAATTCATCCCAAAGGTTTTCTATGGGGTTGAGGTCAGGGCTCTGTGCAGGCCAGTCAAGTTCTTCCACACCAATCTCGACAAACCATTTCTGTATGTACCTAGCTTTGTGCACGGGGGAATTGTCATGATGAAACAGGAAAGGGCCTTCCCCAAACTGTTGCCACAAAGTTGGAAGCACAGAATCGTCTAGAATGTCATTGTATGCTGTAGCATTAAGATCTCATTTCACTGGAACTAAGGGGCCTAGCCCAAACCATGAAAAACAGCCCCAGACCATTATTCCTCCTCCACCAAACTTTACAGTTTGCACTATGCATTGGGGCAGGTAGCGTTATCCTGGCATCCCCCAAACCCAGATTCGTCTGTCGGACTACCAGATGGTGAAGCGTAATTCAGCACTCCAGAGAACGAGTTTCAACTGCTCCACAGTCCAATGGTGGCGAGCTTTACACCACTTGGCATTGCACATCGTGATCTTAGGCTTGTGTGTGGCTGCACGGCCATGGAAACACATTTCATGAAGCTCCCGACGAACAGTTATTCTGCTGACGTTGCTTCCAGAGGCAATTTGGAACTCGGTAGTGAGTGTTGCAACCGAGGACAGATGATTTTTACGGGGTCCAGAACTTGGTGGTCGCATTCTGTGAGCTTGTGTGGCCTACCACTTCGCGGCTGAGCCGTTGTTGCTCCTAGACGTTTCTACTTCACAATAACAGCACTTACAGTTGACCGGGGCAGCTCTAGCAGGGCAGAAATTTGACGAAGTGACTTGTTGGAAAGGTGGCATCCTATGATGGTGCCACATTGAAAGTCACTGAGCACTTCAGTAAGGCCATTCTACTGCCAAGGTTTGTCTATGGAGATTGCATGGCTGTGTGCTCAATGTTATACACCTGTCAGCAATGGGTGTGGCTGAAATAGCCGAATCCACTAATTTGAAAGGGTGTCCACATATTTTTGGGATATATAGTGTGTGTCTATCAGTTCACAATCAGCCATAGCATTAACACACTGGACTGGAAGTCAAAAGTCATTCCTCAGTGATTTTCCTCCTTACTAATTTTCTATCCATTCGTCCAATCTACTCTATCTTGCCATCTACTTTACTCTTCATCCATCCATCATCTCAGCACACCAAACTCACCTAGGATCTTACAGACGTTGTCACAGTTCTGAGTGATCTCATTAAGCCACCTCTTCACATTCACAAACGACTCTGGGTTGGTGACGTCATAAACAATAATCACACCGTGGGTATTTCTGTAATACCTGGTAGGAGAAACAGGGAGAAAGGGGAAAATAGCAAAGGACTGTAAAGAGTACTGTATAAAACAGGAAATCGCTACATTGTTTTTCGGGAGATAGTTATTGTTGGTTGGCTGGCTGGCACTCTGCCCAGGCTGGTATCAATTAGAGGTCGACCGATTATGATTTTTCAACGCCGATACCGATTATTGGAGGACCCCAAAAAAGCTGATACCGATTAGTCGGACGATTTTTATATATGTAATAATGACATATACAACAATACTGAATGAACAATGAACACTTGTATTTTAACTTAATACATAAATAAAATCTATTTAGTCTCAAATAAATAATGAAACATGCTCAATTTTGTTTAATTAATGCAAAAACTCAGTGTTGGAGAAGAAAGTAAAATTGCAATATGTGCCATGTAAAAAAGCAAAAGTTTAAGTTCCTTGCTCAGAACATATGAAAGCTGGTGGTTCAATATTCCCAGTTAAGGAGTTTTAGGTTGTAGTTATTATAGGAATTATGACGCGTCGACTATTTCTCTCTATACCATTTGTATTTCATATACCTAAGACTATTGGATATTCTAATAGGCACTTTAGTATTGCCAGCCTAATCTCAGGAGTTGATAGGCTTGCAGTCATAAACAGCGCTGTGTTTCAAGCATTGCTAAGAGCTGCTGTCAAACACAGCACAGTTTGAATGAATGCTTATGAACCTGCTGCTGCCTACCACCGCTCAATCAAATATCAAATCATAGACTTAATTATAATAAACACAGAAATACGAGCCTTAGGTCATTAACATGGTCGAATCCGGAAACTATCATTTCGAAAACAAAACGTTTATTCTTTCAGTGAAATAAGGAACCGTTCCTAATGGGTGCCAACCCAAAGTCTAAATATTGCTGTCACATTAAACAACCTTCAATGTTATGTCATAATTATGTAAAATTCTGGCAAATTAGTTCGCAACGAGCCAGGCGGCCCAAACTGTTGCATATACCCTGACTCTGCGTGCAATGAACGCAAGAGAAGTGACACAATTTCCCTAGTTAATATTGCCTGCTAACATGAATTTATTTTAACTAAATATGCAGGTTTAAAAAAAATACTTCTGTGTATCGATTTTAAGAAAGGCATTGATGTTTATGGTTAGGTACATTCATGCAACGATTGTGCTTTTTTCGTGAATGCACTTTTGTTAAAACATAACCCATTTGGTGAAGCAGGCTGTGATTCGATGATAAATTAACAGGCACTGCATTGACTAAATGCAACGCAGGACAAGCTAGTTAACCTAGTAATATCAACCATGTGTAGTGATTATGTTAAGATTGATTGTTTTTTATAAGATAAGTTAAATGCTAGCTAGCAACTTACCTTGGTTCCTTGCTGCACTCGCGTAACAGGTGATCATCCTGCCACACAGTTTCCTCGTGGAATGCAATGTAATCGGCCATAATCGGCGTAACAAAAATGCAGATTACCGAATGTTAAGAAAACTTGAAAAATCGGCCCTAATTAATCGGCCATGCCGATTAATCGTCGACCTCTAGTATTAATAGCACTTAACTGAGTTAATGACTAAGCTAAAGACCCTGGGACTAAACACCTCCCTCTGCAACTGGATCCTGGGCTTCCTGACAGGCCGCCCCCAGGCGGTAAGGGTAGGCAACAACACGTTTGTCACGCTGATCCTCAACACTGGGGCCCCTCAGGGGTGTGTACTTAGACCCCTCCTGTACTCCCTGTTCACCCACAACTGCGTGGCCAAACACGACTCCAACACCATCATCAAGTTCTGACGACAACAGTGGTAGGCCTGATCACCGACAACAATGAGACAGCCTATAGGGAGGAGGTCAGAGAACTGGCAGTGGGGTGCCAAGACAACCTCCTCTCCCTCAATGTGAGCAAGACAAAGGAGCTCATCGTGGACTACAGGAAAAGGCGGTCCAAACAGACCCCTATTCTCATCAACTGGGCTGTAGTAGAGCAGGTCGAGAGTTTCAAGTTCCTTGGTGTCCACATCACCAAAGAACTATCATGGTCCAAACACACCAAGACAGTCATGAAGAGGGCACAACAAAACATTTTCCCCCTCAAGAGACTGAAAAGATTTGGCATGGGTCCCCAGATCCTCAAAAAGTTATACAACTGCACCCTCGAGAGCATCCTGACTGGTTGCATAACCACCTGGTATGGCAACTGCTCGGCATCTGACAGTAAGGCGCTACAGAGTGTAGTGCGTACGGCCCAGTGGAGGAAAGCCCATAAAATTGTCAGAGACTCCAGTCACTCAAGTCATGGACTGTTCTCTCTGCTACTGCACGGCAAGCGGTACCAGAGAGCCAAATATAGGACCAAAAAGCTCCTTAACAGCTTCTACCCCCAAGCCATAAGAATGCTGAATAATTAATCAAATGGCCACCGGACTATTTACATTGACCCCCCCATTTGTTTTGTACACTGCTGCTACTCACTGTTTATTGTCTATTCATAGTCACTTCACCCCTACCTACATGTACAAATTACCTCAACCAACCTGTACCCTCGCACATTGACTCTGTACCGGTACCCCCTGTATATAGCCTCGTTATTATTACTTTTTACTTTAGTTAATTTGGTAAATATTTTCTTAACTCGTCTTGAACTGCACTGTTGGTTAACTTCTTTGATATAGGGGGCAGCATTTTCACTTTTGGATGAATTGCGTGCCCATAGTGAAATGCCTCCTACTCTGTCCCAGATGCTAATATATGCATACTATTATTACTATTGGATAGAAAACACTCTGAAGTTTCTAAAACTGTTTGAATGATGTCTGTGAGTATAACAGAACTCATATGGCAGGCAAAAACCTGAGAAAAAATCCAAACAAGAAGTGAGAATTCTGAGAAGGGTCGATGTTAAAGTAATCGCCTATTCAATTCCCTGTAATATATGGATCTGTTTGCACTTCCTACGCCTTCCACTAGATGTCAACAGTCTGTAGAACGCTGAATGAAGCCTCTAGTGTGATGTGGGACCGGATGGGAGGTGTTTCAGTCACTGGTCTGGCAGATTGCCAGTTCTTGCTCACACGCTTTCCTCATGATATCGCCTTGCGTTCCATTACTTATACAGACATGAAGAAATGCTCCGGTTGGAACGTTATTGGATATATATGATAACAACATCCTGAAGATTGATTCTCTACTAAGTTTGACAAGTTTATTCGACTTGTGATATAACTTTTTGAAGTTTTCGTCCGACGTTTGCCTGCATCTGCACGAGCACTTGGACACGCAAAAGTAGCTAAGTAGCAAAAGTAGCTAATTGGACATAAGTAATGCACATTATCGAACAAAATAACGATTTATTGTGGAACTAGGATTCCTGGCAGTGCATTCTGATGAACATAATCAAAGGTAAGGGAATATTTATGATGTAATTTTGTATTTCTGTTGACTCCAACATGGCGGAGAAATGTTGTTAAATCTGAGCGCTGTCTCAGATTATAGCATGGTGTGCTTTTAAAAAAATCTGACACAGCGGTTGCATTAAGAACAAGTGTATCTTTAATTCTGTGTAAAACATGTATCTTTCATCAAAGTTTATGATGAGTATTTCTGTTATTTGACGTGGCTCTCTGCAATTACTCCGGATATTTTAGAGGCATTTCTGAACATGGCGCCAATGTAAACCGAGATTTGTGGATATAAATATGCACATTATCGAACAAAACATAAATGTATTGTGTAACATGATGTCCTATGAGTGTCATCTGATGAAGATCATCAAAGGTTAGTGATTAATTTTATCTCTATTTCTGCTTTTTGATACTACTATCTTTTGCTAGGAAAATGGCTGTTTTTCTGTGGCTATGTACTGAGCTAACATAATTGTTTGGTGTGCTTTCCCCGTAAATCCTTTTTGAAATCAGACATGTTGGCTGGATTCACATGTGTAGCTTTAATTTGGTGTCTTTCATGTGTGATTTCATGAAAGATTGATTTTTATAGTAATATATTTGAATTTGGCGCGCTACATTTTTTCTGGATTTTGGCCAAGTGGGACGCTACCGTCCCACCTATCCCAGAGAAGTTAAGGGCTTGTAAGTAAGCATTTCACGGTAAGGTCTTCACTTGTTGTATTCGGCGCATGTGACAAATAAAGTCTCATTGATTTGACTATAAAACTGAAAAAATCTGAAATTAAATCTTACAGTAACCAACTGTGGTGATAAACAGTGTTGATATATTGACGTACAGTCGTGGCCAAAAGTTGAGAATGACACAAATATTAATTTTCACAGTCTGCTGCCTCAGTTTGCCATCATACAATTTGCATATACTCCTGAATGTTATGAAGAGTGATCAGATGAATTGCAATTAATTGCAAAGTCCCTCTTTGCCATGCAAATGAACTGAATCCCCCAAAAAACATTTCCACTGCATTTCAGCCCTGCCACAAAAGGACCAGCTGACATGTCAGTGATTCTTTCGTTGACACAGGTGTGAGTGTTGACGAGGACAAAGCTGAAGATCACTCTGTCATGCTGATTGAGTTCGAATAACAGACTGGAAGCTTCAAAAGGAGGGTGATGCTTGGAATCATTGTTCTTCCTCTGTCAACCATGGTTACCTGCAAGGAAACACGTGCCGTCATCATTGCTTTGCACATAAAGGACTTCACAGGCAAGGATATTGCTGCTAGTAAGTTTGCACCTAAATCAAACATTTATCGGATCATCAAGAACTTCAAGGAGAGCGGTTCAATTGTTGTGAAGAAGGCTTCAGGGCGCCCAAGAAAGTCCAGCAAGCGCCAGGACCGTCTCCTAAAGTTGATTCAGCTGCGGGATCGGGGCACCACCAGTACAGAGCTTGCTCAGGAATGGCAGCAGGCAGGTGTGAGTACATCTACACGCACAGTGTAGAGAAGACTTTTGGAGGATGGCCTGGTGTCAAGAAGAGCAGCAAAGAAGCCACTTCTCTCCAGGAAAAACATCAGGGACAGACTGATATTCTGCCAAATTACAGGGATAGGACTGCTGAGGACTGGGGTAAAGTCCATAGCCAGGAAATTCCCGACATTAATCCCATTGAAAACTTGTTGTCAATCCTCAAGAGGCGGGTGGACAAACAAAACCCCACAAATTCTGACAAACTCCCAGCATTGATTATGCAAGTATGGGCTGCCATCAGTCAGGATGTGGCTCAGAAGTTAATTGACAGCATGCCAGGGCAGATTGCAGAGGTCTTGAAAAAGAAGGGTCAACACTGCAAATATTGACTCTTTGCATCAACTTCATGTAATTGTCAATAAAAGCCTTTGACACTTATGAAATGCTTGTAATTATACTTCAGTATTCCATAGTAACATCTGACAAAAATATCTAAAGACACTGAAGCAGCAAACTTTGTGGAAATTAATATTTGTGTCATTCTCAAAACTTTTGGCCACGACTGTATAGCTTCTATACGTGTAGATAGATCATTGATATAGATGATAGATTACGTTGAAGTGATGGTCCTGAAGCGTTCCTGGCCCGCCGTGTCCCAGATCTGCAGTTTCACTCGCTCCCCGTCTATGTCCACTGTACGGATCTTAAAGTCCACACCAATTGTAGTGATGTAGCTGCCTGCAGGCCAAAGCAGAGAGGTTAGAAACACACATGCACACACCACATGCTAGGCACACATTCACAATCTTGAAAAAAAATATAGAAAACACAGTTCCTAACCACTCACACATTCATATCGTTTAATAGTATATACTGACCAAATAGAGAACAGCAACTCACCAGAGAAGGAGTTATCTGCAAATCGTAGTAGTAGACTGCTTTTCCCTACATCTTGAACAGAGAGGTTAGACAGGTATGAGAGGTTAGGTGATTAGGCCTTTCTTCATTTACTTCTGAGTACACAGTATCAGGCTACTTATTGTCCTATTACAAGTAGCCAACATACAGCAAGCTATATCACTACATCATGGGTAAATGTTTTAAAATCTATCATATTGTCTGAAGAGTTAGCGACAAATAAGTCTACTTCGTCAATCATCAGAGCTGTAAGCTTGGTGAGTAAGTGAGGCATGTTCATCATAATCACCCAATAATTAAGCAGATTGACTGATATTTGCTGTATTACTAAGGAGATTAAAACAGTAACATTAGCCTAATCCTTTAAATCACAACTCAGAAAATATGACCTGCCTGCTAAACATCAGTGTCACAGCACAGCTGCCAGCTACACTTGAATTACACTACTATTTTAACACAGACAGAGTAAGCACTAAGGGACCACATGAACATTGTATGAAGATGGAAGTTAAGATGCACTGACTGGAGTCTCCAATGATGAGCAGTTTGAAGAGATGGTTGTAGTCCTTTCCCGGGCCCGCCATTTCTGCAGACAGTGCTGTTGGTTTCAGTAATCCTCTCCCAATAAATGCAGTTCCACAGGAACAGTTTCCAGTCTTCCCAAATCCCAGGATGAAACAGTCTCCCCCCTATGCTACCAGTTCAGAATGGAAGATGTACAGAAAACATCCTCAAAACACTTCCATTGCAATTTCATTTCCTGTTGATTTCCCAGATCAGTTCCAGTCCACTCCAGAATTCTTATTCAATATTACAAACTAGTTCTGTTACCAGTTAAATCAAGCATTCCGTTGTCGTGCTAAGGCCTCGGTTAGTTCTGGTTCCACCTCAGTTCCAGTTCCTCCCACTAACTCCAGTAGGGGATTCCTAGTTCATTGCAGCACCACATTCCAACTCATCACAGGTTCACCTAAGTTTTCTTTCCACCAGTCCAGTGCAGAAATGTGTTTTTCCCCCTTAGTTGGGCTGCAGTGACAGATGTCGAAGGACTTCTGACACTTTAAACTCTACACAAGGGCAAAGAGACTATCCTCATCAAATTGCGGTCTGGCAGTCAGTCACTTCCTCCATGAGCGTCTGAAAGTGCTCATAGTTGTTGGTCTGTGTCCAAGGTAGATCGATTGTTGTTGCTTGATTAGCTAATACTTAGATTCCAGTGGGTAGCCCATGGATGTAAGGATTCACGTCACTGCGCTTCTCAGTTACCACTCTTGCAAATCCCACAGTCTTGCTGTCATCTCTGCGTCAAGTTATCACGCACCTCTTACAAGAAACAAAATAACAGGCAGAGGGGCCTGAAGGGCAGGACAAGCAGAGACCAAAAGCAAAAATCTGAGAGGGTGAAGTACGTAAATCTACAGTCCATGCAACGTTTTCATCCATTGAACTGCTTTGGTCTCAATCCCTTGGTTTCACTTCCTCTCTGAGCTATGGGAAGAGAAATGTTGGGCACCTTCACAGTATTTGGTTTGTTTCAGGCTTTCCTCAGCTCCCTTGTTTAGACCATACCCTGAAAAAGAACATCTGTATGGCACATTTATCAATGACAATATACAGGGACAGAGTGAGGAGACAACCTGTAGTCTGTCAATTCCCTGTGACCGCATGCCAACCCAGTCCCTGTATGCACCCTCCCTTCCCTGTTCACTAGCACAGCTGTCTCTCTAACTGTAACGTTTCCAACCTTTTGCCCTCTCTCCACACACATTAAACATAGACCTATATGAACCACACCTATATGAAACAGCCTGCATATATGGTTGAAGGCGTAATGGATTGGGAAGAGGTTATTAAAACAAAATGTCGGGTGAAAGGTTATAGTGTGAAATAGTAGAAAGCGTGTATCAGAAACATAATTTTTCTTTGATATTCACTAAGTGACCAAAGTATTTTTAGGGACAGCAAAAGAATCCCTCATGTCTGTCCGCGTCGCCGATTTAGGGCGAAAGAATGGCAAGAACTGAGGACAGTTTTCGCCCCATAATAAACACATAAAAAAAAAAAAAGAGTACATGTGGCGAAAGTTAGTTCTTGAAAATAATTCCTGACACATTCGTACAAAGTTACAATATTTTCTATGGCTTCTTCATCGTGATTATCAATAAAAACATTACTGAAAACCCTGGGAAAGTGTCCCTCCCTAGTCCCTACCGAAACCCACAATCGTCAGCTGTCTGAGGAAAAACAAGCTGGCTAGGTCGCAACAATAACACACTTCGTAAATTAGCTACAATCGCAAACTACTCAAAAACAGTTGATGACAAACCACAATGTTTGATTTAATTTAAACCATAGACATGTGGGTTTAACACACTTACCTACCATGTAACCAGAGAACATTATCAGCCGCTAGGATCAGTAGTGACTGCCTGAGCTGAGGCTAGATTCGTTTGTATCCGGGATCTTTGGGGATCGCTATTTGCTAGCCGCTCACCCACATACGAAGTTAAAAGTTACTTTGTCATAAAAATGTAATGAGCGCAAAACACAACTCAGCTAGATAACGGTATAGGAATAATTCCTCGAGAGTAGCTAAGTTTCTATGCGTCGTGCTACAAAATGATCAATAGCGATGACTTGTGCAGGTCAGTCGGAAAGAGAAATACGAGAATCTGTTGACCGTTCCGGGGGGATGACTCAGGAAAGGTCGGAGCCTTAGACTAGTCAACGGCCCGACGTCTTCAGGCCACACATGAGTGTTGTTGAGTCACTCGCATCCAAATCATGTGCTTCTCCCTCCTCTCTGTTCACCCCATCTCCCATCTTGCTCAATGTGCTTTATCTTGTCTCATCAATACATACAAAAAAAATAGGTCTGTTTGTACTATACTTGTTTAATGTGATTATAGCAGTAGGCTGGGTTACTTACACTATCTCTACAAATATGAAATATAAACACTGGGGAGGGAACCCAATATTCTAGAAATCTAAATGGAATAATCCAAGGCTTTATGTAGACAAGATATACAGATTTTTCAGACAATGTATTCCTTCAGAGCATAAGGCCGGGGTTAATTTATCATCAAGACTGATGCACAGATATGGAAAAGTGATCAAAATATTTTATTATCATAAAACACATCAGGATGAATCCTGGAATGGAAGTCCTTTGGACAAGAGAGGCATGAGTTATGTACACAATAGTATAGTACAATTAATCAAGAAATAGCACATTATGAGCTCAAATCAGGTTATGTGTGTGTCCTCAGAAAGACAGCGAGAAGGTTCTGTAGGACAGGTTGGTGAATACGTCCATCTGGTGACTGCCTCCACCTACTGTCAGCACCTGGAAAAGCAAAGACATCACAACCACTTCCTTCATACACCAAAAACCACCACAGTCCCTGCTCAACAAAACTCAACCATATCAACACTGAGACCATATCAAAACTGAAACCATATCAAAACTGAATATCAATAATATCATCCAGACTGTATCACATCCGGCCGTGATTAGGAGTCCCATAGGGCGGCGCACAATTAGCCCAGCGTCGTCCGGGTTTGGCCAGGGTAGGGCGTCATTGTAAATAAGAATTTGTTCTTAACTGACTTGACTAATTAAATAAAGGTTTAATAAAAAATGTTTTAAAAAATTTACTGAAGCTTTGATGTGGACAAAAATGTAATCATTAGTAATGCTCTTATCCACAGCGACTTACAGTAGTGAGTGCATAATTACTTTACTTTTTTCCCGTACTGGTACCCCATGGGAATCGAACCTACAACCATGGCGTTGCAAGTGACATGCTCTACAACTGAGCCACACAGGACTTTTGACCGAGAACAGGAAGAAAACAAGCGGGACGAGCAAAGAAGGACATTTAACCTGAGGGGTTGGATGAGTAATGTGGAGTGTTCAGATGGTCTGTCTAATGACTCTCACCCTGTGTTCAGTGCTGTTGAGGTTCAGTGCCAGCGTGTTGAGGGAGTGGGGGTTGCAGGGGATCTGAGCCTTTATACCTCTCCCCCGCGGAGACAGTGGGACACACACTGGCCCTCACCCACCGACAAGATCTACAGGCGGGGGAGAGGTCACACACACATGGACTGTCTGCAGTTAGAGAAAGACAAACACATAAACTTTCTTTCACCCTTCCCACACACAGTCTGACCCACACACACGTCTCACCATGTCCTGGTAAAAGTTGGCTTGTCGCTGGCATCCGGAGAGATGGAAGATGGAGGTGGGTGACATGGAGCGGAGGTGCCATAGGTAAAGGGATGGGCCTCCTCCACAGAGCTGGTGGGGAAAAATAAGGGACAGGGGTTAGGGAGAATTATTTAACTACATTAAAAGGAGATCAAATTGTAGGAGGAAACGCTGAGTAATGTTACAGTATCTGCATTGCAAAAAACATTTCAGGCATCTCGACTTTTCATCCTGAAGGACTAAAAGATAACAGCGCGAGACATTCCACAGGTGGAGTCGACCTTCGCGACTGTTCTAATGTATCGCCACGGCAACCACACTGATAACATAAGTGCCGCATTTCAGACTGAGGTACTGAACAAGTCAGGACAATTTCTAGAAAAAGAGTACTCATCCTATGGGGGAAGGGACTGTTGATTTATGGGGAAAAAACTAAATTGCAAGGGCTGCCCTTTCCTCACCATCCAATCAGAGTCGGTTGTCAGGCAGCTGATCCACTTGCCATATTGGGGGCGGGCACATTCCTAGAAAGAGAGGGAGTGAGAGAAGAGAGAAAGAGTAGAAGCATTAGGATTTTGTTTGTAGTATGATGTGTATTTTGTTACGCAATCTGCAGAAAGGGGTGGTGGACTATGTATTTTCATAAATAACAGCTGGTGCACAACATCTAAGGAGGTCTCGAGCTATTGCTCGCCTGAGGTAGAGTATCTCATGATAAACTGTAGACCACACTACCTACCTAGAGAGTTTTCATCTGTATTTTTCATAGCTGTTTACATACCACCACAGTCAGAGGCTGGCACTAAGACAGCATTGAATGAGCTGTATTCCGCCATAAGCAAACAGGGAAACGCTCACCCAGAGGCGGCGCTCCTAGTAGCCGGGGAATTTAACGCAGGGCAACTTAAATCCATTATACCAAATTTCTATCAGCATGTTAAATGTGCAACCAGAGGAAAGAAAACTATGGACCACGTTTACTCCATACACAGAGACACATACAAAGCTCTCCCTCGCCCTCCATTTGGCAAATCTGACCATAATTCTATCCTCCTAATTCCTGCTTACAAGCAAACATTAAAGCAGGAAGCACAAGTGACTAGATCAATAAGAAAGTGGTCCGATGAAGCAGATGCTAAGCTACAGGACTGTTTTACTAGCACAGACTGGAAAATGTTCCGCGATTCCTCCGATGGCATTGAGGAGAACACCACATCAGCCATTGGCTTCATCAATAAGTGCATCGATGATGTCGTCCCCACAGTGACCGTACGTACATACCCCAACCAGAAGCCATGGATTACAGGCAACATCCCACTGAGCTAAAGGCTAGAGCTGCCGCCTTCAAGGAGCGGGAATCTAACCTGGAAGCTTATACGAAATCCCGCTATGCACTCCGACAAACCATCAAACAGGTAAAGCGTCAATACAGGACTAAGATCGAATCACACTACACCGGCTCTGACGCTTGTCGGCTGTGGCAAGGCTTGCAAACAATTAGACTACAAACAGAAGCATAGCCGAGAGCTGCCCAGTGACACGAGCCTACCAGACGACCTAAACTACTTCTATGCTCGCTTCGAGGCAAAAAACATTGAAACATGCATGAGAGCACCAGCTGTTCTGGAAGACTGATCACGCTCTCTGCAGCCGATGTGAGTTAGACCTTTAAACAGGTCATCATTCACAAGGCTGCAGGGCCAGATGGATTACCAGGACGTGTACTGCGAGCATACGCTGACCAACTGGCAAGTGTCTTAACTGACATTTTCAACCTCTCCCTGTCCGAGTCTATAATACCAACATGTTTTAAGCAGACCACCATAGTGCCTGTGCCCAAGAACACTATGGTAACCTGCCTAAACAACTACCGACCCGTAGCACTCACATCTGTAGCCATAAAGTGCTTTGAAAGGCTGGTCATGGCTCACATCAACACCATTAGCCCAGAAACCCTAGACCCAATCCAATTTGCATACCACCCCAACAGATCCACAGATGATGCAATCTCTATTGCACTCCACACTGCCCTTTCCCACCTAAAGGAACACCTATGTGAGAATGCTATTCATTGACTACAACTCAGCGTTCAACACCATAGTGCACTCAAAGCTCTTCCATAAGCTAAGGACCCTGGAACTAAACACCTCCCTCTGCAACTGGATCCTGGACTTCCAGACGGGCCGCACCCAGGTGGTAAGGGTAGGTAACAACACATCCACCACGCTGATCCTCAACACAGGGGCCCCTCAGGGGTGCGTGCTCAGTACCCTCCTGCACTCCCTGTTCACTCATGACTGCACGGCCAGGCACGACTCCGACACCATCGTTAAGTTTGCCGATGACACAACAGTGGTAGGCCTGATCACCGACAACGACGAGACAGCCTATAGGGAGGAGGTCAGAGACCTGGCCGTGTGGTGCCAGGACAACAACCTCTCCCTCAAAATGATCAAGACAAAGGAGAGGATTGTGGACTACAGAAAAAGAGGACCGAGCAGGCCCCCATTGTCATCGACGAGGCTGCAGTGGAGCAGGTTGAGAGCTTCAAATTCCTTGGTCTCCACATCAACAACAAACTATCATGGTCCAAACACACTAAGACAGTTGTGAAGAAGGCACGACAAAGCCTATTCCCCTTTAGGAGACTGAAAAGATTTGGCATGGGTCCTCAGATCCTCAAAAGGTTCTACAGCTGCACCATTGAAAGCATCCTGACTGGTTGCATCACTGCCTGGTATGGCAATTGTTCGGCCTCCGACCGCAAGGCACTACAGAGGGTAGTGCGAACGGCCCAGTACATCACCGGGGCCAAGCTTCCTGCCATCCACGACCTCTATAGCAGGCGGTGTCAGAGAAAGGCCCTAAAAATGTGTCAAAGCCTCCAGCCACCCTAGTCATAGACTGTTCTCTCTGCTACCGCTCGGCAAGCGGTACCGGAGCGCCAAGTCTATGTCCAAGAGGATTCTAAACAGCATCTACTCCCAAGCCATAAGACTCCTGAACATCTAATCAAATGGCTACCCAGACTATTTGCATTGTCCCTCCCTCTTTTACACTGCTGCTACTCTCTGTTGTTATCATCATCTATGCATAGTCACTTTAATAACTCTACCTACATGTACATATTACCTCAACTAACCGGTGCCCCTGCACATTGACTCTGTACCGGTACTTACCCTGTATATAGGTCTCGCTATTGTTATTTTACTGCTGCTCTTTAATTACTTGTTACTTTTATTTCTTATTCTTATCTGTATTTTGTTTTAAACTCCATTGTTGGTTAGGGGCTCGTAAGTAAGCTGTATGGTCTACACCTTTTGTATTCGGCGCATGTGACTAATACAATTTGATTTGACAGGGATGTCAAACATGCAGCCTGCTGCACAGGCCCTATGCAGGTTCTAGTGTAGACCGCCTTTCCGGTTAAATTATGTTAAGGAGTGTTTTGTCAACACTAAATGATTAAACTAGTGAGAAATCTATGATAGTTGAAAAAAATAATTTAGTTTGCTTGATTTACTATCATCCTAAATTAAGATTATTATTTTGCCTTATCTAATTCCAATGTATATTACCCAACTACACAAGCTAATGTTTTAACCACATCGAATTGGGGGGGCGGGGGGGGGGGGGGGGGATTACACATCGTTTTACCTCAGACTGATGATGTTAGTATAAAAGGTTTATAATCAACACAATGACACAAGATCAATAGCTTAAAACAGATCAATATGTTTGGTTTTGTACTGTTGATTTTGTCATACGCGCTGAGGTTCGCAAGATTTACACTGCAAAAATTAAAATCTAAGTAAGATTAAATATCTTAAATCAAGGCAATATATGCTTGTTTTTTGTCTGACAAGATATTTCTTCTTATCAGCCAGTTTATATGTTGGAGCATTACAAGCTTTTTTTGTCCTTAATTATCTTAATAAGATAATATAACTTGTTACTGAGATTGTATTACTGGTTCTGAGTAACTTAATGCTCCAAACTAGAATTACCAGAATAATAAAGCTGTTTGATCAACACTGACAAGTACAAAACTGCTTTGTCAAAGTCAGAATTTCTTATTTCAAGCATCTTATCGTTTTCATCTCTTCACACATTAAGAACAGATGATGACCAAATGGAATTCACTGTTTTATTGTCAATCTTACACACAGCAATCATGTAGACAAAATACAGTACAGAACAAAGACAGTACACTTTTCATATCTGGGGAACACACTATGAGTCATTTGAACTGTTGTACAATTCTATTACATCCCCAAGATGGTATTTGACTTGATGGAGATGGAGTTTGGCTCTTGTTGCTAATTGTGTAATAAGAGGTCAAATCAACCAGCTTTTCAGCATCCACTAACTCAGTGGCCTGTGCAAGGTGTGGGACCTCAACTTGATAAGCCATGACGTTTCTAACAAAGCGTATAGTTTGAAATGGTTGATATTCCAAACAATAAAGCCTAGAATCAAGAAGAAATATGTTTTTGACCAGTCCAAATTCTGGCATATTACCATTCAGTACTTTGGCAAAGATCATGGACTTCTGAGTTCTGAATTTATTAGAATTTATTACAAGCCATTTGACTGATACAGCATGGTTTACTTCATTGAAACCTAGGAAGTCCCTCAATTTTCCACATAAATATTGTAGATCTTTAACCTCTGATACAGGTCCCATCTCCCTTTCATTTGAAAAAATTGGGTGCATTGAACTGTCAACATTTTGGCAGCTTTCATATATTTGGTTCTGATTGATCCAAGACATGCAAATATTTTTACAATTGAGCTTGGAAGCCCATTGTTTAAAGAAACAATGTTAAGACTCAAACCGCATACACATATGTCTAACCATTGGACCCAATGGAGGCCTATAACTAAAAAGTCAAAGACGGTTCAAATCTTTGAGTCATCTAACAACACCATGAATGAAGATGGAATGGATGACACATATCCAGGCATGGATCATATATCAACCGCAGTATTAAAAGGTAATGTTCATTTGTTTATACCCGTCTACCTTTCTCCTTAGCAAGCTAACATTAGCTAACGTTCATTTGAATTGGAAAGTTGGCAAACCAAGTTAGCATGCTAATTTTAACTAGGTAACGTAAACGCACTCACTTTTGTACATCGCCTTGGTCCGTACAATTGACCTTATTTTAGCGCCCAAAAAACGTAATACTTCCAGATCAACTTTAATGTCAATACCATTGTAAAGCACAAAATCAATTACATGACCTCCACGCTGCACGTTTCTGCATGATTCAAGAAGTCAACGAGCTCCGTCGGGTCTTTTTAAAAATGGCGGGTGGGGAAGCGAAACTAATGCGTGGTAGTGAGAAGGAGAGATATGTGTGGCAAAACTGCTTTTTTTCACTCGATCTGTCCAACTTATCACCTTATCGCCTCTAAAGTGTAAATAAAACACTATAAAGAGTTTATATAATGTGTCATTACATACCTATTTGAAGGTTTGTGTCGATTTTGAATCGGGTTTTTAGGGCAGTGCTAAAGTGATCTTCAGAAGTAAACAGCGGCTTTGAGAGTCATGATGCGTGCAGTGATGACGCAAAAAATGACTAGGTATCCCCCTTACCCCCGTCACTGTCAATTTCTTGTTTTTAAACGATGAGAGAAGTGCTACACCTGGTGGAGAGAGATTGTAAAGACAGAAATAGTTTCTTTATGCGTGCTGTACGTTACGGCATGACACGTCACGATGTAACGGAGGGTCAGTTTTTTCAACTTTTCTCCAATACTATAGAGCCATTACCATGTCGATCAATACTTGAATAGAAACGTAGTTCACACCCCAGATTTTGAAGTCAACACAGTCCCATTTGTTTTCTTTGCAGCTTCGTTTGAATGTCGCGGTTGCGCACATTTGTAGGGAATGGGGTGAGTTTTACGTTAACTGTTAGCAGTTAACTGCACGAACGGCCATTCGTTGAAAAAACTTGAACTTTGGTTAGATTGAGAGTGCTTTATTGCCAGAAATAGTGTTAATGAGGTGTAAATGTGCCCTAATGACTGACACCTTAGATTATTTAGCATCGCCGTCTTTGGCGCCCTTTCTATTGACAATAGAAAAGAAAAAAAAATCATTAGCTTGCACTATCTTTTGGTTTAAAGTAATTGACGTCAACGTTAATGATATACTGGTAGTCTAATTTTGTTGCATAACATTAGCTAGCTTGGTAAATCATTCCTGCATTAACTGGAAAGGGAACAGTATGCTAATCTCTCATAACCTATATCAACCTGACACTTTGCGTCTATAAACTATGATTTAGTTGCTAATTACTCAACTATTTACCATGTGGTTAAATTTGTTTTTCAGCTGCTAATATAAGCACAGACATGCTGCCCAGTCTCTCTTTCCCGGGCCAGAGCACTTCTTCAGAAGGAGAACCATTTGGAGATTTACTCATGGGGAAAATTAGGTAATGTTAGATTTTGACATTTGGGAGACATTTAATCTAATCATGCAGACAGTGTTTCCTGTTATCAAAGTAGAATTTCCTGGCCATCATTACAATACATGTATCTAAAGATGTAGTTTTGGTGTTTGCTGTTAGAATGTTGTTACAGTGTGTTTTTTTTTCTTTATAATTACCATTGAATAAAAATGTATGTCTGATACAGGGTGAAGAATCAGACCTGTGTAGACCAGACACCTCCTCTGGGACCTGTGATTTCAGGCACAGGTCCCAGAGGCACAGTTTTAAGGCACAGTTTTATGTAGTGTTCAAAAAGGTCATGAAGCCACCGCTGCTGGACAAAGGTAATTACTGGCTCTGTTGAAAATGGAGAATTACATGAACGGATTAATTTTTGTTTAAATAACTGGTTGCAGTAAATCAAATGAAACTATTTTCGTTTTTAACAGTGAAGCACTCAATCGCCATGATGAAGGCTGTACCAGATATGTTCCCATCACCTGTGGCTTCACCGAAGAAGTTAGGACATGCAAGTGAGGCTATGCTTCACATCCTTGAGGTAAGAAATGTGTGCATGTATTAGAATGTATTACTTAACCATAACATACAAAGAGTGTGAATTGTCTTTGTGGTCATATGTTTTTCTCTTTGTGTTTGTGTCAGTCTGCAGAAGACCTCAACACCTTTCTTCAGGCGAGACCACTCTTCAGCCCTGTCGTGATTGTCTGCGAAACCAACTGCGTACTGGCCATTGGAACCATGCCTGTGGTGATCTTCCCAAAAGAGGACATCTATGCCAGCGTGACGTATCTCATGGCGTGTTATTACGCCTTTCACCTCACATATCCCAAGTGCAATGCGACACTCTTCTCTGTGCTGCAGACAGAAGCCCTCTCGGACACCATCCATGACCGGGACATGACTTCTTCATAAAAAAAGGCTATGGCCGAGTGGAAAAAGTTCATTACTGACTAGGGTTGCACAATACCATTTTTTCATTTCCGGTCCCGATAACAGAACTGTGTGTATTGGCCCATCCGAGAACCGATCCGATAACCTTTAATAAATAGGCAGGGCATTTGTTGTTTATTATAAGAAGGTTTAAAGTACTGTTATGTTTTATATTCCCATTGGTCTTACATTTTCACCTTAACCACCAATGGCCTTTGTTGTTGTTTTTGCATCCTTTGTTCTGCCCATATCAGCCTCTGGATATACTAAGTCCTTAATAAAGAAGTGAAAAGAAATTAGATTCATTCATTCTTTAAGCAAGCCAATCTCATTTCTAGTAGTAATACATTTATCTTTGTCAGGATTACTTATTTTAAGCACAATATGCTATTTTTCTGTAAATTCCTGGGCATATTGCATTATTCCAAGATTATTTCAATAGCATTGGATTCTAAATTTAACCCCTTTTTACTACATATTGAGAAAATAATTCTTAAATCTTTTCTTTGTATCCAGACAAATTACTCGTTTTTAGTCTGAACACACTAGGTTTAAGATATCTGCGTTCTTTGAGACTAGATATTTTTACGTGTTTAAAAAATCTTGGCAAGTAAAATTTTCCTGTTCTGTTGGCAGATAATTTAGCTTATTTTAGGTAATATTTCCCTCATTTTATTGCTTTTTTTCTTGTTTTTGAGGGCTGACTTTTTGCAGTGTAGAAGGCAGCCATCATTTTCTTTCTGAAATGGCATGGATAATTTGGTAGTTCCCTATAAAGGACACTAGCCACACACAAATGCACAAACTTGACAGTCAAACGATCACTTAAATAGCAGCCAACAGTTGTCACTGTTGATATCCTATGGAGGGTTGTGATTAGTTGAAGTTAACAGAAAGCTCCCCCCCCCATACTATAGGTCATTCCAAAACATAGATAGAAGCCTTCTACACATTCTCATCTAAACAGCAATGTATAGGTTATTGCAAATTTCCATGTGGCCTTTGAATAGTGTCAGTTTAAACACCGCGACACCCAAATGTTTGCCCCCTGTTCTATTGATTTTCAGAGGGATCAATGGAATTAACAAAAAGTGTTGCGTTATACTTACCACGTTGGCGACCCACTTGAATCAAAATACAACTTCAAAATGTAGCTAGCTGTCTTCTACAAATTGTCCTCTAACCAGTGATGTACACATCATTCTTAGATTCCGTGTGGTTTTTGAGCGGTGTTAGTTTTAACAGGACATACAACATTACCATTACATTTGTCATTTAGCAGACGCTCTTATCCAGAATGGCTTACAGTAGTGAGTGGATACATTTTCTTACTGGTCCCCTGTGGGAATTGAACCCACAACCCTGGCGTTGCAAGTGTCATGCTTTACCAACAACCTCATGAGACCTCATATCCCTCTCGCGCAACAATTGATTTCAATGTGATAATCGATAGGAGTGATTGACAAAACAGTGTTGAGTTTGTCTTTCTGTTTTGGTGAACCCTGTACCAAATTGCAACATTCCAAAATGTAGCCGACTGTTATATATCCAGTTTACATGTTTTTTGAGCTGTGGTAGTTTCAACAGAGCATACATGTGCAACAAAAGTAATCATATGTGTCACGACTCCGACCGAGGCAGGCTCTCCTTCTCGTTCGGGTGGTGCTCGGCGGTCGTCGTCACCGGCCTATTAGCTGCCACTGATCCTTTTCTCCCCCTCCTTATGTGTTCATTGGTTACACCTGTTTTGTGTTTGTTCTTAATTAGTTGTGCTTTATCAGTCAGCCGGCCCACCCGTTTCTTTGTGTGGGATCGTTAGTTTGTAAGCGTGGTGTTTGTTTCGGACTATACGTGTTTGTGTATGTTCGAGTTTGTTACTGGACTGTTTTCGTTCCCCGTGTCTGGGGCAGTTTACGTAGAGCACCCAGTGGGGTGGCCGAAGTTCTCCGTGTTTCATTAAAGGAACATTGTTATTGAATCCTCTGTTTTTCCTGCGCCTGACTTCGCACTCCGACACCCAGTCCTTACAATATGGTTGTGTATATGTAGATTGGGCTATTTATCAACATGTCTTGTCAACAGGAAGGAACAGCATCATTTAACTTAGTTTTAGCAATATATAAATTGAACTTTCAACATTAATTTCCAATGGTATTGTACTTAAATCAGGTAACAACTGCTTGATAAATACAAAAACAGGCTGTGATTTATTTATTTTTGATGATATACCAGAAATCAACAAAACAGGTTTGCCCTGCCTACATATAAAACATGTTTTTGGTTAAACAAAAAATTACTTAAATATACTTTTGTATGTAAGAAAGATGCTACATTATAACTTCTGTACATATGGAGGGTAGGGGCAGGCAACCACCCATCCCAATATCTTACCTCATATTTGTAGACCTCAATGCAGTGCATGGATTGGCCAGTCCTGTAGTCTGGAGGCGGAGTTCAGAGAGTGAGATACATGACAACACTACAGTATAATGTAATACAGCCATGCATTGATTCCAGATGTGTCAATGACAGATAGAGTAACCTGAAGCAGTGATAGGTTGATGCATCCGTCACTCACCCCATATCCTGACAGCGCCGTCCTCACCCCCAGAGAGGATCTCCCCCTCCCTCTCTCTCACACTCAGACAGTGGATGTAGTCTGTATGACTCTGCAGAACTGACTGGGGAAGGGAGAGAGAGCAATAAAGAGAACGAGCAAAGGTTAAGTGTGGGATAGCGAGAGAGGAAAGGATGAAGAGAGAAGATATTAAAAGATGTAGCAACGAAGAATATTTATTTAAAATGTTCAACGAAGAATATTTATTTACAATGTTCAACATCAGATTGCTGAATCTTGAGACCGAATCGAAGCAATGAATATTTCTCAAACCTTAAAGACGCCACTTTCCAGATCCATTATGTGGATGTTATTGTCCCCTCTACCAATCACTAGACTGTTCTCCTGAGCGAGAGAGAGAGAGAGAGAGAGAGAGAGAGAGAGAGAGAAAGAGAGAGAGAACACTTGTCTCAGTACAGTGAGGTACTTAATGAATCTGACAAGTGTCTGTGTACTCACAGTGGGATTGATAGACATGGTATTGATCTCTGGGATCTCCAGGCTGGATCTGCAAAGAGGGGCATTTATGAACAAACACTTTTTGGCTACAAACATCAGACAGCAAAGAGAAACATCTGGAGATAAAATAACCAACACAAATGTACACAGTCTACACACAGACACACTTTCTTGTGTTTTCTCAAAACAAATTTACGGCTGATTGGTGCCTTACTTGTAATTCGGCCTCTTTGTCCAAGCAGCCTTGGTATTCTGGGAGAGAGACACAGCGACTTGGTCGATTTCACATACTGTCATAGACTGGACCAGTAAATGTGAGGATGGGTTTCTGGCTCAGATCTGTAGCATCTGGGCTAAACGCTGAGGAGAGACTGGGTGAAATGATAAAAAATAGCATTTTACTGTAAAGAACTAAGTAAATAAGATACATTGGACTTGGGCACCTCAAAAATGTGCTTTACCCATTCAAACATTTAAATGATACATTTGTATTGCAGGGACAGTCTGATTACATAATCTCTGTTCATATCATGAAATTTCTCACTACTCAAACTGCAAGCAGCCAGTAAACTGCATGTCCTCGACCTAGCTCGGTCTCACCTGAACACCGCTATCTCGCCGTAGTTGTTGCCGGCGGCTAGGAAACGACCACAGGGAGAGAAACTCTGGGAGAACACGGACATGTGGAGGTGCTGGACGAAGAACACATTGACACATAGCTAATGTAATTAAGATATCAGATTTATAAAAGCAATAGCAGCATTTTAAAACATATTGAATGGGCATGATACAAGTATTGCTAGCTAGATGTTCAACGTTACAGTAACATTACCTAACTAATGTTGCTAGTTAAATGACTAATAACATGTCTGTAAGCGTTCATGTGGCTAGTGCAAACTAACTTAGCTACATTGCTAGCAATCGTGTTATCTGAGCAGGCGACTTGAGTGCCGTTGATTGCATGACTATTCCTGATATGCTCAGAAGAAAACAGTATAGATGGTAGACACTGTTACCTCGACAGGACCCATTGTGAAGACGAATATACAGTTTTAAGCGTCAGAAAATATAAATATTGTTGAGCTCAACTTCTGTTTACGAATTTTGTGTTTCCAATTTAAACCAAAAAGTCGCCAAAATATACAATGAGACAGATATTTCACCAGATGTGTTAATGTGAAGCATCTGGTTGGCGTTTCCGTTCACTACCAAATATGGTGATGAGAGGAAGCCCAGTGGCCGGACTTGGTGACGTGTGGTTGTTTCATCAGAGTTCCCGAGTTTGAATATCCCGTATGCACATTCCATGATCAAACGTTCTAAACACACTTCCTACCGGTGGCGCATACTATAGAACGGAAGTCAGTCTAGTTGTTATCGACGATATGTCTTACTACCACTATGTCGCAGATTTTTACTAGGTATCTTCAGGACTTGCCTCAAATTATGCCTCAAATTATTACTAATGATGTACATTGAGTTGTTAAATCAGCCTCCGAGACTCCAGCTAGTAAGAATTAAAAGGGGTTCAAGATGTATATAGGTAGCTACATTGACAACTATGAAGGTGAGTACTAGAGGTCGACCGATTAATCGGAATGGCCGATTAATTAGGGCCGATTTCAAGTTTTCATAACAATCTGTAATCTGCATTTTTGGACACCGATCATGGCCGATTACATTGCACTCCACGAGGAGACAGTGTGGTAGGCTGACTACCTGTTATGCGAGTGCAGCAAGGAGCCAAGGTAAGGTGCTAGCTAGCATTAAACGTATCTTATAAAAAACAATCAATCTTAACATAATCACTAGGTAACTACACATGGTTGATTATATTACTAGTTTATCTAGCTTGTCCTGCGTTGCATATAATCGATGCGGTGCCTGTTAATTTATCATTGAATCACAGCCTACTTCGCCAAACGGGTGATTTAACAAGCACATTCGCGAAAAAAGCACTGTCGTTGCACCAATGTGTACCTAACCATAAACATCAACGCCTTTCTTAAAATCAATACACAAGAATATATTTTTTAATCTGCATATTTAGTTAATATTGCCTGCTAACATGAATTTCTTTTAACTAGGGAAATTGTGTCACTTTCTTGCATTCTGTGCAACAGAGTCAGGGTATATGCAGCAATTTGGGCCGCCTGGCTCGTTGCGAACTGTGTGAAGACTATTTCTTCCTAACAAAGACAGCCAACTTCGCCAAACGGGGGATGAAATAACAAAAGCGCATTTGAGAAGAAAAAAAAACAATAGTTGCACGAATGTACCTAACCATAAAACATCAATGCCTTTCTTAAAATCAATACACAGAAGTATATTTTTTTAAACCTGCATATTTAGTTAAAAGAAATTCATGTTAGCAGGCGATTCTTATGGCTGCATGTCACGCCCTGGCCTTAGTTATCTTTGTTCTCTTTATTATTTTGGTTAGGTCAGGGTGTGACACGGGTGGTTTGTGTGTTTTTGTCTCGTCTAGGGAGTTTGTACTGTCTAGGTTTTTTTTGTAGAGTTATGGGGTTGTGTTCATTATAGGTGTTTATGTAAGTCTATGGTTGCCTAGATTGGTTCTCAATTAGAGGCAGGTGTTTATCGTTGTCTCTGATTGGGAACCATATTTAGGCAGCCATGTTCTTTGGGTATTTTGTGGGTGATTGTTTCCTGTGTCAGTGTTTGTGCCACACGGGACTGTTACGGTTTGTTCACGTTTATTGTTTTGTATTGGTGTTCATAGTTCAGTTTTCTATATTAAAACATGGATACCTACCACGCTGTGTATTGGTCCGATCCTTGTTACACCTCTTCAGAGGAAGAAGAGGAAGACAGCCGTGACACTGCATCCCGCTACCGGGATCGATATGACAGCAGATAGATAAAGTGCAGGGCGCCAAATTCAAAAAACAGAAATCTCATAATTAAAATTCCTCAAACATACATGTGTCTTATATCATTTTAAAGGTATTCTTGTTGTTAATCCCACCAAAGTGTCCGATTTCAAATATGCTTTTCAGCGAAAGCACTACAAACGATTATGTTAGGTCACCATCAAACCACAATAAGCACAGCCATTTTTCCAGCGAAAGATAGCAGTCAGAAAAAGCAGAAATAGAGATAAAATGAATCACTAACCTTTGATTATCTTCATCAGATGACGCTCATAGGACTTCATGTTACACAATACATGCATGTTTTGTTTGATAAAGTTCATATTTATAACAAAAAATCTGAGTTTACATTGGCGCGTTACATTCACTAGTTCCAAAAACATCCAGTGATAGTGCATAGCCACATTGTTTCAACAGAAATACTCATCATAAATGTAGATGATAATACAAGTTATACACATGGAATTATAGATATACCTCTCCTTAATGCAACCGCTGTGTCAGATTTAAAAAAAACTTTACGGAAAATGCAAATCATGCAATAATCTGAGACGGAGCTCAGAACAATAGCCAAATTAGCCGCCATGTTGGACTCAACAGAAATCAGAAAATACATGATAAATGTTTCCTTACCTTTGATGAACTTCATCAGAATGCAGTCCTAGGCATCCCAGGTCCACAATAAATGCTTGATTTGTTCGATAATGTCCGTTATTTATGTCCAATTAGCTACTTTGGTTCGCGCCTTCGGTAAACAATTCCAAAGTCAGAAAGCGCCTCCACTATAACGTGACAAAATGTCCAAAAGTTCCGTAACAGTCAGTAGAAACATGTCAAACGATGTACTGAATCGATCTTTAGAATGTTGTTAACATACATCTTGAATAACGTTCCAACCGGAGAATTAGATTGACTTCAGAAGAGCGATGGAACGGACGTCCTACTCATGTGAAGGCGCATGGTGAATGCGTGATCAGCTCGTGGAAGTGATTACTCATTCCTGTCTCCTTCGGCCCCCCTTCACATTAGAGTCATCAGACAAAGTTCTGTTGACTGTTGACATCTAGTGGAAGCCGTAGGAAGTGAAAACTCATCTATATCTCGCTGTCATTTCAATTGAGAGCTTGGTTGAAAATCTGACACCTCAGAAACAATTCAAACAGGAAGTGGAACTTCTCAGGTTTTTGCCTGCCATATGAGTTCTGTTATACTCACAGACATAATTCAAACAGTTTTAGAAACTTCAGAGTGTTTTCTATCCAATATGAATAATAATATGCATATATTAGCAACTGGGACTAAGGAGCAGGCCGTTAAATATGGGCAGCTCTGTGCACCTTTCATCCAAGCTACTCAATACTGCCCCTGCAGCCATAAGAAGTTAAACTAGGGAAATTGTGTCACTTCTCTTGCGTTCTTTGCACGCAGAGTCAGGGTATATGCAACAGTTTGGGCCGCCTGGCTCGTTGCGAACTAATTTGCCAGAATTTTACGTAATTATGACATAACATTGAAGGTTTTGCAATGTAACAGCAATATTTAGACTTATGGATGCCACCCGTTAGATAAAATACGGAACGGTTCCTTATTTCACTGAAAGAATAAACGTTTTGTTTTTGAAATGATAGTTTCTGGATTTGACCATATTAATGACCTAAGGCTCGTATTTCTGTGTGTTATTATATTATAATTAAGTCTATGATTTGAGAGAGCAGTCTGACTGAGCGGTGGTAGGCAGCAGCAGGCTCGTAAGCATTCATTCAAACAGCACTTTACTGCGTTTGCCAGCAGCTCTTCGCAATGCTTCAAGCATTGCGCTGTTTATGACTTCAAGCCTATCAACTCCCGAGATTAGGCTGGCAATACTAAAGTCCCTATTAGAACATCCAATAGTCAAAGGTATATGAAATACAAATGGTATAGAGAGAAATAGTCCTATAATAACTACAACCTAAAACTTCTTACCTGGGAATATTGAAGACTCATGTTAAAAGGAACCACCAGCTTTCATATGTTCCCATGTTCTGAGCAAGGAACTTAAACGTTAGCTTTCTTACATGGCACATATTGCACTTTTACTTTCTTCTCCAACACTTTGTTTTTGCATTATTTAAACCGAATTGAACATGTTTCATTATTTATTTGAGACTAAATTGATTTTATTGATGTCACGTTCTGACCATAGTTCTTGTGTGTTTTGCTTGTTTTAGTGTTGGTCAGGACGTGAGCTGGGTGGGCATTCTATGTTGTGTGTCTAGTTTGTCTGTTTCTATGTTTGGCCTAATATGGTTCTCAATCAGAGGCAGGTGTTTTGTGTTGTCTCTGATTGGGAATCATATATAGGTGGCTTGTTTTGTGTTGGGGTTTGTGGGTGGTTGTTTCCTGTCTTTGTGTTTTCTCTGCACCAGATAGGGCTGTATCGGTTTGCCACATTTGTTATTTTGTATCGTGTTCACTGTTTATCGTTTTATTAAACATGTTGAGCACTGGCTACGCTGCGTGTTGGTCTGATCCCTGTTACACCCTCTCTTGTCGTGAAGAGAGGGAAGGCTGCCGTTACAATTGATGTATTATATTAAGTTAAAAATACTAGTGTTCATTGTTCTTTCAGTATTGTTGTAATTGTCATTATTACAAATATATATAAAAAAATCGGCCGATTAATCGGCATCGGCTTTTTTGGTCCTCCAATAATCGGTGTCGGTATCGGTGTTGAAAAATCATAATCGGTCGACCTCTAGTGAGTACCAAGTCAGTGACAGATATTACGTCAGCTAGCTACAATCATATTAGCTAGCTAATTTAACTATTAACTGTAGCTAGCTAGTTACTTCGTAAAATGATGTAACGTTGACAGAATCTACCTGAGAATGTGTGTATTTGTTTTCTTGGTTAAGTTATGCTTGCTAGCTAAAAATAATTGTTATTCATTTTTTCTACACAGTATCTAACAAAGATACATTGACAGGGGAGATCACTGTGAGGGCTGCCTGTCACCGGTCCATGAGGAAGAGTGAAAAGCCGCACAGCATGAGTAGGGAAAGGTTATAGATAGCTACTAGGGACCTTGTTAAACATCTCCTGTGAGACACTGTCATCATGGTCAAAATGTGTTGGAGACAGTGTCAACGTTTAATCTTATCAATAGATAGATATTAATGATGGGTCCCAATCATAATTTAGAATTGCCCACTTAAAACCTCTAACGCCTCACAAACCCGGATCCGGGATCCCCCCCATCAAAAAAGCTGACTAGCATAGCCTAGCCTAAAGCCACAGGGATATCATATAATAAAATGTTCATGAAATCACAAGTCCAAGACACCAAATGAAAGATACACATCTTGTGAATCCAGCCATCATTTCTGATTTTTAAAATGTTTTACAGGGAAGACACAATATGTAAATCTATTAGCTAACCACGTTAGCAAAAGACACCACTTTTTTTACTCCACCAGTTTTTTACTCCATCAGTAGCTATCACAAATTCGACCAAATAAAGATATAAATAGCCACTAACCAAGAAACAACTTCATCAGATGACAGTCTGATAACATATTTATTGTATAGCATATGTTTTGTTAGAAAAATGTGCATATTTCAGGTATAAATCATAGTTTACCATTGCAGCCACCATCACAACTCTCACCAAAGCGACTAGAATAACTACAGAGAGCAACGTGTATTACCTAATTACTCATCATAAAACATTTCTTAAAAATACACAGCGTACAGCAAATGAAAGACACAGATCTTGTGAATCCAGACAATATTTCAGATTTTCTAAGTGTTTTACAGCGAAAACACAATATAGCGTTATATTAGCTTACCACAATAGCAAACATCACAACAGCATTGATTCAAGCCAAACATAGCGATAACGTATAAACCACCAAAATATATACATTTTTTCACTAACCTTCTCAGAATTCTTCAGATGACAGTCCTATAACATCATATTACACAATGCATATAGAGTTTGTTCGAAAATGTGCATATTTAGCGGCACAAATCGTGGTTATACAATGTGATTAGTGGCCAAAACTTCAAGCAATCTGTCCGGCGCCATCTTGGAGAGGCACCTAATCTAATCGAAAACTATTCATAAACTTGACAAAAAAATACAGATTGGACAGCAAATGAAAGATAAATTAGTTCTTAATGCAATCGCTGTGTTAGATTTTTAAAATTAACGTTACTGCGCAATACAGCGTGCGCTAAAGCGAGACCGCACCATAATTCATGGCGGAATTATTATTTGACATTTGTCAACATAAGTACGAATTAACAGCATAAAGACTGCTTACTATTTGCTGAGCTTCCATCAGAATCTTGGGCAAGGTGTCCTTTCTCCAGAACAATCGTCTTTTGGTTGAAAGATGTCCTCTTGTCCTGTCGAAATAGCCGCTAACGTTAGCCACCCACTGGAGAGGTGTCCAACTCGTGAAAGCGCATCACAAAGAAATCCAGGAAAATCGCAATAAACTGATATAAACTGCTATAAGTCGGTTTAAATTAACTACCTTATGATGTCTTTAACAACTATAACGAATAAAAACATGACCGGAGATACAGAACTGCTAAAACGAACGCTTTGCAGGAGGCCATTGTGATGTCCCTGATGCGCCAGGCGCACCGTTGAAAAGAACGGTACTTCCGTTCCACGGTCTTATATAGGGCCCCAGATTGCGCAATCCACTCCATTCAAATTCTCCCCGCTTACTGACATCTAGAGGAAGGCGTATGCAGTGCATGTAGCCCGATGGCTTACATGGGGACTTATAAACTGACCTCAGAACAGGGACCTCGATTTCTGAAATCTCACTCCCTGACAGGAAATGTGCTGCAGAATGAGTTCTGTTTCACTCAGAGAAATAATTCAAACGGTTTTAGAAACTAGAGAGTGTTTTCTATCCAATAGTAATAATAATATGCATATTGTACGAGCAAGAATTGAGTACGAGGCAGTTTAATTTGGGAACGCATTTTTACAAAGTCGAAATGGCGCCCCCTAGTGTCAAGAAGTTAACAGGTTATTTGGTAAAGATCTGTTGATGCAGTGCTTTGTAATTGTGTTACTGAGACAGTGTATTCATGTATAGTTTAATAAGCCCCTAGTTAAGAAGACTAGACACTACTATGTTTGTTATTTATGGGCCGCATCATTCTTGTTTCTCACTTCAGTCTTTCATCACACTTATCTTCACAGATGGTGTTAAAGCACTCCATACCAGTGATAGTGGTCCAAAGCCACTGCACCTGTGTTGCAGGAAGTGCTATGTGTTGTTGTGTGTCGAGCTGCTTTGCTTTATCTTGGCCAGGTCGCAGTTGTATATGAGAACTTGTTCTCAACTAGCCTACCTGGTTGAATAAAGGTGAGGAGAAAAAATAAGTGCAATCATCTGGTGGCCCTTCTTTACCAGACAGCGCACTACTCTCAACTAAACATTCCTGCTGCACCACCAGTTCACAGCTGCACAGACACAGAACAGCGTTGGCACAAGCCAAGAACACATGTGAGTCTATCAATATCCATAAAAAAATGCACCTGAAAAGTTTTTCAGCCTATGTAACAGTAAATCCTTGTTAATTAGGGTGTGAAGCCAGGTCCGGTTGATGGGATAGAGTTCCGTAAACCTACTAACTCGTGTGCTGATGGAATAAGGTAAGTTGGAGGTTCCTAGAATGGAAACATTTTAGAAAACATTTTCTTGTGTGGATCCAGATGATAATCCTAAACAGTTGCGTCTTTACGTTGTAATGACAAATGTTTGGGACAAAGACTGGGGGGGAAATATATCATCTATAAATCTGAATATTTTCATCTATTTTATTTGAACTGCTGTTTCTGGAGAAGTTACTTTAGTCTTTGTCATAGTAATCTCTCCAACCTGATGTTAAGGTTTTAAAATGTTTTGCAGAAGTTCTCTCTACAAAGCACTCAATGGATACATGCCTGACATGGACCTTCTCCGCATCTCAGAAACGTATGCCAACTTTTCTCCACTTACTGCCCCTCTTGTCAGCTGACGTGCCTCTGGTTGAGTCCGCCTTTGGGCCAGTGCAAGCTGACAGTGTGCTGCCCTATCAACTTCCACAGCCAAAGACCCGTGAAATTGTGAAGATTGCCGATGCACCTTCTCCACCAATACTTCCATTAGATGGCTACAGGCTTCAGTCTTCCCAGTGTGCTTACGTCCTTAGCCATCAAGAGCAATTCCACGTCAAGGCATTAGAGACAACCTACGAGATGTCACACAAAGTTGAGGTTGCTACAAGGGAGCAGAGCAGCAGCCCGGAATGGCATCAGCTAAAGAAAATGAGAATAACATCCTCTCCTTTCCGAGAGGTTTGCCATGTCAGGGGGAGAGACCTCAGCTGACCACCTAGCTGAGCGGGTGTTCAAGGGATCTGGTATGCAGACCATGGAGATGAAGAGGGGGCTAGCCATGGCTACAGTGGCTGTACAGGACTACTGCACACTGAAGAATGTTAACTTCTTTCCGTGTGGCTTTGTAGTGCACCCAGATGCTCTGTGGTTAGGATCCTCTCCAGATGGCATCATATTTGATCCCAGTGTGAGACCACACTTTGGACTCTTAGAGGTCAAGTGCCCAAATGTACCAAGTTATGTTGACTGGCCTTACCTGAAGATACAGAATGGAGAGCTGAAGTTGAAAAGATCTCATGCTTACTACTGGCAGGTGCAAGGTCAAGTTCTTCTCACAGGTTGTAGCTGGTGTGACTTTGTCATCTGTACACAGGAGGATATCCTAGTTGAAAGGATATATAAAGATCTACAGGTTTCAAAAACTATAGGAGAGAAGGTTGACCACTTTTATTTTTACCACTACTTGCAGAAGTGTCTATCTCGCACCTGAATGGATCCCCTGCATGGGTGCCAAGTTTAGTGGTTTCGTGAAAAATAAGTATTGATGTTCGTGAAGAAATCTACAGTAGAATAGATTTGTTTAAAAAAAAATATTTCAGCAAATGTTCAACAGTTCAGTTAATCAATTACACATCTCTAACATTGTATTCAATCTTGCATTCTGGCTATTCTGTGTTTACTTGATTTCTTTCCCCCACCCGTTACTCATTCCCTAATTAAAGCCAATACAAGCTCCACACAAACTGATTTTCACTACAACACAAATGATTGATGCATGTCGTAGATAAACACTATTATTTTGCTGCTAGCAAATAAACATATGTACATTTACACTGGCTTGGCCCATGCTCTGACCAAAGGTCAGTTTTGATAGTTGACCAACAGGCACGCCACAGCAAATAATTGGTTGATGCTGCCTGAGATGGTCAGGGGGATGACTGTGTCAAACAGCTTGTGCTCCTTTACTCTGCGGATCATTCTTTCAACATGCACTCTCAGCCTGGCAATGGATTGGGTCTCCCTAACCTCATGCGCTGGCATCTGTGTGCGTCTTGACAGAAAGGCTGGCCGGTAGACCTTGCACGGAATAATGTAATCTACGAGAAAGCCTTTATCCACCATAGTGGCCATGTCAGAGGTGAGTAAGGAAATAATTCCAGACTGCTTGAAGATCTCCTTGTCACTCACAGACCCAGCATACAACGATGACACAAAAGTGACAGCTCCATGTGGTGACATTCCCAACATGCCCTTAAAGGTACAGTGTGACTTGTAGGAAGAAAACACCTCACTCTGCAGTAGTAGTGAAGATGGTGTCTGGCAGCGGAGTTCAGTGCAGTCGATCACTACCTGGGTGTCTGGATAGTCCTTGAACTCAGGTGGCAGGTGGGCTTTGATGGTTTCCTTGGGGATCCATATCCGTGCTGATCCAAGCAGACAGTAGAGGAAGTTGGCCCAAGAGATGATAATCCGGCTCGCTGTCGATTGGTGGATGCTGAACCGATTTGACAAATCCTTCTGCTTCAGACCCAGCGACAGGTGAGTCATAAACAGAGAGGGAGAGGAGGTCTAAGAGAGAGGGAAGAAGAGGGTGAGCTTGAGTCGGATGAAAATGGTGGAAAAAAGGGAGATGGTTTGTTAAAAGTAGAATGTAAGAAAGTGTAAGCAGAGGGAGCTGAAGACATGAGGAGAAATGGAAGTGAATGAGAGTGAAGTATAGGAGGTGGTAGGTTTGGTGAAGTTATCAGAGACCGAGGTATGCACAGAGGATCAGGAAAAAGATAAGTCTTTGACAGTAGGAGTGAAGTTAATGGAAAAGTGGACTCTGCCTTTTGGCTGATCCATTTGTGGTTTCATGGTGGGTGAAAAAATAGTTTTGTAATGTGGAATTGGTGATAGTAACAAGAAGTGGTCTTGTGATAATTGTTTGTGCTTCTGTTGGTCAGAGGGAGAATGCGCTCGGAATAAAACGAATGGGAGCAAGAAAAGTGAATTGTTTCATTCTCAAGAAAAGGGCACCAATGAATAGAGTGATACCTTGGGTAGCAGTAAATATAAAAGTTGACGAGCTGAGGGGAAAGATTCCCGGTGTATGTGATGCTCGTCGTTTGATGCGACGCAGACAGGGTGGCGAGAGTGGGGAATCAGAAGAGTCATTGTCTGTTCTTCTGAGTTTTGAAGATGAGTCTTTGCCCGACAACGTGAAATTAGGATATATAAGCTATCCTGTACGAGCGTATGTGCCGAATACTTTACGATGTTACAGGTGTCAAGTTTATGGGCATGTGGCAGCAGTGTGTAGGAGGGAGTGTCCAAGGTGTTAGAAATGTGCGAGAGAGACAGGTTGAGGTTTCCAGGGTTAGATTAGTGCAGAAGTTGTCATATGCTGAGGCAGTGAATAAAGTAGAGGAAGATGGGTTAAGGGGGAGGAGTGGTGAGAGTAGTAAAGATATACCAGCAGGTAACCTAGTGGTTAGAGCGTTGGGCCAGTAACCGAAAGGTTGCTAGATCGAATCCCCGAGCTGACTAGGTAAACATCTGTTGTTCTGCCCCTGAACAAAGCAGTTAACCCACTGTTCCAAGGTCGTCATTGTTAATAAGAATTTGTTCTTAACTGACTTACTTGCCTAGTTAAATAAAGGTTAAGTAAAAAAAAATAAAAACAGTACAGAAGGATAGGACAAAAAGTGATGTAAGATTGGATTTTTAGCAATTATAGCAATGCTTATCAACTGTACTGCAGGGATGGAACGGAAGTTGCAAAAAATTGAGGTTGTGGTGGCAGCTGCAGAGGTAATTAGGTCTGCAAGACTTGACATCAGAAGAGTTACAGGGTGTGTTAAGTGGTGATGTCCCATCCTTTCAGGATGACGGCATGAGGTAGGAATGAATACATTTAATTAGTGGAGTAGGGTGGTGTTAATTTTATTTTATATAATTTTGAAATTAGTGAGTGTAGTGTTAGATGGTAGGGTATTTATTTAGCAGATTTTTATTTTTCAGGAAAAGTACAAGGGAGTTGTACTCCAGTCTAGTAGGTGGCGGTAATGCAACAAATTGGATGCCAACCACCGTTAAACCCCATAGAAGAAGGAGCAGCAGCCAGTGTTGCCAATTTAGCGACTCTGTCGCTATATTTAGCGAGTATTCAGACCCCTGTTGCGACAAATTATTCAAAAATGTGACTAGCGACAAATCTAGCGACTTTTTCTGGTGTTATTGGGGACTTTTGGAGACTCTGACGTGAAAGCACGTATCGTTCTTACTCTTCTCAACGAGCAGCGGGTGCTGCCGTGGGCCCCACCCCTGTCCCAAAGCACTCACAGGCGGCCCAGTCCTTAGAGCTAGAGTAGTTACCATAATTTTCTCACATTGCCATTGACAGTTTTTTCTATTGTCTCTTTTTGGTCCATTTAGATTGTTAATGTAGATTGTATACAAAAAAATAAATAAAAATGTTATGGTTAAAAATGTTCATGTTTTACTGTGACTTGTTGTAGGCTCCTAAGTGGACCATAAGGTTAAAAACCAAACCAAATTAAGAAAACTAAACAAAAAACAAAAACATTTAATAAAAAACTAAGTAACTCCGCCAGAGTGTCTCTTTTGGGTCACTTTTGCCAGTCCCAAGCCCGGATAAAGGAGGAGGGTTGGAATTGTGAAATAAAAAAAACAAGAATCGACAGAAGAAAGTTAATTTGTAGTTCTAAACATATATTTATTTATTTTTTACTCACTTTTTGTCTCTCCCAAGATGTTATTCCTCTCTCCTACAGCATCCATCACAATTACATATACATGGCAAATTATGCAATTTAGCGATTTCTAGCGACTTTTAGGACAGCCAATAGCTACTTTCCTTACTGAGGAGTTGGCAAAACTGGCAGCAGCAGCCGCCGCCGCCCAGTGGCCGGCAGTGTGAGAAGATGGAGCGAGATGGATTTTGGCCGACATTCTGCAAATTATCTCATCGATTTAACATTTTAATCTCCATACAGTTTTCAGTTTCCAAAACTATAATCTGTATCAGAGTGGACTGCGTTTTGTAGACTTTACCCTCAGCCAAAGTAAATACTGTAGCGACCCGCACAGACAGCTGTGTGTTATGTGTTAGGCTAGTAGGTGGTTGTGTTGTACTGACCAGTACCCAGTGTTCGCGGGGTCCGACATGTCAATCAACCTGCTATCTGCCAATCACGGGAATGCCTGGAATGTTCTGATGCCGGGCATCCTGGCGGTTGGCGGAGTGGCGTGGAGGGGGGTTGGGCAGGGGGATGGAGCATTGGAAGTTAAGACCAGGTTTCGCCTTTGTTCTCTCTCTTACGTCTGGGCTTCACAAGAGAAGGTCACGATTGGCTTGTGGGTTATTTGTAATTTATTTGGCGTGTGCTACGGCCCAAACAGTAGCCTGTGTAAAGTTGGTTTAATAAACCGTCAATTCGCAAACTCAAGCCTCTGTCTGGACAATTGTTAATTTATGATCTAGTCAGGTCATTACATTGGTGTCAGAAGTAAAAACGTTGATAAAAGTTAGCCAGCTAGCTAGCTGACTTATGTGGCTAGCTACCGTAGGTGAGAACGGGGGTTGAAAATGCTTCGAGGGTATCCGAAAGTGAAGGTGGAGGTAGGGGACGATTATAGCCAAGGAGGTGCTTGTGCATGGACGTCGGAGGTTCTGGCTGAGGAGATCGCCAGGGCGTCGGAGCGCGGAGGCCGCTTGAGGGAGGACGCTAGAGTGATGGCGGCTGAAGCGGGCATGAGCGCCTCGTCGACTGTGTTTCGCGCGGATTCTGGTGGGCGGGCCGAAGTGGTGACGTCGACGCGGCGGGACGAGGAATCTGGGGCTCAGGATGTAAACAAACATGGCGGCGCCCAGTTCCCGGCTGCGTCCGTATCTGTTAAGACCCCGAAGTATTCCGGTAAGGCGGATTGGGAAGCTTTTCATGCTCAGTTTGAACTGTTAGCTCATTTTAGGGGGTGGTCGGATGAAGAAAGGGCACTGCAGTTGGCTTTATGCCTCACGGATGAAGCTCTGGCCTGTTTGATATTGATTAGCCCCGAGGACAGACATGATTATGGGGCTTTAGTGGGAGCACTGAGGAGGCGCTATGGACAGTGTGTACAGCCCGGGCTACTGCGCTCCGAACTGAGTAATAGACGCAGGCAGCCTGGAGAGCCTCTACGGGTGCTAGCTAATGACATTGAGAGCCTCTCTCGGCGGGCATATGCTCACATGCCCCCCTCCGTGCAGAGCGAGCTAGCATGGGACCAGTTCATACAGGCGCTCTCTCCTACGGAGCTGCGCATACAGACCCAGCTGGCTCATCCTGAGTCATTGCAGATAGCCTTGGAGATGGCTTTGGAGAGGGAGCTGGTGTGGGCTGGGGCTTCAGCTGGGGCTTTGGTGGGGGTGCAGGGAGACACACCCTCTGTGCGAGCTGGGGGGCAGAGCAGCCCGGAGCCGGAAAAGCCTGCATGGGTGGCTGAAATGACAGAACTCATTCGTGCTGTGTCGCTACAGGCGGCACGAAACACACACCCTGGTCCCAGGGTCTGCTGGGGTTGTGGCCAGCCAGGCCATCTGCGCCGAAATTGCCCCATGTCCCCCAGAGCTCAGGGAAACGGCTCGGGGTCCGCATAGACCGGGTAGTGCGGACCCCTGGCTTTCTATCCCAACCACCATCTTCTTCAGGAGGAGCCCACCGGCACAGACGGGGAAGCAAGGCTCCACTTCCCCCAGAAGCAGACGAGAGCAAGCGGATGGAGCCTGTTGTTGTGGTGGGCCGGACCTGTGTTGGGGACTTTTGTCATGTCCCTGTCACTGTGGAGGGGGTGCCCTGCTCCGCCCTGGTGGACACTGGGTCCACAGTAACCCTGGTGAGGCCAGATATTGTGCCAGGTTGGACTCAGTGTGAGCCTACAACTGTGCAGCTCCGCACAGTCACAGGTGAGCTGGCACCCATGAAAGGGAAGGGAATAATGACTCTGACAGTAGGGGGCAGGACTGTGCGTCATCCTGTGTGGGTGGCGGCTGTGCAGGACCCTTGTATCCTGGGGTTGGACTTTCTTAGGAGCACAGGCTGCCAGTTAGACCTAAATAGGGGCACACTGAGCTTCCGGGGAGGGCCGGAAGTCACCATGGCCCCCCCTAATGTCACATTCACTCAACCCAACAAACCCTTTACTCCAACAGTTAAAGCAGCAGAGACTCATGGCTGCCCCCCCTCCCCCACAGCTGTGTGTGACTTTTCCCCAGCCCCCCTGTCACCTACGGCGGTGTGTTACATTCCCCCAGCTACCTCCATGACACAGCCCTCTGTGAGCCCAGGCCGCGCCCCCCCAGCCCAGCTACCCCAGATGGGAAAGGAGAGGACACTGTCTGCAGTGAGGGAGATATGGGGGAGGAACTGTGTTGGTCTTGACCCCGAGCAGCAGGAACGGTTGTGGCAGTTGCTGTTTGAATTCAGAGACAGCTTTGCGCTGAGTGAGGAAGAGGTGGGTCAGACTCATCTGGTGCAGCATGAGATCGACACAGGTGATGCTCGACCCATCAAGATGCGTCCCCGCCGTATCCCGCTGGCACGCCAGGAGGCGGCAGACAAGGCTGTGTTGGAGATGCAGCGGGCAGACTTCATTGAGCCCTCAGACAGCCCCTGGGCGGCGCCAGTCGTCATGGTTCCGAAGAAGGGGGGCAAGCTGAGGTTCTGTGCGGACTACAGGCGGCTGAATGAGGTAACCAGGAAGGACTCATACCCCATACCACGTATCGATGAGTCGCTGGACCTGGTTAGGGGGTCCTCCTGGTTCTCCTCACTAGACCTCCGCAGTGGCTACTGGCAGGTGCCCCTCTCCCCAGAGGCCAGAGCCAAAACTGCATTCTCCACTAACAGAGGACACTGGCAGTTCAAGGTCCTGTGCTTTGGCCTGTGCAACGCTCCAGCTACTTTTGAGCGTTTGATGGACAGGGTGCTGGATGGCATCCCCAGACAGCAGTGTCTGGTATACCTCGATGACATCCTGGCCCATGGCAGCTCCTTCCAGTCAGCCCTGGGGGCGCTACGGCGTGTGCTGGAGAGGGTGGCTGCCGCAGGTCTGAAGCTCCACCCCGAGAAGTGCCACTTCATGAGGAGAGAGGTGTCCTTCTTGGGCCACCGAGTGGGGAAGGAGGGGATCAGCACCATGGAGGACAAGGTAGGGGCTGTCAGAGACTGGCCCACCCCCACCGACCAGCGTCAGCTGAAGAGCTTCCTGGGCCTGGCCTCGTACTACAGGAGGTTTGTACGGGGCTTCTCAAGCGTTGCTGCTCCACTGAACCGCCTGCTGCCGAAGGACAAGGCTTTCACTTGGACAGTGGAGTGTGAGGAGGCGTTCAACACCCTCAAACGTGCACTGATCGAGGCCCCCGTGCTCGCCCCCCCTGACCTCACCTTGCCCTTTATCCTGGACACAGACACGAGCAATGTGGGCATGGGTGGGGTGCTGGCCCAGGTGGGGCCAGAGGGGGAGAGAGTGGTGGCGTACTTCAGCAAAACATTTGACAAACATGAGCGCCGCTACTGTGTCACCCGGCGGGAGCTCTTGGCTGTTGTGGCTTCCGTCAAACACTTCAAGTACTACCTGGGTGGTCTGCCCTTTACTGTAAGGACTGACCACTCTGCTCTCCAGTGGCTCATGTCTTTCAGAGAGCCAGAGGGGCAGGTGGCACGTTGGTTGGAGGAGCTTCAGCCGTATGACTTCACGGTGGTGCACAGGGCAGGGGCACGCCACTCCAACGCCGACGCCATGTCCCGTCGGCCCTGTACTGCAGACGGCTGCCGCCACTGTGAACGGAGAGAGGGACGGGAGAGAGAGCTGTGTGCAAAGGGGGTCTGTGCCACAGTGTGTCAGGCGAGCGGGCCTGTCTGCTGTGAGCTGCAGACTGTCGACGTGGCTGAATGGCGGCAGCAGCAGGGACGGGACACAGACCTACAGCCAGTGCTACAGTGGGTAGAGGCGCAGGTGAGGCCACCATGGGAAGAGGTGACAGCGCTCTCACTCGCGACCAAAGGGTTGTGGTCAAAGTTTGAGAGACTGCGGCTGGCTGATGGCGTGCTACAGCGGGCATGGAAGGAGTCAGCTACGGGAGAGGAGAGGTGGCAGGTGGTGGTCCCAAAAGCATTGCGGGAGGCTGTGCTCCAGAGTACTCATGGCGGGGTGGGGACTGGACACTTTGGGGTCACAAAAACACTGCGCCGTCTCCGTCAGGGCTTCTACTGGGGGCAGCACAAGAGGGATGTGGAGGACTTTTGTCGCCGCTGTGACAACTGCACAGCGAGAAAGGGCCCCCCAGGCCGCTCTCATGCTCAGCTCCAACAGTTCCCAGTGGGGGCTCCCATGGAGAGGGTGGGAGTGGATGTAGTTGGGCCGTTCCCCACCACAGACAGTGGAAACCGCTGGGTGCTCACGGCCATGGACTATTTCACAAAATGGCCCGAGGCCTATGCTCTGCCTGACCAGGAGGCAGAGACCATCGTCGACGCCCTGACAGCGGGGATGTTCAGCAGGTTTGGAGCTGCAGAGTCCATCCACAGCGACCAGGGCAGAAACTTTGAGTCCCGTGTGTTCACCACCATGTGTGAGAGGCTGGGTATGCACAAGACCCGCACTACTCCTCTCCATCCTCAAAGTGATGGCCTTGTGGAGCGCTTCAACAAAACGCTTGGCCAGCAGCTGGCCATCGTCTCTTCCAAACACCAGCGTAACTGGGACAAGCACCTGCCTATGGTCCTCATGGCATGCCGCTCCGCTGTCCAAGACTCCACCTCCTGCACGCCTGCCCTCCTCATGCTGGGGAGAGAGATCCGCACCCCTGCGGAGATGGCGTTTGGTCGGCCCCTGGATAGCCCTCATGTTCCCCCGGGGCCGGAGTATGCCCGGAGACTCCAGGACCGCCTGGAGACAGCCCACACCTTCGCCAGAGAGCAGCTGGTGAATGCAGGTGTGAGGCAGAAGAGCAACTATGACGTGCACACCCGGGGAAGGCACTTTGTGGCTGGGGAGCTGGTCTGGGTCTACAGCCCGCTATGGAAAAAAGGCAGATGCCCCAAGTTGGACAGTCACTGGGTGGGACCCTGCAGTGTCCTGGAGAGGGTAGGGGAGGTTGTTTACCGGGTGCAGCTTCCTCCCAGGGGGAGAAAGGTGGCACTGCACCGGGACAGGTTAGCCCCATACAGAGGGGCCTCTTCTCCCCAAACCCCAGGAACCCCCACAATTCCCCTCTCTGGCAATGACATTCTCCAGGCACCCACCCCCAGGTGCCGCAGACAAGGCTCCAGACAGCCCACTCCCCCTGTCTCCCCCCCTGTGTCACCGCGTGGTTCCCCAGAGCCACGGACTGTATTACCCGTTCCCGCTTCCTTGTCCCCCATATCCCTGCCTTCATCCCCTGGTTCCCAGAGGGGCACTCTGCGACCATCACGGCCACGCAGGCAAAGGAGACCTCCGGGTCGCTTCAGAGACTTTGTTTGTTCCCTCGGGGACGAGGGACTTTGTGGTGGGGGGGCTGTGTAGCGACCCGCACAGACAGCTGTGTGTTATGTGTTAGGCTAGTAGGTGGTTGTGTTGTACTGACCAGTACCCAGTGTTCGCGGGGTCCGACATGTCAATCAACCTGCTATCTGCCAATCACGGGAATGCCTGGAATGTTCTGATGCCGGGCATCCTGGCGGTTGGCGGAGTGGCGTGGAGGGGGGTTGGGCAGGGGGATGGAGCATTGGAAGTTAAGACCAGGTTTCGCCTTTGTTCTCTCTCTTACGTCTGGGCTTCACAAGAGAAGGTCACGATTGGCTTGTGGGTTATTTGTCATTTATTTGGCGTGTGCTACGGCCCAAACAGTAGCCTGTGTAAAGTTGGTTTAATAAACCGTCAATTCGCAAACTCAAGCCTCTGTCTGGACAATTGTTCATTTATGATCTAGTCAGGTCATTACAATACATTTTTTAAAAGTGCGTTATTTAGGAGTGCAAGTGGAAACGACAGGCTCTGCACTATCTTGGATAAACAAAATATTTGTAGAGGCTGTGGTTGCACCAGAAATACTATAAGAAGTTGCATTTACTCTTTTACCATCAGTAGCTAGGTTTCCTTCGAATTGGTGACAGATTGTTCAAAAATCCACATAAAAACAATATGCACATTTTCCCAGAAGAGATGTTTCCATGAAATTGACTTGATGCAGATTAAAAACTGTGCGTGATGACATAGTGCACATAAAAACACTTTTCCCGGTTAAATTCCCGAGTACCGAACAAACAATACAAGTGAAATGGGTTTCCATAGCATTTTCAACTCTACTGGTTTTCTCATAAAAAATGTTGCGTTATATATTAAGTGTGCCCACTCGGGTATTGGCACGTGGGCTCTTGCCAACAGCTCACAGATAAATGCGGGTAAACCAGACTACATGAGATTATTATGGACAAAAGAGCTAGATAAAAAAACATTTGTCCAACGACAGCAAAGCATCGATGATCATATCCCCAGAAGGCCCTCAATATTTATTGGAAAGGAGCATAATTTGAGTTCATCACCTTGTACTTTCACCACCCTGTGAAGTTCATCCTTTATTTAACCTGAAGCCTAATAAACTGTATGCTTTTCCAAGTGTGCAACTGCAGCCTGCAATTCGGGGTGTTCCTGCATGTGGACATTCCTGCATCTGCAGGAAGGCCCCCCCTCAAGCATCCCATTGGTTCCTGCATGAACACCCCTCAGTCGAAATGAGCAGTTCATAGACTTTCCGAGAGGGTCCGTGTTATTCGGGATCCTTGGGATGTCCCTATCCCTATCAATTATACATGTAAATTGATTAAATTTAGTGTTAGTTTAGGGTTCAGGGTAAGGGCGTCCCAAGGAATCCGGATGCAGTGAGAGCTAGGCGGCAACACAGACATTCATTTAAAAATATATATATATTTTACAAGTGGCAGAAGCAATTTTCGCGTGTCTGCCCCAGATAGTTTCCTTAGAGACGATGAAAATAATTACCTAGATGTCCTTGATTCAATTGAGGAGTAAGTAGGCTATATTTAAGTTGTGATATTGTTAGGAAATATTTAGGCCTACCGTGTTAAGGCACATTTGGTTTATTTGAAAATTATTTGTGTTGTTAATAACGAGTTAACATATTGTCGAAAGCACGTAGGCAATGTTATTTACTGTGTCGATAGCGGAATAAACTAGTGTGTACAATAACGTAACTTGATGTGCTAGTATTATTTATTTATTTAATGGATTAATTAAATTGTAAATCAAAATATACACACGTGCTGCTATAGGATACATACATATTTCACATTGTAATACACTATCCCTACATGCCATTATTGTGTGCTGGAGCTATTGGCTTATTTTTCCACTGTCACTAGGCCTACACATTCACAAGCGAACTGAATTGAATGGGGGATGTGTAACGGATGTGAAATGGTTAGCTAGTTAGGTTTAGTTAGGTGCGCGCTAATAGCGTTTCAATCGGTTACGTCACTCGCTTTGAGACCTTGAAGTAGTGGTTCCCCTTGCTCTGCACCAGCCGCTGCTTATGTGGAGTGATGGGTAACGACGCTTCGTGGGTGTCAGTTGTTGATGTGTGCAGAGGGTCCCTGGTTCGCGCCCGAGTCGGGGCGAGGGGACGCCGTAAAGTTAAACTGTTACATTGATGCTGTTGACCCGGATCACTGGTTGCTGCGGAAAAGGAGGAGGTCGAAAGGGGGGTGAGTGTAACGGATGTGAAATGGCTAGCTAGTTAGCGGTGGTGTGCGCTAATAGCGTTTCAATCGGTTACGTCACTCGCTTTGAGACCTTGAAGTAGTGGTTCCCCTTGCTCTGCAAGGGCCGCGACTTTTGTGGAGCGATGGGTAACGACGCTTCGTGGGTGACTGTTGTTGATGTGTGCAGAGGGTCCCTGGTTCGCGCCCGGAGCGAGGGGACGGATGTAAAGTTAAACTGTTACAGATGCATAACTACTTTTCAGTAAAGAAGGGAAACGAGGTACAACATGCAACTTCGATTGAAGACCTAAAATCATGCCTGACAAAATCACAACGGTATCCTAATATAGTGCGGATACAGTAGTAGTAGCCTATTCTACAACAGTGTACCTGTATGTCCCAGTATTATATATCTAATTGATAAATTAAATTATAAATGTGGATGGGTAAGCTACTTGATTCAATGATTACAGTATTGTACAAGGTAGATTTGAGAGTAGTCTATAGTCTACAATAATAATGTAATTGAATGTGCTATAGTATCATTTATATCGTTGATGAATACAATTGTAAATGGGGATGGGTAGGCTACATAATTCAGTGAATGCTGAATGTATTGCAATCTCTGGGAGTATGTTAATGACGGCTTTTCAGCTGTTGAACTATGGCAATGTCGTACTAATTTCTAAATCTCTTACTTTTAGTCAAGATGTGATGAGCCAGAGCAACCAATAAGCTTCACTGCAGCTGCTCAACCCACCACCCTCACTGTTCTCCCTCCACAAGTAACCACATCCTCTTCTCCTGTTCAATTACTTTACCACGACACTGAAAATGACTGTACATATACTCCTGTGTCCATCTCAGTGCAACATGATCCATCCAAGGCCTCAGTTGGATGCCAAAAATGTGAGAAATGTAAGCAAGATGCTATAGTGTAGTTTGTGTATGTGTGTGTGTGTGTATGGATGGAGTTCTAAGTAAAGACATGGGAAGATGGCAAAGGAGATAGTGATGAGAGTGAGAGCATACAGTATGAAAATAAAGACTCATTGGGATCTAAAATGAGTGTTAGGTGCCTCTTGTGCCTCCTTTTTGTCCGTTTGAGGATACTACAGTCACCCCTGGTGGAGGTTCTTGGGACACTGTGATTTAAGTCTGAGCAGAGGTTGACGAAAAACTTTGAAGGTGGTGGCGCTATGTTGCGTGTTATCTTGAATACCAGGCAGATGTTTGAGTACAGAATGAAATGGTGTAAACTTAACAGGCTAAACTTGTTGAGCACGCTGTTTGAGAAAGGGGTTCCAACAGGGTTATTTGGCTGTTAACAAAGGAGAACTCTTTTTGGTTCCATGTAGAAGGCTTTTTGGTTCCATGTAGAACCCTCTGTGGAATGGAGCCCAAAAGGGTTTTACCTAGACACAGAAGGGGTTCTACCTGGAACCAAAAATTGTTCTCCTATGGGGACAGCAGAATAATCCTGTTAGTTTGCAGATAGCACCTTTTTATCTGAGTATAGGCCTATATTGCAGTGGTGGTTTTCTGTAAAAAATGTAATTAATTGGTGGTGGTGAGTTAAGATATATTCAGAAATTCTATGAAACATCCCCACTTTTAGCACACATTTGAAAGCAGGCAGAGCAACCTTCTATGTGCGCTGAGGCATGTGTGATCACTCAACATTGACAGGACCAACAAAAAAGACATGCCCAAATGCAAACAAAAGATAACATGTTTCTAACTTGCACCGTTGCGCAATTATTAAGCGACTAGATACAAATAGCTAATCCTGGCTACCAATGTTCTAGCATTAATTTATTGAGGCAAGCAGATCAGAGATGTTAAGGTGGTACCCAAGCATATGCCATGTGTATATGTGGCACAAACATATGTATGGTCATTTTATTTTGTTTGTTATTTTATGGAGCCATTTTCTAGGCCTCCCTGGTATTTGCATTTAATTTATTTATAAAATTACTGCCGCTAGTGGAAGCTGTGACGTCAATGGAGTGCATTAGTGAGATCTTGGACATTTCTTCTTCATTCTTGGAGAATGACTAGTTCTGAAAACTAACGTTTCTCCGTCTCATCAATTTACCCTATAAATTCAGGTATGTAACTTAATGTGCAAAATTGCAATATGACTCAAAATATTGAGGTAACATGGTTAATTACATAGTTCATGAGTTTGATGATGTTTCAAGGAATATGTGAAAAACGAGTTGGTATTTCCCCCATTGTAAGTAATGTAGTTAGGCTAGGTTGCTAATGGTTGACATTTTTTAGAGCTTTTTGAAATTGCCACTGATTTTATATATATATGTAAAATGTGAGTTATATATAATGTGAATGTGTAGATGTATGGTGACTCCACGTTTGGATGAACGGACCAACGAGACTGCCATGTGCAAAGACGGGTACCAGGAATGGTGGAAGGACAATCTGAAGGTAATTATCTTTGCACACAACACAGCAGTGTCCAGGCCTCCAGAGTACTCACCCTATCGCCTGCTGTATGGAGGGGAGCCGCAGCAGTTTACTAACGTAAACAATGCACGTGTATATGAAATTATTGCATATACTGTAGTATAAAAAATGTGTGATTGACTTCGGGTTTTTCTATTGCTGTTTTTGTATAACGTACTTTGAGGTCACTGATACTCCACCTGATGTGGTGGAAGTTGTCGAACCAGATCAGAATGCCTTCGAAGACCACCTTCAGGCACGGACTTAGAAGGATGAGGAAGTTTTTTACCAGGTAAAAATGATTGTCCGCTATTCATTTATTTTCTGGCCTTCCAAGAGATATGAGATATATATTTGTAAAAATATGAAATATAATTGCATTTATTTCTATCAATCAAGGTGAGACTGAACATGGACAGGGTGCATGAGAAAACGGAGAGCCACCGGAGGAGAATCAAGGGGACTAAGTGCTTTGACATCTGGGAAAAGGACTTGGCTTGAAAGGAAGACGAGACCCGGGAAAGCTTGGTGCTCTTTCGCTCCTAGCTGGGGTCACCATCCGTTAAGGTGAATATAAAAATCTCAGATAACTATTTTCATTTGCCATCTCGTGGTGGGGCGGCATCGCCATGCTGTCAGCAGTGCCAACACTGGCCCAGGGTTATATTGATGTATACTGTTTACTGATTATGTGGGTATTTTGTTAGCAATGAGCCTTGTGGATGCATTATACATTCAAGTTGTGTGAGGATGATGGTGCTGATCAGTAGTGCTGTGTAGTTACACTCTTCTGATCATTCATTAGTGAAGTCACAGCCATGTTGTTAGCAGCAGATAACCAATTGTAGCCATATTATTTATAGCTTATGTAATTGTAGGTTGTATTAAGCCTATAACCTGCCATTTACTATTGTATTTAATTTCCCCCTTTTCAGAACCACACAAACTCTTAGTTAACACAATTGTCAAGCCATACTGTGCTGTTTTTGCTCTGTGAATCAGCATCATTAAACAACCTCAACTGGCCTATCATCTGTGCCCTTACAAGCACCTGGGAGAGAACACATAGTGCTAAGTAAAGTCCTCAACTACATCCAGGTAGGTACTGTTAAGGTGTATGACTCCAGTGGTCATGACATCTGTCTTTTCGGGGACCATCTCTTACCTCCGTTATCAACCCCACTGACATAAAAAAAATTGACGTATTCTTTTCTGTCTGCCATTAACATTATTGCATGTCTAATCAAACATTTAAACAATTCAATAACTGTATTTTTACATGCCTGATAATCCTTTAACCTGTGTGTTTGCTTGTTTACGTGTGTCTCCTACCCTTTTCCCTTTATTCTGCTCCTGTTCTCCAGGACCTAGGGGTTCTGCCCAACACCCAGACATGGATCCACCTGATGTCCTCCATTACCAACCACCCTCCAACTTTTCATTACATCAGCTACTGTTATTGTCATTATCTGCTAAGAAAAAGCAAGACAACTATCATACTGGGCTCATAATGTGAGATACACAGATTAGCTTAAAACACTAGCACTGCAAACACTCAGAACAAAGAGGGGAGCAGCGCCTGGACTTTGCAGTCTCCCTCTTTGAGTACATTTTACATTTTAGTCATTTAGCAGACGCTCTTATCCAGAGCGACTTACAGTAGAGTGCATACATTTTTATTACATTTTACATACTGAGACAAGGATATCCCTACCGGCCAAACCCTCCCTAACCCGGACGACGCTATGCCAATTGTGCGTCGCCCCACGGACCTCCCAGTTGCGGCCGGCTGCGACAGAGCCTGGGCGCGAACCCAGCCCAGCCTGGGCGCGAACCCAGAGACTCTGGTGGCGCAGCTAGCACTGCGATGCAGTGCCCTAGACCGCTGCGCCACCCGGGAGGCTACTCCCACCACCCGGGAGTAGACCTTCCAAGACTGACTACATGTTGAAAACAAGTGACAGGCAGAACCTCCCATCCACACAACACCCACCTCTCTATTCCACACACCAGAATTCAGTATTTCAGTCTATGATTGCCATGTGAGTGTACAAAAAAATCTAAAAGTAAATTGACACACATGTACCAAAAAAATAAATAATTGCCAGATTGTTTTTTATAGCTGTTTCACAGGATGTTCATTATTGTCAATTGTAAGGTATCCCTTGATGGTATTTGTTAGTTCAACATTATTAATTGTTGTATTGTAAGACATACAAAATATATATGTTCAACCACAAGGGTGTACTAATGAGCTATGATTTTAAAAATCATTATAGAGGACTAATATTATTTCAGTGTAGATAAGGGATGGCCTGTTTAAAATGAAAACATGCCAGCCAGACCAGCCAGTGTATGATTCAAATCTATTTGCATATGAATGGAGTGGAAAATAGCTGCCTTTGTGATCTGTAAGGTAAGTAACAATGTGTGGGGGTCATTAAAATTGTATACGTTTTTTACCCTGATGCCTGTTAATACATAAAAAGCAGATGGTCAATAACATGAATTGCAATGGTTAGCCTATGTAAATTAATTGGAATATATTTAGCCTAATTGGTAACAAATAGGACGTGGGGGAAAATCAGGATCCTAGTCAAGCTTTTGTTTGTCAAATCCAGATTTAAAAAAGGTCATGTGTATCAAATCTGTAGGCGATTGTAGGCTAAATCAATAACAAACAGTTGACATGTTCAGGCTTCATGATCTGTGATCAAAGGATATGTGTAAAACCGCAACTGCACTGATATTAATAGCCTGATTCAATGGGATTCTCCAGAATAATAAATGTTTATCTGTTAAACTGTTTGGGCTATGTATATACCAATACTGATTCTAACTTTTTGTTATTTTGCGGTAGGCATAGCATTTAATAAATCAACCACATTTTCTTGTGATGTTGAGGCTGAGCAAGACCTTCGATAGGCTAGTAGAATGCGGAAATAATCGTGGAATTAGTCGTTGTTATAGCCTAGATCACTTAATATAATCTGGACTGATGCTTTTCCCATGGCTAAGCAAACAAGTGGTAGCATATGCATTTTGCCCATCTCCATAACAAGGGTTAGGCCTATATCCTCAAATTGTATTTTGTATTTATTTTGTATTTAACCTTTAACTAAGAAAGTCAGTTAAGAACTAATTCTTATTTACAATGACGGCCTACCAAAAGGCCTCCTGCGGGGACGGGGGCCTGGGATTAAAAAATATATAAATATATGACAAAACACATCACAACAAGAGACAACACAACACAACACTACATAAAGAGAGACGTAAGACAACAGGATAGCAAGGCAGCAACACATGACAACACAGCATTGTAGCAATACAACATAATAACAACATGGTAGCAGCACAAAACATGGTACAAACGTTATTGGGCACAGTCAACAGCACAAAGGTCAAGAAGTTCGAGACAACAATACATCACACAAAGCAGCCACAACTGTCAGTAAGAGTGTCCATGATTGAGTCTTTGAATGAAGAGATTGGGATAAAACTGTCCAGTTTGAGTGTTTCTTGCAGTTCGTTCCAGTCGTTAGCTGCAGCGAACTGAAAAGAGGAGCGACCCAGGGATGTGTGTGCTTTGGGGACCTTTAACAGAATGTGACTGGCAGAATGGGTGTTGTATGTGGAGGATGAGGGCTGCAGTAGAAATCTCAGATAGGGGGGAGTGAGGCCTAAGAGGGTTTTATAAATAAGCATCAACCAGTGGGTCTTGCGACAGGTACACAAAGATGACCAGTTTACAGAGGAGTATAGAGTGCAGTGATGTGTCCTATATGGAGCATTTGTGGCAAATCTGATTGCCGAATGGTAAAGAACATCTAGCCACTCGAGAGCACCCTACCTGCTGATCTATAAATTATGTCTCCGTAATCTAGCATGGGTAGGATGGTCATCTGACTCAGGGTTAGTTTGGCAGCTGGGGTGAAAGAGGAGCGATTACGATAGAGGAAACCAAGTCTAGATTTAACCTTAGTCTGCAGCTTTGATATGTGCTGAGAGAAGTACAGTGCACCGTCTAGCCATACTCCCAAGTACTTGTATGAGGTGACTACCTCAGCCTCTAAACCTTCAGAGGTAGCAATCACACCTGTGGGGAGAGGGGCATTCTTCTTACCAAACCACATGACCTTTGTTTTGGAGATGTTCAGAACAAGGTTAAGGGCAGAGAAAGCTTGTTGTACACTAAGAAAGCTTTGTTGTCGAGCATTTAACACAAAATCCGGGGAGGGGCCAGCTGAGTACAAGACTGCATATAAATGGATGAGAGAGCTTCCTTTTGCCTGAGCTATGTTTTTGATGTAAATTGAGAAAAGCGTGGGGCCTAGGATTGAGCCTTGGGGTACTCCCTTGGTGACAGGCAGTGGCTGAGACAGCAGATTTTCTGATTTTATAAATTCTGTACTCTTTGAGAAAAGTAGTTAGCAAACCAGGCCAAAGACCCCTCAGGGACACCAATACTCATTAGCCTGCCCACAAGAATGGAATGGTCTACCGTATCAAAAGCTTTGGCCAAGTCAATAAAAATAGCAGCACAATATTGCTTAGAATCAAGGGCAATGGTGACATCATTGAAGACCTTTAAGGTTGCAGTGACACATCCATAACCTGAGTGGAAACCAGATTGCATACCCGAGAGAATACTATAGACATCAAGAAAGCCAGTCAGTTGATTATTGAGAAGTTTTTCCAACATTTTTGATAAACAGGGCAAAATAGAAATAGGCCTATAACAGTTAGGATCAGCTTGATCTCCCCCTTTAAATAAAGGACGAACTGTGGCTGCCTTCCAAGCAATGGGAACCTCCCAAGAAAGGAGAGACGAGTTAAAAAGGTTGGAGATAGGCTTGGTGATGATAGGGGCAGCAACCTTAAAGAAGAAAGGGTCTAAACCATCTGGGTCATTATTTTGGGGGACCGTTTTAACCGTTTTCCAGAACTTCTTGGGTTTAGACCCACAGAGAGAGAACTGCTCCTTAAAGTAACTAACTTTGGCCTTCTGGATAGCCTGAGTGCACTTATTTCTCATTTGCCTGAATGACAGTCAGTCAGCTTGAGTAAGCGTGTGCCAAGCCTTTTGCCAAATGCAATTCTTGAGGTGGAGTAACTCTGCAAGATCACGGTCGAACCAGGGGCTGAACCTGTTTTTAATTCTCATTTTCTTTATGGGGGCGTTTGTTAACAATACCACTGAAAATATCAAAAATAAAGTTTTTTAGCAAGCGTCTATGACAAATCAGTACAGGTCGTTTCACTGGGAAGCCATTACGAGCACAGGCTGTAAAACAGGGATCACTAAGGTCATTACAGAAAACACCATACTGATACCTATTATTTGTGAGGATAACAAGAAGAGTAGCCTTTTCTGGGTGTTTGGAGTCATACTTTGTGGAATTGGTAATAATTTGAGAAAGATTTATTAAGGAGTCCCATCGCTTTAGGACTTGGTCAGGTGGTGACCCAGTTTAGGTCACCTAGCAGGACAAATTCAGACTTAGTGTAAGGGGCCAGGAGAGAGTTTAGGGTACAGGCCGGTGCTGATGGAGGACGATAGCACCCAGCAACAGTCAACAAAGAGCTATTTGAAAGCCACTGAAGGTGATCCTTGGTAAAGATAGCCACTCCCCCACCTTTGGAAGATCTGTCTTGATGAAAAAAGTTATAACCAGAAAGGTTAACATCAGTATTCAAAACACTATTTCTTAACCACGCCTCAGTAATGGCCAACACATCTGGTTTGGAGCTCTCTACCCACACTTTCAATTGATCCATTTTATGTAATAAACTTCTAGTGTTAACGTGCAGAAAACCCAGGCTTTCACGAGAGCAGAAATCAATGAAGCAGATATCAGAGCACAAGTCAGAATTGGGGCTAGCAACTGTAGATGGGCCAGGATGTACATGCACATTTCCAGATATCATAAACAGTATCACATACTCCCTCAATTCGAACCCTGCTTTTAACCATAAGACATCTCCACAGATATGTATAGCCTAAGGATTGCATGGTGACAGTGATTGTGTCTGTTAATCCGGTAAGTGGGGAAAAAGAGGTCAAATCAGAGAAAGATGCCAGAGTTTCTGAATTGGAATTCCGAGTTGGATGACCGTTCAAAAAGTCAGAGATTTCTGACTTTCAAGTTGTTTTTAATGCGCCACTAGAGACCTAGGCTACCTCTTGTTTCTGAGTAGGGCTACCTCCAACAAAGGAGCACTTGTGTCTGTATTGATGTAAGAAATAGGCATATCTACACACTAATGGTGGCTGGCTGTGATATCAACTAGCCTAATCATTTTTGTATTGAGGTGATTGTTGATTTAGCTAAAATAATATAATTGCTAATGAAGAAATTGCTAATGAAGGGCTAATGAAATTGATTAGATTACTCTGGCAATTAATATCTTTTTTTACAAAATCATGTACATGGTTAATGGTGAGATCTTTAATAATAAACTAAACTAACACGTGACAAAGAACACATGTTGACGTTAAGGCGTTCACCGTAAGATCGTCCATAAATTTACACCCAAACTGACACGTGTCAGTGCCACGTTACGCGACGTGAACGCTACGTATACATGACGTGAACGTGTCGGCAGTTTGACGCCTTAGAAAAAAAACTTGTCTCCATTTACATTCCATGTTAATTCATGGCGGTATTTTATGGTGCTAGGAAGACGTTAGGTGACTTCGTGAGAGGTATCAGTAGCTTCACGAGTATTATTTATGACCACCACCCCCCATACTGCTGCGGGAAAACAGTGCACTCCTTCTATGGAGTTTAGCGGTGGCTGGCATCCAACGTTATTGTGCATTAACGCCACCTACTGTACTGCCCCCGCCTGTCTAAGATTAAAAATGGACCAATAGAAATATAGAGGGTTTACTGCACATGCCCTGAATTGCACTCTTCGAGATGCTTGCGCCTAGTCGTAGCGAGCCGACAACACGTTCTCGTGACTCCAAGTTTACTTAGATATATCGATATTTGTGCATAAAAGCGTCCCCCCTACATTTCGTTTGGTCGACATTTACAAATGTTGTTTCCATCAGGCCTGTCATGCACTCGCATAAAAAGGTTGGATGGAAACCTGGTTAGTGATTGCACTTGTTTTTACTTACAAATTAATCCGTTGTGGACAGACGCATTTAACATAAAATGGCATGACATTTTAATTCAATGTTGCAGAGATTACTTACAAATAATTGAATGGTTGAAAATTAATCACTGCCAACACAAATGATACAACTTTTTATTATCATTCATTATTTTCAAAGAGAAACAAACCATGAGTTGCAGTTTCTAATCAACATGGAAAACCGCACGTAATCCATTCGGCGATAACCAAAACACAGATGGGTCATATCTACATGTTGATCAACACAAATACAGGGGGGAAGAAAATGCTTAGTGAATGTTACTTTGTTGTTTAGAGATAATTGATTATGACTGTGTGGGTGTGCACACACTGTGTTTTGAGTCTGGCAAGCTTCTGTGCTTAACTTTCCTATCATGGACTCTCCACCTACCATTTAGTTACATTTCTTCCTTACAGTACAGCATAAAACAAAATGTACAAAAACCCTTGACTAAAAGCAGACCTCTTGGTCTCTGTTGGGTTTCAAATTCTTCCTGTGGTGCTATCCTCATGCCACAGAATCAACAACAAAGCTTAATTCACTCAGTCATTCACAGATCAAATGTCCTCAACTTCCCCTCCCTTTAATATCCAAATGATACAGTCCAGTTCAAACCAGCCCAGAAGTGTTTGGACGGAGGAAGGGGGAGGGAAAGTGGCAGTTACACTTCAGAGTGAAGGATCATTTTCTTCTCCTACTGCTTGGCGATCGGCTTGGGGACTGTCTGCTGCCACTCCTAGAAAAGAGGGGGAGAATAACCCAATAAAATCAGTACAGATAACTCCACAATAATTATTTACATACACAGTAGTTGCTAGAATAGTTTGTTGACATTTTAGTCATTTAGCAGACTTCTTATACAGAGCGACTGACAATTAGTGCATACAGCTTAAGATGGCAAGGTGAGTATCACATCAGTTGTAGCAAGTACATTTTCCCTCAAAACATTAACATGTACTTATTTCTCAAAACCTGTACCTTCTGTTGGAGTCGATCACTTTAAAGATGAGTCTGTTTTGTCCTATAGGAACACAGAAAAATATGTTTCCCTTCAAATTGGCTAGTTGACTACCGACCTGCGGGTGGGTGGAGAATGTGCAGGTCGCCTCTGTCGGGGTGGAGAGTAGCTGAGGGAGCGAGAGTCTCTCAGCGAATCAGCTGGCACTCTTTGAGGTTGCGCTGGGCTGGAAAAGATGACAGAGGTGTCAAATATCAACTGGCTCCTGTATGTTACAGAAATATTCCAGACTTTTTGAATAACATAAGATAATAAATAATATTGTCATTTCCATGACTTCAATTAGATGTACATCATAACTAGAAACATTACAATATATGAGTTCTGGGTCAAGAACCAATGGAAATAATAGATCTATAACAAATAGTTAACATTATGTCAACATCAATTCTGGTGGTCCTAGTCTTTTTGGTTACCACTTTTTCTTGTCTTCCTTCTCACTTTCAGAAGAGGAGGAGGAGGAGGAGGAGGAGGAGCTATGGGCAGCCGTTATCCTGTCACCTCTGGGAGAGAGAGAGGGACATTGTAAAGAGAGGAATCATGTCAGCTCTATTTACGGCATTTCTATCCGCAATGTGATCCAAATGTAAAATATGTCAATCATTTAACACCCCTCCTTACGCTTTTCCTTGCTCTGCATCAGAGTCAGAACTGTCGGATGAAGAGGAAGATGAGGAGGAGGAAGAAGAAGATGAAGAGCTGGGGCTGCCCAACTTTCCTTTCTTTTTCTCTTTGGCCCCCTTCTCGCTCACACCGTTTTCAGTCCTGACTGGTCGGTCTGAGGGATCGGCAGCGCCGCGTGAGGGGAGAGGAGATTTGGTCCTCGAGGTGTCTCGTAGAGATACTCTGGTCTCTGAATGGCTGAGGGCCTGTGGCGACCTGAAGCGGGGTGGGTCAGAGTGACGTGTTTCTTTGGGGTGGGCTCTGATTTCTGATTGGCTGGGAAGGGGACTGGTCTCCTTGGAGTGGAGCAGTGAGGGTATGGAACAAGCCTTCCTTCCTCTGTCTCCCCCTTTCTCTCGTTCCTCTTTATCACTTCTTCGGTCTTTCTCCACCGTTGGTTTCATCACTTTTTCTACAGGCAGCTCCTTCCTCTCTCGGGCCGGAGAGGGGGATGAGGAAGAAGAAGAACCAGAAGAGGAAGAGCGACGGGGTGGGGGGACCTCTTTAACAGGTTGACGTTCTCGCCTCTCTTGCTCTTTTTCACGTTGCCGCTCTTTTTCCCTCGCTCTCTCCAGCTCTCTATTCTTCTCTCTCTCCTGGTCTCTCCGCCTTTCTCTGGATAGCGAGAGGCTGCTTCTACTTTCTCGAATGGGAGAGGGGGATCGCCGAGACCTGAGGGACGAGAAAATAAATACACAAATTAAATAAACAATTCAGAATCTGGTTTGACATTCTGAGGTCTTGGCAGATTTGAATTGAGTTATTATTGATTTATGTACGCAGGAAGTTGCCCCACTGTGTGTGACGTTTGATGTGTGTATAGTTGAGTTGCGTTTGATTTGTTGTGAATAGGTCCTGGTCCTACCTGTAGAGGGGACTGCGTCTTCTGGGGCTCCTCGACCTGCTCCTCCTGGCTCCTCTGTCTCTGGAGCGATCCCTCCCTCCTCTATCCCTCGCTCTCTGCCTCTCTCGGTTGTGATCTAGCTCCCGGCTGCGGCTCCGCCGTGGTGCATAGGCGCGAGTCGGGGAGCGGGTAGGAGGCGAGGCTCTCCGGGTGGTGGCTTGTCGTCGAGGGCTGGGGGAGCGATTGGGGGGGTCCTGGTACTGCCGTGGGGGGGTGCGGCGAGGGGGGGAGGGCCTCGGGACAACTGCGGGGGCTTTTGGGGAGGGCGCCCTCCTCTTCTCACACTCCTGCTCAGAGGGGCTGTACCTCTCTGCCCTCCTGGCCTGGCTCTTCACCCCTCCCTCTCTCTCCTTCTCCCGCTCCTTCTCTCTTTCCACTTCAGTGGGGGCGTACCTCTCGCCTCTGCCTTGGGGGGCTCCTCTCCTGGGAGGAGAGGGTGGAGGGCTGGAGCTCTCTACCTCCGTTGGGCTGTACCTCTCCTGTCCCCTCCCTCGCTCCTTCTCTCTGTCTGTGGAGGGGTAGCGTTCGGCAGCAGGGGGACGTTGGGCGGCAGGGGGTGGGTTTTCCCTTTCAGAGAGCATGAACCTGTCCCCTCCTCCCGTTCTCTCACGTTCCTTCTCTCTCCCTATAGCTCTCTGTTCGTCACTCTCCGAAGCGCTCTCTCTGCCATCATTGGCCAGATACCTCTGGAAGGCGGCACCTACGGCGGGAGGAGAGATGAGAGAGGGGAGGGCTTTCTTCGCCGGGCTGCTCTTCGCCATGTTTCCCCTTTTCTTCTCTCCCTCGTCGGAGGATGAAGAAGATGATGATGAGCCAGAGGAGGATGAGGAAGAACTGTCACTATCACTCCCGCTGCTACTGCTGCTTTCCTTCCCCTTCGGCTTCTCCTTCTCTTGCTCCTTTTCCGGCAGGCTTCGGTCTCTGTTCTCCCGCCTGTTGTCCTCCTCAGTTTGTCTTTTTCGCTCCCTCTCTACTGCCCCCCTCTCCCCATCTCGCTCCACGGGGAGGTCTTCAGACAAACAGATAGACGGATGTTGTTGAGTAGAAGACAGTCTGCCAGATCTCTCGCACTCTCTCCCTCCATCTCGGTCTCGCTCCCTCTCCTTTTCCCTTTCACGCTCCTGCTTCCTCCGCTCATCTTGCTTCTCCCTCTCTTCGTTCAATTCCCTCTCCTTCCCTTTACCCCTCTCCTCCGGTTTCCACTCGTTCTCAGTCCTTCCCTCACGCTCCCTTTCTTTCTGTCGTCCATTGATGAGAGGTGATTGAGGGACAGGGGATGTGGAGTCGCGGGATGAGTTTCTACCCCTCCTTCCATCGCTTTTCCGACTAGGGAGAGATCCTTCTTTCTCATTCCCTCTCCCCCTCTCTCTGTCAGCTGGGGCTTGGGGGGGGACATTTTTTTCCTTTCCTCGCTCCCCCTCTCCACTCCTTCCTCTCCTTGCTCCCTCTTTTTCTGGAGATGGAGACAAAGAGGAGTCTCGTCTTTGTGGTTTGTCCTCCTTTCCGCTCCTCTGTTTCCTGGTGTCCGGTTGTTTCGGGGGTGGAGAGTGGGATGAAGAGTCGTCTCTGCTCCTCTGCAGCATTGTTCTCTCCTTTCCTCTATCCTTCTCTCGCTCTCTCTCTCCACTTCTGGAGCGCCTGGCTTTCTCTCGTTCCAGTCGAGGAGGAGAGGGGGACGAGGAGTCGTGTCTCTTTCTTGTAGGCTTCACTTTCTCACGCTCCTTCTCTCTTTTTTTCTCTTTGTCCTTCAGTCGCTCCTTCTCCCATTCCTTGTCTGCCCTCGGTCGGCGTTCAGGGGAGCTGTGATACCTGGGAGATCTCTGAGAGGGAGAGAAGGAGGGGAAAAAGGAGGTAAGGAGAGTGAGGTGAAAAAAAAAAAGAAAATGAGCGAGAGTGCCATTGATTATGCCGAATTGTCACAAAACAGGAGAGAAGTTTTGAAATGGTAGAGGGAGCTGATCACCGGACCAATCACAGGTGGTCTTACCACTCTGCCTCCCGGACGCTGTGGACTCCCGTCCTCGCGACCACAACTCCTCCTGTCAGGAGACAGCCCCTTTCTCCCCTCTTCTGCTCTCTTGACTGGCTGGTTCTGCTGCCTCTCTCTCAGCAGGGGAGGGGATTGGCTGACCAAATGGAGATAAGGCATGAGAGATGGAATAACAGCATGGGGTGCAACTCAAAACTCTGCCTTGACTTAAGTTATTGAATGACTAGAATTGAGTAACTATGCGAGTAGGGTTGCACATTTTCGGTAACTTCAACGAGGATTTGTGGAAAACCTGGGAATTTAGGGGAAGTTACAACCCCAAATTGTGAGTCATGACCTCTGGTGACCCGGAAGTACCTGTGAGCAGAGCTGGAGGACCCACTCCTATGGCGCCGTGTCTTACCCAGGGGCGGAGTCTCATTTTCACTTCTCTTGCGTTTTTTCTTGGACGCCTGCTTCTCGTCTGAGGAGCTGAGGGGGGAAACAAAGTATTTTAGTACACACACACACACACACTATGAACCACTTTCTGTAGGACCCACCTGTCTTTGCCATCCTTTTTTCCCAGCCTGTCCCTAGAACTGAGAACACAAAGTCTTTGTTCATTACGCTGAAAAAGGTAAACGGCTCGCACACATCACACCGAACGTGAATCTAGCGTTTGTCTGTCGATCGTTCAGCACACTTTGTTTTGGGGGAAACGCCCGCTGTAGATGTCATTTTTCACGTGATTCTACATGTAAAAATCGGTAGGCAAATTACGTTCAGAGGTGCTAAGTACTCTGGGCCAGCACATTTTATTGGTGTGTCAGACCTATGAGTCCTCGCTAGCACATGTGATCATCAAGCTGTAAGCATGCACATCCCTTACACAAGAGGTTCTAATCCACTACAATTGAGATGTTCTGAAATAACAATACCAATGTTATGAAACTATGCTGGACATGAAATCCATTCACTGTCTGCAAAATGGAAAAAAATTAATGGAAACCTTTTCTTTTTCCTCTTTTTAGTTTTCACCTGTGTAGGAGAGGGGGAGGGACTCTCTGAGCTGAAGAAGAGAGTAAAGTGATCTGTCAATCAAACAAGCTATGCATTATTTTTTACGCATGCACACCAAATAGGACTTTCTCCCTTTACTCACCTGTCTCTGTTCTTGTTTTTCTTCCTTTTCTTCTTACGGCTCTGTTTTCGGGCTGGTGAGTCCGAGTCCTCTGACTCTTCTACCAGCCTGAGAGAGAGAGGCGGAGGGGGAGAGAGAGACGGAGGGGGAGAGAGAGACGGAGGGGGAGAGAGAGACGGAGGGGGAGAGAGAGACGGAGGGGGAGAGAGAGACGGAGGGGAAGAGAGAGAAAGAGATGGTAAGTAGCAGAGGGGATAAACAAAGGAAAAATCAGTTACACGAGTAAGTCTAGCTAGGAGAACCACACACACACCCCCCTCGACTCACACGTATTTCTGCTGCTGCTGCTTCTCTTTCTCCAGCCTCTCCTGCTCCCTCTTCTCCTTCTCTCGCTCCTTGCGCTCCGGGTGGAAGGAGGAGCCGTCTACGTAGTCCGTGGCGATGCCGAACGCCGCCCTTAGCCGGTCGTTCTTCTGCTGATTGGCTGCTGCCAGGGCGTGAGTCTCTGTCGCCCTGAGGGGGGGGGGGGAATGGACCATTGTTCAATATCTCCTATTGTCACGCTTGGTTACTCCCCAAAGAGTGGGACAGTGGTGTTTCACCACCTTGTTCAATGGCCAGCAACTGTTGGAAGAGCCACGTCATCACGCAACAGACGTCATCAGAGCGCACAACAGAACAGTGTACTGCCTACACTCGGTTTGTTGTTATAAAATATTTTATTAAATCGTTTTTAAATCATGGCTAAAGTTTGTATTACTATTGATTCCGCGACGCGTTCAGCTTTTACGACTGGGACCGAAAATGTGTGTCCCGGATTCCAGTTAGCTGCTAGCCATCATGAAAACGGAGCAGACGAACGTTAGCAGTGCTAGCCCACCAGTGTTTTCATCCATGGCTGGGCACAAAAGCTTCAGGTGTGAGATGATTTCCACACAATCACAAGATGAAGATAAGGTGGAACTGGAAAATGGACAGGGCTTTGTCTGCCCTAAATGCACCACCATCAAACATCTTAGGGAAGAGATCCTCCGGCTGTTAGCTCGGCTGCGAGAAAAGAAAAATCTGCTTTCTAAGTACACCAACCTTACTGTAACCCAGTCAAAACCGAATCTCAGTTTTAAATGCCTCCTATAGCAAAGCTAATGATGAGTCGGGCAGCGTTGATCTGTCCCAATCCAACGGACAGATGTTAAGCTCAACTCCGCGGCCCATGGGAGACTGGACACAGGCGTAGGAGATCGGGGTGGCAGTCTGGCCAGCCATCTATTTGAGAAGATCCGATCCAGCTAGCAAACAGCATTGCCCCGCTTGAGACGGACCTAGCAGTCCCGGGAGTCAGCACGGACCATGGGTGTATACCAACAGCCGGCGGGGCCCAGTGGCACCCTCCCCCACAGCCATCACAGTTCAGCAGGTTGTTTCCCTATCGAATTCACAATCATTGTGGGCAGCTCGATGGTGAGAGATTTTGGCCTGCCTACGACTAAGGTCCACTGTCACCCAGGAGCCTGTGTCCATGACATCAACTCTCTCCTGCCCACAGTTCTGGTCAACTACTCCAATATTGACACCATCGTCACTCACGTAGGTTTAAACAACCTTCCTTTTAGGCTTAAAAAAATATATATTACGACCCTCGCTAGCACAGGGAAGATCATTCTTTGGCCTCCTCCCGAGCTACCGAAGGGGTTTGGAACTTTTCAGCCGACTCTTTGCCCTAAACGAGCACCTGAAGAAACTTTGCAATGACAGTAATGTCTTTTTGTGGGCGCAACCAGCACTTTTTAAAAGAGATATGATTACCCCTAAGCGCAGGGGTTCCAATTTCCAGCAACATCGCAAACTGTTTTAGAGACTGACAGACAGGGTCTGGTAGTGCTCCAGTTCTCCCTGTTAGAATAAGCAATAGAGGACTTGGAAACCATATCAACTCCTATAGAAATGGCCACTTTGGTTATTGCGAGTAACCTAATTTACGTTCCTTTATCTGCTTTCTAGTGAGTTTATACAAACTCATCTCCTACCAGTCTGATAGGTTGGAGACTCAGAAAACATGGCTGTAACGTTAATTTGGTTGTTACTCCATTGGTTACCTCTAGGCAGATGGCCCAGGTGAAGAGTGGCCCACACATTGAATACGGCACTCTTAAATGCAATCACTAGTAAAACCTCTCTCGTGAATGACCTCATTACATTACTGAGCGCAAAGTTGATTGCATGTTACTCACTGAAACATGGCTGTCTTCAGATTGTAGTGCCGCTCTTATTGAAGCTTCCCCCCCAGACTACAGCTTTTCATACTCTATCAGAAAAGGGGAAAAGTGTGGAGACCAAATCTATTTTCACTAATGCTCTCAGCTGTAAGGACATTTCATTTGGCGACTTTGGATCTTTCGAGCAGCATGCTATACTGTTTAAATTTTAGCCACCAGTGCTGGCCATAACCCTGTGTAGGCCACCAAAGCACTGCCCCACTTTCTTTACTGATTTCTCTGTACTATTGCCTTTGAGAACTATGATAAAATCATTGTGTTGGGTGATTTTAATATTCATGTTGAAAAAGCTGACGGAGGCCGATATGTAAAGCTTATTAAAGAGCAGTGATACTATCAAGAGCAGTGTTCGGGTTTCTTCTTTTCTCTCTCATTTTACTCAACTGTTACCATGCACCTGCAAAAAAGATAGCTCAGATGTGCGAGTGCCTTTTGAATATTCATGTTGACAAAGAGACTGACTCCAAGGACATTGAATTTCTGAATCTTTTGAGCTTTATGGACTTCATCCAACATGTTACTGGGCCGACCGATAACCGTAGCCATACTCTGGACCTGATTATTACCAAGGAGCATTCTATTGACATATCCTCGATTGTTGATGTTGCTTCAGCTTACTACCTTGTTGCCCATAGCACAGAGTAATGCTGAAAGCATTATTAAGAAACACTTTAAGATTTTATTGAGTGTATGAACAATACTCCACCTATTCTGCCTTCCTCTTGTGATGATTTAGTTGACAACTTTAATAGCAAATGAAGGGCAACCATTGATGCCATAGCTCCAGTAAAGTTGAAAAAGGTCACATCCAACTGGAGAGCCCCCTGGATGATTAAGGAAACTAATACATTTAAGAGAATTTGCAGAAAGGTAGAGCAGAAGTGGAGAATGTCAAAGTTGCAGGTCCATTATGATATTCTGAGAGAGCAACTTGGCATATATAACAAGGCAATTAGAATTGCCAGTCAGGGAAATTTTTCTAACTTGATCACTGAATCAGAATAAATTCGAGACTGCTCTTCTCGACCAGGAGGCCTGATAAATCCTATATGAAGTTTCTTCCACATCGAAATGTGATGAGTTTGCGGCATATTTCAGGGATAAGATAAACAGTCTGGGTATCAGTCAGGCAAGACCTGATGAGAAGTTTGATAATAAACGTCCCCTTTTCAGGACCCTGTCTTTCAAAGATAATTAGTAAAAATCTAAATAACTTCACAGATCTTCATTGTAAAGGGTTTAAACACTGTTTCATATGCTTGTTCAATGAACCATAAACAATTAATGAACATGCACATGTGGAACGGTCGTTAAGACACTAACAGCTTACAGACAGTAGGCAATTAAGGTCACAGTTATGAAAACGTAGGACACTAAAAAGAGGTCTTTCTACTGACTCTAAAAAACACCCAAAAAAAGATGCCCAGGGTCCCTGCTCATCTGCGTGAACGTGCCTTAGGCATGCTGCAAGGAGGCATGAGGACTGCAGATGTGGCCAGGGCAATAAATTGCAACATCCGTACTGTGAGACGCATAAGACAGCGCTACAGGGAGACAGGACGGACAGCTGATCGTCCTCGCAGTGGCAGACCACATGTAAAAACACCTACACAGGATCGGCACATCCAAAATGCGGGACAGGTACAGGATGGTAACAACAACTGCCCGAGTTACACCAGGAACGCACAATCCCTCCATCAGTGCTGACTGTCCGCAATAGGCTGGACTGAGGGCTTGTAGGACCTGTTGTAAGGCAGGTCCTAACCAGACATCACCGGCAACAACGTCACCTATGGGCACAAACCCACCATCGCTGGACCAGACAGGACTGGCAAAAAGTGCTCTTCACGGTTTTGTCTCACCAGGGTTGATGGTCGGATTCGCATTTATCGTCAAAGGAATGAGCGTTACACCGAGGCCTGTACTCTGGAGCGGGATCGATTTGGAGGTGGAGGGTCCGTCATGGTCTGGAGTGGTGTGTCACAGTATCATCGGACTGAGCTTGTTATCATTGCAGGCAATCTCAACACTGTGCGTTACAGGGAAGACACCCTCCCTCATGTGGTACCCTTCCTGCAGGCTCATCCTGACATGACCCTCCAGCATGACAATGCCACCAGCCATACTGCTCGTTCTGTGCGTGATTTCCTGCAATACAGGAATGCCAGTGTTCTACCATGGCCAGCGAAGAGCCCGGATCTCAATCCCATTGAGCACATCTGGGAGCTGTTGGATCGGAGGGTGAGGGCCACTCTAGAGGTTGACCGATTAATCGGAATGGCCGATTAATTAGGGCCGATTTCAAGTTTTCATAACAATCGGAAATCTGTATTTTTGGATGCCGTTTTTTTTTTTTACACCTTTATTTCACTAGGCAAGTCAGTTAAGAACCCATTCTTATTTTCAATGACGGCCTAGGAACGGTGGGTTAACTGCCTTGTTCAGGGGCAGAACGACAGATTTTTACCTTGTCAGCTCAGGGATTCAATCCCGCCTGTTACGCGAATGCAGTAAGAAGCCAAGGTAAGTTGCTAGCTAGCATTAAACTTATCTTATAAAAAACAATCAATCAATCATAATCACTAGTTATAACTACACATGGTTGATGATATTACTAGTTTATCTAGCGTGTCATGCGTTGCATATAATCGATGCAGTGCGCATTCGCGAAAAAAAGACTGTCGTTGCTCCAACGTGTACCTAACCATAAACATCAATGCCTTTCTTAAAATCAATACACAGAAGTATATTTTTTTTTAAACCTGCATATTTAGCTAAAAGAAATCCAGGTTAGCAGGCAATATTAACCAGGTGAAATTGTGTCACTTCTCTTGCGTTCATTGCACGCAGAGTCAGGGTATATGCAACAGTTTGGGCCGCCTGGCTCATTGTGAACTAATTTGCCAGAACTTTACGTAATTATGAAATAACATTGAAGGTTGTGCAATGTAACAGGAATATTTAGACTGATGGATGCCACCTGTTAGATAAAATACGGAACGGTTCTGTATTTCACTGAAAGAATAAATGTTTTGTTTTCGAGATGATAGTTTCCGGATTCGACCATATTAATGACCTATGGCTCGTATTTCTGTGTGTTATGTTATAATTAAGTCTATGATTTGATAGAGCAGTCTGACTGAGCGATGGTGGGCACCAGCAGGCTCGTAAGCATTCATTCAAACAGCACTTTCGTGCGTTTTGCCAGCAGCTCTGCTGTTTAAGAATTCAAGCCTATCAACTTCCGAGATTAGGCTGGTGTAACCGATGTGAAATGGCTAGCTAGTTAGCGGGGTGCGCGCTAATAGCGTTTCAAGCGTCACTCGCTCTGAGACTTGGGAGTAGTTGTTCCCCTTGCTCTGCATGGGTAACGCTGCTTCGAGGGTGGCTGTTGTCGATGTGTTCCTGGTTCGAGCACAGGTAGCGGCGAGGAGAGGGATGGAAGCTATACTGTTACACTGGCAATACTAAAGTGCCTATAAGAACATCCAATAGTCAAAGGTACATGAAATACAAATCGTATAGAGAGAAATAGTCCTATAATTCCTACAACCTAAAACTTCTTACCTGGGAATATTGAAGACTCATGTTAAATGGAACCACCAGCTTTCATATGTTCTCATGTTCTGAGCAAGGAACTTAAACATTAGCTTTCTTACATGGCACATATTGTACTTTTACTTTCTTCTCCAACACTTTGTTTTTGCATTATTTAAACCAAATTGAACATGTTTCATTATTTATTTGAGGCTAAATTGATTTTATTGATGTATTATACTAAGTTAAAATAAGTGTTCATTCAGTATTGTTGTAATTGTCATTATTACAAATAAAAAATTTTTAAAAAAATCACAAAAGAAAAAACGGCCGATTAATCAGTATCGGCTTTTTTGGTCCTCCAATAATCAGTATCAGCGTTGAAAAATCATAATCGGTCGACCTCTAGGCCATTCCCCCCAGAAATGTCAGGGAACTTGGTGGAAGAGTGGGCTAACATCTCACAGCAATGACTGGCAAATCTGGTGCAGTCCATGAGGAGATGGACTGCAGTACTTAATGCAGCTGGTGGCCACACCAGATACTGATGGTTACTTTTGATTTTGACCCCCCCTTGTTCAGGGACACATTACTCAATTTCTGTGGAACTTTTTCAGTTTATGTCTCAGTTGTTGAAGATGTTGTTTTTTTTGCTGAGTTTACATATCACTTGGCAGTGTTCCACAAGGTTTGATTTTGGGTCCGGTCCATCTATCTATCTATAACCCCTTGGCAGCGTTATCAGAAAGCACAGCATTGATTTTCACTGCTACGCAGACTAGACAACTTTCCATTTGTGTCACCAGAGGATTTTAGCTCCAAGACAAGACAGAGGTACATATTTTTGGAGCCAAAACACAGAATGTATCTGGTTGCACATTTTTATTCAGGGGCAAGAAAGATAATACACCAGGTAAAAAACCTTGGTGTTATTTTCAATTGTTCTCAATTTCAAATCACACAATAGGAATGTGACCAAAATCGCTTTTTACCACCTGAGGAACATTGCCACGGTGTGGCCATTTCTCTCTCAGGCTAATACAGAGACACATCCATGCTTTTATTACAAGCAGGCGTGACAACTGTAATGCTCTCCTGTCTGGTCTACTCAAGAAAGCCATTGGTCAACTGCAAAACACACAGAATGCTGCAGCACATGTACTGACCAAGACCAGATGGAGAGCACACATTACACCGGTTTTAAGGTCTCTGCAATGACTGCCTGTGAGTTTTAAAACACATTTTAAGATTAAGATTTTTTAATCAATCCACGACTGTGCACCCCAATACATGTCAGACATGCTTTTAAGTTAGGTACCCAGTAGGTCCCTCAGGTCCTCTGGCACTTGCCTTTTAACTATACCAAAGCCTAGGACCAAGAGGCATGACCAGGCAGCCTTTAGTTACTATGCCACCAGCCACTAGAATAGCCTGAATGAAAACCTGAGGCGGGCGAAACGTTTGACATTTTAAAAAGAGATCCAAAAAAAGAAAAAAGTTACGCTTTACTTTTCCTTAAGGTGCTTTTAGTCATTCAGTTATTTATTTATTTGTTATTCTTTTGTTTTGTAATCCTTTTACTTTGTTTAGTAAATATTTCCGTTTTTATTTTCATAAATTTTCTTAGTTTTTTTCCTTGTCTGAAATGTGCTGTATAAATAAAGCTTGATTATAGTTAATTTAAAAGTTAGTGCAGCCATGCTGGTCTGTAGTAGTTTGTGGTGGTCTGCAGTAGAAATGTCACTAGTCCGTAGTGATCACACTACTCTATAGTGACCTGTGGTGGTGTGTACTTACGATGGTCTCTCGGTAGGGGCTGAAGGCGGCTCCTGCTTCTCCTGCAGCATCATGCGGAAGCTGTTCACCTTCTCTTCAATCTCCTCAGCTGAGTACCTGTCATCAACACATACACACAAGGCTCAGCAGTTAAGACACCGAACTCTCTCCTTCAGCACCCCATATCTTCAACCGTTCTCTCCAAATCTCTGTCCCTCACATCCCCTTCTGAGGGGATTTGATTAAAATGGCCCGGCTGCCTGGAGTTTGCACTGGGAGAAAAGTGATTGTATTCGTTTTGGAACCGGGCTGCTTCCCAGGCTTGAACCAGGAGCCCCGCTCTGGCCAACATCGCCTCCCCCCAAAAAAGTGACGTTGGTTAAGCATGTGGAGTAATGAGTAGGATTCTGTGTTCGCATACGAAAGTGATTGCTTCATCTGCCTTCCCAATGGAAACTAGTTTGAAAATGTGAACATATATCTTATATTTATAAACAACTCAACATGCTGCATTGTTGACAATATGACAGAGCGGTGCAGATTACCGTTCAATTTGGGCAGGGCACGCCTACCTCACCGGCTTCGTCCGGTCACGTGATGGGCCATAGCCCAGTGCAACCCGGGCCCGCTTAATTAAATCCCTTCTCTCACCCTTACTACTCTCCACCCCACCCCCCTGCCTGCCCATCCCTCCCTCTTACACCCATCCCTCTCTCTCACCCCTGCTCTTCCATCATGTCCTGCAGCTCTGCACACTTGACCTCCAGCTGCCTCTTTCTCTGGTGCTCCAGGATCTCTGCGTTGGGCTGACGGTTCAGCTGGCTCTCCAGCCTCTCACGGTCCTTCTCGTCCCGCTCGCCACCGCGCTCGACCCGTGGACGCTTTGCATGCACGCTCGACAGGTTACGCTGCACATAGCCGTTAGTGCCGCTGCCTCGCGGCGTGGTGAGGCCAATGCCGTTGTACATAGCTCCTCTGTGGAGAGACAGACCGGGAGGGAAAAGGACAAAGGTCAGATAAGTGTGAGTATTAAAATGATTGGAACTGGAATGGTTGAGGGTAGGCCTATCAGTCAGTCCCGAACAAAACAGACATAGCCTACAACCAGGTCACAAAAATCAACCACGTTAGGCTGGTAGACCAGGGTTGGGGTCAATTTAGGAAGTAAACTGAAATTGCGAATATTAATTGAATTGACCACGACGCTGTTGTAAAAAAAATGTTGGTCATAGTATCTTAAGCCATGCACTATGGAGTTAGGCATGCCAATAAAGACTAAATGGGAGTGTATTGGGTAGGTACAGTGCACAAATAGGTAATTATAATAACCCTCCCCTATAAACCATATTGATGATATAGAAGAGATTCCAAACTAGGCCACGCTGTCATAAACACAGCTTATAAATAAATAAAAAACTAGTTGGCAAGGTTGGGGTCAATAATGTTTTAATTCAGAAGTAAACGACAATGAAAATTCTCCCAAATGCTTATCTATGATAAACAGTTGGGATTTGAAATTATGTTTACTTCCTAAATAAAACAGATTGCTAGCTAACGTTACAACAGGTACCTTAGTAGAGCAGAATATTTCCACCGATAGCTATCTAACGTTTAGTCAAAAAAACAGTGACCTGCCTTTGAACCCAACAATCTCTAGGTAACCAACTAACTAACTAGCTAGCTACTATAACGTACAACACTTCGCAGCAGGAAAGAGAAACAAGCCTAGCTAGCTAACGTTAGTAGTATGAGATTTGTCAGAAACTGAGATAGCTAGCTAGCTTCTTTAGCTACGCACTAAACTAGTAGTAGGGACAAATGACCGGCTACGGTAGTTCGGTCTACAATGAATAGCTGGCTAGCAAAATAAGTAACGTCATCGGACATTACGTCGAAATTAAATTGTTAACATTACCTGACTAGCTTGTTACTGCACTTATAAAGATGACGACGTTGACACACACTTCTTATGCGCGCCCTCCCCCTCAGTGATCGAACCCGAGGCTTAACGAGCCCCCTGCCTTACGGGCCAAACTTTGGCCCAAATCGGCCTTCTATATAGGCTAGTTAGCAACTAGCGAAGCTAGCTACCGTGCGCTGTACACTTGTGGAATGCATCAAAACAATATAGGTAACGTTATCTAACATTATTTGGACAGCAGTCAGGTCATTGTATCTTTTTTTGCCAGTTAGCTAACGTTAGATATCGAAATATTTTATCCCCGCATGGTAGCTAGCAATAACTATTAAGCCAATTTAGCATGCTAACCAGATAGCGAACGTTACCTCTGAGATCCCCGCGAACGGAGACGATGAAGGGAAGCAAATACACTGGCAAAAGCCAAAATAAAACGACAACCGAAACAAAAAGAAATCTACTTCAAGTACTTATTCGTAAAACAAACACCTAATGCCTGCTGATATCGTCACTGGCTGAACATCGGGGGAAAACCACGCATGATGATGGCGACCCCAGACTCCGCGTCTAAACTACATTTCCCATGTTTCCCATTAATAATTTTCTTCTTCTTCAAAGTTTTATGGCCGACTACATCTATTGGTGTATAAACTTTTCACGTTGTTGACTTGATGTCACAAGTAACAACAACCCTTCGTATGAGTTTATCTGCTGTATGAGTAGCCTAATGTGAAGACATATTGTCCATGCCATGAATGACAGCCCCCTTGTATTTTCAGGTAATCTTGTTCATTTAAAGGCACAATCTGTCATTTCAGCATTCCCTCCACCTTGTTTGCAATAAGGTACATTTCTTTAACCTTTATTGAACTAAGCAAGTCAGTTAAGAACAAATTCAAATTTACACTGACGCCCTACCCCAGCCAAACCCTAACGACGCTTTGGCCAATTGTGCGCCGCCCTATGGGACTCCCAATCACGGCCGGTTGTGATACAGCCTGGAATCAGGGTCTGTACAGACCAGGGTCCGTAGTGACACCTCTAGCACTGAGATGCAGTGCCTTAGACCACTGCGCCACTCAGGAGCCCAATGATGGGGCTGCGGAAATTACACCTATGCTGTCAAATTCATAAGTAGACAATTATTTGCATATTACTGACAGTACATGAATCAACATGATTATCCATATAATACCTAATTGACACTGAATTCACAGCATTTTGCCTGTAAAAAAAACAGGCAATGTTTATATGATCCCTTTTCATCTCTTTCTTGTTGGCATTCACCATTTACAGTATACATCAAGGTGATTAGCCAGCACCGGTGAGGGGTGGGTGTAGGGGTGTGCTAATGAATCCATTGAATATACGCCATCACAAAAAAACTCATTATGTATTTGTTTGGGCAGAAAGAAACAATATGAAACTGAGAAAATGTATTTCAAATAATATAATAGTAATTTTGAGTTTAATTATGTTACTGGTCTGTGCAGCCTATAGGCTACGTGGCTGTGTCATGCAAATACAATCAATAGTTTCTTATTTTGTTATTTTAACAGACAAGACACACTTACCTGCCCTGATAACAATCAACACACATATATTTTATAGTAAGAATATAATGGTATATAACAGAATAAAATATAAATAATATTTTCCCCAAACAACTTGAGTTTCATGGGACAAAGGTGATATTTTGAAACAGAGTCCATGCCCTTATTTTTGAGAGTTTGTAGGTGCTTGTATGTGCTTTAGAAACCTTATAATCTCTTTCCGAAAAGGGCGCTTTTTTGATCCACGTTTAATCACTTTTTCCTCCTCACTCCACTTTGTTAGGTATCGTGCACATTGATAGCTTGCTAGCAAATATCCTAGCCAACAGATTTTTTTAAATAGTAGCAGCAAAGTTATCCTTATAGGACTAATCAGTACAAATGTTCAGGTAGATATTGTAGCCTATAGAGCATGGGTGTCAAACTCATTTTGCCCCTAGTTTATATTCCTTGCAGTCAAAATTTGCACAAAATAGTCCTCTATCCATCATTTTTGGAATTTTGGATGCTCTCTGACTGTCTAGTGATTGTCAAGCTGGACAGTCAAGCAACTGTATGAATATAGGTCCATTATCATTTATACACGCATGCATACATATACACATGTATATGTATGCATGCGTGTATGGATATATATATTTACCCCAAAAAATATGGGGGATTGGAAATGATGCAGACAATTACATTGGAAGCAACATTCTTTCCGCAATATTAAGCTGATCCACCCCTAAAAAAAGAACAAAAAAATAAATCAAAAATCATTTATACACAGTTTCGATTTGGTTTTGGGGATTTTATAATATACTGAATTTTTTGTTGTCGTTGAGATGGGAAACTCCATTGGAATTGTATTAACGTGTGGTACATGACAACGTGAACGCGATTAGTCAACAGTCTGCTGGGCGGGGCATTATACATTCCTCCATTCATTGCCCAATGGGATTCCTATTTCCTCCTTCGCTAATATCTCTGGACACACTCGCGGGTGGTTTTAATGTCTAAAGATCTGACCCGCGGGCCGTATGTTTGACACCCCTGCATCACAGACAGAAGGGGTAACCCAAACACGTCACAGGTGCTATAAAGGTGAAGCATCCGTTTAAAAGGTTTTCTCTCCACCGAACATGGTAGTGAGAGAAAGTCCAGTTGCGGATAGTGAGAGAGGATGGAACTAATTGAAACTGGGCCGACATTCTAATTTTGTATTCGATGAAACATCTGATCTCAATACATTTTTCTGTTCCCAAAACTAGAATCTGTTACAAGCACAGTGCACAAAGTTTTATAGACATGACGCTTTCCAACGTTTTCAAAAATTGCGTTGGAAGGAGTGCAAGGTCGAATTGAGTTTGTGTACACGCACTTCACAGAGGAGGCGTTCCCTAACGAAAATATGCAAATACATGCTACAACGCGCCAATAGGATCTCGCTAGCTCATGCTTGGCTTTGCCCACCTTCTTGCGAATTCTGCCCACTATGCAATTAATTTGCTCCCACTGTAAACAACACCGATTAACTATCTTGCGTTTGTTATAAATATCTTGCCTGCATTGTTTAGCAACCAAACCGACACGTGTGCAACTATGTAGCAAAACCGGAAAGGCATTTCTGCAACTATAGACAAGAACAGCTCAAGGACAGAACTGTATTCATTTAAATGGAGAGAATAAATGGGAAAAAAGCATTTATATGAATCTTTCTGATTATCTCACAAGTGAGCATAGTCCCAAAGCCTGGATTTTTTGGGGGGGCTTGGTTTACACAGAGGTATATGGCAGGATTAAAAACCTCTTAAGGGATCCACCCCTTTTTTTCAATTTTCGCCTAAAATGACATACCCAAATCTAACTGCCTGTAGCTCAGGACCTGAAGCAATGATATGCATATTCTTGACACCATTTGAAAGGAAACACGTTGTGGAAATGTGAAATGAATGTAGGAGATTATAACACATTCGATCTGGTAAAAGATAATAAAAGAAAAAAACAGTTTTTTTTGTATTTTTTTTTGTACCATCATCTTTGAAATGCAAGAGAAAGGCCATAATGTATTATTCCAGCACAGGCGCAATTTAGATTTTGGCCACTAGATGGCAGCAGTGCATGTGCAAAGTTTTAGACTGATCCAACGAACCATTGTATTTCTGTTAAAAAAATTGTATCAAGACTGCCTAAATGTGCCTAATTGGTTTATTAATAACTTTTCAAGTTCATAACTGTGCACTGTCCTCAAACAATAGCATGGTATTCTTTCATTTTTTCACTGTAATAGCTACTGTAAATTAGACCGTGCAGTTAGATTAACAAGAATTTAAGCTTTCTGACAATATTAGATATGTCAATGTCCTGGGAAATGTTCTTGTTACTTACAATGTCATGCTAATCACATTAGTGCACATTAGCTCAACCGTCCCGAGAGTGGGACACCGATCTGTAGAGATCCTTAGGAGGTTTAAAGAAAATACTGAAATAATCACTACCTCTGTTGGTGGGATTAAATGTATTGGCTTTCAGATATAAAGAAAAAGACAGCATGGTAAAGTCGACAGGTTTTTCGTCTGTAAGTGCAATAAATATCCAGTAGAAAAGTATAAAAACATCCAAGCAAACAGTGGATGGCTTAAGGACATCCCGGCGACCATGACACAACCTACTAATGTTCCGGTGACGTCCAGTATTCTTTATTTTGATACGCATCTGGAACATCACTATTTGATATAAAGAACGTTTGAAGAGAGCAGACGGCCTCCTTTAATTTCTATTACAGAATATTGTCCATATACAGTACAAGTCACAGTAATAATAGCTTCCAGCAATGCAACAGTGGAAATTTGACTTTTGACTAGGCTAGACTCTGCTAGCGCAAACAGGATGGACTTGAGTAAGTGTGATATAGCAAAGATTGTTATTTTGAGGTTAGTTATTAGTCTACCAGTTTTTCATTTATTACCAATAATAATAATTATAGTTACTCTTGAATAATTGGGCAGCAAACAGCCTACCCGATTTTTTATTTACCAATAAATGTTACGACTCCTAACGAAGGTGGCTCCCCTGCCTGTTCGGGCGGCGGTCGTCGTCGCCGGTCTACTAGCCGCCACCGATCCCTTTTTCCTTTTCGTTTTGTCTTATTGGTTGCACCTGTTCCCTGTTTCGTGTCTTGATTTATGTCTATTTAAGCCTGTTAGGTCCGCCTAGGTTTGTGCGGGATTGTTACTCTGTTGGTTGTGGATGTGTTTTCTCCGGACTGTTTGGTCCTGTGTTTGGGCTGGTCTGTTTTATGCCCCTGTATTTTGGCGTGACCGTTTTGTGCCGGAGAATAACTTACGATTTACCGAACCCTCTGCTCTCTGCGCCTGACTCCAACCCACCACTCCTAGTAAACTCTGACAATAAATCTATGTTTGATTATTATAACTCATGGCATCTATTTTACTATCATCAGACAATATAATTACTCTTATAGAATTGGGCAGCATACCAACCCAGAATGAACAGTATTCAAGGACAAGGCTTAACAATAAAATCCATCAATAATATAACTCCCACAAGAAAAGCAGTGTACACAACAGATGAAAAGACGATGGCAAATTAACATAATGACTTCTACAGAAAGTTTGACTGACATTACTTCTCTACCAAGTGTGTTAACATGCTCAACACCATTGTTATTGATGGCTGTGACCCCAAGTTAAATTGTAACCCTAGAGAGGCCACAAGAGTCTTTAAGCAAATTGGAAACAGGCCCCGATGGCGTCTCTGCTTTGTCCAGAGGAACTTTCAAATAAAATAAAATGTTATTTGTCACATGTTTTGTAGACAACAGGTGTAGACAAACAGTGAAATGCTTACTTACCGGATAATTTCCAACAATGCAGAGTTAAAGATAATGTAAAACATAAATAGTGACACAAGGAATAAATACACAGTGAATAACAAATACAAATAATGAGTAAAAATAAGATGGCTATATACTGTACAGCGAGTACCACTAACGAGTCAATGAACAGGGGTGCAAGGTAATTGAGGTAAGCTATGTACTGTACATATAGGTAGGGGTAAAGTGATGAGGCAACAGGATAGACAATAGACAGTAGCAGCAGCACACATGTATGTGCTGAGTGTGAAAGTGTGTGTGTGTGTGGCGTCAGTTTGCATGTGTGTGTGTGGGGGCTTGTGTATGTGTGTGTTGGGGTGTCAGTGTAAGTATGTGTGAGTGTGTGAGTAGGGTCCAGTATGTGTGCATAGAGTCAGCGCAAGAGAGTTATTACTAAAAAGGGTTAATGCAGGTAGTCCGGGTAGTCATTTGATTAGCTATTTAGCAGTTTTGTTTAGAAGTCTTGTGGCTTGGGGGTAGAAGCTGTTCAGGGTCCTGTTGGTTCCATACTTGGTGCACTGGTACTGCTTGCCATGCAGTAGCAGAGAAAACAGTCTGTAGCTTGGGTGGCTAGAGTGTTTGACAATTTTTGGGGCCTTCCTCTGACACCGACTGGTATAGAGGTCCTGGATGGCAGGGAGCTCAGCCCCAGTAATGTACTGGGCCGTACGCACTACCCACTGTAGCGCCTTACGGTCGGATGCCAAATTGTTGCCATACCAAGTGGTGATGCAGACAGTTAAGATCCTCTCGATGGTGCAGCTGTAGAACTTTTTGAGAATCTGAGGGCCATTGACAAATCTTTTCAGCCTTCTGGAGGGGGAAGAGGTGTTGCCGTGCCCTCTTCACGACTGTGTTAGTGTGTTTGGACCATGCTAGATCCTTAGTGATATGGACAGAGAGGAACTTGAAGCTCCCTACTCACTCCACTACAGCCCCATTGATGTGAATGGGGGCGTGCTCGGCCCTCCATTTCCTGTAGTCCACGATCAGCTCCTTTCTCTTACTGACATTGAGGGAGAGGTTGTTGTCCTGGCACCACAATGCCAGGTTTCTGATTTCATCCCTGTAGGCTGTCTCATCGTCGTCAGCAAACTTAATGATGGTGTTGGGAGTCGTGCACGGCCACACAGTCATGGGTGAATAGGGAGTACAGGAGGGGACTAAACATACACCCCTGAGAGGCCCCCGTGTTGAGGGTCAGCGTGGCGGATGTGTTGTTGCCTACCCTCATCACCTGCAGGTGGCCCGTCAGGAAGTCCAGGATGCAGTTGCAGAGGGAGGTGTTCAGTCCCAGGGACCTTAGCTTAGTGATGAGTTGAGGGCACTATGGTGTAAAACACTGAGCTGTGGTCAATAAACAGCTTTCTCATGTAGGTGTTCCTTTTGTCCAAGTGGGAAAGGGCAGTGTGGAGTGCAATAGAGATTGCATCCTGTTGGGGGCGTTATACGAATTGGAGTGGGTTCAGGGTGTCTGGAATGATGGTGTTAATGTTAGCGTTGACCCACCTTTCAAAGCATTTCATGGCTACAGATGTGAGTGCCACGGGGCAATTTAGACAGGTTACCTTGGCGTTCTTGGGCAAAGGGACTATGGTGGTCTGCTTGAAACATGTAGGTATTATAGACTGGGTCAGGGAGAGTTTGAAAATGCCAGTGAAGACACTTGCCAGCTGGTCAGCGCATGAGTCATGGTAATCCAGGTCCCATTAATAGAATAATCTCGAACGGAGCTCGTCTTTTCCTCTTCTCAGTGTCAGGGATTAGGGCCTGGTCCCGGTTGAGCAGTATGTCCTTCGCTGCCGAGGTTAGTGATCATTGTTCTGATGTCCAGAAGCTCTTTTCGGTCATAGGAAATGATGACAGAAGCATTATGTACAAAAAAAGTTGAGATCAATGCAAAAAAAACACAAAATAGCATAATTAGTCAGGAGCCCGTAAAACAGCCGCTATACATGCCAGCGCCATTCCCTTAGTCACACCAGCCTGGGTCCCTGTCTTTCAGAGGTCTGTACATTCCCACACGGTTCCACCTCGGTGAAAGAAAACAATCATCACCCCTCTTTCCCAAAAGCCTTCTCCCAAAGAAAACAAAGACTGTATACCTGTTGCTCTGTCCTCCATTGTAATGGATTGTCTTGAAAAGATCATGGTGTGAAAGCTTCACTCAGACTAAACACATTGTTGGACCTGTATCAGTTTTCTTACAAATACAAGCGTGGCACTGATGAAGCAATCTTCAGCATAGTGCATCTCGTCCTGCAACATCTGGAGAACTGCTATTTGTGAATTTTAGTTCAGCATTTAACATCTTGCAGTAACACATCCTCTTCTGTAAACTCAGACAGATGTCAGTCAAACCCTATACCATCAGATGGTATCACTCATTTCTGACCAACAGGAGCCCAAGGTCATTGAGGTGCCCCCCAAGGCTGAGAGTTCACCCATTCTATTCACACAGTATACAAATTAATGTACAAGTAGACACCCTGATAACTATATTGTCCAGTTTTCTGAAAATATTGCCATTCTCGGTCTAATTTATAGACACTGACACTACTGTGTATATGTCAGAGATACAAAGGTTTGTGTAGTGATGTGATGACCACCACCTCATCCTAAATGTCCAGCAAACTGTGGAAATGTTTTTTGACCCCAAATCTGTTGGTGACCACTCACCTGTGGTGGTCCATAATGTGGACAATACTCAGGTCCACTCTTACACATGCTCTAGTGTCCAACAACGCCTTTATTTTCTGCGTAGGTTCAGGGTTTGTGGAGTCAAACAGAAGGGCATGATCCTATTCTACCAGGCTCTCATAGAGAGCATTGTATTCTATGGCATTTCAGCCTGGTTTGGCAACTTGTCAGTTACCTTAAAATAACAAATCAATCGCCTGGTCCAGACAGCCATGAAGGTGATACAGTAGGTGTGAGGTAGCTCTACATTGCAGACTGTGCTTATGAACAAACAATCATGAGACTGGCCAAGAAAATAATGCCATAACCCTCCCATGTATTCCACCCAGAGCTTCAGCTTCTCCCCTCAGGCAGACGCAATAGGGTTCCTCATTGTAAGCTGAACATATATATGCACTCCATCCCCATCAGTCAAACTCCAAAACAGCAGTATATACAGTATATAGTAGATAAACACTGAGTGTACAAAACATTAGGAACAGCTCTTTCCATGACGTAGACTGACCAGGTGAATCCAGGTGAGAGCTATGATCCCTTATCGATGTCCACTTCAATGAGTGTAGATGAAGGGGAGGAGACAGGTTAAAGAAGGTTTTTAAGCCTTGAGACAATTGAGACATGGATTGTGTGTGTGCCATTCAGAGGGTGAATGTGCAAAACAAAATATTTAACCCTCCTGTTGTGTTCGTTTCATGTTAATTAATTCTGTGTTCCCGATCCAAAATGACCGCCCCATTATAGCTGATTATAAATCCATAATAATACATATATTATCACCTAATGTTGTGTTAGATCTTTGTATCAACTTAACTTGTGAGCATTACAAGTTTTGAACCTCTATTTGCTATTTATGGCCTGTAGGCCTCATTGAATTGAGCTCATACAACTCGTGTTTGAGTAAAAAAAAGCATAATGTATGGATTATTTTGACTATAACAAATACTCAAATGAAACATATGTTATTTATCACAGACTACTTTGTGTCAAAGTTTAACAAGGACGTTTGTTTTGAAACCATTTCTAATGCTTAAATAGTGGCAGGATTTTATGTCATCAACCCAGGATATGGGGTATCTCGTTGGCCCTGGGGTCATCCTGATAACATTTCCAGACAACAACCGACCTTTCCTCTCAGGTGGGGATGAAAACCAGGACAAATTCTCATTCTTTGACCAGAATGTAACAACAACCTCAGCAGAGCCCTCTTCCTCATTACTGGATTGTTCCATATCGGTTGTCTCTTGGTCTGGATCATATTCTGTGTTGTCTGCAACTTCGGACACTTCCTCCTCTAATGCATCTTCACTGTCAGTTTCCTGGCCTCTCTCCTCACTAGTGTCATGATCAATGATATGATCAAGAGCCTCACATACAGTATATCGTTTGGTCATTGTGCTGCCACAGAATGAATTGTGAGCAAGGCCTCAAAAAAGCTTTATATACCAGAGCTGCAAGAAAAGTTCTATTTATTATTGAAACAATGTTGCGATTGCTTGTGAGAATGCCGACAGGTGTGGTTCCCGTGGGGGAAAGATTCTATTGGGGAAAGGTTCCTGTAGGGGTTGCCATGGAAGCCAAGAAGGGGAGTGAGGTGTGTGTGTGTGTTCAAACACACCTGCATGTGGAGGTCTGGGAGAGGAAGTGTGTCCATCTGATGAATGGGCATGTGCCTGAACTCAATTTTATACACAAGTTGTAGTCTCAACCATTCATTTCTAGTGACCGGTCGTTTTTGACCAGGAACACCACAGGTGTACAAAAGTTAAATAAAACATCCAAAAATGTATGAAAATCATCAAAATGTATTTTGTGTGTTCAGATGCCCTGTGTGGACAAAGTCATGGAACCTTATGACAATCAGATTAAATTATCTATATTTTTCAGAGAGAAAACTTGTAAATTCGGTCCAATTCGACCAGAGTACAGCAGGTATGGTAGTAGGTGCCAGGCACACTGGTTTGTGTCAAGAACTGCAATGCTGCCGAGTTTCACACGTGTGAACCCCCAAAACCTTGCAACCCCCACTTTGAGAACCACTGATCTGTAAGGCATTTATTCAGTGATTTTCTTCTTTGTCTAATCTGTATGTGTTTATTCATTCACAACTAGGATGTTGCTGGGCCCAGTACAGGCAGTGTGGTCCCCTCATCTTCTGGTCCCAGTGATGCTAGACGTAGCACCGACAGCTCAGCTGCTGCAGCAGAGTTAAGTGCAGTGGAGGTAGGAAGACAACACAGAGAGAGAGACACACTCACTGACACACACACGCGATCAATACTGCTGCTACTATTTACTTTATTGCACATCCCAGCATATTCTGTAGTAGTCATAGTATATTTCATAGTTTATACAACGGGTGGGGCTAATCCTGAATGCTGATTGGTTAAAACTGCATTCCAGCAGGTGTCTAATTCCACAAGTTACCACAGGCTAAATCTGATAAAATGCCTATTTACTCTGTTTCATCTGACTGTGCAATCCACTGTCTCATCAGCCCAGCAATTTATAAACTTGATCTCTACTATAAAAAGAGATCATCATCTCATCATCTCTAGACATCATCTCACATTTCTTTTAGACTAACATTTAGTTTTCAACAGCAGAGATTTGTATAAACCTTGCTGTCTGTCTCTCCGACATTTGCAACATTGTTTCAATACTCAAATTCGATTTCCAGCTGTCCCATAGTAATGAACGTGTCGGGAGTCAGGACGAGACAGACAGGCAGGCAGCGTTTCTCATCAAGTCGAAAACATGAATCAGCTGGCATAATTTTTATGCATATATACAAAGAAATGTAAATTAGAATAAGGTCAATGTTTTGCAGTCTTTCCAGCTTCAGTTTGAAGTGATTGTGTTAGCTGTGTTGTTGGCTAGCTCCTCTGAACAACAGTGTCCTGACGAGTGAGCACATTTTCTATGCCAAGCAAAATCGCACCTCGTTAGCTAATTATTATTGATGTATCCAAATAAATGTCACTAGAAAACAGCTTAAACAAATGCAAACACAGCTACTTTGCTGTTATTCTGGCTGCACTTTTTGACGTGACTGTAAGTTAGCCATAGTTGGCTAGCTAGCAAGCAAGGGATAAGAACGTTGCCAGCCAGTATGGCAATGGAACATTTAGAACGAATGACAGGGTCGCATCCATAGATACAGAAGAAAAAGACTGAACGACTGGGTCATGTCTCTAGCAACCGAACCGATAGAACGAACAACCAGCCTGCTTGGGTAGCAACCCTAGATGTGTCGGGACTATATCTTGTGGAAGGATGAAATAGTATGAATACATTTCTCAAAAGAACGTTTAATGAAAATATGTCAATATTTGAATATGTTACCCGTTGTTTCAAAATTATAATGCCCTCGAAGCCGGTGTTTGGAGGATATATTGGCACGGTTTGCCGGCCACTTTGTCTCGGGCCTAACAACACCCGTGCCAATTATATCCTCCAAACACCAGCTTCGGGGGCATTACCACTGAAATATTCAACATATTCCTAATGTGTATATATTCCTGTTACCCTTCCTGCTTCTTCTTTGAAAAATGATTTGTCGATTACTTGGTTGTATTTTTGTATATATACAGTGCACTCCAAGCTCATCATTAAGCTCGAGGCCCTGGGTCTGAAACCCGCCCTGTGCAATTGGGTCTTGCACTTCCTGACGGGCCGTCCCCAGGTGGAGAAGTTGGAAAACAACATCTCCACTTCACTGATCCTCAACACTGGGGCCCCACAATGGTGCGTGCTCAGCCCCCTACTGTACTCCCTGTTCACACATGACTGCGTGGCCATGCACGCCTCCAACTCAATCAGCAAGTTTGCAGACAACACAACAGTAGTAGGCTTGATTACCAACAACGACGAGACAGCCTACAGGGAGGAGGTGAGAGCTCTCGGGGTGTGGCAACAAAACAAAGGAGATGATCGTGGACTTCAGGAAACAGCAGAGGGAGCAATCCCCTATCCACATCGACGGGACAGCAGTGGAGAAGGTGGAAAGTTTTAAGTTCCTCAGCGTATATATCACTGACAAATTCAAATGGTCCACCCACACAGACAGTGTTGTAAAGAAGACGCAACAGCGCCTCTTCAACCTCAGGATACTGAAGAAATTTGTCTTGTCACCTAAAAACCCTCACAAACTTTTACAGATGCACAATTGAGAGTATTCTGTCGAGCTATATCACCGCCTGGTACGGTAACTGCACCGCAGGGCTCTCCAGAGGGTGGTGCGGTCTGCACAACGCATCACCGGGGGCAAACTACCTGCCCTCCATGACACCTACAGCACCCAATGTCACAGGAAGGCTCAAAGATCAAAGACAACAACCACCCGAGCCACTGCCTGTTCACACTGCTACCATCCAGAAGGCGAGGTCAGTACAGGTGCATCAAAGCTGGGACCGAGAGACTGAAAAACAGCTTCTATCTCAAGGCCATCAGATTGCTAAACAGCCATCAGTAACTCAGAGAGGCTGCTGCCTACACTGAGACCCAATCACTAGTCACTTTAAATAATGCCACTTTAATCATGTTTACATATCTGACATTACTCATACCATATGTATATGCTGTATTTTATACTATCTATTGCACTTTGCCTATGCCGCTCGGCCATCATTCATCCATATTTATATGTACATATTCTCATTCACCCCTTTAGATGTGTGTATTAGGTTGTTGGGAAATTGTTAGATTACTTGTTAGATATTACTGCAGTGTCGGAACTAGAAGCACAAGCATTTCGCTACACTCGCATTAACATCTGCTAACCATGTGTATGTGACCAATACAATTTGATTTTTGGTGGCATCCAACAGCTTGTGCCTTCCAACGGAAGGGTTTTCATAGTGGGGCTTTAGCTGAGTCTCACAGTAAGAGGCCAGACACACCAGGCAGGACGACAGCTTTGTTCTCTCCTCTAGAGCAGAAGTCACATGCAACCATATCTTCCATAAGAGGAGCAGCTTACAGTTCTGTCTTATTCAGTTTGGCCACCATTTCCGCCACAAGAGTATTTAGGTTCAGAGTGGGCCAAGGTTTTGTAACGCTTTCTTTACACTGGGGGCAGATCTGACCTCCCCTAAGGTCCTCCTCAGATCTGACCTCCTCCCATAAGCCCTGGATACAGCCCATACAGTGTCTGTGTCCACAGGGCATAGTCACCGGATCCTTCATGTCTACACAGATGGGACAGTTGAATAGGTCCTGTTCCACTGAGATAGCGGTTGCCATTTTACTTGACATTGTGTCAGATTTTTTAATTTTTTTTACATTTTATTTTTTATTTTCCCCCACCTTTATTTAACCAGGTAGGCAAGTTGAGAACAAGTTCTCATTTACAATTGCGACCTGGCCAAGATAAAGCAAAGCAGTTCGACACATACAACAACACAGAGTTACACATGGAGTAAAACAAACATACAGTCAATAATACAGTAGAAAAATAAATCTATATACAGTATGTGAGCAAATGAAGTGAGATAAGGTAGGTGAAGGCAAAAAAGGCCATGGTGGCGAGGTAAATACAATATAGCAAGTAAAACACTGGAATGGTAGATTTGCAGTGGAAGAATGTGCAAAGTAGAAATAGAAATAATGGGGTGCAAAGGAGAAAAATAAAATAAAAAATACAGTAGGGGAAGGGGTAGTTGTTTGGGCTAAATTATAGATGGGCTATGTACAGGTGCAGTAATCTGTGAGCTGCTCTGACAGCTGGTGCTTAAAGCTAGTGATGGAGATAAGTGTTTCCAGTTACAGAGATTTTTGTAGTTTGTTCCAGTCATTGGCAGCAGAGAACAGGAAGGAGAGGCGGCCAAAGGAGGAATTGGCTTTGGGGGTGACCAGAGAGATATACCTGCTGAAGCGCGTGCTACAGGTGGGTGCTGCTATGGTGACCAGCGAGCTGAGATAAGGAGGGACTTTACCTAGCAGGGTCTTGTAGATGACCTGGAGCCAGTGGGTTTGGCGACGAGTACGAAGCGAGGGCCAGCCAATGAGAGTGTACAGGTCACAGTGGTGGGTAGTATATGGGGCTTTGGTGACAAAACGGATGGCACTGTGATAGACTGCATCCAATTTATTGAGTAGGGTATTGGAGGCTATTTTGTAAATGACATCGCCGAAGTCGAGGATCGGTAGGATGGTCAGTTTTACGAGGGTATGTTTGGCAGCATGAGTGAAGGATGCTTTGTTGTGAAATAGGAAGCCAATTCTAGATTTAACTTTGGATTGGAGATGTTTGATGTGAGTCTGGAAGGAGAGTTTACAGTCTAACCAGACACCTAGGTAGTTTGTAGTTGTTCTAAGTCAGAACCGTCCAGAGTAGTGATGCTGCACGGGCGGGCAGGTGCAGGCAGCGAACGGTTGAAGAGCATGCATTTAGTTTTACTTGTATTTAAGAGCAGTTGGAGGCCACGGAAGGAGAGTTGTATGGCATTGAAGCTCGCCTGGAGGGTTGTTAACACAGTGTCCAAAGAAGGGCCAGAAGTATACAGAATGGTGTCGTCTGCGTAGAGGTGGATCAGAGACTCACCAGCAGCAAGAGCGACTTCATTGATGTATACAGAGAAGAGAGTCGGCCCAAGAATTTAACCCTGTGGCACCCCCATAGAGACTACCAGAGGCCCGGACAACAGGCCCTCCGATTTGACACACTGAACTCTATCAGAGAAGTAGTTGGTGAACCAGGCAAGGCAATCATTTGAGAAACCAAGGCTATTGAGTCTGCCGATGAGGATGTGGTGATTGACAGAGTCGAAAGCCTTGGCCAGGTCAATGAATACGGCTGCACAGTATTGTTTCTTATCAATGGCGGTTAAGATATCGTTTAGGACCTTGAGCGTGGCTGAGGTGCACCCGTGACCGGCTCGGAAACCGGATTGCACAGCGGAGAAGGTACGGTGGGATTCGAAATGGTCGGTAATCTGTTTGTTGACTTGGCTTTCGAAGACCTTAGAAAGGCAGTGTAGGATAGATATAGGTCTGTAGCAGTTTGGGTCAAGAGTGTCCCCCCCTTTGAAGAGGGGGATGACCGCAGCTGCTTTCCAATCTTTGGGAATCTCAGACGACACGGAAGAGAGGTTGAACAGGCTAGTAATAGGGGTTCCAACAATTTCGGCAGATAATTTTAGAAAGAAAGGGTCCAGATTGTCTAGCCCGGCTGATTTGTAGGGTCCAGATTTTGCAGCTCTTTCAGAACATCAGCTGACTGGATTTGGGAGAAGGAGAAATGGGGAAGGCTTGGGCGAGTTGCTGTGGGGGGTGCAGTGCTGTTGACCGGGGTAGGGGTAGCCAGGTGGATAGCATGGCCAGCCGTAGAAAAATGCTTATTGAAATTCTCAATTATAGTGGATTTATCGGTGGTGACAGAGTTTCCTATCCTCAGTGCAGTGGGCAGCTGGGAGGAGGTGCTCTTATTCTCCATGGACTTTACAGTGTCCCAGAACTTTTTAGAGTTTGTGTTGCAGGAAGCAAATTTCTGCTTGAAATAGCTAGCCTTGGCTTTTCTAACTGCCTATGTATATTGGTTTCTAACTTCCCTGAAAAGTTGCATATCACGGGGGCTGTTCGATGCTAATGCAGAACGCCACAGGATGTTTTTGTGTTGGTTAAGGGCAGTCAGGTCTGGAGAGAAACAAGGGCTATATCTGTTCCTGGTTTTAAATATCTTGAATAGGGCATGCTTATTTAAGATGGTGAGGAAGGCATTTAAAAAAAATAACCAGGCATCTACTGACGGGATGAGGTCAATATCCTTCCAGGATACCCGGGCCAGGTCGATTAGAAAGGCCTGCTCGCTGAAGTGTTTCAGGGAGCGTTTGACAGTGATGAGTGGAGGTCGTTTGACCGCTGACCCATTACGGATGCAGGCAATGAGGCAGTGATCGCTGAGATCTTGGTTGAAAACAGCAGAGGTGTATTTAGAGGGCAAGTTGGTTAGGATGATATCTATGAGGGTGCCCGTGTTTACGGCTTTGGGGTGGTACCTGGTAGGTTCATTGATAATTTGTGTGAGATTGAGGGCGTCAAGCTTAGATTGTAGGATGGCTGGGGTGTTAAGCATGTCCCAGTTTAGGTCACCTAGCAGCACGAGCTCTGAAGATAGATGGGGGGCAATCAGTTCACATATGGTGTCCAGAGCACAGCTGGGGGCAGAGGGTGGTCTATAGCAGGCGGCAACAGTGAGAGACTTGTTTTTAGAGAGGTGGATTTTTAAAAGTACAAGTTCAAATTGTTTGGGTACAGACCTGGATAGTAGGACAGAACTCTGCAGGCTATCTCTGCAGTAGATTGCAACACCGCCCCCTTTGGCCGTTCTATCTTGTCTGAAAATGTTGTAGTTAGGGATGAAGATTTCAGAGTTTTTGGTGGTCTTCCTAAGCCAGGATTCAGACACGATTTACAGCTAAGTTGTGCGAGGTAACTAGCCTAGAGAGTAAGAGACAAAACTGATGTTGGTGCACCACTTCACTGAGAAAGCAAAGAAAAAGAAAAAAGTGTAAATAAGAGTTTAATTTCTCCTGAAATCCTGACTCGCTTTGGGTGTGGTCACATTGTTCATTAGTTTACGTTAAATCATCTACCTTCTGAAGGGTTATCAAGTTCCATATATCTACTGATATGTGGCTATTATTCTCTTTCTATTGTATATTGTTACTCAACATACAGAATATTGTAATGTACATTTTCTTTATAAAGTTTGAGGCCTTTTTAATGATCATATGTAGCTTCTCACTGTCACTAATTTTTCAGATATGTGTACGCAGTTAAATTATGAACTCTGAGAATATTTTAAAGATACAAAGTTAAGTTTCTATTTACTCTGAAAACTCATTACAAAACATTAGGAACACCTTCCTAATATTGAGTTGCACCCCTTTTGCTCTCAGAACAGCCTCGATTCATTGGGGCATGGACTCTACAAAGGTGTCGAAAGAGTTCTTTATACACACAGGAAACTGTTGACTGTGAAAAACCCAGCAGGGTTGCAGTTCTTGACACACTCAACCCGATGTGCCTGGCACCTACTACCATACCTTGTTCAAAGGCACTTAAATTCTACTCAAATTAATTTTTCTTTTGAAAACTGCTACTTTTTTTTTTAATGACTGCTGTAATTACAGAAATTGTTTGCTCAGTGGGAAATTAATATCCAACTAGTCAGTGACAACTGTGGTTTGGAGATTGTGATAGCAACTATGTGAGCTTATTACAGTATTATAGATTTCCTGGGATTTCCTATGATCTTCTAACGACTCTTGAGTAGCTTTTGAGCGTCAGAGCAAAACCTATTACATGTTTGTGGGTGCTCAGCTTTTCATAGATTAGTTTAACTCAAACCATAAGCTTTCATATCAACTTCTGTTTTGAAAGTGGAATTTCAACCACAGGATTATGTCATGTCAACCAAATGTTTACATAGACAAACCTTTATACAAACCGTATAAAATATGTTGAATTTGTACCTTTAAAACAACGTCAGATCTTCAGAAAAACAAAACAATAGGCAGCAACGTGAACTATCTAAAGCTACACTTTGGTCTCTCTTCCATGGTTTTAACCAAGTCCAGCCTTGCTTAGTTATGATATTTGTCAATGACTATTGCCAATGTGCTATCATGAGAATGATTGTTGAGAGATCTCCACTTAACTAAATAGATTCACTGCTTCTATCGAAGCAATTCAAAAGGGCAGGTTTAACAAAGAAAATTTAAATGTGACCATACTTTACTAAATCAATGATGATATTTAGGCCTACAGTATATAGCATTTGTAAAGTCATCAACAGCTATTGTTTCAATTCAACAAAAAATAGACAAGGTGTAATAATTAGGGATGCACGATATATCGGTGAACATATCGGAATCAGCCGATATTAGCTAAAAATGCCAACATTGGTATCAACCCGATGTCTAGTTTAACGCCGATGTGCAAAACCGATGTCAAAGCTGACGTTCATACAACGTAGGTACATGACTTAATGACAGCACGTAAAATTTTGCGCTACACGTGCAACACAGCATCCCTAACCCACAATGTCTTCTGTGTGGATCGAGCAGTCAACAAGTCGAGCAGTCATTTGAAAGAGTAAGAAAATTTCAGCGAGACAACTCAAAGGTGAAATATCCATCAACACCAAGATAATGGAATTCATTGTTGAGAATCAACTGTTCTCTGTCGTAGGTGATGTTGGCTTTCGCCGACTGGTCGAGCACCAGTACACACTAATGTTACCAAGTGCGCTATTTTTCAGATGTTGCCCGACCGGTGTTACACAGTAATAGCGTCACTGCTATTAGCTTCACAACATACTATGGAACGCTGTTTGGGTCTTTGCATGTCAAAAAAGATACAAGTCAAATAACACTATTTCACGAGTGAAATAACAGTTCTATTATAGAATGTTGTGCGCTCTGAATTTGCACATGCAAGCCAAGCACCACCACTACTACTATCAGTAGCAGTGTTAAAGCTGTACAAAACTCTGCAAACAAGCAAACACCGGCCACGAACGATGTGTTTACAATACCGCGTTGGTAATAAAGCATTATTTGTTCAACCGCAACTTCTGGGGTAGCTAGCTAGCTTTAGCTTGGTACCAAGCTAGCACCAATACAACCAGCCTGAAAACAATTACAAGTAGAAACCTCAGTCATTTTCATTATTCTTAGCAATGATTCAGGAATCCTTGTGAGTAATTATTAGCTAGGTAGCCACTTGTTGTTCGCCTATTGAAATTGAACTTCAGTTCATGAAAATAAATAGCTAGCCAGCTACTTAACTTCTTTGGGGTAGGGGGCAGTATTTTCACGTCCGGATGTAAAGCGTGCCCAGAGAAAACTGCCTGCTACTTATGCCCAGATCCTAGGATATGCATATTATTAGTAGATTTGGATAGAAAACACTGAAGTTTCTAAAACTGTTTGAATGATGTCTGTGAGTATAACAGAACTCATATGGCAGGCAAAAACCTGAGAAAAAATCCAACCAGGAAGTGGGAAATCTGAGGTTTGTAGGTTTTCAACTCTTTGCTTATCCAACATACAGTGGAAATGGGATCATATTGCACTTCCTAAGGCTTCCACTAGATGTCAGTCTTTAGAACCTTGTTTGAGGCTTCTACTGTGAAGTGGGGGTGAATGAGAGGGGATTGAGTAAGGTCTCTCCCAGAATGCCACGAGCTGACCATGCTCGTTCATGTGAGAGTTAGCTGCGTTCCATTGCATTTCTGAAGACAAAGGAATTCTCCGGTTGGAACATTATTGAAGATTTATGTTAAAAACATCCTAAAGATTGATTCTATACATCGTTTGACATGTTTCTACGGACTGTAACGTAACTTTTTGGACTTTTCGTCCGTACTTGCCGCTGGACTTGCACGCACGTCGTGAATTTAGATTGTGTACTGAACGCGCGAACAACAAGCAGGAATTTGGACATAAATGATGGACATTATCGAACAAAACAAACATTTATTGTGGAACTGAGATTCCTGGGAGTGCATTCTGATGAAGATCATCAAAGGTAAGTGAATATTTATAATGCTATTTCTGACTTATGTTGACTCCAACATGGCGGATATCTCTTTGGGTTGATTTGTTGTCTGAGCGCCGTACTCAGATTATTGCATGGTTTGCTTTTTCCGTAAAGTTTCCGCGGTTGCATTAAGGAGAAGTGGATCTAAAATTCCATGTATAACACTTGTATTTTCATCAACATCTATGATGACTATTTCTGGAAATTGATGTGGCTCTCTGCAAAATCACAGGAGGTTTTGGAACTACTGAACATAACGCGCCAATGTAAACTGAGATTTTTGGATATAAATATGAACTTTACCGAACAAAACATACATGTATTGTGTAACATGAAGTCCTATGAGTGTCATCTGATGAAGATCATCAAAGGTTAGTGATTCATTTTATCTATATTTCTGCTTTTTGTGACTCCTCTCTTTGGCTGGAAAAATGGCTGTGTTTTTCTGTGAATAGGCACTCACCTAACATAATCGTTTGGTTTGCTTTCATCGTAAAGCCTATTTGAAATTGGATACTGTGGCTGGATTTACAAGTGTATCTTTAAAATGGTGTAAAATACATGTATGCTTGAGGAATTTTAATTATGGGATTTCTGTTGTTTTGAATTTGGTGCCCTGCAGTTTCACTGGCTGTTGACGAGGTGAGACGCTACCGTCCCACATACCCTAGAGAGGTTAACTGTGACGCACTCAGGCATAGTGGGTGCGGAGTCAGGCGCAGGAGGCTGAAGGTACAGAATAGTGCTTTTATTACGACACAAGGAAAATCGTACACGCCAAAATGTCGGGCGCACAACCATGATTTGCCCAAAAACAGGACCCGAACTAGTCCGGAGAAAAACCCAACACGAAACACTGCCACACATAAACACAGTGGAAAAATAAGCCCGCACAAGGAGTAGGCGGGCCTACCGGCTTAAATAGCCCAACTAAAAACCTAAACAAGAAACAGGTGAAACCAATAAGACAAAACCAACAGAAAAGGGAAAAGGGATCGGTGGCAGCTAGTAGACCGGTGACGACGACCGCCGAGCGCCGCCCGAACAGGAAGAGGAGCCACCTTCGGTAGGAGTCGTGACAGTACCCACCCCCTGACGCGCGGCTCCCGCAGCGCGCCGACACCGGCCTCGAGGGCGACCCGGAGGGCGAGGCGCAGGGCGATCCGGATGGAGGCGATGGAAATCCCTCAACAGTGACGGATCCAAGATGTCCCCCACCGGTACCCAGCACCTCTCCTCCGGACCATACCCCTCCCAGTCCACGAGGTACTGCAGGCCCCTCACCCGGCGTCTCGAGTCCAGAACAGCACGTACTGTGTACGCCGGGGACCCCTCGATGTCCAGAGGGACCTCCGGCACCTCCGGCACCTCACCTTCTTGCAGGGGACCAGCTACCACCGGCCTGAGGAGAGACACATGAAACGAGGGGTTAATACGATAATAGGACGGGAGTTGTAATCTATAACACACCTCGTTTATCCGGGGGCCTCACTGCGGTGGCGGTCAGCGCTCCTCTTCTGCCGTCCACCGGCCTCTTTGAGGGATTCCTGGACGGCCCTCCAGATCTCCTTGGAGCGCTGCACCCACTCCTCCACCGCAGGAGCCTCGGTCTGACTCTGATGCCACAGTGCCAGGACCGGCTGGTAGCCCAACACGCATTGAAATGGTGACATGTTTGTGGAGTGAGTTCTGGGCCAACTCCGCCCATAGGACGTACCTCACCCATTCTCCTGGCCGGTCCTGGCAATACAACCGCAGAAACCTACCCACCTCCTGGTTCACTCTCTCCACCTGCCCATTACTCTCGGGGTGATAACCAGAGGTCAAGCTGACCGAGACCCCCAGACGCTCCATAAACGCCCTCCACACTCGAGACGTGAACTGGGAACCTCGATCAGAGACGATGTCCTCCGGCACCCCGTAGTGCCGGAAGACGTGGGTAAATAGGGCCTCCGCAGTCTGTAGGGCCGTAGGGAGACCGGGCAACGGGAGGATACGGCAGGACTTAGAAAACCGATCCACAACAACCAGGACCGTGGTGTTCCCCTGAGACGGGGGAAGATCGGTAAGGAAGTCCACTGACAGCTGAGACCACGGCCGTTGTGGAACGGGGAGGGGCTGTAACTTCTCTTTAGACAGGTGCCTAGGAGCCTTACTCTGAGCGCACACCGAACAGGAAGAGACATAGAACCTCACGTCCCTAACTAAGGTGGACCACCAGTACTTCCCCCTAAGACCCCGCGCTGTCCCGCCACACCAGGATGACTCGAAGAGGGTAGTGTGTGAGCCCACCGAATCAATTGATCACGGACACCAAGCGGCACGTACTTACGACCTGTAGGACATTGTGGAGGCGCAGGTTCCACCCGTAACGCCCGCTCAATGTCCACGTCCACCTCCCATACCACCGGTGCCACCAGCCTAGAAGCTGGAAGGATGGGAGTAGGATCGATGGGCCGATCCTCCGTGTCATAGAGATGGGACAGCGCGTCGGCCTTCGTGTTAAGGGAACCTGGTCTATACGAGATCGTTAACCTAAATCGGGTGAAGAACATGGCCCACCTTGCCTGACGCGGATTCAGTCTCCTCACTGCCCGGATATACTCCAGATTAAGGTGGTCAGTCCAGATGAGAAAAGGGTGCTTAGCCCCCTCAAGCCAGTGTCTCCACACCTTCAGGGCCTTTACCACAGCTAACAACTCCCGGTCCGCCACATCATAGTTTCGCTCTGCCGGACCGAGCTTCATCGAAAAGAAAGCGCAGGGGCGGAGCTTCGATGGCGTACCTGAGCGCTGTGATAGCACGGCACCAACCCCAGCCTCGGATGCGTCCACCTCCACTATGAACACTAAAGAGGGGTCCGGGTGCGCCAACACGGGCGCATCAGTGAACAGCACCTTCAACCGATTGAAGGCTCTGTCAGCCTCTGCCGACCACTGCAAATGCACCGGCCCCCATTCAGCAGTGAGGTAATGGGAGCCGCCACCTGGCCAAAACCCCGGATAAACCTCCGGTAGTAATTGGCAAACCCTAAAAACCGCTGCACCTCCTTTACCGTGGTTGGAGTCGGCCAATTACACACGGCCTTAACGCGGTCACACTCCATCACCACCCCCGAGGTGGAAATACGATAACCCAGGAAGGAGACGGCTCGTTTGGAGAACACACACTTCTCAGCCTTGACGTATAGGTCATGCTCCAGCAGTCGACCAAGCACCTTGCGCACCAGAGACACATGCGCGGTGCGCGTAGCGGAATAGATCAGGATATCATCGATATATACAACCACGCCCTGCCCGTGCAGGTCACTGAGAATCTCGTCTACAAAGGATTGAAAGACGGCTTGAGAATTCTTTAACCCATACGGCATGACGAGGTACTCATAATGGCCAGATGTGGTACTAAACGCGGTTTTCCACTCGTCTCCCTCCCGAATACGCACCAGATTATACGCGCGGTTTAGTTTCGTGAAAAAACGCGCTCCGTGAAATGATTCCACCGCCGTAGCGATGAGAGGTAGCGGGTAACTAAACCCCACTGTGATGGAATTGAGACCTAGATAATCAATGCACGGACGCAGTCCTCCCTCCTTTTTCTTCACAAAAAAGAAACTCGAGGAGATGGGTGACGTGGAGGGCCGAATGTACCCCTGTCCCAGAGATTCCGTGACATATGTCTCCATAGCCAACGTCTCCTCCTCCATAGCCAACGTTAAACAAGGTTGGAATGTGAAGCAATGAAATGGGGTATCAGTCTACTCGGTGACACCCACAGAACACAAATGAAGAGTTTACACAAATATTAGCGTTGTAGCTCTCATCACGGGACTGTGAGAAATCACCTCCCCAGTCAGCCTATTGTGTGCATTGACATTCATATTGCACTGTACAGCTTTACCTTAGGATTGGGGATCTATGAAATGGGGTATCAGTCTACTCAATACCAAATATATTTTTTTCCCCAATGTCCTCCTCAGAGTTATCAGACTCAAACAGCCACGCAGTATTGTTTTTCCTCTGAATAGTGTTCAATACACATGGGTTGATAATAAATGTAGCTCAATTCACAGTTGTTTCAGAGTCCCGCAATAAGATGCTAATGTTCTCTGGGTGTCACTGAGTAAACTGATATCCCATGTCATTGATCCACAATCAATAGGTAAGGCTGTACAGTGAAATAAGTATGCCCCCAATGTAATTCTAAAGTATAATACATCCAGTGTGATTAACAGATTTGTCAAACAAATTGTCTTTTGTTGATTTTATATAACATTCCAACCTCGTTTAGCATGATCTATTCAATTATGGCATAGTTCTACTATTTGTATGCATTTACATCACTGTTAATGACATACTTTTATTTTGAAGGCTAACCGCAACGTCCACTATTGTGGCTAGCTTCACATATGGGCCTGACAACCATTAATCAAATAACAACTGTTTTATAAATTAGGATTATTTTAGATGACACCTAGCTATATAGTTAGCCAGCTAAATATAGCTACTGAAACAGATTGTCGTTTTGCTATGTTTTTGAGGAAGAACATTGTTTGCATACGAGCTAGCTAGCTTTTCTAAAACATTTTTTAAAATCACCAGCACTGTAGGTGAGCGAGACAACTTTACCAGCATTATAGCATACGTATCGATGAATCGTTGTGACATATGAAATACGAGTGATAGTGTAATCAATGTGCAATAACTACGTAAACAATTAATGAATGCATTAAATGATGTGACGGGCAGTCATATTCAGGTCCTGATTGCTCAACAAGCTTATTTGACATGTAAAATAGTGTTATTTGACGTGTATCTTTTTAGACACGTAAACATCCAAACGGCGTTCCATAGAAATCCTGGTTGAGAATGAAACGACTGAACAAATGAAAAATGAAACAGCACAGCAAGTAAACGAAAGAAATAGGTTTTGATTATGTTTTACTGGTAGTGGGGACATATGTAAATGCCAATAAAATATATTTTTGGGAAGTGTGGTGTGTGACACCTTTATTTAACTAGGCAAGTCAGTTAAGGACAAATAAAAATTGTGCGCCGCCCTATGGGACTCCCAATAACGGCCGGATGTGATACAGCCTGGATTCGAACCAGGGACTGTAGTGACACCTCTTGCACTGAGATGAGGTGTCTGTTTCTCAAACTAGATACTATAATGTATGTGTCCTCTTGCTCATTTGTGCACCGGGGCCACCCACTCTTTCTATTTTGATTAGAGACAGTTTGCGCTGTTCTGTGAAGGCAGTAGTACACAGAGTTGTACGAGGTCTTCACAACATATCATTATGTTAGGTCAGCACCTAGTCACAGAAAGCATACAGCCATTTTCCAACCAAAGAGAGGAGTCACAAAAAGCAGAAATAGAGATAAAATTAATCACTAACCTTTGATATTCTTCATCAGATGACACTCCCGGGACAACATGTTACACAATACATGTATGTTTTGTTCAATCAAGTTCATATTTATATCCAAAAACCTCCGTTTACATTTGGCTTTGCCTCCAAAACATCCCGTGAATTTGCACAGAGCCACATCAATTTACAGAAATAGTCATAATAAACTTTGATAAAAGATACAAGTATTATGCACATAATTATAGATATACTTCTCCTTAATGCAACCGCTTTGTCAGATTTCAAAAAAGCTTTACGGAAAAAGCATACTCGGACAGGGAGAGATTGAAAATGTCAGTGAAGACACTTGCCAATTGGTCAGCTCAAGCTCGGAGTACACATCCTTGTAATCCGTTTGGCCCTGCGGCCTTGTGAATGTTGACCTATTTAAAAAGGTCTTACTTACATCGGCTACGGAGAGCGTGATCACACAGTCGTCCGGAACAGCTGATGCTCTCATATCTCTTTCAGTGTTACTTGCCTCGAAGCGAGCATAGAATTAATTTAGCTCGTCTGATAGGCTTGTGTCACTGACCAGCTCGCGGCTGTGCTTCCCTTTATAGTCTGTAATAGTTTGCAAGCCCTGCCACATCCGACGAGCGTCGGAGCCGGTGCAGAACGAATCGATCTTAGTCCTGTATTGCTGCTTTGCCTGTTTGATGGTTGGTCAGAGAGATTTCTTATAAGCTTCCAGGTTAGAGTCCTGCTCCTTGAAAGCAGCAGCTCTACCCTTTAGCTCAGTGCGGATGTTGCCTGTAATCCATAGTTTCTGGTTGGGGTATGTACGTACAGTCACAGCGGGGACGATGTCATCGATGCACTTATTGATGAAGCCAGTGACTGATGTGGTGTACTCCTCAATGCCATCGGAAGAATCCCGGAACATATTCCAGTCTGTGATAGCGAAACAGTCCTGTAGCTTAGCATCTGCTTCATCTGACCACTTTTTTATTGACCGAGTCACTGGTTGACCGGCTTCCTGCTTTAGTTTTTGCTTGTAAGCAGCAATTAGGAGGATAGAATTATGGTCAGATTTGCCAAATGGAGGGCGAGGGAGAGCTTTGTACACATCTCTGTGTGTGGAGTCAATGTGGTCTAGAGTTTTTTTCCCTCTGGTCGCACATTTTACATGCTAGTAGAAATTAGGTAAAATGGATTTAAGTTCCCCTGCATTAAAATCCCCGGCCACTAGGAGCGCCGCCTCTGGATGAGTGTTTTCCTGTTTGCTTTTGGCCGTATACAGCTCATTGAGTGCAGTCTTAGCGCCAGCATCGGCTTGTAGTGGTAAATAGAGGGCTATGAAGAATATAGATAAACTCTCTTGGTAGATAGTGTGGTCTACAGCTTATCATGAGATACTCTACCTCATGCGAGCAAAACCTTTTCTCTCACAACATCTATCTATATTAGCCCAACATATGATACATTTATGAAATCCTCAAGATGTTTCTTAATGACACAAACAGGCCAAATGTTGATATAATATTCACAGGAGGCATGACACACATTTGTGTACACTGAGCCAAAACCATATTTTCAGTTCGTGGGACACCATTATTCTTCTTTTTTTAAGAAACATTAATGTGTTGAAAATTCCAAATTGTTTGCATAGTCAACTTAAACACAGCTCTGACACACACACTTACCCCGATAGACATGCCACCAGGTGTCTTTTCACAATCCCCAAATCTAGAACAAATTCAAGAAAGCGTACATTATTATATAGAGCCCTTATTGCATGGAACTCCCATCTCACATTGCTCAAATTAACAACAAACCTCGTTTAAAAAAAACAGATAAAACAACACCTCACGGCACAATGCCTCTCTCCTATTTTACCGAGATAGTTTGTGTGTATGTATTGATATGTAGGCTACGTGTACTTTTTTTTTTAAATGTACGGTTGCAAGAAAAAGTATGTGAACCCTTTGGAATTACCTGGATTTCTACATAAATTTGTCAAAAAATTTGATCTGATCTTCCTCTAAGTCACACAATAGACAAACACAGTGTGCTTAAACAAATAACACACAAATTATTGCATTTTTCTTTTCTATATTGATTACATAATTGAAACATTCACAGTGTAGGTTGTAAAAAGTATGTGAACCCCTAGGCTAATGACTTCTCCAAAAGCTAATTGGAGTCAGGACTCAGCTAACCTAGTTCAATCAATGAGACAAGATTGGAGATGTTGGTTAGAGCTGCCCTGCAATATAAAAAACACTCACAAAGTCTGAGTTAGCTATTCACATGAAGCATTGCCTGATGTGAACCATGCCTCGAACAAAAGAGATCTCAGAAGACCTACTATTAAAAATTGTTAACTTGCATAAAGCTGGAAAGGGTTATAAAAGTATCTCTAAAAGCCTTGATGTTCATCAGTCCACGGTAAGAGAAATTGTCTATAAATTGAGAAAGTTCAGCACTGTTGCTACTCTCCCTAGGAGTGGCCGTCCTGCTATGACTACAAGAGCACAGTGCAGAATGCTCAATGAGGTTAAGAAGAATCCTAGTGTCAGCTAAAGACTTACAGAAATCTCTGGAACATGCTAACATCTCTGTTGACGAGTCTACGATACGTAAAACACTAAACAAGAATGGTGTTCGTGGGAGTACACCACGGAAGAAGCCACTTCTGTCCAAAAAAAACATTGCTGCACTTCTGAAGTTCGCAAAAGAGCACAGCACTACTGGCAAAATATTCTGTGGACAGATTAAAATAAAGTTGTGTTGTTTGGAAGGAAGGAACACACAACACTATGTGTGGAGAAAAAAGTCACTGCACACCAACATCAAAACCTCATCCCAACTGTAAAATATGGTGGAGGGAACATCATGGGTTTGGGGCTGCTTTGCTGGACAGCTTGCTATCATTGACGGAAAAATGAAATCCATGTTTATCAAGACATTTTGCAGGAGAATGTAAGGCTATTACAATTTGTGAAAACGGGGACTTGCTTCCATTCAGCCACAAGAGCATTAGTGAGGTCGGGCATTGATATTCCAATATATCCCAAAGGTGTTCGATGGGGTTGAGGTCAGGGCTCTGTGCTTTGCAGGCCAGTCAAGTCAACACCGATCTCGACAAACCATTTCTGTATGGACCTCGCTTTGTGCATGGGGGCATTGTCATTACAGTTGGCACGACGTATTCGTGCAGGTAGTGTTCTCCTGGTATCAGCCAAACCCAGATTTGTCCGTTGGACTGCCAGATGGTGAAGCGTGATTCATCACTCCAGAGAACGCGTTTCCACTGCTCCAGAGTCCAATGACAGCAAGCTTTACACCACTCCAGCCGACGCTTGGCATTGTGGCATTGCGCGTGGTTATCCTAGGCTTTTTTGCGGTTGCTCAGCCATGGAAACCCATTTAAGGAAGTCCCGACAAACAGTTATTGTGCTGACGTTACTTCCAGAGGCAGTTTGGAACTCGGTAGTGAGTGTTGCAACCGAGGACAGATGATTTTTACGCGCTACGTACTTCAGCACTCGGCGGTCCCGTTCTGTAAGCTTGTGTGGCCTACCACTTATTTGTAGAATAATAGTGAAGACATCAAAACTATGAAATAACACATATGGAATCATGCAGTAACCATACATTTTTTTCACAAAATCTAAATATATTTTAGATTCTTCAAAGTAGCCACCCTTTGCCTTGATGACAGCTTTGCACACTCTTGGTATTCTCTCAACCAGCATCACCTGGAATGCTTTTACAACAGTCTAGAAGGCGTTCCTACATATGCTGAGCACTTGTTGGCTGCTTTGCCTTCACTCTGAGGTCCAACTCATCCCACACCATCTCAATTGGGTTGAGGTTGGGTGATTGTGGAGACCAGGTCATCTGATGCAGCACTCCATCACTCTCCTTCTTGTTCAAATATCCCTTACACAGCCTGGAGGTGTGTTGAGTCATTGTCCTGTTGATAAATAAATGATACTTCCACTAAGCGCAAACCAGATGGGATGGCGTATCGCTGCAGAATGCTGTGGTAGCCATGCTGGTTAAGTGTACCTTCAATTCAAAATAAATCACTGACAGTGTCACCTGCAAAGCATCCCCACACAATCACATCTCCTCCTCCATGCTTCACGGTGGGAACCACATGCAGAGATCATCCGTTCACCTATTCTATTCCGTGTGAGACGGTGGTTGGAACCAAAAATCTCAAATTTGGACTCATCGGACCAAAAGGACAGATTTCCACCGGTCTAATGTCCATTGCTCGTGTTTCTTGGCCCAAGCAAGTCTCTTCTTCTTACTGGTGTCCTTTAGTAGTGGTTTCTTTGCAGCAATTCGACCATGAAGGCCTGATTCATGCAGTCTCCTCTGAACAGTTGATGTTGAGAAGTGTCTGTTACTTGAACTCTGTGAAGCATTTATTTGGGCTTCAATTTCTGAGGCTGGTAACTCTAATGAAGTTATCCTCTGCAGCAGAGGTAACTTTGGGTCTTCCTTTCCTGTGGCGGTCCTCATGTGAACCAGTTTCATCATACTTGAAGAAACTTTCAAAGTTCTTGAAATTCTCCGAATTGACTGACCTTCATGTCTTAAAGTAATTATAGACTATCGTTTCTCTTTGCTTATGTGAGCTGTTCTGGCCATAATATGGGCTTGGTCTTTTACCAAAATTGGGCTATCTTCTGTATACCACCCCTACCTTGTCACACCACAACCGATTGGCTCAAACGCATTAAGGAAAGAAATTCCACAAATGAACTTTTAACAAGGTACACCTGTTAATTGAAATGCATTCCAGGTGACCTCATGAAGCTGGTTGAGAGAATGCCAAGAGAGTGCAAAGCTCTCAAGGCAAAAAGTGGCTACTTTGAAGAATCTCAAATTTAAAATGTATTTTCATTTGTTTAACACTTTTTTGGTTACTACATGATTCCATATGTGTTATTTCATAGTGTTGACGTCTTCACTATTAGTCTACAATGTAGAAAATAGTAAAAATAAAGAAAAACGCTGGTGTCTAGGTGTGTAGGTGTGTCTAAACGTGTCTAAACGTTTGACTGGTACTGTATATGAATGGACAAAGCCATCGATCATGTGACACCATTCATTCCTATGCTAAGACTCAATAGCGCATTGAAGCCAAATTAAGTTGGTTAAGATTAAGATGGCATCTCATTGAGACATGCACAGTCTGAGCTGCTCCAGGAAGTGACGTTGCAGGCTAACTCAGTGCTGCACCATCTCATTGAGGAACAACATTTTTGGGCTCCCGAGTGGTGCAGCAGTCTAAGGCACTACATCTCAGTGCAAGAGGCGTCACTTCAGTCCCTGGTTTGATTCCAGGATGCATCACATCCAGCCGTGATCGGGAGTCCCATAGGGCGGCGCACAATTGGCCCAGCATCGTCCGGGTTTGGCCGGGGTAGGCCGTCATTGTAAATAAGAATTAGTTTTTAACTGACTTGCCTAGTTCAATTAAGGGTAAATAAATACAAATATTTTTAAAAGGCTGACCAGAGTACTGCAGGCTGCCATTAGCCACTAAATTATCCTTATATCCTGTGTTCAATTTTAAAACAATCAGTTCAAGGACATACATCTTGATGTATGTCTTTATTTACACAAAGATTGACATTTTTCCATTCACTATAATGGTGGATCCTTTTTTCTGCTAACAATACCTGAAGCACCGCGGTCGGCCTAGAACCTCTGGGGCTTCAATGAGAGGCAGTAGTTCTCCCCTGGTCTGTTCTAACGCTTCGAACACACCGACTGCGTCATTGCATCACTGCTGCATAACATTTTGCGCAGCTAGGCAACTATACTGATGCAGGTACCTTTTGCAAATGGTCGCATGCGGTTGGACACATGGAGGAGAGAATCATTTTCGCAGTATCCTCAAAACCGTGTCTTTTTGACACAACTGCTGACAGCTACAGGGACATAAACACAAAAAATGCTGCTTGGAGACAAGTGTCCACGATAGTAGGATTGCCAGGTCAGTTTAGTAGTGAGCTTGTGCCAGATGTGGCTAGTTAGCGTTAGCTAGCTAACCTAGCTTGCTAACCTAGCCAATGAGGTGTGTGTGAAAGAAATAGTCATACCACCTTCCTCAACGTTGGTCTCATTGTTGAAAGAGCCTACTCTGCCTATCTTGACTATTTATTATTGCATTTCGCTCCAAAACTGCATTTGAGGGAAATTATATTATAGGCTCTCACAATTAATTTGAGGATGTCATCGAATAAATAATATACTTGGCAAATAAAAAATGTAAAGAAATTATGCAATCAAACTGTTTTTATGTAATCCCAAATTTTTACTGAATGTGTGCAAAAAAAAAAATCTACATTCATATTTTGCTACTTTCTGTCAAGTCCACTCATACAATTTGATGCATACGTTCGATTTATCGAACGTATGCACCACACAGAACGCACTGCAACTGCCTCTGCAACGCAATGCTGCAAGGCAAATGCAGCGTTCCATTGGAAATGAATGTACTTCTGGTGTATCGAAACGCAATGACGCAGTCGGTGTGTTCGAAGCGTAACACCTTCGAATCCGAGGCCATGATTGCGCTTCCGTTGTGGGTGTGGTAGCTTATCAACCTTTATTTGCATGCAATTAACATATGAATAAACATTACCATAACTACGGTTCAAAAACTTAAAAGACACACCCTATCCCCTCAGCCCAGAAATTAAGTGGATACTTCTGATGACGTACCATGACGTCTGACGAGTATATGTAACCGATGTGAAATGGCTAGCTAGTTAGCGGGGTGCGCACTAATAGCGTTTTAATCGATGGCGTCACTCGCTCTGAAACCTTGAAGTAGTTGTTCCCAGCTTTTGTGGAGCGATGGGTAACGATGCTTCGTGGGAGGCAGTTGTAGATGTGTGCAGAGGGTCCCTGGTTCAAGCCCAGGTAGGGGCGAGGAGAGGGACGGAAGCTATACTGTTACATATACACTTGCAGGGCAAGGGAGGAAGGAATGATTTTTAAATGGACCACCTTTGGCCGGAAATAAACGTCACTCGTTTATCCCGCGATGATTGTATTTTCAGCCACGGGTAGCTTGTGGGCGCTTTATATGCGCTACAGTCAATTGAGTGCATGTATACTTATTAAATATATAATTATTAATTTACACCTACTGTATGATAGCTAGCAAACCAATTTGCTAATGTTAGCCTGCCTAGCTGGAACTCCTGAAGAAGGAAAATGTTTTATTTCTACAATTTCCAAAAGATAAAACAAAAACATATTTACTTTTTACGTAGTAGCAACATTTCTAACTTATTTGCGTTCGTTTTTACTTACACTTGTATGTTGACTCCTCTATTGATGTTGTTTTTAAGTTTTCGCGGACTTTTCTTAGCGGATGTACAATCGTCGAGAAGTGGATTATGGGGAGTTTCAGGTCCCGGAGTGAACATAATTGTACACTCGCAAAGCCGACTAAAAACGAGGGCTGATGGACTAATGTTGCAAACCTCCCTTGCTTGGCTAATCATTTGGACCACCCGCCAACATGGCGACGAGGATTCCCCCAAGGGCATAAGACGAGGGTAAGTGGACGAGGGTGTGTCTTTTAAGTGTTTGGACTGCAACCAATTTGTCCCGACAGTTGAAGAACTGCTCTGACGCGATGCATGAATGAGGCGTGCTTCACCCGCACCATGCCGAAAGAGTGACAGAGGCTACATAACTATCCTCAAAAATCCGAATAGGCGCACTGCGTTGTTTCAGACGGCAATCTATCCCCGCTCTTCCAAAGAGAAAGTGACAGTTTTTAGTTCCGTGCGGCGATAGAGTGGTGTTTGAATTAGGGTTTATTCTGATGACATGATAATCGAGGATTGGGTGATGTTTGACATAAAAAATATTGTCGCTCTTATCCATTAGAATCTCATAATGTAGGCAAACCTACCCGCACTATATCTGCCAGCTGTTGTCAAGAGCGCACGTGCCAAGACCGGAGTAAGCACATTTGCTATTTAATGCAACAGCTGTGACAATTATTGCTGGAGTTGAAAACACATTGAGAACTTTGGATTTTATTCGGTACATGACAATTTAAGCGAAAAAGTACCTTTTCATGTGCATTACGCACTGCTTTTTATTAGCAACTGGTCCATTTGGTGGAAACAGACCACTGGTGGAAAAATGTGCAGATTTTGATTATGCAAGATTTTGGAATATTCTCCTTTAAATCTTTCACCAATTGGATGGAAACATAGCTACTGTAATAAAAACAACAGGCAGATATATTTACCACATACTTTAATGTTGCAAGTTCAGGTTAAAATAAAACACTTTAATGAAAAGCTTACATAGTCACCATCTGCTACATAATTATAGATATATTCATCCTGTTTGATATTACACACTGCTCTCTAATATGATCAAATAAATGCTTATGTACATGCTGCTCAGTGTTAAGCTGTATTTACAAGATTGATCTCAAATGGAAATAATGTAAAAATGGATATCCAATTACACATCAGAAACAATAGATTTTACCCCCAAACTAAAGCATTTTCTAACTGTCTAGAAAGTACTGCATCTGATCATACAATCTTACACTATACACTCACACTTCTTACACACTGTATAAACACACACAAACCATAAAATGCATACCCACAGGCAGCATACAGAGAAAATACACATACGCCAAAAATGTACACACACAGTATTCAAACTCACATGGGCCAATCGCACAGAAACACTTACAAACTGTGTAATGCTGCAGCCCTTGACATCATGAACAACTGAATACATTGATTGCCATTTAAAGGATAAAAAACATGACCAATGTTATATTGCTGACATTTTAAAGTGAACTTTAACCACGCGCTCTCACGCAGACACACCCTACTGTATTGCACTTCATACTCCAACAGTAACATGACAGAGCAGCACTAAACATAATTACTTTTTTTCAACTCTGCTTGTACCATCAAACATTAAGTATGAAGTCTTAAACACACACACACAAAGCAAGGTAATTTGCTTTTTCACACATTCACCTAAAAATTACAAAAAAGGGAACAGCCTTCGGGCGCTAGGTTTTTGCATAACGGTCTAATTGTCTCAACCCTGTGAATTGCACTTAATGAGAGAGAATTTAGTTTTTTGATGACTGCAATCCCACTCAGACGCACGGATTACACGAGTAGGATTTAGTGAGATTGCTAAAGTGGTCGCACTGCAACACACACACTCGTAAACACACAACTCACACATGCCCAAGTGTATACAAACTCGCGCTCACACATACAGCCTGTACTCACTCATTCTCTACCAGAATATAACTAAACATTGGGATATCGATATTGACAAAGGTGCTCCCATAACTGGGGTAGGTTTTATATGAAACTCGTAAAACCTACGAGTGTGTGTGTGTGTGTATATATATCTCACACACACACACAGAGTATACAAAAACATTAAGAACACCTGCTCTTTCCATGACAGACTGACCAGGTGAATCCAGATGAAATCTATGATCCCTTATTGATGTCAATTGTTCAATCGACTTCAATCAGTGTAGATGAAGGCAAGGAGACAGGTTAAAGAAGGACTTCTAAGCCTCGAGACAATTGAGACATGGATTGTGCATGTGTGCCATTCAGAGGGTGTATGGGCAAGACTAAACATTTAAGTGCCTTTGAATGGGGTTTGGTAGTAGATGCCAGGCGCACCAGTTTGTGTCAAGAACTGCAACGCTGCTGGATTTTTCATGCTCAACAGTTTCATGTGTGTATCAAGAATGTTCCGCCATCCAGCCAACTGTGGGAAGCATTGGAGTCAACATGGGCCAGCATTCCTGTAGAACGCTTTCGACACCATGCCCAGACGAATTGAGGCTGTTCATTAGGAAGGTGTTCCTAATGTTTGGTATACTCTGTGTGTGTGTGTATATATATATATAAACATCATATGCTACTCTTGGCAAAGCTGTATGAAGTGACGGAGTGGCAGAGCCGATGGCCCTTACGCAGGGTGAGGGGACACACATTCAGGCCAGGAAGAACAATGGATGAGGGATGAAACATCAATGAAAACATCTCCCTTCACCTCTCAGTCCCAGCCGTTGTCCTTTATCATGTGGGACAGCTCAATGATGAACTTCCCTTCCTTGTACTTCTGACTCAACTCAAAGGCCTGCTCCTGTAGGGAGAGGGATAGAGATGGTGGGGGGGATAAGAGGCTGGAGTGCGTAGTAGACAAGCTTAAAAGACATCTACATTTGTTGAGGATGGGGATTGAGGATATTATTTGAGTTATTTACAGTGTGTAGACATAGATGAGTAGCATAGTATGTGTGTGCGTTTGTCCTTACGTATTTCCAGCCCAGTGTGGTGTGGCAGTTCTCACAGTAGATGTCTGCCACAGCGTGGAGCCCGGTGAGTAGCAGCCTCTCCTCGGCAGGACCACAGCCCACGTTCACCCTGAAAACACCAGGAACAAGAACCACAGGTCAATTACCGAAATGGTACCCTGCCACAAATGTCTGTTTTGTGACCTGACCTAAGCTTATCAGATTTTCTGGTGACCCACCAGATAAGCATATATATTTCAATTAAATTTCAATTTTAACAAGAAATGTGATAATTCTATCCAGAACCTAATATTTAGCCCCAAATCGGAGGGTGTTTGCTATTCACGAGTTGAGAAATGACATGCTAACTACTAAATCGAGCGGCAGGTAGCCTAGTGGTTAGAGCGTTTGGCAAGTAACCAAAAGGTTGCTAAATCGAATCCCCGAGCTGACAAGGTAAAAATCTGTCATTCTGCCCCTGAACAAGGCAGTTAACCCAGTGTTCCTAGGCCATCATTGTAAATAAGAATGTGTTCTTAACTGACTTGCCTAGTTAAAAAAATAAATTCAAACTACAGCAAACAGAAGGTAAATATAACTCAACTAGAACGTGACATCCACTTTTAGGATAGTGAACTGGCTTCAGGGTGCATTGTATGGCTTACAGGACTAGAGTAAACACACTGAAGTGGCGTAAGGAGAACCTGGCAGATGCATGATAATGACAGTGTACTGAGGCTTGAGCGGTAACTAAGGTAGGACTGTGTTTTAGGGACCTAAAAGGGATACTATTTTGCTCATTAGTTATGGGTACACTGTGTAGGCTATATGGCCAATACACTGGATGACAAGTAAAGATACTCACACAGAGTTGAAGAGGTAAGCACGTCCCTGGCTACCCTGAAAAGACTGGACGACAGAAAAAAAGAGAATGAACTCAAATGTGCCACGAAGACAGAGAGAGAGCGACAATGCAAGATAGATAAAATAAAAATCGGTGGTTTTAAAGAAAGTGGGACATTGAGGTAACGTTTCCCAGCTTACAATGCAACAGAGGACTGTGGCTGTTTTTCCAATGTTATTGAAATGTAATATAATTTCACACAGCCAACCAGGGGTTGGAACAAAAATGATTTTCCAATCGTTTGGTTCTAAACAAAACCACCATTTTTTGTTTTCCGACCAGCATAATAAAGCTCTGAACTAGAGGTCAACCGATTAATCGGAATGGCCAATTCATTTGGGCCGATTTCAAGTTTTCAGAACAATCGGTAATCTGCATTTTTGGACACCAATTATGGCCGATTACATTGCACTCTACGAGCAGACTGCGTGGCAGGCTGACTACCTGTTACGCGAGTGCAGCAAGGAGCCAAGGTAAGTTGCTAGCTAGCATTAAACTTATTTTATAAAAAACAATCAATCTTAACATAATCACTAGTTAACTACACATGGTTGATGATATTACTAGTTTATCTAGCTTGTCCTGCGTTGCATATAATCGATGCGGTGCCTGTTAATTTATCATCGAATCACAGCCTACTTCGCCAAACAGGTGATGATTTAACGCATTCGCGAAAAAAATCACTGTCATTGCACCAATGTGTACCTAACCATAAACATCAATGCCTTTCTTAAAATCAATACACAAGTATATATTTTTAAACCTGCGTATTTAGTTAATATTGCCTGCTAACATGAATTTCTTTTAACTAGGGAAATTGTGTAACTTCTCATGCATTCTGTGCAAGCAGAGTCAAGGTATATGCAGAAGTTTGGGCTGCCTGGCTCGTTGCGAACTGTGTGAAGACCATTTCTTCCTAACAAAGACCATAATTAATTTGCCAGAATTGTACATAATTATGTCATAAGGTTGTGCAATGTAACAGCAATATTTAGACTTATGGATGCCAGCTGTTAGATAAAATACGGAACGGTTCCGTATTTCACTGAAAGAATAAACGTTTTGTTTTTGAAATGATCGTTTCAGGATTTGACCATATTAATGACCTAAGGCTCGTATTTCTGTGTGTTATTTTAATTAAGTCTATGATTTGATATTTGATAGAGCAGTCTGAGCGGTGGTAGGCAGCAGCAGGCTTGTAAGCATTCATTCAAACAGCATTTGCCAGCAGCTCTTCGCTGTGCTTCAAGCATTGCGCTGTTTATGACTTTCAAGCCTATCAACTCCCGAGATTAGGCTGGCAATACTATAGCGCCTATAAGAACATCCAATAGTCAAAGGTATATGAAATACAAATGGTATAAAGAGAAATAGTCCAATAATAACTACAACCTAAAACTTCTTACCTGGGAATATTGAAGACTCATGTTAAAAGGAACCACCAGCTTAAATATGTTCTCATGTTCTGAGCAAGGAACTTAAACGTTAGCTTTTTTACATGGCAAATATTGCACTTTTACTTTCTTCTCCAACACTTTGTTTTTGCATTATTTAAACCAAATTGAACATGTTTCATTATTTATTTGAGGCTAAATTGATTTTATTGATGTATTATATTAAGTTAAAATAAGTGTTCATTAGCCTCCCGGGTGGCACAGTGGCCTAAGGCACTGCATCGCAGTGCTAGCGGTGTCACCAGAGACTCTGGGTACGAGCCCAGGCTCTGTCGCAGCCGGCTGCGACCGACCGGGAGGTCCATGGGGCGACGCACAATTGGCCTAGCGTCGTCCGGGTTAGGGAGGGTTTGGCCGGTAGGGATATCCTTGTCTCATCCCGCACTAGCGACTCCTGTGGCGGGCCGGGCGCGGTGCGCGCTAACCAGGTCGCCAGGTGCACGGTGTTTCCTCCGACACATTGGTGCGGCTGGCTTCCGGGTTGGATGCGCGCTGTGTTAAGAAGCAGTGCGGCTTGGTTGGGTTGTGTTTCGGAGGACGCATGGCTTTCGACCTTCGTCTCTCCCGAGCCCGTACGGGAGTTGTAGCGATGAGACAAGATAGTAACTACTAACAATTGGATACCACGAAATTGGGGAGAAATATATATATATATATATATATATTTTTTTTAATCAGCCGATTTAATCGGTATGGGCTTTTTTTGGTCCTCCAATCGGTATCAGTGTTGAAAAATCATAATCATAATCTACTCTGAACCGGTTTGAACCAAAAAAACAAAAGAAGTACCGGTTTATGTAGTTCCTTTCTGTTCATTTTTTTACCTGTGAAATCAACAGTTTCTACATTTAGCTCATTAAATGACTTTCCCAATCAGTGCGGATAGAGCAGGAAAGCTAGTTGTTTACATGAGTGATGGACGGACAAGTGTAGCCTATTTCGCAAGATGTGACTGAAATTTTATGGGTCGAGAGAGCGAGAGGGTTGAGGAGCAGGCTTGAAGTGCTAGGCATCTTGCTATGACATCCATTATCTGAATTAGGTCCACAGAATTATACCTAGGCGGAGCAGCTTCTATGAAGGAACTTTGAACTAGCAAGCTAACGCTTGTGTTTGCAGAACGGCACCAGAATAAAAAATAAGTCCAGCGTGAAATGTGATAACTAAGCATAGTTAACTGACATTGAAAAAGTAAATCCATTATTCTCTAGCTAATTAAAAATGTCTATCCCGTCTTCTTACGCTTCTAACATCAGTACAGTAGCCTATGCCTCGGTGTGGGGAGGGGCAGATTGCCTGTGCGTGTTTAGGCTAAGATTTTCAGATGCAGACAGACACTGGAATAAGTTTCTGAGTGATAGAGAGGGTTTTGCATAGGCGCTTTGTTGCGTTTTATTTGTGGGGCTAGAAAAAAATGCCTGGAACGTAAAATAACATTATTAACCGGTTTTCATGCTGTTAAAATAACAGTTCTGTTATGGAGCAGTATGGATCACTTTCGTTCCCAGTTCCGTTTCTGTTATTGAAAAATTACATTATTTTCCGGTTTTCTGTTCTGATCCCTGAACCGGGTTCCAACCCCTGCAGCCAACACATAGGCTTATTATTCAATTATATGGAATTTAACCCACTGGCCATAAACGGTCCCTGTAGTCTCACCTTGGAGATGAGGTCATCATGGTTGGCCAGGTGTGCTCGGCAGTGAACACAGCTGTACCTGCGGTGGCACGAGTCTAGGTACGCCTGGAACGTCTTAGCCTTCGTCAGCTTCACCATGTCTGAGGAGATAGAGAAAAAAACAGATAGACTTAGTAATTAACAGGAAAACAGGAGAGACCGAGAGGATATTGGCCATTACAGGGGCTCATAACGCTAGGCTACTCCTAAATGCAATCGTAGTAAACCCTAAATTTCACTATTTGTGAAGTGTAGTAACTATGAGAAAATGCAATTTTGTAAGCTTATTTGCCAAATAGGGTTAGGCAAATTTGGGTAAACACAAAGAGCAACATATGATTCCCATGGCTTTCAACTGAAAACTGGAAAATGCAAGAGAAAGAAACAAGTTCAATAACTTTTGGCTGTCTGTCCTCTGTCCTGTCCAACACTGCAAAAAAGTCATGCCAGCATTGTAGAAAACGCATGCACTCAACTGTTAATTTCCTCCATTTAGGCGTGACAGGTCACACTTTGAGTGTCAAAAAATGTCAGAAGGAATCACACAATAATGAACTAACTGTATTATTCGGAGTGGGAAACAGGTCTGGGCTCATATTAGTGACTTTATTTTAAACCATATGCATGTCTAATTCGCAGCACACTTCCTGGTAAAATTACAGCAGGGTCCTTGCTTTTTAACATTTTTATTATTATTTTTAGAACTCAACTCCTTTATTGAAAAAATGTGTAAATATAAACACCTCAAATTCACAAAATACTGGCAGTACATGCAGGCTGGAATTCAATTGTTGCAGATAAAATAAACACTGCGCTTTCAAGTGCATTTGTTTTTCACAGCAGCATGTCTCAGAAGGAAGGAGTGGACACTTGATTTAGTAATCGTCAGTCCTGTGGTGTGATCCGTTAAGCGAACCTGACTGAGAAGTCATCAAGTACATGCAACGAGACTGATCTCTAAGTCTAGTGTCAACTAGTCCCTTTCCCCGGCTCACTATTCACAGATCTGAAGGAGCAGGGTCCGTGCTATCCACGATCATTGGAACGTCCCTACCTATTGAAGTTTACATTTGATATGTTTTAAGTATGGGTTTACGGTTAGGGGTTAAGTTTTGGGTAGGGACGTCGCAAGGATCCCAATAACTCTGACCATTGCACCAGACAGAACACAACATGCATTGACCTACTTTACAAGCTAAACCCGACTATGTATGGTCAGTCAGTGGCGCTCCATAGATGGATGGGGAAAATGTGTTACTTTTTACTCAAAAGTCTTGTGTCATTTAAAACGGTTAAATGTCCGTGTGAAAATCCATTATTGTAGCTAGAGTAATTTCAAAATAACGCTTAAATGTCCGTGTGAAAATCCATTATTGTAGCTAGAGTAATTTCAAAATAACGCCTCAGTATTAATGCCACGGCATACACAAGAACAAGCAAAACATCACTCAGATCCTTGCAATTTTGCTGGCCTGCTAACGTTAGCTGACTCGCCCCACATTCTGACAAAGCAACCAGCTAACGTTAGCTAACTAACGTTACTGTTCATAGGCAGCTAGCCAATAATCCCCCAAAACGATGCATACAGTGAATTATTCATCGACCGCCTTCCTCTGTAGCAAGCTATCCATTTTAGCCAACTATCGTGAGAGACTAGCTAACATTGACGTTAGCTTGCTAGCTAGCAACTGAACCATAATCTGGGTTTAGAGAAGACGCTGAATATGTTTACTGTAAACCCGCCATTTCAGGTTTAGCTAGCAACCTACATGGAAGGAAATACAAGCACAGTAGAAAATAGCTCTGGACTCACCTAAAGTAGTTATCAGTTTTTCAGTGGAAGACCTAATTTGAACGAAGATATGACCATCAACTAAGATGCATCAGTAAATTGCTAAATCGTCTAGGAGATAGCTTGTTGGGTCACTTCTACAGCAAGAAACCATCGGACAGATAGATCCAAACAAACAAGAATCGTGGTGCAGATTTTCTCTCGGTCTCTCACACTTGACAACAGGAACAAGTAGTTTTTCTCTGAGATGAAACAGTTTCGTGTATGTTGTAGTTAAAATAACAATAGCTACTCCGACTAAGTTTTTTGTAGATAGGATATTTTCGTGGTGACGGACAAACGTGCAATATTATGCAGTGTTTGTTTACAACGCTGGTTAAGGAGGCGGTACCAAATACGTCACCAGCTACAAAACAAATCCCCAACGACCAATGGGAATCGTCAGATTGACTGGGGGAATGTAGGTCGAACAGTTTTAGGTTTAATTTGTACTCGTTTCTATGAGTAGATTCAACCGGGCGCCAATGTAGGCATGTTTTGCACTGGCTGAAAGTTTATTACATTCGATTCCTAGGCATGGTTGTGAGCCATGTTTCTGAAGCATGAATAATGCTGCCTTGTTGACAACATAACCAAGCGGTGCAGATTTGTTCGATTTGAGCAGGGCGCTTCTCTCTCACCCAGTCACATGACTGGCTATAGGCATATTTAACCCGGGCCAGTTTAATAGAACTCTGCCATAGTTATGGTACTTTCAAGACAACTGGGAACTCAGAAAAACTTCTCTATTTAAAAAAAAATTATGACGTCAGTGATCTTCAGGTCGGAAAGTCGGAGCTCTAGAAAGATGCCCGAGTTTCCGAATTGTAATTCCGAGTTGGATGACCTTTCAAAACGATTTTCCCCAGTCGGAGCTCGTTTTTTCCGAGTTTCCAGGTTTCTTGAACTTACTAATGTCGGAAGTCGGAGATTTCCGAGTTTCCAGTTGTCTTGAACCATTAGCCTCTGCCGAGTCCAGAGATACTTTTGAGGAGATGGGAAGCTCAATTGGAATCGTATTTACGCACATTGTGTACGTTGCAAATGCTTTGTCAATGGGCAGGTCGGTGCATTCTGGGACAGGAGATCGAATGGTAGTCAATTGGGCACTAGCTCAAAAACTCAACATTAGCACGAATTACGTGAACCATAGCAGGTTAGTGGCACCTTAGTTGGGGAGTACGAGCTCGTGGTAATGGCTGGAGCAGAATTAGTGGAATGGTATCAAATACATCAAACACATGGTTTCCATGTATTTGATGCCATTCCATGTTTGCCATTCCAGCCGAGCCGTCCTCCCCCCAGCGGCCTCCTGTGAAGAACAAGAAGTGCAACATTACAAATATTTTCTGAAATGATTAACTTGCTCTCTGTAATGTCATATAGCTTTCAAATCGTGACATTACGTACCTTCGAGATTACCTACTCAGGTTTCTCGACATAGAGCCCCACAGTGGAGGTGTCATAATACCCATAAAACCTAGCCGTCAAACAGGGAAATGGTTATAATCTTTTTTCCACCATTCATTTTTCCCATAAGTGATTTTAAAATAAGGTCTGTGTTTGGTGTGGGCTTACCCTGGCATGATGTTTCGATAACTATGTAAATCTCTCCTGGATAAGGTGACTTATATTTGTCTCTATTTACCCTCAGGTTCTAAAATAGTAATTAGCATCAAAGTAGACATTGTGCAAGACTACAAATCCCTGCAAGCTCCTGCATGTTATCTCTAGCTGACACCTTTGCTAACAGGTATTGTGACAATTTTAAAGAAATGAAGCCAATTTATTCATTATTAAATTTAGCTAACATTAGATAGCTTACATTCTTAACTTAACTTTCTGCCCATATCAGATATGTGCATGTCCTGGGATTTTGTTTTGTTACTCACAACCTCATACTAATCACATTAGCCTACGTTAGCTCAACCATCCCGGGGGGAGAGATTGACACGATTATCAAAACATCACGCCAGGGTAAACCTACATGATACCAGTGGTGGAAAAGTACTCAATTCACATACTTTAATACCTTCATAGAAAATGACTCTAGTGAAAGTCACCTAGTAAAATACAACTTGAGTAAAAGTCTAAAAGTATTTGGTTTTAAATATACAAATAATTTAATTCCTTATTAAGCAAACCAGACAGGACAATTTAATTTATTTTTATTTACGGATAGCCAGGGTCACACTCCAACAGTATTTAAAAACATGGCATTTGTGTTTAGTTAGTCCGCCAGATGAGGCAATAGGGATGACCAGGGATGTTCTGTTGATATGAGTGCAAATGGGACCATCTTCTGTCCTAAGAAAGTGTGTGTCAGGGAAAATGTATAGAGTAAAAAGTACAGAATTTTGTTTAGGAATGTAGTTAAGTAAAAGTTGTCAAAAATGGAAATAGTAAAGTACAGATACCACAAAAAAATTACTTAAGTATTTCTAAAATCACTTATGGGAAAAATTAACAGTGGAAAAACGATTGGAACCATTTCTTTGTTTCACTGCAAGGTTTTATGGGTATTATGACTCATACGGCGGTACTGTTCATATGCTAAACGGAACTAGGAAACACAGACATTTCCGACTTGCTGATTCGTTGAACGTGGTAAGTATATAACTACAGCCAGTTAGCAAGTCGGAAATGTCCGAGTTTCTTAGGTCCGACTTGCACATGAATGTGGCGTCATACCCTGACTTTTAGAAGGGATTGCTTGACGATTAGTTTAGCAACCGCATGACGCAGAATGACAACGTGAACGCGATTGGCCAACAGTCTGCTAGTGGGGCATTATACGTTTCACCATTCATTGGCCACTGGGATTCCTATCTTCTACTTTCTAAGTATCTCTGCTGAGTCCCCAACAACCAGATGTTCCGGGTTTCAGGGGAAATGGAAACAGAGCCTGTGACTCAACTTCCTCTTTTGGACTTTAACAAGGCTAATCCACTGAGGTAGGGCGACACTCCATCTGTTCTCCTCCTCCACATTTACTGGATTGGTTGAACAGTGCAGAAGAGAACCTCCCCCGACAAGTTTTTTTTCTCTCGTCAAGACCAGTATGTAGGGGAACTCGTTTCAGGCATTTCTACTACACATGCTACGTTAGGTTAAGCTATGTAGAAGTCATCTGAATCCTGTCCATGTTGTCCTTGGTCACGCATGAGAAAGATCAGAGATCCTATAAAATTATTCTAATTCCTAATTCTATGGATATGATACTGTAGCTCAATACAGTATACTAGCTACAGTTTACTTGCTACATAACACAATAACTAAACTGTAGGCCTAATAATAAAGCCACTGGATGAACAAGGTCATATGTCCTCGCTGTCAAAAATAAATAAAAAAATAGGTGATTATTAGTGAGCTGGGCCGCAGGGATGGACTGGGACAAGAATTCGACCCTGGCGTTTTATCCATACCAGCCCACACCACTGCTCGTGCCGCCAACTCACCCCCACCATGGGGCGAGTGGTGCCCAGAACTACGTCCACACCAGGCTTGAGTCTTCTGACATTCGCATCCACTCTAAGTTAAACTTAGACACAGGCAGTAGTGCTGACACAACATTGGCAGTAGGCCTACTAATATAGCCACTGTTAGATGGGCATACCATCAAAGCCACAAACAAAAATGAAAACAATGAAGCAAATGCAACTCTGGGGGAAATTATTGTTCTAAAAACAGAATTAAATCATTATACATGAACATGATTAGAAATTTACATTAGCTAAAGATCTGACTTGTGCTCCACTCTCAAGTCTGAAATTCTTATCTAGATTTAGATGAACCAGTCCAGTGCCCTGTGTTTCCAGCTCTTATTCATTGTGGCTGCTGTGTGTGTCACAGAAGGCTTATTTCTCGGAAATCTAAAGGACAAGGTCTTAATCTCTTACCAGGTCTCTAAAGAGTTGTTTGAATTGATCTACTTATTATTTTAACCTATTTGCTATACTGCAGAGAACCAGGTCAGGAAAGTGCAGCCTTTGTTTCCCACTGGGACCTGACTGGCTGGTAGATTATTGTTAAGAACTGTGAGCGGACTTTGACCATGGCCTGGGCTGAGAGAATGAGGAAGTGAAGCAAGTAAATACATAAATACTGTGTGTGTTGGAAGCCATTATTTTCCAGTGGTATAAACAAATGGAAGTTGGTCTTGAATGCTTAAAACATCTTTGCATTGATAAACATACAATTTGTATAGCATGTCATAAATACCCCAAAAGTCAGTTCCATTATGTAAATGTCATAATACCATGAGAGAACGTCAAGGATATAGACTTAAAGAAATCACTTCTCCTCCCAACAACATCCAGACAGTCACTGGTAGATTAGGGTTTGGGAAGGCTGCAGAGAGAGGTGAACAGTCTCTCAATATATGGCCACAATCCATTAACCAAAAGACAGTAAGTGTAAGTGACATCCTTTTGTGTAGATGGAATGAAGTTGCCTAAAGACATTGATCAGAGATTGGTTATGTGTTTTTCCCTCTATTGGTTAAGGTTGGGATTTGGGAAAGTTACGCTGGTATTGGATCTGTGCTTTTCGGGCAACTTCCTCACAGATCTGTCCTTTTGCTCATTGGTGGAGACCGGAGTTGTGAAGGAAAATTGAGATTTCAGTGTGGTTCTTTCTGTGATACACAATGTTCAAGTGGAGGTCTCTTGATAGGTAGCTTGAGCTGTCAGTTAAGAACCTGTTTGTGAATTAGTAGTTTGATTGGAGGTTTGGGCTGTCAGTCTTGACTCCTGTGTCTGTGTAGGTAGTCAGTCAGGAGGGTGGGGTAGTCTGTCATGACGCCTGTGGCTCCTGCTTTGAACGCCGCCTCGATGTCAGGATCCTCGTTGCAGACGAACAGGTGCACCTGAGGACAGAGAGGGCCAGACGTCAGTTATCCCACATGAAAAAATACTACAGATTACTATAAAATACTACAGTACTTACTAAAGAATTCGAAAGTAAACTTTTGTATACTGTACTACACACTGTAGTATCCCTTGATCATGTGTAGTACTTGTACTTTAGAATGTTGTAGAATACTACAGTGAATATTACAGTATTATCTGCAAAAATAAGCAGTGTAGTAAATATTACAGTAATGTCCGCAAAAACACTACACTTTTTTTAACAATAGTAAATACCATTTTTTTTATTTAACCTTTATTTTGACAAGGAGTCAATGCTGAGACCAAGGTCACTTTTCCAGATGAGCCCTGTATTAAGCACCAAAATACACATCTAAACACAATACACAAAAAGAAAAACAGAAAAGACAATCTTCAGTAAAAAGGTCCCCTAACAACCGTCTGAAATGCCATAGAGGCACAAATTCCACCAATTATAAAGTGTATTGTAGATCATTCCACAAGTAATGTGCAAGGAAATTAAAGGCTGATTTACCTAACTCTCTGGATACTACCTATGTGACTTCAAAGAGGTGATGAGGAACTATAGTATTCAATTTGCATATACCCTGCCCATTCCCCTCACCCCATTTTGTGCCACCCATACAGTGCATTCAGAAAGTATTCCATTCACTTTTTGTTTTTTGCTCTGACATGCACTATCAACTGTGGGACCTTATATAGACAGGTGTGTGCCTTTCCAGATGTCCAATCAATTGAATTTACCACAGGTGAACTCCAATCAAGTTGTAGAAACATCAAGGATTACCAGTCCTACCTACCTACAGGTTATGTAAAATTTGCTATTTTAGTATTTCTCCAGTAGGTTTCCTGAAGGAGAAAGCCTCCACTTCTATGTCAAAGATAATAAAACAAAAACACTATAGTAAATACTACAGTAATGCCTGCAAAAGCACTACCGTAAATACTACAGTATAGTACATTCTGCAAAAACTACAGTATACTAAAATCCGCAAAAACACAACAATAATTTCCATGTTGGCGGATATGAGTGAGAGGGCTGGGTTGTGTTTATTAGGTACAAAACAGAAGAAAATGGTCCAAAACAAAGTGAAACAGGGAGTTACTATCTGAACATTGAATGTGAAATGCTGATATACATTTTTTGTTGCGCAACGTTTTGCTATGGTGTTCTTGAATGAACATGACCCTGGTTCCATTTCAGTCACCTGTCCCTTCACCAGGAGTTTCAAACTCATTTTGACCCGGGTGTGCATTCGGTCTTCAACAAGGTCAAGAGCGCTGCACTAAAAATTGTCAAAATGTGCAAAATATAGGTGATTATTAGTGAGCTGGGCCACAGGGATGAACTGGGACAAGAATTCAGCCCTGGCATTTTATCCATACCAGCCCACACCACTACTCGTGCCGCCAACTCACCCCCCCACCACATGGGGAGTGGTCCCCAGACCCTATCAGCCACTGCCCAGACCTTATCACAGACCTACATCTACACCAGGCTTGAGTCTTCTGTCTAACATTCTCATCCACTAAGTTAAACTTAGACACAAGCAGTGTGTTGACACATAACATTGGCAGTTAAGTACAGCATTTCTCAACAATTTCTGTACCAGTGGCTGGCGAGATGTGGTCCTCATCTTTTTTAACCAGCTCATTTTTAAAACAAATACAATATGTAAAAGCACCACTGGAGATATAACTTAACACTTTAACTGTGCCTCTGCTCTAGCTATTTTGTTTGCCTTCCATGTGTGCTGTCGGTCTGTCTCAGCATCTTCTCTGCTGTCACTCTGTGCTTCTTCTGCTTTAGCCAACACCCACATAGCAGTTGTTTTGGCGGTGGAACTGTGTAAGAAATGTCAAATCCACAAGTAGCTCCTGGCATTATACCTAAAGCGGACATTGCCATAGGCTGCACGAAGTTGCATTAAGAGAAATCCCATGTAGCCTTGTTTATCATTTTGAACACTGGAGTTTGAGATATTAATCTGCACATCGATTAGGCTGATAGAAATCCTCATTATTTAGTTGAATGATTTTCAATATGAGCATCATTATTTCTATATAGACTACACTTTCTTGTTCTGAACTTCTAACGCGAGTGGGAGGGGTGTGGCTTTGTGACAATAATCAAGAGCAGCTGCTCACCGATTTGACAGCTCCAACACCGCCAAAACATCAGCAATGCAGCTATCGCTGGTTAACTCTTGATCTGATTGAATCTAGACCTTAAGCTATATTTCAAATGAGTGCCTATCATATGTGTTCCCCTGAATCAACAACTACCCTATTCATTTCTATTACAGGCCTCCAGACTATCATTTTCCACTGGTGCCACTTACTTTTACAGTTGGTGGCACCAGCACATGATTTGGTCGGACCCAAATCACGAGTAATCATCTTATAAAGTCATTTGTAGTACTTTATTAAGAAGTATAATAAATAGACTACTGAGGTATTCACGTCCAAGCAGGAATGCATGTTTCATTATATTTTTATGTGCTAATCCAGTGATTGTCACGAATTTTGGGGTTCAAAATTAAACTATAGGCGCTATATTTTACTGTCAAAATAAGACTCCAGGATTTACTGATTTATTTTTGTTGTATAGAGAAGAATTACATACATCTTAATGTGCAGTAACTAATATCATAGGCTAATTAATGTAGGGTTCAACACCTGTGGAAGTGGAAACTACTAAAAAAGCACATTAATTACATTTCTAACTCTAAATATAATACCCACTGCTAGTAGCCATGTATTAATCCAACAGTAAATGTTATGTGCTAAAAAACACATTTGTAGGCTACTACCCATTGCAGTTATAGTCTACTACCCAAGAGCTCCATATCTCAAACCCATATAAAATATCTTGGTTGTAAAATAGTTGTGATTGAGCTGAATATTGAGAGTAGGGAAATAAATAATTATACCTACAGAAAGCTGAGAACCTCCTCTCTTCGACAGGGACAAGGGGATGAAGCTTGTTGTACGCTTAGAAAGCATTTTTCTCTCGAGCGCATGGGGGGAGAGGAGAGTGGCTCGCTCATTGCATCAGCAGGCCCCAGCGAGGGCACAGGCCACTTTCATTACAGGAATCATTAGGATAATGCACTTTACTGTTTGACCAGATCATAGTTTTAGCCCGCCCCAAAAATATGATGTTTTGAGTGAGGTGACAATGTAGTATGTGTTCTTTCTAAGTTTATAGGCACCCTTTCCGTTTTTTACGACCCATGATCTTGGCTGTCTAACTGATGACAGAGTTGGAGCAGGTCTCTTTGCTGATGCCGCGTGGGGTGGGGGAGGCCGGCCATTGCCCACTGATCATCCAAAAGCCCATTATAGATCAGTATAATAGAGAAATTCCACTAAAATCAGGCTGGATTGGAACTCCCATGTTTGCTCCTTGCCCTACACACTCAAGAGTGTCTATAGTTCTTAAAGGGCTGGATAAGGGAAAGAGGGATGTAACAGGAGCTCTGCTGAGCCTACTGACGGGCCAGGACATACTGAAGCAGTAGAAGTTAGCAGAAGGGGCTAGGAAGTGATGGCAGTAACAATTATGATGATAATAGTAATGATGATGGTTGCTCTGTACCTGAATTCCTCTTTTGGCCAGATGTTTGAATAGACTCTTCCTCATCGTTAATCTGGAACAACATGAACGTTTTGCAGGTGGTTTAATCTTTTATCAAAGCTTGTACACTGTTCAAAAAAAATAAAGGGAACACTTAAACAACACAATGTAACTCCAAGTCAATCACACTTCTGTGAAATCAAACTGTCCACTTAGGAAGCAACACTGATTGACAATAAATTTCACATGCTGTTGTGCAAATGGAATAGACAACAGGTGGAAATTATAGGCAATTAGCAAGACACCCCCAATAAAGGAGTGGTTCTGCAGGTGGTGACCACAGACCACTTCTCAGTTCCTATGCTTCCTGGCTGATGTTTTGGTCACTTTTGAATGCTGGCGGTGCTTTCACTCTAGTGGTAGCATGAGACGGAGTCTACAACCCACACAAGTGGCTCAGGTAGTGCAGCTCAGCTCATGACGTGTTGCTGTGCGTTTTGTTGCCGTGCGTTTTGTTGCCAACCTTTGCTAGGTGACAACTTTACGTTTTTTTTTTTTTTACTTTTTTTTTTTTTATTTTTATTTTTTTTTTTTAATTTTATCCCCTTTTCTCCCCAATTTTCGTGGTATCCAATCGCTAGTAATTACTATCTTGTCTCATCGCTACAACTCCCGTACGGGCTCGGGAGAGACGAAGGTCGAAAGCCATGCGTCCTCCGAAGCACAACCCAACCAAGCCGCACTGCTTCTTTAACACAGCGCGCCTCCAACCCGGAAGCCAGCCGCACCAATGTGTCGGAGGAAACACCGTGCACCTGGCCCCCTTGGTTAGCACGCACTGCGCCCGGCCCGCCACAGGAGTCGCTGGAGCGCGATGAGACAAGGATATCCCTACCGGCCAAACCCACCCTAACCCGGACGACGCTAGCCCAATTGTGCGTCGCCCCACGGACCTCCCGGTCGCGGCCGGCTGCGACAGAGCCTGGGCGCGAACCCAGAGACTCTGGTGGCGCAGTTAGCACTGCGATGCAGTGCCCTAGACCACTGCGCCACCCGGGAGGCCCTTTCTTTTTACTTTTTAATTACCGTTTATATTTTTAGTTTTTCCATCAAAACTTTTTTCCCTCATTCAACTTTTTCACTCCGGACGCTTTATCTGGACATGGTTCGTCAGCACTTTCAACAGCCGAAGCTAAGTAGTAACATTAACATGATGTCTTTTAATTGCAGTCGCTGTACTCATAATATACAGGAGAACGATCGCCTTACGGCGAGGATAGCTGTGCTACAAGCCCAGCTTCAGACGCAATCGTTAGGCAAGGGTAATTTCAGTGTAGGAAAGGAAGAAACAGCGTCTGTGCCACCAGTAAGTACAGATACTAACGTTAGTATAAATCCCCCCGCACAGTCCCCGCAGCCGGACAACTTTCTCATGGCTTCTGGAGGGAAATGCTGTAGGAATGCTCAACTGGTGTCGCTCATTCAGCCGACAGAAACTTTCAACCGGTTTTCCCCATTAAGTAGCGATTCGGAGTCTGAGGCCGAGTCTTCTCTTGTCTCTACTCCTCCCGTTACGGGGTCTGAGACGCCGAAGGCTCCCACCATTAGCTCTGACAAATTGAAAACCCTAGTCATTGGCGACTCCATTACCCGCAGTATTAGACTTAAAACGAATCACCCAGCGATCATACACTGTTTACCAGGGGGCAGGGCTACCGACGTTAAGGCTAATCTGAAGATGGTGCTGGCTAAAGCTAAAACTGGCGAGTGTAGAGAGTATAGAGATATTGTTATCCACGTCGGCACCAACGATGTTAGGATGAAACAGTCAGAGGTCACCAAGCGCAACATAGCTTCAGCGTGTAAATCAGCTAGAAAGATGTGTCGGCATCGAGTAATTGTCTCTGGCCCCCTCCCAGTTAGGGGGAGTGACGAGCTCTACAGCAGAGTCTCACAACTCAATCGCTAGTTGAAAACTGTTTTCTGCCCCTCCCAAAAGATAGAATTTGTAGATAATTGGCCCTCTTTCTGGGACTCACCCACAAACAGGACCTGCTGAGGAGTGACGGACTCCATCCTAGCTGGAGGGGTGCTCTCATCTTATCTACTTATCTATCGCCTTAGCAATCTCATTAGGATAAAGACCTCCTCCATTCCTGCCATTATTGAAAGAGATCGTGATACCTCACATCTCAAAATAGGGTTACTTAATGTTAGATCCCTCACTTCAAAGGCAGTTATAGTCAATGAACTAATCACTGATCACAATCTTGATGTGATTGGCCTGACTGAAACATGGCTTAAGCCTGATGAATTTACTGTGTTAAATGAGGCCTCACCTCCTGGTTACACTAGTGACCATATCCCCCGTGCATCCCGCAAAGGCGGAGGTGTTGCTAACATTTACGATAGCAAATTTCAATTTACAAAAAAGAAAATGACGTTTTCGTCTTTTGAGCTTCTAGTCATGAAATCTATGCAGCCTACTCAATCACTTTTTATAGCTACTGTTTACAGGCCTCCTGGGCCATATACAGCGTTCCTCTCTGAGTTCCCTGAATTCCTATCGGACCTTGTAGTCATAGCAGATAATATTCTAATTTTTGGTGATTTTAATATTCATATGGAAAAGTCCACAGACCCACTCCAAAAGGCTTTCGGAGCCATCATCGACTCAGTGGGTTTTGTCCAACATGTCTCTGGACCTACTCACTGCCACAGTCATACTTTGGACCTAGTTTTGTCCCATGGAATAAATGTTGTAGATCTTAATGTTTTTCCTCATAATCCTGGACTATCGGACCACCATTTTATTACGTTTGAAATCGCAACAAATAATCTGCTCAGACTCCAACCAAGGAGCATCAAAAGTCGTGCTATAAATTCTCAGACAACACAAAAATTCCTTGATGCCCTTCCAGACTCCTTCTGCCTACCCAAGGACGTCAGAGGACAAAAATCAGTTAACCACCTAACTGAGGAACTCAATTTAACCTTGCGCAATACCCTAGATGCAGTTGCACCCCTAAAAACGAAAAACATTTGTCATAAGAAACTAGCTCCCTGGTATACAGAAAATACCCGAGCTCTGAAGCAAGCTTCCAGAAAATTGGAACGGAAATGGCTCCACACCAAACTGGAAGTCTTCCGACTAGCTTGGAAAGACAGTACCGTGCAGTATCGAAGAGCCCTCACTGCTGCTCGATCATCCTACTTTTCCAACTTAATTGAGGAAAATAGGAACAATCCAAAATTTCTTTTTGATACTGTTGCAAAGCTAATTAAAAAGCAGCATTCCCCAAGAGAGGATGGCTTTCACTTCAGCAGTAATAAATTCATGAACTTCTTTGAGGAAAAGATCATGATCATTAGAAAGCAAATTACGGACTCCTCTTTAAATCTGCGTATTCCTCCAGGGCTTAGCTGTCCTGGATCTGCACAGCTCTGCCAGGGCCTGGGATCGGGAGAGACACTTAAGTGTTTTAGTACTATATCTCTTGACACAATGATGAAAATAATCATGGCCTCTAAACCTTCAAGCTGCATACTGGATCCTATTCCTACTAAACTACTGAAAGAGCTGCTTCCTGTGCTTGGCCCTCCTATGTTGAACATAATAAACGGCTCTCTATCCACCGGATGTGTACCAAACTCACTAAAAGTGGCAGTAATAAAGCCTCTCTTGAAAAAGCCAAACCTTGACCCGGAAAATATAAAAAACTATCGGCCTATATCGAATCTTCCATTCCTCCCAAAAATTTTAGAAAAAGCTGTTGCGCAGCAACTCACTGCCTTCCTGAAGACAAACAATGTATACGAAATGCTTCAGTCTGGTTTTAGACCCCATCATAGCACTGAGACTGCACTTGTGAAGGTGGTAAATGACCTTTTAATGGCGTCAGACCGAGGCTCTGCATCTGTCCTCGTGCTACTAGACCTTAGTGCTGCCTTTGACACCATCGATCACCACATTCTTTTGGAGAGACTGGAAACCCAAATTGGTCTACACGGATAAGTTCTGGCCTGGTTTAGATCTTATCTATCAGAAAGATATCAGTTTGTCTCTGTGGATGGTTTGTCCTCTGACAAATCAACTGTACATTTCGGTGTTCCTCAAGGTTCCGTTTTAGGACCACTATTGTTTTCACTATATATTTTACCTCTTGGGGATGTTATTCGAAAACATAATGTTAACTTTCACTGCTATGCGGATGACACACAGCTGTACATTTCAATGAAACATGGTGAAGCCCCAAAATTGCCCTCGCTAGAAGCCTGTGTTTCAGACATAAGGAAGTGGATGGCTGAAAACGTTTTACTTTTAAACTCGGACAAAACAGAGATGCTTGTTCTAGGTCCCAAGAAACAAAGATCTTCTGTTAAATCTGACAATTAATCTTGATGGTTGTAAAGTCGTCTCAAATAAAACTGTGAAGGACCTCGGCGTTACTCTTGACCCTGATCTCTCTTTTGACGAACATATCAAGACTGTTTCAAGGACAGCTTTTTTCCATCTACGTAACATTGCAAAAATCAGAAATTTTCTGTCCAAAAATGATGCAGAAAAATTAATCCATGCATTTGTTACTTCTAGGCTAGACTACTGCAATGCTCTACTTTCCGGCTACCCGGATAAAGCACTAAATAAACTTCAGTTAGTGCTAAATACGGCTGCTAGAATCCTGACTAGAACCAAGAAATTTGATCATATTACTCCAGTGCTAGCTTCCCTACACTGGCTTCCTGTTAAGGCAAGGGCTGATTTCAAGGTTTTACTGTTAACCTATAAAGCGTTACATGGGCTTGCTCCTACCTATCTTTCCGAGTTGGTCCTGCCGTACATACCTACACGTACGCTACGGTCACAAGACGCAGGCCTCCTAATTGTCCCTAGAATTTCTAAGCAAACAGCTGGAGGCAGGGCTTTCTCCTATAGATCTCAATTTTTATGGAATGGTCTGCCTACCCATGTGAGAGACGCAGACTCGGTCTCAACCTTTAAGTCTTTACTGAAGACTTATCTCTTCAGTAGGTCATATGATTGAGTGTAGTCTGGCCCAGGAGTGTGAAGGTGAACGGAAAGGCTCTGGAGCAACGAACCGCCCTTGCTGTCTCTGCCTGGCCGGTTCCCCTCCACTGGGATTCTCTACCTCTAACCCTATTACAGGGGCTGAGTCACTGGCTTACTGGTGCTCTTTCATGCCGTCCCTAGGAGGGGTGCGTCACTTGAGTGGGTTGAGTTACTGACGTGATCTTCCTGTCTGGGTTGGCGCCCCCCCCTTGGTTTGTGCTGTGGTGGAGATCTTTGTGGGCTATACTCGGCCTTGTCTCAGGATTGTAAGTTGGTGGCTGAAGATATCCCTCTAGTGGTGCGGGGGCTGTGCTTTGGCAAAGTGGGTGGGGTTATATCCTTCCTGTTTGGCCCTGTCCGGGGGTATCATCGGATGGGGCCACAGTGTCTCCTGACCCCTCCTGTCTCAGCCTCCAGTATTTATGCTGCAGTAGTTTGTGTCGGAGGGCTAGGGCCAGTTGGTTATATCTGGAGTACTTCTCCTGTCTTATCCAGTGTCCTGTGTGAATTTAAGTATGCTCTCTCTAATTCTCTCCTTCTCTCTTTCTTTCTCTCTCTCGGAGGAACTGAGCCCTAGGACCATACGTCAGGACTACCGGGCATGATGACTCCTTGCTGTCCCCAGTCCACCTGGCCTTGCTGCTGTCCCAGTTTCAACTGTTCTGCCTGCGGTTATGGAACCCCTACCTGTCCCAGACCTGCTGTTTTCAACTCTTAATTATCGGCTATGAAAAGCCAACTGACATTTATTCCTGATTATTATTTGACCATGCTTGTCATTTATGAACATTTTGAACATCTTGGCCATGTTCTGTTATAATCTCCACCCGGCACAGCCAGAAGAGGACTGGCCACCCCTCATAGCCTGGTTCCTCTCTAGGTTTCTTCCTAGGCTTTGGCCTTTCTAGGGAGTTTTTCCTAGCCACCGTGCTTCTACACCTGCATTGCTTGCTGTTTGGGGTTTTAGGCTGGGTTTCTGTACAGCACTTCGAGATATTAGCTGATGTACGAAGGGCTATATAAAATAAACTTGATTGATTGATTGATTGAGCTCATCCAGGATGGCACATCAATGCGAGCTGTGGCAAGAAGGTTTGCTGTGTCTGTCAGCGTAGTGTCCAGAGCATGGAGGCGCTACCAGGAGACAGGCCAGTACATCAGGAGACGTGGAGGAGGCCGTAGGAGGGCAACAACCCAGCAGCAGGACCGCTACCTCCGCCTTTGTGCAAGGAGGAGCAGGAGGAGCACTGCCAGAGCCCTGCAAAATGACCTCCAGCAGGCCACAAATGTGCATGTGTCAGCATATGGTCTCAGAAGGGGTCTGAGGATCTCATCTCGGTACCTAATGGCAGTCAGGCTACCTCTGGCGAGCACATGGAGGGCTGTGTGGCCCCACAAAGAAATGCCACCCCACACCATGACTGACCCACCGCCAAACCGGTCATGCTGGAGGATGTTGCAGGCAGCAGAAAGTTCTCCACGGCGTCTCCAGACTCTGTCACGTCTGTCACATGTGCTCATGTGCTCAGTGTGAACCTGCTTTCATCTGTGAAGAGCACAGGGCGCCAGTGGCGAATTTGCCAATCTTGGTGTTCTCTGGCAAATGCCAAACGTCCTGCACGGTGTTGGGCTGTAAGCACAACCCCCACCTGTGGACGTCGGGCCCTCATACCACCCTCATGGAGTCTGTTTCTGACCGTTTGAGCAGACACATGCACATTTGTGGCCTGCTGGAGGTCATTTTGCAGGGCTCTGGCAGTGCTCCTCCTTGCACAAAGGCGGAGGTAGCGGTCCTGCTGCTGGGTTGTTGCCCTCCTACGGCCTCCTCCACGTCTCCTGATGTACTGGCCTGTCTCCTGGTAGCGCCTCCATGCTCTGGACACTACGCTGACAGACACAGCAAACCTTCTTGCCACAACTCGCATTGATGTGCCATCCTGGATGAGCTGCACTACCTGAGCCACTTGTGTGGGTTGTAGACTCCGTCTCATGCTACCACTAGAGTGAAAGCACCGCCAGCATTCAAAAGTGACCAAAACATCAGCCAGGAAGCATAGGAACTGAGAAGTGGTCTGTGGTCACCACCTGCAAAACCACTCCTTTATTGGGGGTGTCTTGCTAATTGCCTATAATTTCCACCTGTTGTCTATTCCATTTGCACAACAGCATGTGAAATTTATTGTCAATCAGTGTTGCTTCCTAAGTGGACAGTTTGATTTCACAGAAGTGTGATTGACTTGGAGTTACATTGTGTTGTTTAAGTGTTCCCTTTATTTTTTTTGAACAGTGTATATAGTCTGTTGGTTTTAGTAGGGAAAGGGAACTGCTTTTTTACTGTAGTAAATGTACCCACTTTTCTATCAGATAGATGACCATTCTGTTCTTCAGAAGACGCTCCTCAGGAATATATGTCCTGCACAGATAGAATGAGATTATATGATACAGTTACAATTTACGACATACACAAACACAGGGTTGCCAGAGAAAGAACAATAGAAAGCTCTCTGTCACCACACACCCGTCTGCACCTATACTCAAAGATAAACATGTGACCACACACATCCATGCACAGACATAACAGATGATGGTGAAGTCAGATGGGTACTATATCAGCACATTATCTTTGGAACCCATATGCAAAAAAACATACATGACACACACGTGCACACACACACACCTGTTAATGATGCGGGGCAGGTAGAACTGCAGGAAGCTCTCCCCCAGCGGTACAAAGGGCAGCAGGCCGCTGTAGTAAAGGAGGAGCAGCTGCAGCCCTCGTCTCATACTGAAACTATAGGGCATGGTGGAGTTCTACAAGGAGAGAGGGAGAGCAGAGAGAGAGGTGAGAGGAGAGGGAGAGATGGAGGAACGGGATAGAAGAGAGCAGGAGGGACAGGGAAGAGAGGGTGGGTTGAGCGAGTGCAAGAAAATATCCCTCCCTAGGACAGGAGTTGGAGTTAGACCCCTGGTTCAGTTTATTGTATCTTCCCCTAGTTGACACTTACAGTTCTGCGGCACTTTTTCATAATGGTAGAGTCTTCAGTCGCCCACACTGTGAGGTCCTCTCTATCATACTGTTTCACCATGTTGGACGCCTGAGAGAGATTGAAGAAGGTATGGAGCGAGAGAGAGAGCGATAGAAGAGAGACCGGGGCAGAAAGGGAGAGGGGAGTTATTCGTTGTCTGTGACTCAAACATTCAGTGAAGCTGTGAAACCTATTATTGTTAGATTCTTTTTTTCCTGACATGGTCAAATAACTCAAGCATAGATTGGTAACTTTTTTCCTAATTTGGCACACAAAGACCATGAGTAAAATGTGTCAAAAAGAATGGTACCGATTGGCTTATAGGTGGCAATGTTATAAGCGGTCTCATTTAAACCCTCATATCCACCGCCCCGTTTGACGTAGGTGTCTTTCCTCATGCTGAACAAATTTGCCTCGAGGACCCATAAGGCCTGTCAGGATATTTTTTTCATCCATCTTGAGAATTTTGGAAAATCTTTGAAAAACAAGTCCAAATAACACCAAGCTAAGTGATTGGTTAATGACAAATCAAAAATCAGATTTTGTGTGTCCATTTAAATCCACTTCACAATGGCCTATCAACTTGAAACTGCTATCATGGACGTCTGTAAGATGAACCACACTGAAATTGGTATTGATTACTCAAAAAAGAAGAGAACTTAACAACTCCTTCTTTGCATATGGAACGCTTATGCTCATAAACATCTGCAATCGTCTTCTCCTCATGAACCATATGTCAGATTATGTCCAGATTTTATATTTAGACTCATGACATCAGTCTTTAATGGTTTTAGTTGTTAAATTCAAATATGGCTGCACTGTACCTATAAATGCACTTTAGCACATATGCTAATGCTAAAAACACAAATCTTCTCACGAACCATAAATCATATTGACTCCAGATTTGGTATGGACTCAATGAATTAACCTCTAATGAATTGGAGAATGATTAGTTGCTGCATTCAAAGTCGGCCACGTTACACAACTAGATGGCACCATATAACACCAGGGCTATAAGAACTGAACCGATAGACATGGGGCCATGAAATTTGGTATGTAAACCAATGTATATGTCCTTAGAAGCTGTGTGACTATAAAGTCACTGCAACCTTAGATGGCTGCACTGAACCAGTTGGTGGCACTATAGATGTCTTCATCCTTGTGGTATTGAGCGATAACCATGGTAATGCTTTCACTGATTGCACAAAGGAAGATAGTTCCTACATGATATAGTGCTTGCTTTGTTATCCAACTATCTTGTGTCCTTTCTGTCCTCCTGTGAACCCCGTTCATTGCTGCTCACTGCTATATTTATAAAGTTGAATTTGATTGGATTTAGCTCAATGGGGTCACCTTAAAACAATGTAAAGTGTAAAGTTTAAATAAAGTTGGATTTGATTCATTTCTGCTTAGTCCTGTACTTTCTCCATCAGCAAGCTGTTGTCTTCTTTGATTTCGATGTTGACTGGCATCTTAGGGAACTTCCTGAACACTTCCTCCAACAGGGTGAACTTCCTGTCTGTTCCGGTGCTGTAGCGGCCTGGTGTGGGAAAGGAAGGAAGATTGGGAGGGAGAAGGGTGAGGTAGTGAATGTCATGATAATACACACATGCATGCACGCATATACGCACATACACATTGGTGCGAAACCTCACAAGGAGCATTTGTCTATGCCATTGACCCACTTCTGTCAGAGAAGTATGGTGGATGAGTGTGTGTGTGTGTGTCTCTGTGTGTGTATTGCCTGGATTAGGCTGACAGCGTCATTGTATTTTGGTACACCAGAAGTACATGAATTTCCAATGGAAAGCTGCGTTTGCCTTGCAGCATTGAGTTGCAGAGGTAGTTGCAGTGTGTTGTGTGGTGCAACGTATGCATAAAATTGTATGCTTAGACTTGACAGAAACAGTAGCAAAAGGTGAATGTGGAACTTTTGCTGCACACACAGCCACAAAAAACTTCGGATTACATCATGAAAAAAATTGAATTTATTACGCAGCATTGATGCAATGACGCTGTCTGTCTGATTGAGACACACTACATCACCAAAAGTATATGTGGACACCCTTCAAATTAGTGGATTTGGCTATTTCTGCCACACCTGTTCTGACAGGTGTATAAAATCAAGCACACAGCCATGCAATCTCCATTGACAAACATTGGCAGTAAAATGGCCCGTACTGAAGAGCTCAGTGACTTTCAATGTGGCACCTTTCCAACAAGTCAGTTCGTCAAATTTCTGCCCTGTTAGAGCTGCCCCAGTCAACTATAAGTGCTGTTATTGTGAAGTGGAAACGTCTAGGCGCAACAATGGCATAGCCACCAAGTGGTACACAAGCTCACAGGACCACAGAGTGCTGAAGCGCATAGCCTGTAAAAAATCGTCTGTCTTTGGTTGCAACACTCACTACCAAGTTTCAAACTGCCTCTGGAAGCAACATCAGTACAATAACTGTTCGTCTGGAAATGGGTTTCCATGGCCGAGAAGACACACACAAGCCTAAGATCACCATGCGCAATGCCAAGCATCAGCTGGAGTGGTGTAAAGCTCACCGTTATTGGACTCTGGTGCAGTGGAAACGCGTTCTCTGGAGTGATGAATCACAATTTACCATCTGGCAGCCTGACGGACACATCTGGGTTTGCCAGATGCCAGGAGAACGCTACCTGTCCGAATGCATAGTGCCAACTGTAAAGTTTGGTGGAGGAGGAATAATGCCCTGGGGCTGTTTTTCATGGTTCGGGCTAGGCCCCTTAGTTCCAGTGAAGGGAAATCTTAATGCTACCGCATACAATGACATTCTCTAGGCGATTCTGTGCTTCCCCCTTTCCAACTTTGTGGCAACAGTTTGGGGAAGGCCCTTTCATGTTTCAGCATAACAATGCCCCCGTGCGGACCTCCCGATTGGCACAGTGGTCTAGGGCACTGCATCGCAGTGCTAGCTGTGCCACTAGAGATTCTGGGTTCGAGTCCAGACTCGGTCGCAGCCGGCGGCAACTCAGAGACCCATGGTGTGGCGCACAATTGGTCCAGTGTCGTCCGGGTTAGGGGAGGGTTTGCCCTGCAGGGATATCCTTGTCCCATCGTGCATTAGCGACTCCTGTGGCGGGCCGGGCGCAGTGCACGCTGACACAGTTGCCAGGTGTCGGGTGTTTCCTCCGACACATTGGTGCGTCTGGCTTCCGGGTTAAGTGGGCATTGTGTCAAGAAGCTTGGTTGGGTTGTGTTTCGGAGGACACACGGCTCTCGACCTTCACCTCTCCCTAAGTCCGTACGGGAGTTGCAGCGATGAGACAAGACTAACTACGAAATTGGGGAGAAAAAGGGGTTAATTTTTTATTTTTTTTAACTAATAATGAAAAATTTAAAAAGTTTAAAATCAAAAACAATGCCCCCGTGCACAAAGCGAGGCCCAACCTCACTAATGCTCTTGTGGCTGATTGGAAGCAAGTCACTGCAGCAATGTTCCAACATCTAGTGGAAAGCCTTCCCAGAAGAGTGGAGGCTGTTATAGCAGCAAAGGGGGATCAACTCCATATTAATGCCTATGATTTTGGAATTAAATGTTTGACGACCAGGGGTCCACATAATTTTGGCCATGTAGTGTATGTGTGTGTATGTGTTACAGTGGATACCTTCATTAAACGTGACCTCCAGTCTGTCCTTATACAAGGGTAAGTCCTGAGAAGAAAACACAATTCATATTGTATACTACAAAATGAATGAACTGTCTCATTTCTGTATGGAACAGTTTATAAAAGCGCAAACAGTTTACGGAACAGATTATAAAAGGGGCCTACATGTATACACATTATAATACATACACATTAAGGTCAGAATAGCTATGGTAACAAAGAGTTCAAGCAACAATCAAGGGGAGTTTTACATTCTATTTCTATAGTTTTAATATACATTTGACCTCTGACCTCTAGGTTTAGGGAGGAGATGGTGACATCATGGCCAGTCTGCCTCAGGAGGTTATCGTCATGTGACACGACCACATGACCATCCAGGGTCAGGTGACAGTCCAGCTCCAGCATTCCTGTACCCTGCTCCACCGCACTGAGAGGGGGGAGGGGGGCTAGATTAAATGCCGACACCCGCATAACTGTTGTTTTGAAGGTGTCGTAGGTGGAACTGCATTAGAGCTGTCAACCCACAAGTGGCTCCCGGGCATCATACTTATTGCAGACATTGGCACATTAGTAGAAATCCCATGTAGCCATGTTTACAAGTTCCAACACTGGAATGTGTGATACAAGCTTCTAATCGACCTGGCCCGGGTACCCTGGAAGGATATTGACCTCATCCCGTCAGTTGAGGATGCCTGGTCATTCTTTAAAAGTTACTTCCTCACCATATTAGACAAGCATGCTCCGTTCAAAAAATGCAGAACTAAGAACAGATATAGCCCTTGGTTCACTCCAGACCTGACTGCCCTCGACCAGCACAAAAACATCCTGTGGCGAACTGCAATAGCATCGAAGAGCCCCCGCGATATGCAACTGTTCAGGGAAGTCAGGAACCAATACACGCAGTCAGTCAGGAAAGCAAAGGCCAGCTTTTTCAAGCAGAAATTTGCATCCTGTAGCTCTAACTCCAAAAAGTTCTGGGATACTGTAAAGTCCATGGAGAACAAGAGCACCTCCTCCCAGCTGCCCACTGCACTGAGGCTAGGTAACACGGTCACCACCGATAAATCCGTGATAATCGAAAACTTCAACAAGCATTTCTCAATGGCTGGCCATGCCTTCCTCCTGGCGACTCCAACCTTGGCCAACAGCCCCGCCCCCCCCCCCCCCCCCCCCCCCCCCCCCCCCCGCTGCTACTTGCCCAAGCCTCTCCAGCTTCTCCTTTACCCATATCCAGATAGCAGATGTTCTGAAAGAGCTGGAAAACCTGGACCCATACAAATCAGCTGGGCTTGACAATCTGGACCCCCTATTTCTGAAACTGTCCGCCGCCATTGTCGCACCCCCTATTACCAGCCTGTTCAACCTCTCCTTCGTATCATCTGAGATCCCCAAGGATTGGAAAGCTGCCGCGGTCATCCCCCTCTTCAAAGGGGGAGACACCCTGGACCCAAACTGTTACAGACCTATATCCATCCTGCCCTGCCTATCTAAGGTCTTCGAAAGCCAAGTCAACAAACAGATCACTGACCATCTCGAATCCCACCGTACCTTCTCCGCTGTGCAATCCGGTTTCCGAGCTGGTCACGGGTGCACCTCAGCCACGCTCAAGGTACTAAACGATATCATAACCGCCATCGATAAAAGACATTACTGTGCAGCCGTCTTCATCGACCTGGCCAAGGCTTTCGACGCTGTCAATCACCATATTCTTATCGGCAGACTCAGTAGCCTCGGTTTTTTCTAATGACTGCCTTGCCTGGTTCACCAACTACTTTGCAGACAGAGTTCAGTGTGTCAAATCGGAGGGCATGTTGTCCGGTCCTCTGGCAATCTCTATGGGGGTACCACAGGGTTAAATTCTCGGGCCGACTCTTTTCTCTGTATATATCAATGATGTTGCTCTTGCTGCGGGCGATTCCCTGATCCACCTCTACGCAGACGACACCATTCTGTATACTTCTGGCCCTTCCTTGGACACTGTGCTATCTAACCTCCAAACGAGCTTCAATGCCATACAACACTCCTTCCGTGGCCTCCAACTGCTCTTAAACGCTAGTAAAACCAAATGCATGCTTTTCAACCGTTCGCTGCCTGCACCCGCACGCCCGACTAGCATCACCACCCTGGACGGTTCCGACCTAGAATATGTGGACATCTATAAGTACCTAGGTGTCTGGCTAGACTGCAAACTCTCCTTCCAGACTCATATCAAACATCTCCAATCCAAAATCAAATCTAGAGGCGGCTTTCTATTTCGCAACAAAGCCTCCTTCACTCACGCCGCCAAACTTACCCTAGTAAAACTGACTATCCTACCGATCCTCGACTTCGGCGATGTCATCTACAAAATAGCTTCCAATACTCTACTCAGCAAACTGGATGCAGTTTATCACAGTGCCATCCGTTTTGTTACTAAAGCACCTTATACGACCCACCACTGCGACCTGTATGCCCTAGTCGGCTGGCCCTCGCTACATGTTCGTCGTCAGACCCACTGGCTCCAGGTCATCTACAAGGCTATGCTAGGTAAAGTGCCGCCTTATCTCAGTTCACTGGTCACGATGGCTACACCCACCCGTTGCACGCGCTCCAGCAGGTGTATCTCACTGATCATCCCTAAAGCCAAAACCTCATTTAGACGCCTTTCTTTCCAGTTCTCTGCTGCCTGCGACTGGAACAAATTGCAAAAATCTCTGAAGTTGGAGACTTTTATCTCCCTCAACAACTTTAAACATCTGCTATCCGAGCAGCTAACCGATCGCTGCAGCTGTACATAGTCCATCGGTATATAGCCCACCCAATTTACCTACCTCACCCCCCATACTGCTTTTATTTATTTACTTTTCTGCTCTTTTGCACACCAGTATCTCTACTTGCACATGATCATCTGATGATTTATCACTCCAGTGTTAATCTGCTAAATTGTAATTATTCGATTTATTGCCTACCTCTTCATGCCTTTTGCACACATTGTATATAGATTCTCTTTTTTTCTACCATGTTATTGACTTGTTTATTGTTTACTCCATGTGTAACTCTGTGTTGTTGTCTGTTCACACTGCTATGCTTTATCTTGGCCAGGTCGCAGTTGCAAATGAGAACTTGTTCTCAACTAGCCTACCTGGTTAAATAAAGGTGAAATTAAAAAAATTAAAAAAATAAAAAGCTACACATCAATTAGGCTGAAATATTTAGTTTGATGATTTTTAATTTGAGTTTCATTATTTCTATATAGCCTACATTTTCTAGTTCTGAACTTGTAACGTGAGTGGGACGGGTGTGGCTTTGTGACAATGACCACACGAGCAGCTGCTCACCGATTTGAAACCAACTATGCAGGTGTCGGTTAGCGCATGTTAATGCTTGATCTGATTGAATCTAATCTAGCTCAGAGTTGTCAGACATACGGCCCGGATCTGGCCCGTGAGGGGGCCCAATCCAGCTTAAGGGTGGTTTGAGAAAAAATACAAAAAAATAAAATAAACATACTTTAAAATGACTAAAATCAAATCGAAACCAATGTCAAAAATATAATGGACCTACAGTGCCTTCAGAAAGTATTCATACCCCTTATTGCACATTTTGTTGTGTTACAGCCTGAATTCAAAATGGATTAAATATATTTTTGTCACCCATCTACACATAATAACAAAGTTAAAAGATGTTTTCATTAATTTTTTTCAAATATCAAATTTACATAAGTACTGTATTCACACCCCTGATTCAGTTAAGTGATAATGCCCGAGAAGCCTGTGTTTGGAGGATATATTGGCACGGGTGTTCGTCGAGGGCCGGCAAACTGTGCCAATACCCTTCCAACACCGGCTTCGAGGGCATTATCTCTTTTGAACAACGGGTTACCTACATATTCAAATAATGATTGACATATTTTCTTTCAACTTTATTTTGATGAATTTATTAAAACTATTTCATCCTTCCACAAGATATAGTCCCGACACAAATCTAAGGTTGCACCCCAAGCCGGTTCGTTTGCCAGAGACTCGACCCAGTTGTTCAGTCTTTTTGTTCTAAATTGTTCTAGTCATTCGTTCTAAATGTTCCATACCCATACTGGCTGGCAACATTTTTATCCCTTGAATTCTAGCCAGCCAACTACGGCTAACTTACAGTCACGTCAAACAGTGCAGCCAAAATAACAGCAAAGTAGCTTCCATTTGCATTTGTTTAAGTTGCTTTCTAGTGTAATCTATTTGGATACAACCATAACAATGAGCTAATGAGGCGCGATTTCGCCTGGCATAGAAAATGTGCTCTCTCATCAGGACACTGTTGTTCAGAGGAGCTAGCCAACAACACAGCTAACACAAACACTTCAAACTGAAGCTGGATAGACTTTAACCTCTACTTCCTCAGAAACCCGGGTCCGGGAGCACCCCCACCAGTAAAAAAGCTGACTAGCATAGGCTAGCATAGCGTCACAAGTAAATAGTAGCATCTAAATATCATTAAATCACAAGTCCAAGACACCAGATGAAAGATACACATCTTGGTAATCAAGCCATCATTTCTGATTTTTAAAATGTTTTACAGGGAAGACACAATATGTAAATCTATTAGCTAACCACGTTAGCAAAAGACACCATTTTTTTTACTCCACCAGTTTTTTACTCCATCAGTAGCTATCACAAATTCGACCAAATAAAGATATAAATAGCCACTAACCAAGAAACAAATTCATCAGATGACAGTCTGATAACATATTTATTGTATAGCATATGTTTTGTTAGAAAAATGTGCATATTTCAGGTATAAATCATAGTTTAGCATTGCAGCCACCATCACAACTCGACTAGAATAACTACAGAGAGCAACGTGTATTACCTAATTACTCATCATAAAACATTTCTTAAAAATACACAGCGTACAGCAATTGAAAGACACAGATCTTGTGAATCCAGACAATATTTCAGATTTTCTAAGTGTTTTACAGCGAAAACACAATATAGCGTTATATTAGCTTAGCACAGTAGCAAACCACACAACAGCATTGATTCCAGCCAAACATAGCGATAACGTATTCACCACCAAAATATATTAATTTTCACTAACCTTCTCAGAATTCTTCAGATGACAGTCCTGTAACATCATATTACACAATGCATATAGAGTTTGTTCGAAAATGTGCATATTTAGCGGCACAAATCGTGCTTATACAATGAAAATAGTGTCCAAATACTCAAGCAATCTGTCCGGTGCCATCTTGGAAAGACACCTATTCTTATCGAAAACTATTCATAAACTTGACTAAAAAAATACAGGTTGGACAGCAATTGAAAGACAAATTAGTCCTTAATGCAATCGCTGAATTACATTTTTAAAATTAACGTTACTGTGCAATACAGGGTGCAATACAGGGTGCGATAACGCAAGGCTACACGGCAAATAATGGCGTCTTATGCATTTTACTTTTTCAACAGAACAACGAATTATCAGCATAAATAGTTCTTACTATTAGCTGAACTCCCATCAGAATCTTGGGAAAGGTGTCCTTTGGCCAAAAGAATCGTTGCTGGGTTGGAGAATGTTTTCTTCCACGTTGCAATTAGCAGTACACAATGGCATGCGAGAGAGAGATACCCAACTCAATACAACGGCAGAAAATGAAATGCCCGAAAATCGCAATATACTGACATAAACTGATATAAATCGGTTTAAAATAACAAGATTATGATGTCTTTAAAGCCTATATCGAATAAAAACAGAGCCGGATATAACTAGAAGCTAAAACGGGAGCTTCTAAAACGACATCCCAATGTCCTTAGTGCGTCAGCGCGAAGAAGCAAAAGAAGGGACACCTCGATTCCAATCAATTTATAGACTTTCTGAACTGCGTAGAGACTCCATTTCAAGGCCCTCTATTCGCTGACACCCAGGGGAAGGCGTATGCAGTGCATCTCAACCAATAGAAGACAGGCAAAGTTATACACAGGTCTGAGAACAGGTTTGGAAAAATCTGCATTCTCAACTCCACATAGGGAAATTGCTCTAAGTCCAGTTCTGTTTCACTTACAGACATAATTCAAACGGTTTTAGAAACTAGAGAGTGTTTTCTATCCAATAGTAATAATAATATGCATATTGTACGAGCAAGAATTGAGTACGAGGCAGTTTAATTTGGGAACACCAAGAAAAAAATAGTGCTAACAGCTCCCCCTATTGACAAGAAGTTTTAAACTAGCCGGACTTCATTTCATTTGATCATTTTTCAATTGATATTTCTTTGTATATATCCATGAAAATGATGCCAGCTGATTCATGATTTCGACTGGCTGAGAAATGTCTGTCTGTCTGTCTCATCCTGACTCCCGACACTTTCATAACTATGGGACAGCTTGAGATTGAGTTTGAATATTGAAACAATGTTGAAATGTCGAAGAGACAGAGAGTCAATGTGAGAGGGTACAGGTTAGTCAAGGTAATTTGTGCATGTAGGTAGGGGTAAAGTGACTATGCATAGATAAACAAACAGCGAGTAGCATCAGTATAAAAGCAAAGGGGGGGGGGGGTTCAATGTAAATATCCCGGTGGCCATTTGATTAATTGTTCATCAGTCTAATGGCTGGGGGGTAGAAGCTGTTAAGGAGCCTTTTGGACCTAGACTTGGTGCTCCGGTACCGCTTGCCGTGCGTTAGCAGTGAGAACAGTCTAAGACTTGGGTGACTGGCGTCTTTGACAATTTTTTTGGCCTTCCTCTGACACTACCTAGTGTATAGGTCCTGAATGGCAGGAAGTTTGGCCCCAGTGATGTACTGGGCCGTATTGCACTACTCTCTGTGGCGCCTTACGGTCAGATGACAAGCAGTTGCCATATCAGGTGTGATGCTACCGGTCAGGATGCTCTCGATGGTGCAGCTGTATTACTTTTTGAGGATCTGGGGACCAAGTCTTTTCAGTTTCCTGAGGGGGAAAAGGTGTCGTGCCCTCTTCACGACTGTCTTGGTGTGTTTGGACCATGATAGTTTGTGGTGATGTGGACACCAAGGAACTTGAAACTCTCAACCCACTCCACTACAGCCCCATTGATGTTAATGGGGGCCTGTTCGGCCCTCCTTTTCATGTAAGTCCACGATCAGCTCCTTAGTCTTGCTCACATTGAGGGAGAGGTTGTTGTCCTGGTCTCTGACCTCCTCCCTATAGGCTGTTTCATAATTTTCGGCGACCAGGCCTACCACCATTGAGTCATCAGCAAACTTAATGATGGTGTTGGAGTCGTGCTTGGCCACGCAGTCGTGGGTGAACAGGGAGTACAGGAGGGGACTAAGTACACACCCCTGAGGGGCCCCAGTGTTGAGGATCAATGTGGCAGACGTGTTGTTGCCTACCTTTACCACCTGGGGGCGGCCCGTCAGGAAGTCCAGGATCCAGTTACAGAGGTAGGTGTTTAGTCCCAGGATCCTTAGCTTAGTGATGAGCTTTGTGGGCACTATGGTGTTGAACGCTGAGCTGTAGTTAATGAACAGCATTCTCACATAGGTGTTCCTTTTGTCCAGGTGGGAAAGGGCAGTGTGGAGTGCGATTGAGATTGCGTCATCTGTGGATCTGTTGAGGCGGTATGTGAATTGCAGTAGGACTAGGGTTTCCGGGATGATGGTGTTGATGTGAGCCATGACCAGCCTTTCAAAGCACTGAATGGCTACCGACATGAGTGCTACGGTGCGGTAGTAATTTAGGCAGGTTACCTTCGCTTTCTTGGGCACAGGGACTATGGTGGTCTGCTTGAACCACGTAGGTATTACAGACTCGGTCAGGGAGATGTTGAAAATGTTAGTGAAGACACTTGCCAGTTGTTCCGCACATGCTCTGAATACACGTCCAGGTAATCCGTCTGGCCCCGTGGCCTGAATGTGGACCTGTTTAAAGGTCTTGCTTACATCGGCTATGGCGAGTGTGATCACACAGTCGTCCGGAAAAGCTGGTGTTCTCATGCATGCTTCAGGGTTGCTTGCCTCGAAGCGAGCATAGAAGGCATTTAGCTCATCTGGTAGGCTCGCCTCACTGGGCAGCTTGCGGCTGGGTTGCCCTTTGTAGTCAGGAATAGTTTGCAAGCCTTGCCACATCCAACAAGCGTCAGAGCCGGTGTAGTAGGATTCAATCTTAGTCCTGTATTGAAGCTTTGCCTGTTTGATGGTTTGTCTGAGGGCTTAGCGGGATTTCTTATAAGCGTCCGGATTAGAGTCCTGCTCATTGAAAGTGGCAGCTCTAGCCTTTAGCTCGATGCGGATGTTGCCTGTAATCCATGGCTTCTGGTTGGGATATGTACCTACAGTCACTGTGGGGACAACGTCATCGATGCACTTATTGATGAAGCTGTTGACTGAGGTGGTATGCTCCTCAATGCCATTGGGTGAATCCCGGAACATATTCCAGTCTGTGCTAGCAAAACAGTCCTGTAGCATAGCATTCTTCTCATTTGACCACTTCCGTATTGAGTGAGTCACCAGTACTTCCTGCTTTAGTTTTTGCTTGTAAGCAGGAATCAGGAGGATAGAATTATGGTAAGATTTGCCAAATGGAGGGCGAGGAAGAGCTTTGTATGCATCTCTGTGTGTGGTGTAAAGGTGGTCTAGAGTTGTTTTCCCTCTGGTTGCACATGTGACATGCTGGTAGAAATTAGGTAAAAAGGATTTAAGTTTGCCTGCATTAAAGTCCCCGGCCACAAGGAGCGCAGTTTCTGGATGAGCATTTTCTTGTTTGTTGATGGCCTTATACAGCTCGTTGAGTAAGGTCTTAATGCCAGCATCGGTTTGTAGTGGTTAAATAGACAGCTACGAATAATATAGATAAACTCTCTTGGCAGATAGTGTGGTCTACAGCTTATCATGAGGTACTCTACCTCAGGCAAGCAATACCTCAAGACTTCTTTAATATTAGACATCACACACCAGCTGTTATTGACAAATAGACACACACCCCCACCCTTCGTCTTACCAGACGTAACCCAGCCAGCTCAATATTATCCGTGTTGTCGTTCAGCCATGACTCAGTGAAACACAAGATATTAGACCCACCCGTTGTATAATACTTTGTAGAAGAACCTTTGGCATTGATTACAGCTGTGAGTCTTTCTGGGTAAGTCTCTAAGAGCTTTCCCCACCTGGATTGTGCAACATTTACCCATTATTCTTTTCAAAATTCTACAAACTGTCAAATTGTTTGTTGATATTGTTGGACAACCATTTTCAGGTTTTGCCTGAAAGTAGATTTAAGTCAAAACTGTCTTCTTGGTCACTCAGGAACATTCACTGTCTTCTTGGTAAGCAACTCCAGTGTAGATTTGGCCTTGTGTTTTAGGTTATTGTCCTGCTGAAAGGTAAATTAATCTCCTAGGGTCTGGTGGAAAGTAGACTGAACCAGGTTTTGCCTGTGCTTAGATCAATTCTGTATCTTTTTTATCCTGAAATTCTCCCCAGTCCTTAACGATGACAAGCATACTGTCGTGACGTGACTTCTCATTAATGTGAAGACTGTTATATCAAATCAATTCTATGTGTAATTATTATTATGGGATTAAACTAATCTGGTAACATTAATGAACTAAAAAGTCGGGGCACCATGGGAAAATGTTTAAAGAGTCACTATTTCCCAAATTGAACTCTTCAGATATTTTCATGTCTTATCGATTACAGTCCCTTATTAATGTATTATTACCTCAGTCATTCTGAACGGCGTCATTTGTTGTAGTCTGCACTAACCCTACTTTATTGATGAATTAGCTCAATTATTTATTCATTTACTAACTAATTAAACAATTACAGAATACACAAACATTATACAGTAAATTGTCTCTAGAAGACTAGCAAAACAGGACAGTTTGGGTATAACACAGTGGCGATTTCAGAGAGAGGAGGAGACAAAGGAGTTACTCTATCGGACATTGGGAAGCTACGCTCACGAAAATACAAACTCTTAAGCACTCAAATTCGCTCAGTCGGGAAAAGAGAATGCAATATATGTATTTATGACTGAGCTGTCCTTGATCGTTCAAATCCTTGGTCACGGAGATGTTGGGTGTACGACTCTGGTTCAGAGATCACCATGTCCTTAGGTAGAACTCCTGGTCGTGGTGGTGGTAAGAATGGATACTTCACCGTACCTTGTACAGTAGTTCTCAGAGTTGATCTCGTTAGAATGCTTCAGAGGTTGTCGATGTTCTCGTCCTAGGCTACGTACGCTTCCACCTGCAGACTGATAAGGCGACGTCTAGGATTTGCTTCTTCTGTAGTGATCGATAGTTTCAGAGTTTACAACCATTTCGCAACACTCGGCTCACGCTTGGTCTATAGAGTGGTAGATTTCTGAACCATTTGTAACCTTTTCAGCTGGCACTGAACATAACTGGTCTAATATGTTAATTCTTCAGCGCGTCCTTTTAAACAGGGAAAAGGGGCATTCCATTACGTTTCGCATAATTACTGTGCTCACGTGGGCGTGGTTACTGACTTGGTAAACTTTACATAAAAAAAACATTTTCTCATGTAGAAGACTAAAATCCCATTTCTATCTTTTCAAAAGCATTTGGATACTTAATAATTAATTTTATACAACATTCAGATGCAAACCTCATAATTAAGAAATGTAGACAAACAGAGGTACAGTTATGGTTCTACTGTCTTTCATGATGTCACATCATCAAAACAAATTAGAGGAAGGGCTAGCTAAAAGGGTTATGGGAAGGGTTAGCTAACATTTTAAGTAGTTGCAAAGTAGCTAAAAAACTGTAAGTAGTTGCAAAGCTGCTAATTAGCTAAAAAGTTGTCTGTGATGAGATTCGAACACGCAACCTTTGGGTTGCTAGACGTTCGCATTATACTTGCCCTTTTCAACCATATAAAAGTACAACAAAATTTCAATACAGTACCGCTCTTCACCAGGACAATCGCTCTTCAATACAGTACCGCTCTTCTACATGAGAAAAACATTTTCTCATGTAGAAGACTAAAATCCCATTTCTATCTTTTCAAAAGCATTTGGATACTTAATAATTAATTTTATACAACATTCAGATGCAAACCTCATAATTAAGAAATGTAGACAAACAGAGGTACAGTTGTGGTTCTACTGTCTTTCATGATGTCACATCATCAAAACAAATTAGAGGAAGGGCTAGCTAAAAGGGTTATGGGAAGGGTTAGCTAACATTTTAAGTAGTTGCAAAGTAGCTAAAAAACTGTAAGTAGTTGCAAAGCTGCTAATTAGCTAAAAAGTTGTCTGTGATGAGATTCGAACACGCAACCTTTGGGTTGCTAGACGTTCGCATTATACTTGCCCTTTTCAACCATATAAAAGTACAACAAAATTTCAATACAGTACCGCTCTTCACCGAGTCCAGGGCCAAACAGGTGTTGTACCTTGTTTCCCTCCTTCAGAGAACAGTAGTTATAGTCATAAGGTTAAGTTCCCTTTCAGTCAGTACTCTCCGTACAACACAAGTATGGGAAACTAGAATCCCGTCCCAAGCCGGGCCCAACGGATACCAAATGAAATGACCCATGGCAGACCACCCAGTAGTCTGGGTATTGCGTACACTGCGTGCTGTCTAATGACCCTTTCCTCTTCCAGCTGTAAGCACGCTGTGGGCTAAACTGGGAGCAGTGACATCCAAGCGATAAAACCTCACAAAAGTGTGTGGTGATGCCTAATTCGCCGCAACAAATATCCCCAACGGTCAACCCTTTAAATAATGCCCCTGGTGGAGTGGATGTGTACACCATTCAGTAACCTTTGCCGCTATATGCCAGGGCCTCCACAATCCGGTGGAAAAGACGCTGCTTAGAGAGCGCCCTAAAGGGAGCTGGATTAGCAAAGCAGACAAAAAGCTGGTCACATAAGTGGATATCCCGGATCCGCTCAATGTATGTGCGTAAAGCTTGTACTGGACACAGGGCATGTAACCTCTATTGCTCATCAGAAGAAAAAATAGATCAAAAGCTAATGACCTGTAGGACATATTCATGACTTTCGGGGCGAAGGCTGCATTTGGACACAACGTTATCTTAGAGTCTCCAGGGGCGAACTGTGTGCCGGAAGAGTGTATAGATAACGCATGGAGATCCCCAACGCATTTAGCCGAGGCCAAAGCCACGAGCAAGGAGGGCTTGTAGGAGAGGATCTTCAGATCCAAAGACTCCAGTGGTTTTAAAGGGGTCCTTGCACAGAGCATCTGAAACCAAAGCTAAATCCCAACTGGATGCAATAGGTTTAGAAACCGGTCTCAGGTGGTGCACACCTTTTAGGAACCACACCGCCAGTCCCTGGAGTGGCATCACCAATTTCCACATGACATGCTGAAATAGCAACACATCTGCCACGCTGATCCTCAACACTGGAGCCCCTCAGGGGTGCGTACTCAGTCCCCTCATGTACTCCCTGTTCACCCACGACTGCATGGCCAGGCACAACTCCAACACCATCATTAAGTTTGCAGACGACACAAGTGGTAGGCCTGATCACCGACAACGACGAGACAGCCTGTAGGGAGGTCAGAGATCTGGCGGTGTGGTGCCAGAATAACAACCTATCCCTCAACGTAATCAAGACAAAGGAGATGATTGTGGACTACAGGAAAAGGAGGACCGAGCACACCCCATTCTCATTGATGGGGCTGTGGTGTGGCAGGATGAGAGCTTCAAGTTCTTTGGTATCCACATCAACAAACTAGAATGGTCCAAACACACCAAGACTGTCGTGAAGAGGGCACAACAAAACCTATTCCCCCTCAGGAGACCGAAAATATTTGGCTTGGGTCCTCAAAATGTTCTACTGCTGCAACATCGAGAGCATCCTGACTGGTTGCATCACTGCCTGGTATGGCAACTGCTCGGGCCCCGACCTCAAAGTACCACAGACGGTAGTGCGCACGGCCCAGTACATCACTGGGGCTAAGCTGCCTGCCATCCAGGACCTCTACACCAGGCAGTGTCAGAAGAAGGCCCTAAACATTGTCAAAGACCCCAGCCACTACCGCATTGCAAGCGGTACCGGAGTGCCAAGTCTACAACCAAAAGGCTTCTCAACAGCTTTTACCCCCAAGCCATAAGTCTCCTGAACAGGTAATCAAATGGCTACCCTGACTATTTGCATTGTGTCCTGCCATTCAAGACCCCCCCCCCTCTCTCTTATACTCAGATGATAAACAGAGAGTTGCAGCAATGTATAGTCACTTTAACAATACCTACATGTAGATATTACCTCAATTAGCCCCGCACATCCGCACATTGACTCTGTACCGGTACCACCTGTATATAGCCTCGCTACTGTTATTTTCACTGTCATTTTACTGTTTTTTATTTCTTTAATTATTTGTTTACCTAATACCTATTTTTTACTTAAAAATTGCACTGTTGGTTAGGGCTTGTAAGTAAGCATGTCACATGACAAATAAACTTTGATTTGATGGGAGGACGGCTCATAACAATGTCTGGAATGGAGTAAATGGAATGATATCAAACACATTAAAGATGTGGTTACCACTCCATGGACTCCATTCCAGACATAATTATGAGCCGTCCTCCCCTCAGCAGCCTCCAATGAGTGAATGTTCTTGAGTGGCCTACTTACAGTGTTGACTTAAATCTGCTTGAAAATCACTATCTGTGTCTAGCAATGATCAACAACCAAATTTGACAGAGCATGAAGTATTTTTTAAAGAATAATGGGCAAATATTTCACAATCCAGGTGTGCAAAGCTCTTAGAGACTTACCCAAAAAGAATCACATCTGTAATTGCTGCCGAAGGTGTTTCTAACATGTATTGCCTCCTTTATAAAAATGGCGAAAAAATTTATTTTGGGGTAGATCGTTTAAGAAAAATACAATTAAATCCATTTTGTAACACAATAAAATGTGAAGAAATCGAATGGGGGTGAATACTTATGATACGCACTGTAACTGATCTGAAGTCAGGTTTGGTTAGGGCTGGTCACTTACTGTGTGAAAGCCTCCATGGTGCTCTCTATCCTCTCGCCGCTTCCTGCCAACACAGATCAGAAAAGCAGAGAACGTCAGTGTCATATCCAGCTCCAAGACTCTCGCTCTATAGCCTGCTTTTCCTTGATCCCCACTGACTTGAACTAACAGGATAGTTCAAATCAGAGCCAAATATTTATCCAGATATAGTGTGACTCTGGGTCAAATCAATAGTCACTCAGCATTCCTGCTTGCAGCTACACCACAGGCTCCAAACATTCCACTTTCACTAGTCCAGTCCATTCACATCAATGATTATAGATGAAAAGTGAAACAACAAGGTAACTACTACATCCCTCCACCGTTCCTTCCTTACCTCCTCTGTGTGAGATGTGGGTGCAGTGGAAGGCAGCCCGTTTCTTCTTGTGGAGGATCTGAGGGTTCTTCAACAGGTAAAGCGACGTCAGGGTGTAGCCCCCTAGGGCCGGAAGGATAAAGTACAGGAAACTGGCCATAATCAATTCTCCTCAACAAACGGTCCTCAAAAGTGTCCGAAGGCAATTAGGCGCAGTATCAAAAGGCAGAGGTCCTTGGATCCTCCTAGATACTCTAACAATAAATGAATAGAACACCTACAAGTGTCAGGCTGTGTACTGATGGAAAATAACCTGCCAGATATGAGTCCCTTGTTCTACAAGTTGTAATAAAATACTTTCAATATTTTCAGCTATCCCCCAACGAGCTGCTTCATAACACAGGTAACTAACAGCCAATGTAGAAACCACTCCAAATCCTCTTCAAGTGCATCTAAAGACACTCAATTGACCTGGTCATATTATAAACTTCACTTGACTCTTTCACACAATTATCTTCTCTCTTTCTATCCTCCACTTTACTACTCCTTCTCTTATTCTGATCACTCGGTTTCTCTCTCCGTCAGTCCATTGGTCACCTGTCAGCCTAGAACAATGTTGTAACAACTTTTATACAGTTTAAAAAAAACAGGACTTGAAAAACTGGTACAACCAAAGGAGGCATCCAAAGGAAGTGCCACAAGGTCCTACTCCCATAACCTGCACTTGAATGCTTAGCAAAACTCTTACTCATAACCTCACCTAACGCTACTCTCCTTCCCTCCATGGGTTCTGTTTGTAGTCAACCCTTATCTCCGTCGCACTCTCCCTTTCTCCCTGTGTAACTGGGACCCACACGAAGTCGTAAAATCACAGTTAATTAAATACTAGTCCGTTAGTAGGAGCTGGCCTCCCACACCTCTCTCTTTCCCTTCCCTGTGGCATATATTGTTAGTCTCAGGCTTTACTGCCTTTTGTGACACAGAAACTCAGTCTCGTTCACTGTGTGTGTGATAAAGTAATCATGTAAATGGAACTATCCTACACGAAGTGCGGCTATAAAATACATTAAAAGCAAACCTCAAATAACATGAATGTAATGATAACATTATGGGTGCTACCTCTAGCAACAGATATGAGAGAGAGCTAACACTATAGGCTGGTAAAGGGCGTGTGAGCAAGCGTTGATACATGGCAGGTTTCGATGCCGTCAGGCACCTTTTATTTAACTAAGGATGGGTATGTAAACTCATTTTTATCACACACGAGTGCAAACACACACAGTGTACTTAACAAAGAATAGGTGTCAAAAGCTATGTAAATGCACTTTCACAAGCAGGCATGCAACTTCAGCAGAATACTGTATAGCACAGCATTGTTTACATCAATACAAATGCTGAAAAGTAGCAAACGAGAGACTAAACTAGATAATCGGAGAAGCAAAACCATAGCATGTATGCCAGAGGGGGAAAAAATGGTTCACTCCCCAGTATAGCATTCCTTCCCAAACTGACAAGGCCACACACACAATCCAAGGTCCAGTATAAGCAAGTACTGTAAATTATAAGACGTTCTAGTGCCCTTTGCCTTCTGTAACCAACCAGTATCTCAAATGCAGTCGGTCACTCAATCCTGCATTAGCTATTAAACTAAAGTCGTGCTTTACGTATTCCCAAACCTTGATGAAGTAAACAGGTTGAGCCCTGTGGGAGAATACCGAACCCATGCAGAGACATGCCGAGGAGGAAAAGGAGAAAGAAGAGTTGTCTAACAGGACAGACAACTTGACTTGGAACAGGAGGGAGGAGATTGCTCTTTTTAGCAGGTTGTGACACGTTAACAGCGAATATTACTGGTAAATTCACTAGTATCCTAAGATATTTCTATAACGCTGTCCAAACTGCCATTCAGTACCATGAACAAGGACAGACCATAAGACAAAGAAAACCAACAGACAGTTTACCAGTATCAGGAATTGTATTTATTATATGTATATAATTGTTTAATTCATAATACTCATAGACGATAACCCTCAATAGCTCATATCTGTGAAAACACTACTAGTTATAGCACAACCATAAGAGAAACAAAAAAGAGAAATAAAAACATTAATAAAAAAAAAAAACTCCCTTAGTATTAAAAAAAATAAACAACTCATCACTATAACAATAATAAGAACAGCCATTTAAAAAAGGACATTATTTAGAAACCGGCCTGACTATGCATGTTTTATTCATGTATTGTGTGCGTGTACATATGTGGTGTGTTTTGTGTGCAAGGATGTGTGTATGCGTGTGTCTGTGAAAAAGTGAGTGATTGCGTATTGCAAACATGGTCCCGTTGGTTGGTTTATTCGCATGGTCCTCCGATGAGACTGGCGGTCAGTTGGGTCGTGTCGCTGGTGGGGAGGGGGGGGGGGGGGGGGTAAAAAAGGGGTTGGGGGATAGTAAAGCAGCTTTTGGTCAGAGAACGACAGACAGTCACAAGAATCCAAACATGCAGATACAAGTAAGGGGAAAGCCTCTGGAGTGCGTTTCAAAACGATAAAACACAGACGCAGAGAGACACATGCATACATCCTGCCGATTGGAGTAGTGTCTGCTGTGTTTCAATGACAGACTATACACACACACACACACACTGAAACAGTGCGGACCAGGGTGGGACACCGCAAATGTGTGTTAAGACACTTGACACGCACACACTCAATAAAAAGTGTGACGAGCTCCAGTGAGCTTCCATGAAAAATCTGCCCAGAAAAACAAGCAGATTAGAGGGAGGAAAAATACATTTAAGTAAGCGCAAAAGAATAGGCCAATGAGACTAAAACAAGAAAGAAAAAAACAGAAGGGGAAAAAGTTTGGTTACTGTGGCAAAGTGCAGGTGCGCTGATTGAGATGATTGACGCAAGTAACCCCTCTTCCCCCAACATGACGAACAGATGTCACTCAAGCAATGCTCCTCCCCTTTAAATCAGATCTGCTTTAATTTCTAGCCATGATGGGGGGGGAAAGTAATCAGTTCGAGGGAGGAGAAATAATAAAAAAAAATAAAAAAAAGAGTAAACGAATGGCAGCGCAACCTGGGATGTGATTTGGGAGGTCTCAGCCAATCAGAAGCGAGATAAATGTAAGGTGGGTGCGACCTGAGGGGTAAAGCCCTTTGAGTAAAGCATGGCTGGTAATTGAGGGGTGTGGAATGGATGATCCTGCCCATATGCACTGATCGATCAGAGGTGCGTTCAGTTCGCTTTAACATTTGCTACGTTGCGGAACGGTTTGTACTGACCGACACGTTTCCCAAAAACATTCTTGAACACACTGAGGTGTGTTTGCTCATAACTGACAGCGTTTTTAAAAAGGGCAGTAGCCATGCTGACAGCGTTACCCAACCCATCCCTGTTTTTCAACTGGTCGTTCAGTACAGCATTGCTTCCGTTCAATTGAACGTTCCAGAACGTACTGAACACAGCCCTGGCCTCAGATTTACTCTCCGCCTCCTCTATTGACTAAATGTAAGGATTAGGAGAGGCTAAACTGATCCCAGATCTGAAAGTAGGGCCACTTCTACCAATGAATAGGCTTATAGCTTCTGAGGGGCTGAGGATGTGCTATGGCAAAATGGAGCAGTCCACTGTTAGATGTGAGTGGAAAATGTGACACTCGGAGATCTGACAGCGATGCGTTAAGCTCTGAGCAACAATCACCATAAAACAAAGCGCAAATCAGCCACTAATTACCATAGACACCGTAACCATTATCAGTTTAACACAAGCTTAAAGTAAATGTCAGCTGTATATCTGCTGATTCTGCCTGCCACCCTCCACAACTAAATAAATGAACAATATTTACAGATCACTGTCCTCCCTGAAACGATACCAGACACATGAAGGGAGGAGAGAGAGAGGAATGGCAAACAGGCAGAGAACTTAACATTTTCTAATATGGAGGCTGATTTCAAATTGAATTTGGTTTTGGGCAAAGAGAAACATACTATAGGTACCCCTCTCCAACAAAGATTGGAGTTTTTTTCTTAACCTCCCATTTAAGGACCGGTGAGGTTCTGTGGCATGTCGCTGATCGGTGTTAGTGAGTCAGACTAGCACAGAAAGAATAGGGGAATCACGTCAGCATTTCTAAGATGTGGGGTAATCATGCTTGTTCTAGGTAATGTATTTCTATCTGAAAACTCTGACGTCCTCTTTATAAGTGTGGATAGAGAAAGCCAGCTGTGGGTTACAGTACAAAGACGATTCAAGCCATTTCTCATCTCCATGCCTCCATCCCCACTCTCCCTTTGCCACTTTTGTACATTTCAAGAATGTATGCATGTTCATTTAGATGAACAACATACATAATTTCTAAAGAAAATACAACGAAATATAAAACTTCAACATGCCAGTAAAACATAGAATGTTTGTTTTTGCAAGTAAAGAATGTCTAGAAATCAGTGGTCCCCCCCAAAAACGTTAAATTATTCTCAAATATAAACTTCAAAACACAAATACGACTCCTGACTGATCATAAACATTCAAATAACGGTGTACAAACCAAACCGCCACGAGATCACACAAACAAAACCATGTATGTACACATATAACCAGCACCCATCCATATTTTCTTTCTCTTTTTTTCTCAAACAATAATTCCATGGAGCAAGACAGACAGTTAAGGTGTTGGTTAATACAGTAACATATACTGTGACTAGTGAGAAAGAGATGGAAAGAAAGAACACAGATTTAGAGGGGGAAAAAGAACAAAGGCTCACAGGGAAGAGTGGTAAATGGAGTTGGTCAGACGGGAGAATAAGATTAAGTTCTTGCTTTTTAAACAGTACACACTTCGCAGAAAGCAGGAAAAGAAGAGGGAAGAGTATCCTGATGGTGGTTAAAATGAGCACAGTAGTACTTAAAGAAAACATCCACCCAACACCACTCATTCCTATAATTTACAGTGTTAAATAACACTAATGTAAGGACAATATTTTTGTGAACAAATGTTTCATTCTGTTGTTATAATAAGGTTGGTAGCAACATGTGAAACTGGAAATCAATTGCAGCTCAATTCGACAACAAAACCCACAATCCAATGCTCTCTTTATGGGCTGGCTGGCGGGCTGGGCTGGCTGGCAAGCTGGCTAGCAAATGTAGCTACACAAAAATAACACCAGAGTCAATATCAGCATGTAAAATAGTTAGTTGTAAAATTGCCTAAACAAACAGCACTATCAATTTAGGAGTCTACAATCTCACCATATTTAACCTGCAGCTCGATGTGCCTCGTAGAGCTGAGTCTGACATATGCAATGGAACCATGAAATGCATCATCAACTAAAAAGAGCAGACAAATAGGAGAAATGTGGTGGATCCTCTGTTTAATTACACATTTCGAGGTAGGAATAATCACAAAAATATGATCAATGGCTCATTCGAGAGAAGACAACCTCCCGTGTGACATCAGCCAGTATTCTGACATGTATTATAGATGTTTTTGCGATCTAACAGTCAAATTCCTATTAACTTACAGTGTAGTGATAGCGGCTTTATCACAATGCTACGACATACCATCCGAATTTCTGCCTGTTTGATTGGCAATAGCTCAGGATACACATGAAATAACCCGGGAATCAATAGAACGTCGCTGAGATGCACATAAACAAAATAACATTCAAAATGGGTGAATCTTTCCTTTAAGTAGACAACAGTCCACCCTACCAAAAAAACACAACTTCCCCGCGATAGAAATAAAAATATATATATAAGAAAATACTAACTGTTAAATGTTTCTGGTCCTTTTTTTGTATGCTGTATATATGTTGTTTTTGTATCTTGTCGTTTGGAGTCTTCCTGTTTCAAGACTCCAAGACGGTTTCAAGACTCGCTTTGTCACTTGTCTTCAAAGCTGAAACACAAATGAACAGGAGATGAAAATGACAAAAGAAAAATCACAGCTAAAAGTGTCTTCATGTGTGAGCAGAATGCCCAGAATGCCCTATCTTTTTCAAAGCTCTAGTAATCGTTATGGAGTGATGTAAGTGTATGTATGTGTGTGTACTTCTATGTCTCAGGAGCCCTGGTAGGTGGCCTGGAAGCGGAACGTCTCCTCAAAGATGAGCTCCTTCAGCTTCTCCTTAGGCAGGTCATCCAGCTCCATGGTGAAGGTGAACGGCTCCTCTGCTACAGGCTACACAAACACAATGAAAATACTACACTGAACAAAAATAGAAATGCAAAATGTAAAGTTGGTCCCATGTTTCATGCGCTGAAATGAAAGATCCCATAATTTTACATACGCACAAAAAGCTTATATCTTTCAAATGTTGTGCACAAATTTGTTTACATCCCTGTTAGTGAGCATTTCTCCTTTGCCAAAATAATTAATCCACCTGACAGGTGTGGCATATCAAGAAGCTGATTAAACAGCATGATCATTACACAGGTGCACCTTGTGCTGGGGACAATAAAAGGCCACTAAAATGTGCAGTTGTGTCACAACACAATGCCACAGATGTCTCAAGTTGAGGTAGCGTGCAATTGGCATGCTCACTGCAGGAATGTCCATCAGAGCTGTTGCCAGAGAATTGAATGTTAATTTCTCTAGCACATGCCCCCTCCGTCACTTAAGAGAATTTGGCAGTATGTCCAACCGGCCTCACAACTGCAGATCACGTGTAACCATGCCAGCCTGAGACCTCCACAGCCGGTTTCTTCACCAGCGGGAGCATCTGAAACCAGCCACCCGGACAGCTGATGAAACTGTGGGTTTGCACAAGGAAGAAACAGTCTCAGGGAAACGCATCTGTGTGCTCATTGTCCTCAACCGCGTCTTGACCTGACTGCAGTTCATTGTCGTAACCAATTTCAGTGGGCAAATGCTCACCGTCGATAGCCACTGGCACGCTGGAGAAGTGTGTTCTTCACAGATGAATCCCGGTTTCAACTGTACCGGGCAGATGGCAGACAGAGTCTATGGCGTTGTGTGGGCGAGTGGTTTGCAGATGTCAACAGAGTGCCCAATATTGGCGGTGGGGTTATGGTATGGGCAGGCAAAAGCTAAGACAGCTGATGAAACTGAGGAGTATTTCTGTCTGTAATAAGGCCCCTTTGTGCAGAAAAACTCATTCTGATTGGCTGAGACTGGTTCCCCAGGGGGTGGGACTATGGCCTCCCAGGCCCACACATAGCTGCACCCCTACCCAGTCATGTTTAATCCATAGATTAGGGCCTAATGAATTGATTTAATTTGGCTGATTTCCTTATATGAACTGTATCTCAATGAAGTCATTGAAATTATTGCATGTTGCGTTTATATTTTTGTTCCATATATTTTCTTAAGTGTAATAACAGTATACAACAAATAGGCTACAGTACACGAAATCATAACACCTTAGGGCGCTTTCACATCTACCTTCTGAAAATCTCATATTTTGTGACAACTGATGCGTCCTCTCCTTCAGTGGTGAACTAAAGCATGTAACAACCCTAGGGAATATCAATAGTTAGGGGTATAACCGTACTCGTACCGCACTGTGAACCCAAATAAATAAATTAAAGAAAATATATAAAAACACTAGGCCTATAGGCTATGCCTACGTTACGTTGTATGCCTCGAGTCAATCTGAGCTGGGGAAAAAAACAACATTTCAGACTATTCCGTTGAAACAACTAGTGCCCATGCAAACATTTTAATCCAAAATAAAATCTCAATTGCCGCATTTCAAACTGTCCTTTTGTGATACGCAGCCGGGATCCAGTTCTGTACAATGGCGAGTGGTGGGGTCGATAAACCAGGAGAATTCTCCATCATCGTCAGCATCAGGAGGCTGAATAAATTTGGCTTGGGCCTTAAGACCCGAACAAACTTTTACAGATGCATTCTGTCGGGCTGTATCACCACCTGGTACTTAGCCACTGTAACTAGCCGGCTACCACTCGGTTACTCAACCCTGCACCTTGGAGGCTGCTGCCCTATGTACATAGACATGCACTGGTCACTTTAATAATGTTTGCATACTGTTTAACTCATTTCATATGTATATACTGTATTCTGGTCAATGCCATCCTATTTAACTATTGCTGTGTGCGCGCGCAAGCACACACACACACACTTCTATCCTATGTATTCTACAAATATACAAAATATTCTACCCACATACTGCCCATAATGTCTACACATCCCATCACATACATATACACTCCAGACTGACATTGCTCGTCCTAATATTGCTACATTTCTTAATTCCATAATTTTACTTTTAGATGTGTGCATTGTTAGATATTACTACACCGTTGGAGCTAGGAACACAAGCATTTCACTACACCCACAATAACATCTGCTAAATGTGTATGGCACCAAAATTGGATTTGATTTTGACATGTTGACAGGACGACATCACCTCAGTATTCCTACCACTGGAGCAAGACGGAAACTAAAAAAAGAAAAACCTTTATCTCCCCTGTGCATCCAAACAGGCCTTCGCAGCTGATTCTGACCAGGCCAAAGAAACTACAAGAGCGATAGGTATGTTTATAGCCACGGATATGCACCCATTCTCAGTGGTTGAGAAGAATAGGGGGTTTTCAACGCCTCTTGAAAGTGCTTGCGCCACATTATGAACTTCGCTCTCTCGTACCCATTTCAGCAAACAAGTAGTACCCACTCTATATAAGCAAGCTGAAGTCGTCAATGAATTATCCAATGCACCTTGTGTTGCACTTTCTACATACTGTATGGACGGACTGCCAGGGCTACAGAGAGCTACTCAGCAGTTACAGCCCATCACATTAGCCCAGAGTGGGATATGAGAAGTACAGTGCTACAGTGGGTTTGTTGAAATGTTACACGCCTATCAGTATCCTAATCAAACTGCGCACTGTGCCCAGCCTGACACCCTGACCAACGCGAGGTAGGCTGCCTGTCCTTCAGCATTTAAATGCTAAAATGGCTTACGCGATATTAGGCTTTATTACTATAGTTGAGTGACAACCTATATAATTCGCTAGGGTATTATTATCTATACGCTGTTGAAAATTGTGTTTTACTGGAATAAAAGTAAGCTACTGGCTATACCTGCTGAACGGGGCTTGCTTACATTCATACAGCTCAGAGATGCCCAGCTCATGAGAACCAGCAGCAGCAGATTTTTATTTAGAATGGAAAATGTGTTTATTCAACAAATGTTAGTGCATCGAATCGTATCACATCAATTTGTTCTCTAAACTGAATCGCAGCAAATCGTTTCAAACTAAAAATGTATTGTTCTTGTATCGTATCAGTGCCCATGTAATCTAGATACGCATCGAAATGTCTTGAAAGGGAAAGATGCGCATCCCTACTGATCCGTGCTGTAGAGCATGTGTAAAACGCAAACGAACCATGGCTGAAACAAATCCTGGACCTGCGGGAGTAGTGGGACCACAATTCAGGACCAAAGTTTCAGGTATTGTGACGTGACAGCGTGAGCCGCGTAGAACTTTTTGCCCGTTAAGAAAGCTAGCATGTAAAATGTGGTCTATTTTTAGGTGTTGTGAAAGCAAAACATATTTTGTAGAATTCTCAAACGCTTCAGGAAATTGTACCAGAGTAACGAATTTCATATGTGAAAAGGGCCTTTGATGGTTTCTGGACAGGCACTACAGTATGTGAGGGCGGCCTGCTGCTGTCATACCTCGTCAGTGGGGTCGTAGTACTGCTCCAGATAGGGATGAGCCAGGGCCTCCTCTACCGTGATGCGCTTGATAGGGTTAAAGGTCAACATGCGGCCCAGCAGGTCCAGAGCTGGAGGGAGAGACGGGTGTTGTTAAAAAGGTCTTTAACATGCATTCTGATTCCCATGTAAAAGCCTTTTGAGTTACTCAAATATCAGCAATAATATGTGTTTTGGATAGAAATGCTCAACATCGGAGAAAAATGCTTTCCCCCCCTCTCATGGCTAACTACCAGGAAGTTTGAAAAGACATACCGAGTGGGCCGGGGGAGTTTACATTCATGAACTCGCCTTGACTGACAGCTCTTTGAAACACCTACACTACCGGTCAAAAGTTCAAGGGTTCAAGGGTTTCTTCATTTTGTACTATTTTCTACATTGTAGAATAAAAATGAAGACATCAAAACTATGAAATGACACATCTGGAATCATGTAACCAAAAAAAGTGTTAAACAAATCTAAATATATTTTATATTTAAAATTCTTCAAAGTAGCCCCCCTTTGCACACTCTTGGCATTCTCTCGACCAGCTTCATGAGGTAGTCACCTGGAATGCATTTAATTTGTGGAATTTCTTTCCTTCTTAGTGCATTTGAGCCAATCAGTTGTGTTGTGACAAAGTAGGTGTGGTATACAGATGATAGCCCTATTTGGTAAAAGACCTAGTCCATATTATAGCAACAACAGCTCAAATAAGCAAAGAGAAATGACAGTCCATCATTACTTTAAGACATGGTCAGTCAACACAGAAAATGTCAAGAACTTTGAAAGTTTCTTCAAGTGCAGTCGCAAAGACTGTCAAGCACTATGATGAAACTGGTTCTCATGAGGACCGCCACAGGAAAGGAAGACCCAGAGTTACCTCTGCTGCAGAGGATAAGTTCATTAGAGTTACCAGCCTCAAATAGCAGCCCAAATAAATGCTTCAGAATTCAAGTAACAGACACTTCAACATCAACTGTTCAGAGGAGACTGCATGAAATCAGGCCTTCATGGTCAAATTGCTGCAAAGAAACCACTACTAAAAGGACACCAATAATAAGAAGAGACTTGCTTGGGCCAAGAAACACGAGCAATGGACATAAGACCAGTGGAAATTTGTCCTTTGGTCTGGAGTTCAAATTGGAGATGTTTGGTTCTAACCGCAGTGTCTTTGTGAGACGCGGTGTGGGTGAACGGATGATCTCCGCATGTGCACACTTTACCAGCATGGCTACCACAGCATTCTGCAGCGATACACCATCCCATCTGGTTTGCGCTTAGTGGGACTATCATTTGTTTTTCAACAGGCCAATGACCCAACACACCTCCAGGCTGTGTAAGGGCTAGAGGTGACCTGGCCTCCATAATCCCCCGACCTCAACCAAATTGAGATGGTTTGGGATGAGTCGGACCGCAGAGTGAAGGAAAAGCAGCCAACAAGTGCTCAGCATATGTGGGAACTCTGTTGGAAAAGCATTCCAGGTGAATCTGGTTGAGAGAATGCCAAGAGTGTGCAAAGCTGTCAACAAGGCAAAGGGTGGCTACTTTGAAGAATCTCAAATATAAAATATATTGATTTGTTTAACACTTTTTTTTTGTTACTACATGATTCCATATGTGTTATTTCATAGTTTTGATGTCTTCACTGCTATTCTACAATGTAGAAAATAGTACAAATTAAGAAACCCTTGAATGAGTTGGTGTTCTAAAACTTTTGACCAGTAGTGTGTAAATCAACTTGGATGCAGTGGGGCCGTGTTGCAGTTAAATCATCAAGCTAATTTTGATACACAAAGCAACTCAAAGCACATCGAAATTGCATCAATGTTATGTCTCTTGGGATGCGGTTCACAGCAACACTGACAGATGTGTTGACAACTTTGAACAACTCTTCTCCCCTTTTTGTTTCATGCTGGCTGAAGACCTAGCTAGCCAGTAACTAGCTAACACCAGACACAGATGGAAGGGGAAACATACAAGTATCTTTGCCATAGATGAAGTGTAAAATTTGTATTATATATTTGCTGACACCCAACAGTCACATTTTGGCACCCTTCGCCAATCTTGGTTACAAGGCTATACTTATTTAAATTAGGTAAGGGAATATCATGTTACCATTGGTGTATTAAAATGAGTTAGGGTATGTCACCCTATCCCCTTAATAATCCCACCTCCTGAATCCAAGTGTTTGACATGGGGGAGGGGACCACTAACTTTATGATCAAACTTGATCAATGTAGAAGCAACAGTCATTTTCATACTTTGGTCAACATACTTTGATCTTGTTTCATCCAAATATCATCAAATTGAATGAAAAACATGATTTTTTACTGTTCATGACCTTTAAACAGATAGTTCTTCCCAAAATCAATAGATGATCCATAAATACCACAATCCAACATGACAGGGAAGGATAGACACCTAATGTTACCATTTTAACTAGGTTGAAGTCTACTCGGTGTACCAAAAGCCAGTATTCCCATAAGCTCACACATGAGTAGGAGAACAGGGACCACTAGTGAAGCTAGGAAAAGGGGAGTGTGTGTATATGCATATAATGCTTGCAAATGTATTTGAAAACTGTGAATGTATGCATTTTGTGTATGTTAGCATGGGAAGGTGGGTACACATGCATGTGAGCATGTGTGAAAAAATAAAACAATGCTGTTATACTTGCCTTTCTTGCACTAAACATTGCACTGACTTCGCTAATTGCTGCTTTATTGAAGAACAGTTTTACTTACTATGACGATCTTACCTAGTGACCCTAAGATGAATGCACTAAGTCACTCAGGGTAAGATAAATTACTATAATGTAATGTAATAATGTGTGTGTGTTCTACCCTTGCTGTCCGCCTTGGGGAACAGCTTGTTCCAGGGGATCTTGGGTTTCTCAGGCAGAGACTGCAGGTAGTTCCTGGCCTTCATGTTGATGATGCAGTTCAGGTCGTCCGGAGTGGGAGAGCCCAGGATCCCTGCACAACCAATCACACACTTTAAACCTGGGTCCTGTTCAGCAGTACACAAGGTAGCAAACAGTTGAAATGCTTTGAAATTGGAAATATAAAATTTATACTGAACGAAAATTATAAAACACAACATGTAAAGTGTTGGTCCCATGTTTCAGGAGATCCATTTGTGCACAAATTTGTTTACATCCCTGTAAGTGAGCATTTCTCCTTTGCCCAGATAATCCATCCATCTGATAGGTGTGGCATATCAAAAAGCTGATTAAACAGAATGATCATTACACAGGTGCACCTTGCGCTGGGGGCAATAAATTGCCACTAAAATGTGCAGTTTTGTCACACAACACAATGCCACAGATGTCTCAAGTTGAGGGAGCGTGCAATTGGCATGCTGACTGCAGGAATGTCCACCAGAGCTGTTGCCAGAGAATTTAATGTTAAATTTCTCTACCGCGTCATTTTAGAAAGTTTGACAATATGTCCAACCGGCCTCACAACGGCAGACCACATGGAAGCAAGCCAGCACAGGACCTCCAAATCCGGCTTCCTCACCTGCAGGATTGTCTGAAAACAGCCACCCGGACAACTGATGAAACTGTGGGTTTGCACAACCAAAGAATTTCTGCACAAACTGTCAGAAACCTTCTCAGGGAAGCTCATCTCCGTCGTCTTCACCAGGGTCTTGACCTGACTGGAGTTCTGCGTCGTAACCGAGTTCAGTGGGCAAATGCTCAGCTTCAATGGCCACTGGCACGCTGGAGAAGTGTGCTCTTCACCAATGAATCCCGGTTTCAACTGTACCGGGCAGATGGCAGACAGAGTCTATGGCGTTGTGTGGGCGAGTGGTTTGCGGATGTCAACAGAGTGCCCCATGGTGGCGGTGCTGTTATGGTATGGGCAGGCAAAAGCTACAGACAACGAACACAATTTCATTTTACCAATGGCAATTTGAATGCATAGATATACCGTGACAAGATCCTGAGGATCTATTTTTGTTCAGTGTATAAGGCAAGTTCAGGTAAGTTTAGCCATGTCCACCCTTCTCACAGACAGAAGCCAAAGTCAAGGATATTTCCAAAGGGTATTTCGGAAAAGAGCACACAGCAAGTCATGCAAAAGTTTGAGGGAGTGTCACACCCTATTCCCTTTATATTGTACTACTTTTGACTAGGGCCCATAAGGCTCTGGTCAAAAGAAGTGCACTAGATAGGGATTAGGCTGCCATTTGGATCGCACCCTGTCTCTCTCTCACCCAGTATGTGGTTGAGCTGGTCCAGGTAGTGCTTCCCAGGGAAGATGGGTCTGTTGGACAGCATCTCAGCCAGGATGCAGCCCACTGACCAGATATCAATGGACTTGGAGTAGCCCTGAACAACACACGCAGTTAGTACAAACACATTAATTCACATACACACTATCAAAGAACTAGGAGTAGCCCTGACAGAGAAAACATGGTCCACAGACATGGAATCAATGCACAGTCCACACACACACACCTTGGAGTTGAGCATGATCTCAGGAGCCCTGTACCAGCGCGTAGCCACATACTCTGTCAGGAAGCCTGTGTGGTCATGCTCTGGGTCAGCTATCCGTGCCAGCCCAAAGTCACAGATCTGACGGAGGAGGCTCGTTAAAACACACAGAGAAGCATGTAGACACACATACACAAAGCTTCCACTTAAGAAACAATTTGCAACAGAATCGGTAGAATAAATACAGGCCTGTTGATGCCAGCAAATCTTCACAACACCCTCTTCTGGTTATAGAGTAGATACTTTTCTTCACACATTGGTTAGACCCTAACCACTGGTCCAAGGTTAGATTTCCCCACTCTCTAATGGTTATGATTGGGTGATAGCTAGTGTAAACATGGGCGTATTCATAAGTGTCTCAGAGAAAAAGTGCTGATCTAGGATCAGGTGCCTCCTGTCCATTAGTGAACTGCTGTAGCACAGTGGTCTGAGCAGCACGCTTCGGCACTGAGTATCACGAGTTCGCGCCCAGTGGTAGGCAATAGTTAAGGCTCCCAAGTGGCGCAGCGGTCAAAGGCACTGCATCTCAGTGCTAGAGGCGTTACTACAGACCCTGGTTTGATCCAGCGCTGTATCACAACCGGCAGTGATCTGTAGTCCCATAGGGTGGCGCACAACTGGCCCAGCGTTGTCCTGATTTGGGGAGGGTTTGGCCTGGGTAGGCCGTCATTGTAAAATAAGAATTTGTTCTTAACTGACTTGCCTAGTTAAATAAATAAAAATTAATTGACAAGGCAATACTGACCATAGAACAGCACTTATACTCTGAAACGCTTTATAAATATCATCCCTGATCTTAGACCAATGGGTAGCTAACCATGCCTTAAGGTTACAGTTGGGGTTAGCAGTAGTAGTATTGTAGATATAGGGTTAGTAGTAGTATTCTGGTTATTATTACCTTGAGGTCGCAAGTGGTGTTGATGAGCAGGTTGGAGGGCTTGAGGTCACGGTGCAGCACGTTGGCAGAGTGGATGTACTTCAGGCCTCTCAGGATCTGGTACAAGAAGTAGCAGGTGTGGTCGTTGCTCAACATCTGGGTCTTCAGGAGCTTGTACAGGTCTGTCTCCATCAGGTCCTGCACTATGTAGCTGGGAAACAAGGGGTTAAGGAGCCTAACGAACAGAGGGGGACCAAACCATAACCCATGTTATTCTGTTTGATCTAAGCTTGAAAAGGTCTGTCTCCATGAGGTTCAGCACTATATAGTTGGGAACCAACAGAGGATGAGGAGGAATATGACAGTTACGGGCACTACGGGTCAACAACCACATATCCATTTGAACCTGACCGTAAACAATTCCATGTATTAAGTGTGAATTTTTGGTGGAGTTCTAGAAAACATAAAGGCCTTTATACACCCATAACAATATTGCGTGCCCCCCCGTATTGCTAACATTCATTTACAGTAATTTCCACTTCAGCGCAGGTCCAATGAATTTGCTTATTTTCCAATGCTTCTGCATGTAATTATAACACTGAAAACAAAGGTTCAGTCATCAACCTAGGAACAAGGAAATACTGCACTCATGCAAAACATTTCGGGACTGTACGTTATTTACAATGAGGGATACTTGGAGAAAAATCGGACATCTCTTAAATGAAAATGGATGGCCCTCCCTTCAGTAAAATATATTTGTACCAGACCCTCCCACAAATGTACATTTTTTTCACCCTCCCTATACCCAAAATAATAAGTAAAACAAAGTAGATAGCAGAGAAAATGCATACTATTTACCCTCACTCCTTGGACAGACTAGACTATACAACAGAATAGGCCTAATTAAAATAATAGTGATAAAGGAACCGAAATATGCTGGGAAGAGCATGCCCAGAGCTCATGGCTGAACAGTACCCGGATTGAAATTGGACTGGGAGAGAAGGCAAACCCATTTCATGCAATTCTACATCATTTTATATGAGTGGAGAAAAGCTGAATATTTTTTAAATACCACACCAGAGCATGTGAGCTGAGTGGAGTGAGGAGCCATGCTTGCGTAATTTTGCAGGTGGGTGGAGCGGATGTAAAAAAATAAATAAAAAAATGGAACGTTGGCCTTCTCTCCCAGTCCAATTTCAATCCGGGTACTGTTCAGCTATGAACTCTGGGCATGCTCTTCCCAGCATATTTCGGTTCCTTTATCACTATTATTTTAATTAGGCCTATTCTGTTGTATTTATTTAGCCTACCCACCACTAGTAATGTGCAGAGATCGAGCACACACACACACACAGAGAGAGCGAGAGAGACAGCCAGTTTCCCCATTTGTCTCTGATTCAGATAGGTTGGGTTAAATGCGGAAGACACATTTCAGTTGAATGTATTCAGTTGTACAACTGACTAGGTATCCCCCTTTCCGGGTAAAAGAATACACGTCCCTCATGCACTCGATGCGGCGGGCCCTCAGGATGTCGTTGATGCCGATGATGTTTTCATGGCGGAACCGCAGCAGGATCTTGATCTCCCTCAGTGTGCGCTGACAGTACGTCTGATGCTCAAATGGACTGATCTTCTTAATGGCCACGCGAGAATCCGTCATGACGTCATTGGCCGAGCTGCGTGGGGTGGAGGAGAGAGAAGATAGAGGGAGAGATATGGGGGAGAGTTAGGAGAGAGAGCGAGAGAGAGATGGGATGTAAGAGAGAGACAGGGAGAGAGAAAGAGATGTGGGGAAGAGAGGGCTCCAGTTACAACCTGCACAATAAGCCCAGCACATTGCATATGACATGGCAGTTCTTTATAATAGTGACACAGTGATGACTGACACCTGAGCATGAGCACAATGAGACAACCAACTAAGAGGAACCATTGCAGAAGAGGGGCTCATATTGAATTATTAAGGTTAGGCTCTAATTGACAACTTAGTAAATAAAACTGTCAAGGAAATGTAAAAGTTCTTGAGCCATTCAAAATAAATATTCAGTCTATACACGGTTTTGATTACATTCAGAGTGTGCATGCTATGGCGTGCCCTAGGAAGTTCTGCATTTGGTAAAAAATGTCAAGTATGAAATAATGGTGTAACACTTTCCCTAGCCATTGTTTAGATAAATTGAATAAGGCCAGAAATGCCCTGACTCGCAAGTCAAAACTTGCCTTGCTGACTTGACATCCATACACCTACAAGAAGTAGATAAAATGTTGATACTGCATATAGCTGGAGCTGTAAAGTCTGGTTTCCCTTACCATAAAAGGACCAATGAAAACATCTGAAATCGTGCTAAACTCAATCTTTGATCTTGCTTAATTAAACAATTCTCTCGCCCACCTTGTGCACTATGCAACATTGCACAGAAAGCCTCGCGAGACATTTTCTATTAGAAAACTAGTGGTATGATCAGTGAGGTTGGTTAACTAACCAACGAACTGTTTAGTTAGCTACCGGTAACTAACTTGCTAGTAACAGTTGACCCATCAAGAAACGACTCACGCTGTGTGAACGATGGACTGTTTAATGTATCAAGATTACAAAGACCTGCGCAATCACTTCATCACACTTCCTGTATTGAAAAAGATTTTGGCAGCCTCATAATAACCACGCCTATTAGCTAGGTAGCTAATTGTAAGATAACGTTTATAGCTAGCAAGTTAGCCTGCGCTGTGGTTATAATATAGCTAGTTAGTTTGCAAACTAGCTAGATAGCTAGCGTTGTTTGCCCCAATGTACTACAAATGACGTATGTTGTGTCTTGTAGAAACTAGCTTGTTCGTTTTATGCAATTGTGCACGTTACTTGGATACAATAGGTGGGCATCAAAACATACCAAAACCACAAAGCGTAGCTAGCTAGTAGCTACCTACAAACCTAACTACTATAGTTAGTTAAGTGAGCCAAACGCTGTCAATCTGTTGCTAGCTAGCCAGTTAACTACGTATAAATAGTTCCTCACTACCAATGGTAACGTTAAATGCAATTGAATACACAACAAGGGAATGTGTAGAATTGTGCGTTTACATCCAGATAACGTTAGTTGTCATTATGTCAATTAATAGGCGATACGAGGCAGTGAGCTAGCCAACGCCTTCAGGCGAAGCTTAGCTGGCTTGTTTTTTATATTTTTTTTATACTGAAGGCAACGTTTTTACGGCGAAAACTGTTTATTTTCTCTTACCAAACCATTCCATAGGCCCCTTCCCCGATGTACGAGAGGTTGACATAGCGGGGGCCAACGTCAAAGTTCTGCCCCTTTACCACCTCCAAAACGGGCTTGATCCCCGCAGCTCCAGTAGCTCCCTCGGGCTCAACAGCCCGGACGGCACCAGTATTCGAGCCTGTAGCTCCAGTCGAAGCAGCACTGTTGCTCGAATCCGCCATGATTCAGTCTAGAAATCTACTATTTTCAGTCAATATTTGGGAGGGGGCCTGGCGCTACTCTAAAATTGACTTCAGGTTGATAGGAAGGTTAAATATATTTCCTTGGTTCGTTTCGTTGACGGATGAATACGAGTCGTTCAAGGCCCCCCTCCAGAGTGTGTAAATGGATTCGTTTCTAGTTCTTCTTTGCTTTGGAATTTAAGCAGCGGTTGACATCCCAACAATGATGCGTTACTGCCACCATCTGGATGGCAGGCTGAATATAAACATTTAAACTGAACCCAAATAAAAGGTAAAGGGAAAGGGGGATACCTAGTCAGTTGTTCACATTCAACTGAAATGTGTCTTCCGTTAAGCGGGATACCTAGTCAGTTCCACCTGAATGTATTCAACTGAAATGTGTCTTCCGCATTTAAAAGTGATCCAATGTGATGTTGATTGTGATAAAACCTTTATTTCCCCATTTTCCCCACACCCAGGACATGTTTCATGTATTTTTACAACCCATTTTACATTTACATGTTAGTCATTTAGCAGACGTTCTTATCCAGAGCGACTTACAGTTATTGCATTCACCTAGGGCCTCCCGAGTGGTGCAGCAGTCTAAGGCACTGCATCTCAGTGCTAGAGACGTCACTACAGACCCTGGTTCTATCCCGGCTGTATCACAACTGTTCTTGATCGGGAGTCCCATAGGGCGGTACACAATTGGCCCAGCGTCGTCCGTATTAGGGGAGGGTTTGGCCGGGGTAGGCAGTCGTTGTAAATAAGAATTTGTTCTTAACTGACTTGCCTAGTTAAATAAATGCTAAATAAAAAATACAAAAATCTTAAGATAGCTGGGTGGACAACCACATATCACAGCAGTGGTGGAAAAAGTACCCAATTGTCATACTTGAGTAAAAGTATAGATACCTTAATAGAAACTTACTCAAGTAAAAGTCACCCAGTAAAATACTACTTGAGTAAAAGTCTAAAAGTATATGGTTCTAAACATACTTAAGAATCAAAAGTAAATGTAATTTCTAAAATATACTTTAAATTCCTTATTTCAAGCAAAGCAGATGGCACCTTTTTCTTGTTTTTAAAATGAATGGATAGCCAGGGGCACACTCCAACACTCAGACATCATTTACAAAAGATGCATTTGTGTTTGGTGAGCCCACCAGATCAGAGGCTGAAGGGATGACCATGTGTTGTTGTCTTGATAAGTGTGTGAATTGGACCATTTTCTTGTCCTGCTAAGCATTCAAAATGTAACGAGTACTTTTGGGTGTCAGGTTAAATGTCTGGAGTAAAAACTACATTATTTTCTTTGGGAATGTAGTGAAGTAAAACTAAAAGTTGTCAAAAATATAAATAGTAAAGTAAAGTACAGATATCCCAAAAAGTAATTTTACTTAAGTACTTTACACCACTATATCACGGTCATTGTAAGTTCATTTTTTCCAGTCATACTTGAGTAAAAGTAAAGATACCTTAATAGAAAATGACTCAAGTATGCAGCATGAACAACAATTACATGAAGGTTTTGATAAACGAATTTTAACACAGATAGGGGTGGTGTAAGCAATATATGAATATAGTGGATAGGATAAACAACCTATGTTCCCTCTAAATTTCGGCGTGCGCGCAGTAGTCCCGAGACTGCTGCGCAGCTCCCACAGGACTGCAGCGCATAAATATTAGACCAGAGAGAAGCACAAGATTCAATTTCACTCAACTTTCTAGAGCAGTGGTCAGTAACAGGTCGATCGCGATTGACTGGTCAATCTCCAAGGCATTCCTAGTCGATCGCCAAACATTTCTGTAAAAAACCTAACGATAATGACTACACCTTCGCCTCTCCCGAGCCGTTCGGGGAGTTGCTGCGATGAGACGATATCGAGATTAAGGAGAAAAGGGTGGCTGTTGGCGGTAGATGCACTCAATTCAGCTGCCCTGCGCGCCGGTTTTGCGAACTTTTACTGTTTTTAACCATTTCATGTGTCTAGACTAGAGAAACAAACTGCAATCCCGGCATGCCCAGAGAGCAAATCAAGTGCACTGTCGGTTTCCGCGGGCCAATCGGCTGGCTCAGATGACGGTGTTTGCAGTAATGAAGCAGGCATAAAAGAAAGCTACAGCAAAATTGATACTGTGAGATTTCAAAACCATTTTCACTCAGCGCTACAAGTACTTCAGAAGTAGTAAATCAGTAGGATAGTGTATCTATAGGCGTTTTTTTTCTTTTCTTAGGGGTGGATCAGCTTAATATTGCGGAAAGATTGTTGCTTCCATCAATGTAATTGTCTACATCATTTCCAATCGCCATATCTTTTTTTGGTAAATATATATATCCATATACATACACGTACATAAACATATACACATATGTAACAGTTGTTAAAGTACTTTGTGAATTTCATCAGGTTCTTATATTAATATCGCATGTTGATTCGTTATTATGCATGCCTGCATCCTGGGAGTAGGGGAGTGCGTACTTACTTTTTGCCCTGCGTGCTCGTGCTCAAATCATTTTGATGCGCTATGAGAGAAGGCAAGCTTTTTCTGTCGTCTTCGGAATAAGTTTGATTCTTTTAAGCACAAAGTCATACACACAGTGTTTTGTTCATGAATAATGTTGTATATTTAGAGGTTACTCATAAGTGGATGGTATGGTTAAGATGTACTTGTAATTATACTTTTTAGGATGATATTAACATTCTGTATTCAACATGTGGTTAATAGCTAGCTAAGGTATTAGCAGGCTATTTATTGTAATTGTGAACGATGGCTACCACCTCGAATGATCCCAGTCCCGTGTATTGTGCATATGTTGTAGAAAGAGGCGACGATTCGCAGAACATATATTATCAACAAATGTTTTATTTTGTTTTTGGATGCAGGTATGTGGTTTTATCTATGTAAAATATATGTTATGTGTTGACGCATAGTAAGGAGAGGCTGTACTAATTTTTGTATTCTAAAATCATTTTGATGCACTATGAGAGAAAGAGGCGATGATTCGCAGAACATATGTGCTCTACAAATCTTTTCTTTTGGATGCGGGATGCAGAGAGTGAATTCTGATTCATTAAAACAACCTGATCTCCAAAGTCCACGTCTATAGTCACAATCAACCACACACAACGCAGAGTTACAGCGGTGCAGTACAGCACCGGTTACACATATACATACACATACCTATACCTATATAGATATACACACTTTTTTTTAGAATATACCTTTATTATTCTCTGCAAACCCTACCACCCTTCCCCCAATTGGAGTAAACTAATAAACAATAACACTTAGGCTTCTACCTTCAGTTTATACATCTTATACCCATTTTACAGACACAATCTATTTTACAATAGTTATATTTTGTTTGTTTTTAGTCCTTCCTCTATTTCTGATGTTCATCCAGTTTGATTTCTATTTGTAACTGCTATTTCACAAAATTTCTGAACCTACATGCATTTAAATGTATGTTTTACATTGGTTATCTTGTTATTAGTCCCACCCTTCAGCTCCATTCAACCCCTCCCATCTATCTCTTAAAACCTCTCTGGGATAGGTGGGACACTACCATCCCACTTGGCCAAAAGCCAGTGAAAATGCAGAGCGCCAAATTCAAATAAATTACTATAAAAATCAAACTTTCTTTAAATCACACATGCAAGATACCAAATTAAAGCTACACTTGTTGTGAATCCAGCCAACACGTCAGATTTGTCAAACATGTCAAATAGGCTTTTCGGCGAAAGCAAACGATGCTATTATCTGAGGATAGCACCATAGTAAAGAAGCATATTTCAACCCTGCAGGCGCAACACAAAACGCAGAAATAAAAATATAACTCATGCCTTACCTTTGACGAGCTTCTTTTGTTGGCACTCCAATATGTCCCATAAACATCACAAATGGTCCTTTTGTTCGATATATATTCAAAATGTCAATTTATTTGGCGCGTTTGATCCAGAAAAACACCGGTTCCAACTTGTGCAACATGACTACAAAACATCTCAAAAGTTACCTGTAAACTTTGCCAAAACATTTCAAACTACTTTTGTAATACAACTTTAGGTATTTTTTAACGTAAATAATCGATAAAATTGAAGACGGGATGATCTGTGTTCAATACAGGAGGAAAACAAACTGTAGCTAGCTTTCTGGTCATGCGCCTCTATCTAACAGTACACTTCAAGTTACCCTCGTTCTGGATGGCCGTACTTCATTACACAAAGGAAAAACCTCAACCAATTTCTAAAGACTGTTGACATCCAGTGGAAGCGGTAGGAACTGCAAGAAGGTCAATTAGACATCTGGATTCCCAATGAAAACCCATTGAAAAGAGAGTGACCTCAAAAAAAAAAAGCTGAATGGTTTGTCCTCGGGGTTTTGCCTGCTAAATAAGTTCTGTTATACTCACAGACATGATTCAAACAGTTTTAGAAACTTCAGAGTGTTTTCTATCCAAATCTACTAATGATATGCAGATCTTATCTTCTGGGGATGAGTAGCTGGCAGTTGAATTTGGGTATGCTTTTCATCCAAACGTGAAAATGCTGCCCCCTATCCTAGAGAAGTTTTTAACACCATCCATTTTGGATTTCTATTTGGCGTATATTTTTCAACTGTGCTGTGATGCTAGACAAAAAAAATAAAATAATAATTATTATATTATTGATTGATTGAATATGGCTTTTCAAATCACCCAGTAGTGCTTTCTGCAGCGTTAGTTCGAGGCAAATGTTGCAATTCTTCAGCCATTCCTGGACCTGTGTGCAAAAACTAGTTACATATGGACAATGCCAAAATAAATGATCGAATGACTCTGCCTCCTCACAGCAAGCTCTTCAGACCTGGAAAGATTGTATCCCCCATGTACATAAAATTCTATTGGTTGCAAGAATTTTGTATAGTAATTTAAATATAAAAATTTGAAGTTTTGAATCCGGCGTTGTTTTGCGTATCAATTCATAAACCATGTGCCATGGAATGGGTACATCGAAAATCTCTTCCCAACTATTTAGCCATTTATATGGCACAACTGTCAGTTTTTTGGTACTTAAATGAAATTGGTATATGTTTTTATTTATCACACTTTTCTTTAACCATTTATGTTCTTTAATGAAGGGCCGACATACAAGTTCCTTACTTTTTTCCCCTTCTACTTGCCTCTTCCATTTTTGTTGTAATGCTGCAATTAGTTGGTTGTAATTTTGGGTAGAGCAGACATTTCCATATGTCTGTTAGCTGCATGTGTGACACAACTCCACCAGTCTTATTTACGATATCATTCACTGAAATTATACCTTTTTTTTTGTGTTGAAATATATGTTTTTTTTAATCAATTAGTATATTTGAGTTTAACCACAATATTTGTTCTATTATTTGTTCTGTCTTTTCAGATGGATTAAACTGAAATTGCAACCAACTTTCTAAGGCTTGTTTAAAAAATAACAATATTTTGGAGATTATTTCCTTTTCAAACAACCGAAATGGAGCAGTTGTAATCTGAATAAAGGGAAAAAGGCCATTCTTGAACATGGGATGAGACATTCCTACCAATTTACTAGAGAAACAGTTTGGATTTAACTATAACTTTTGTATGACTGATGCCTTTAGTGGAGGTCTAATGCTTTAATATTTAAAACTTCTTCTTGATAGGGGGCGCAATTTAAACATATGGCAAAATATGCGTACCCATTTTAAACTGCCTATTTCTCATCCCCCGAAACTAGAATATGCATATAATAGTCAGATTAGGATAGAAAACACTCTGAAGTTTCCAAAACTGTAAGAATTTTGTCTGTGAGTTAAACAGAACTTTTATTGCAGGTGAAAACCTGAGAAAATTTCAAGCAGGAAGTGGCACTAATTTTGAGAGCTCTGTGTTCCAATGCCTTCCTATTGCATATGTGAAGTCTCATCAATAAGACCTCTTTTTCTATGTCTTCCCTAAGGTGTCAACAGCTTTTAGACGTAGTTTCAGGCCTTTATTTTGAAGGATGAGCTTGCAAGAGCACATTGGGTAAGTGGACAGGTGGGGGCTCTCCGGGTGAATCTTGCGTAAATCTGAAAGGTAGCCATTGTTTCTCTCGCTCTAGTGAGAAGCCAACTGTCCTGGTTGATTTATTATCGAATAGATATGTGAAAAACACAATGAAGTTGGATCAGAAACAACGTTTGACATGTTTATGTGGACATTATGGATATCATTTGGAATTTTTTTCGCCGTTGTCGCGAACGCTTTTTCCGGTGGATTCCTGGTCATGACGCATCAAACAAACGGAGGTATTTGGATATAAAACATATCTTTATGGAACAAAAGGAACATTTGCTGTCTAACTGGGAGTCTCGTGAGTGAAACCAACTGAAAATCAACAAAGGTAAACGATTCATTTGATTGCTTTGCTGGTTGTTGTTACCGAGTTACCTGACGCTAGCTGTTCTTATTGTTTTGTCGAGCGATCGATACATTTACACAAATGCATGTATTGCTTTCGCTGTAAAGCATCATTTCAAAATCTGAGACGACAGATGGATTAACAAAAGGTTAAGCTGTGTTTTGCAATATTCCACTTGTGATTTCATGAAATTATATTTTATGATTACCCTCTGGCGCTAGGCTACGCTATGCTAGTCAGGGTTTTTAATGACAGAAATCCCGGATCCGGGATGGGTAGCAATGAAAGGTTTTAATCATTTCTGTCCTCCGAATTCATATTCGTTATATAAATAGGGCCCTGTCACGTTCTGACCATAGTTTTTGAGTTGGGTGGGTAATCTATGTTTTCTATTTCTGTGTTGGTTTTCTGTGTTTGGCCTGATATGGTTCTCAATCAGAGGCAGCTGTCAATCGTTGTCCCTGATTGGGAACCATATTTAGGTAGCCTGTTTTCTGTTGGGTTTTGTGGGTGGTTGTTTTCAGTCTTTGTGTGTCTGCACCAGATAGAACTGTTTCGGTTTTCACATTGTTGTTTTTGTAGTTTGAGTTGTTCACTTCATTAAATAAGATGAACAATTACCACGCTGCGCATTGGTCCTCCGATTCTTCAAACTTCTCCTCCTCAGACGAGGAAGACGACAGCGTTACAGCCCCTTTCATTTTGTCTGGCTTGCCATTCCAAATAAAATTGAATCTTTTTTGTTCATATAATTTAAAAAGCAGGTCAGTAGGTAATAGGTAAACTGTGATATGACTAAAGAGTTAATCAGGGTGATTTTTCCACAAATAGACTGGTATTTTCCTTTCCATGGTAGCAAGATCTTATCTATTTTTGCTAACTTTCTATAAAAATGTATTGGAGTGAGATCATTTCTTTCTTTTGGGATTTGTATAACGAGTATGTCCACATCTCCGTCAGACCATTTAATTGGTAAAATACATGGTAATGTAAAATTTGATTTTTTTTTGTGATCCAATAAGTAATATTGTACACTTATCATAATTTGGTTTTAATCCAGAGTGGATAGCAAAAGTATCTAGATCCTCTATGAGGCCGTGGAGAGATTCTAATTCTGGTTTTAAAAGAAAACATGAATCATCAGCGTACAATGACACCTTCGTTTTTAAGCCACGGATGTCTAATCCCTTAAAATTATTGTTGGATCTAATTTTAGCAGCTAACATTTCGATGGCAATAATAAATAGATATGCCGATAGTGGACAACCTTGTTTTACTCCTCTAGATAGTTTAAAACTTTGAGATGTAGCCATTATTTACTATTTTACTCCTGGGGTTACTATACATAACTTTAACCCATTTTATAAGAGATTCCCCAAAATTGAAATATTCTAGGCATTTATATATAAACTCCAGTCGTACTTTATCAAAAGCCTTTTCAAAATCAGCTATGAAAACCAGTGTAACGGTTCTCGTGGGCTGAAGGAAGAGTGGACCAAGGTGCAGCGTTTAAAGTGTTCATGAATAAAAAATTTAAAAATGAACAAAAACAACAGGAGAACGAAAGCAAAACAGTTCTGTCTGGTGCAGACACAAAACAGAAAACAACTACCCACAAAACACAGGTGGGAAAAGGCTACCTAAGTATGGTTCTCAATCAGAGACAACGATAGACAGCTGCCTCTGATTGAGAACCACACCCGGCCAAGCACATAGAAATAGAAAACATAGAACAAAAACATAGAATGCCCCCCCAACTCACGCCCTGACCAAACCAAAATAGAGAAAACCCCGGCTCAGAGACACAGCAGTTCCCAGTGCCTGATGACAAAGAGGACTGGAAGACCGACAGCCCAGTGAGCTACACTGCCACGTCTGTGCTCATCAAGCCTGTATGGGCCGATCAAGACATCGGGTGAGAGAGAGAGAGTTACAAATTAATATTATCATCTGTTTTACTGACATTTGGTTATAACTGATTAGTTGATATTAATGATTATTAAGTATTATTACAATGTTGTATTATTTCACAGGTCTTTCTCCCTGCGGTTTAACGCTCTGGATGGCAATGTGGACAGGCGGAGTCACGAGGGAGACTAGAAAGTGGAGCAGGTCATGCCACTGTGAGCCTTCATTCAACACAGTTCTACAATGGTGACCATTAGCAAGATTACATCATAATACACAACTTCCTACTTACAGACAACATCAACAGCATTCAAATATGCCAAGGATGCCACTTTTGGCTCAAATTGTGGAAATCCCCAAGAAAATCAGTCTTAGCAGGTATTAATACTGTTGATGCTGATGTAATCTTGTTAGGTTCTAATTTTAAGAGTAAATGACTCCACGGACACTAGGAAAGCTTCACTAATTTAAATTCTTCCCAAAGGGTCGATACAGCTGCATTCAGACAAACAACATTTCACAGAAGCACTGATATTTAACACTTTCTCCTCGGTTGAGTCTCCTCCTCCACATCTGAACAGCCAATGCATCTCTGTTGCTAGACAGAACCTTAGTTATATCTGTTCTAACGTGACTTTTACCCCAAAGCGCTCACTCCTCCCCAACTCAAGGCTGTCATGGTTATTGATACCAGACTGTGTCTCTTCTCCTCCCAGAGGATCCCTGATGGCTAACAATAACATATCCTGACATAATGTAAATGTTATACATTAACCTCTCTCCTGCAGTGACATTGTTATGTTCTAAGATTTCCACCCGTCTCCCCTACGCATTCCAAAACCATCTGTCTCCTACCGATAACCATTCACTTCTGATGTAACAACCATTCTCTATCACCCCCCAGATACTATAGTATTACTTCTGATCTATCATGTCTCTAGTATAGCAATGTTCATAGCTTCACCCAGAATCCAACACTTGTGTATCTGGATCTTTAAAATCTCCCAACATAATGCCTACTTGACATGAGCTGTCCGAAGCAGCTGTGGCAAATGTGTGACCCTATTCAATCATTGACTAGCCAATGATAAACTAGCATTCTGCAGCATGTTACTACCCAGCTAGCACAGTGGAGCTGGGCCGATTCCGGCTGAGTCGGGACACTTGGCTGAGAGTCAGACTCAGCCGAGGTTATGTGGCCTTAGTCTGGGCCGCCTTCGGCAGTATTACTTATGGCTAGGATGCGGGGATTGAGCTCGGGCCGATTCCGGTGAGAGTTATCTGGCCCAAATGTATTACTTGGGGCTCGGGCCGATTGGGGCTACTCTGGCTGATGATTACATGGGCTGCTTTATATAATTAACATTTCATTAATTATTTTTCCATATTTTCTCATTGTCTCTGTGATCAAAAAATACAATTAACATTTAAATTAAATTCTTTAAGAGTCCTGTGTACAATTTTAGAATTTTGATACTTTGTGCAAGGCAATAGATAAGTATTAACTTTGTGGATGGAGCCTCCCGAGTGGTGCAGCGGTCTAAGACACTGCATCACAGTGCAAACTGCGTTACTACAGATGCTGGTTCGACACCCGTGCCGGCCACAACCGGGAGACACATGAGGTGACTCACAATTGGCCCAGCATCGTCCAAGTTAGGGGAGGGTTTCGCCGGCCGGGATGTCCTTGTCCCATCGCGCTGTAACGACTCCTGTGACGGGCCAGGAACATGCACGGTCACCAGGTGTATGGTGTTTCTTCTGAAGGTGGATGGGTATAATTTGTATGTATAATAGTAATATTTAAAATGACTAAATCGTAATCATTTTGTATACATTTATTTGAATTTGCATCGGGCCGCTTCTGGGGGGATTCTGGTAAGATGCCGGAAAAGTCGGCTGACATCGGGCCGATTCTGGGCAGTCATTCATTTTGATTCTGGGCCGAGTCCGACACCCGATTCCGGGCCGACTCAATCAGTTCCGGCCCCCCGGAAGAGGGCCGCTTCCTCATTGCTAGCTGGGTAAGTAGTGTTTTGCTACAGAGTTCTACATGTATATGCCCTCATATCAATTTTAAATAATTGATTCTCTATACAATTCATCATACGTAAGCTAACCCCTGGCCCCCTCTAGAAATCCTCGCGGCCGCACTGGTTTGATTGGGAGAGGTTTGCTGGACGGTGAGGACCCAATCACGCAGCAGATCCGATTGCTACCAGGTAACTTTCCCACTTTATTCCATCAACTCTTAAACTATGCACTACTTTTCAGATAACTTAACCCTAACCTTGCCACAAATTTTCTTTAAAGTCAAACCAACTCCTGTGGCCAATTTTGGCCACCCCTACCCCCTAGGCAAGATAATTTGTGTAAGCAATATTGTAGTATCCAGGGTTGTGGTCAATTCAGAAAGTAAACCAAATTATAAATGTTCCAAATTGAAATGTTTTTTTATTTTTTTATTGAATTTCAGTGTACTTCCTGGATTGACTGGAACTTAAATGGAATGGCCCCCAACCCAGGTAGCTCCACCCTGACCTTGCCCTCTGAAAGGCTATGTGGAATCCTCGCCATAACTCAACTCTGGACCTTGAAGCCAGTGCCGCTGCATTTGTTCATTGTTCCCTTCTAATCAGGGACTGATTTAGACCAGGAACACCAGGTGTGTGCAATTATTAGGTAGAACAAAAAACCAGCAGGATCCGGACCTCGTAGGGTAAGAGTTGAATACCCCTGGCCTATGGAGTTAGGGGTAGATTTGCATACTGTAGTCTCTGTAGTTTAACCTGTCTCTACTGTATGTGTCACCGCCGTACAGGTGGAAGAGAGACTCAGCTGGACAGCAAGTGTCACACCCAGTGTCCAAACTGCCAGTTCTGCAGTTTGTGTCCATCAAGAGGAGAGACTGTGGGGAATGGGCCATCCCAGGGGTCAGTGGGATTCTTTAAACTCCTTCCTTCCTCCCTCCTCTGTCTAACCCTCATCCTCCATATACAACACCTAAAACACTCACATTCTGTTAAAGTTCCCCAAAGCACACACATCCCTGGGTCGCTTGTCTTTTCCGTTTGCTGCAGCTAGCGACTGGAACTGGACAGTTTTATCTTAATCTCTTCATTCAAAGACTCAATCATGGGAACTCTAACTGACAGTTGTGGCTGCTTTGAGTAATGTATTGTTGTCTCTACCTTCTTGCCCTTTGTGCTGTTGTCTGTGCCCAATAATGTTTGTACCATGTTTTGTGCTGCTGCCATGTTTTGTTGCTACCATGCTGTGTTGTCATGTGTTGCTGCCATGCTATGTTGTTGTCTTGGGTCTCTCTTTATGTAGTGTTGTGGTGTCTCTCTTGTCGTGATGTGTGTTTTGTCCTATATATTTTTGGTTGTTTTTTTAATCCCCCATACCCGCAGGAGGCCTTTTTGCCATTTGGTACGCTGTCATTGTAAATTGTTCTTAACTGACTTAACTGAACAGAGAGCAGATCCACGAGCTGGGTCTGGAGGTCAGCAGGCTAGAAAGAATTTAATTTCCTCATATATTTTATGAGGGACACTACTTATATTTTTCATTTTGTGTTTGTTTAGTTGACATAACACATGCTTCTTTCTCTTTCTCTGTCCCTCATCTACTTCGTAGGTTTATAATGGCTATGTAGATAACCCAAGAAAAAATGACAACTCTTGGATGGAAACAGTTGCTGTCAACTTCTAGGATGATACTGGTATATCATTGATTACTCTTATAATATTACAGACACTGATAAACAACAAGTTAAGGCAGTCTTATCTATGCAGAAACAATGTTGACTAAATTCAATGAAAACAATAAGGATTTGGCTATTATCACAGCAGGATATGATGCAACATGTTTCCTTATACTTATAATTGTTCCCCATTCAGCTCTTTATTTGTACATACATTGCAGTTCTCTGAAATGTAGATTCTTGTTCTGGTTACCTAGGTAACAGTTTGAGCGCGCTCCCAATGCAAGCGAGCGATGATGCCGGGCAAGTCCACTGGATTGACCTTGACTCAGTCACTCCAATTTCTTGGAGGTGGTCGCTAAGGAGAGGCATGCTGACTGGTAACCAAGGAAACCGTGTTTGGCCGAAGTACTAAGATGATTCGCACTGATGTTGGTGCAAGGTTGAGTAGAATATAGTAATGGAATTTTGAGGTAGTGTGACCTCAAGTGGTGACACACTGTCCTCAAGTTCAAGAGGATTGGCCAGAGCAAGGCCCTGCAGCATAATCACTGTTTTGGCATCATGGCCTTGGTCAGGGAGTAACAAAAAAAGTGGTGTCCACCAATGACTACTCTGTAACCACTCCCTCTGTAATCAGGGCTGATGGGAACATGGTTTGCTCAAAAGAAGACATGCTCTCATTGTTTCTTTGTTACTCCCTGACACCGAAATCAAAAATTGCCATGATCAAAAAGGCATTTTAAACTATATTGGTCTGTTTTTTTGGTGAAGCCAAGTGTTATATAAAAACATATCAATTATTATACTTTGGTATATATGTTTAGGGTTAGTTGGTGGTGAAATCTTGTCCTTTTTTTTGTATTACAAAATGTAACATGACTGACCACACACTACTGCAATGTAGCTGATGGCACGTGCAAACGACATGATACCAAAGAAAAAGAACCAAGAACTACACTACCCGAAAGGCTTTGCATATACTGGTTGACTACGTGGCTCCGACGTTCCTCTACAACCGACCGGGGTGATTTAAATTTAGACGGAGTAAGAAGAGGGGCAATTTAGATCTGTCTGAAATTGAATGAGTAGCTAGCTAATACTTTGTCGTTTAAAGCAACATTTATTATTTTCATTCATACGTTTGGATTAACGTTTTGCGATGTCTGGAAAAATCAAGAGCCGAATCGCGGCAAATGCCGACTTGTTATCTGGAAGTGTGTCTTGCGATGAGCGCATTTTACGAGACTGTCATCAGTTGTACATCGATGCCGACAGTGGTGAGTTAGATTGCTAGCTAATGTCTGATCAAATGAAGAGATCAACCAATTTCAACAGGCATTTGCAGTCGGAATGTCATTCAGCCTGTATTCTAGCTAGCTATATTTGGTATGACTCATTGATTCGGGTAGGTATTATTTGTCGCACGTTCAAACAGGAATCTAACAAAAACTTCGCAAAGTACAAGGTTGCCAACAAACAACGCATATAAAGTAAATTAGCACGATCAATATACCTAGCTAACGAATAAGCATCAACTCACCACGTAACTTATTCTTAATGTTTGTCCATAGGCTACCAGAGTGAGGACAGACATTTTTCGTAATAAACGTGGTGAGTGAAAAACATAATGAAATAGCCCACTCCCTACCCGGTATCTTATTCGCCCGCTATACAACTTTGTTATTTACGACGTTTTTGCAACAGATTCCTGTTGGAATGTTCAACAAATTTATACCCACCCGATTGATTATGACTAACGCGTCATTAGCTAGTAGCTTGCTAGTAATATTACATTAAAAGGTGCTTAGTTTGTGTCCATCCACTCTATAGTGATACCATTTTATTTCCTTATGTTATAAAGTGCATTTTACGAAGACATCAGACGTTGGGACTATAAGGTTCTATCTTAACAAAGCATAGTTCTGAGCAGGGCTGGCTCCAGGTAAAAGAAGTGGCTTAGGGCAGGGCTTTCCAAATTTGTTAAACGAATGAGTTTGGGCAGTGTTGCCAACTCCTCAGTAAGGAAGGTAGCTATTGGCTGTCCTAAAAGTCGCTAAATGACGACATCACCTAATATGCATAATTGGCCATGTGTCTGTAATTGTGATGGACGCTGTTGGAGAGAGGAATAACGTCGTGGGAGAGACAAAGTGAGTAAAAAAACACCCTAAATATGTTTAGAACTACAAATGAACTTTCTTCTGTCGATTCTTGTTTGTTTTTTTATGTCACAATTGGGACCGGCAAAAGTGACCCAACAGAGACACTCTGGCGGAGTTACTTAGTTTTTTATTTAATTTTTTATTTAATTAATTTTTTTAGTTTAGTTTTCATAATTTGGTTTGGTTTTTAACATTATGGTCCACTTAGGAGCCTACAGCAATTCACAGTAAAACATTAACATTTTTAACCATAACCTGTTTTACATTTTTTTTGTATACAATCTACATTAACAATCTAAATGGACCAAAAAGAGACAATAGAAAAAAACTGGCAATGGCAATGTGAGAATTATGGTAATTAGTCTGGCCCAAATTCAGGTTAATTTAAAAAAAAAACAGAAAGGCTCACAGAAAGTGTGGGTCATTTTGGTCAAGGCTCTCTGGCAGGTTCAGCAACTGAGGGAGCTGACATAAATGAGTAAGCAGCTGATGTGCCAAAAAGCTGCAAAACATTATCAGGCAGCTGGTGCTCATAGCAAGCCTCACCAGACATGGAACAGTGTTCACACCAGACATGGAACAGTGTTCAGCGATAGCTAATGCCATGGTGGCCTCAGCCTTTTTTGCAGAGTAATTTTTTTTTAACCATAAATGGCAGTTTGTTTTGGGTGGAACTGTTATAAGGCTTTGCCTTTTGAGTATGTTTTAGAGTTGTCATGTGTTTTTTTTTTACATCACTAAGTTTGGCGTAGAAATCAGCCTTACAATATAGGCAGTATGCCCGTGTATCATCTCCATTAAATGGCTTCAACCAGCCTTTGAGTTCAGGGTTTGATTCCCACTCCTTTCTGTATTTTTGAGTGTACAGTTTAGACTGAGACATGATGAGCTAGCCAGCTAGATGTTTAGTTTGTCACAGAGGCACACACACATTGGACAAGGTGAGTAAATAAATGACTGAGGCTGTGTGAGTCAAATGCAGTGATTTTATTTTTGTGCAGTGATTTATTTTAGACAAAGAACATTTTACATCCCAACCTGAATGTAAGCCAGGGTGGGATCAGCCAGCGGCGGCTTCCCGCATGCGCGATTCATTTGCAGTCTGGACGTGGAGGGGTGAACATCTCCTGTTCTGACTGCATCTGGGAGGGACTGCTGCGTGAGAACTTTGGAACGGGGGTGGGGCCCACGGCAGCACCTGCTGCTCGCTAAGAAGAGTAAGAACAATATGTGTTTTCACGTCAGTGTCTCCAATAACACCAGAAAAAGTCGCTAGATATGTCGCTAGTTGATTTTTTTGAAAATGTGTCACTAGAGGGGTCTGAATAGTCGCTAAATATAGCGACCAAGTCGCTATGTTGGCAACACTGGTTTGGGAAACCCTGGCTTAGCCCTGGCCCCCAAAAATATGTTTTTGTATGTATTATTTTTCTTCAATCTGTGCTCAGCCATAAGGTTCTATCTGGCACATAATGTTAAAAGGATTTCAATAGAGAAGTACATTTAATGGTTAAATAATCACATAAAATATATTCATGTTCATCACACATTTGTTAAAGCGATAGTGTATTTGTAATTTTAGGGAACTATCTTATGGTTAAGAACCAATTTATGCTTGATCTGAAAATGTGGTCGGCGGCGCCGTATGGATTGTGTAACGCAATTGCGTAGCCTCCAGAGGCACGCAGAGGCCAAATTGAACTCCGTACCGCATCGCCGTGCACCTCTCAAATGTTTTTTGCAATGCGGAGGGCTCCGTATAGCTCTGCATTGACATGAACCAAAATGTGCGCTCCTAGTGGCCGGGGACTTTATTGCAGGGAAATTTAAATCCGTTTTACCTCATTTCTACCAGCATGTTAAATGTGCAACCAGAGGGGGGGGAAATCTAGACCACCTTTATGCCACACAGAGACGCGTACAAAGCTCGCCCTCCATTTGGCAAATCTGACCATAATTCTATCCTCCTAATTCCTGTTTAAACGAAGGCAGGAGCACCAGTGACTTGGTCAATAAAGAAGTGGTCAGATGACACAGATGCTAAGCTACAGGACTGTTTTGATAGCACAGACTGGAATATGTTCTGGGATTCTTCCGAAGGCATTGAGCAGTACACCACATCAGTCACTGGCTTCATCAATAAGTGCATTGATGACGTCGTCCCCACAGTGACCGTACCGTACATACTAGAGGTCGACCGATTAATCGGCATGGCCGAGTTCAAGTTTTCATAACAATCGATAATGTCTTTTTCGATGCCGATTACATTGTAATCCACGAGAAGACTGTGTGGCAGGCTGACCACCTGTTACGCGAGTGCAGCATCAAAATGACCTTGTGGCTGCAAGGAGTCAAGGTAAGTTGCTAGCATTAAACTTTGATTATTTTTTATTTTTTTATAAGAAATCTTCACATAATCACTAGTTAACTACACATGGTTGATATTACTAGGTTAACTAGCTTGTCCTGCGTTGCATATAATCAATGCGGTGCCTGTTAATTTATCATCGAATCACATCCTACTTCAACTTTGCCAAACGGCTGGTGATTTAACAAAAGCGCATTTGAGAAAAAAGCACAATCGTTGCACAAATGCACCTAACGATAAACATCAATGCCTTAATTAAAATCAATACACAGAAGTGTATTTTTTTAAACCTGCATATTTAGTTAAAATAAATTATCGTTAGCATGCAATATTAACTAGGGAAATTGTCACTTCTCTTGTGTTCAGTGCAAGCAGAGTCAGGGTATATGCAGCAGTTTGGGCCACCTGGCTCGTTGCAAACTGTGTGAAGACCACTTATTCCTAACAAAGACCATAATTAATTTGCCAGAATTGTACATAATTATGACATAACATTGAAGGTTGTGCAATCTAACAGCAATATTTAGACTTGGTTTCCACCCGTTTGTTAAAATACGGAACATTTCCCTATTTCACTGAAAGAATAAACATTTTGTTTTTCAAAATGATAGTTTCCGGATTTGACCATATTAAGAACCTAAGGCTTGTATTTCTGTGCGTTTATTATAATTAAGTCTATCATTTGATAGAGCAGTCTTGAGTGGTGGTAGGCAACAGCAGGCTAGTAAGCATTCATTCAAACAGCACTTTACTGCGTTTGCCAGCAGCTCTTAGCAATGTTTGATGCACAGCACTGTTTATGACTTCAAGCCCATCAAATCCCGAGATTAGGCTGGCAATACTAAAGTGCCTATAAGAACATCCAATAGTCAAAGGTACATGAAATACAAATGGAATGGAGAGAAATAGTCCTATATCTACAACCTAAAACTTAACTGGGATTATTGAAGACTCGTGTTAAAAGGAACCACCAGCTTTCATATATTCTCATGTTCTGAGTTTAACTTAAATGTTAGCTTTTTTACATGGCACATATTGCACTTTTACTTTCTTCTCCAACACTGTTTTTGCATTATTTAAACCAAATTGAACATGTTTCATTAATAAAATTGATTTTATTGATGTATTATATTCAGTTAAAATAGAAGGGTTCATTGTTCATTCAGTATTGTAGTAACTCATTATTATTTATATATATATATCTTTTTTTTTAAATAGTCAGATATATCAGTATCAGCTTTTTTTGGTTCTTGTCAGTGATTTATTTAGAATTCAAGGCATACTTAAACAGCATGGCTACCACAGCATTCTGCAGCGATACGCCGTCCCATCTGGTTTGGGATTAGTGGGAGTATCATTAGTGGGAGTATCACAGGACAATGACCCAATACACCTCCAGGCTGTGTAAGGGCTATTTGACCAAGAAGGAGAGTGATGGAGTGCGTCATTAAATGACCTGGCTTCCACAATAACTGGACCTCAACCCAATTGAGATGGTTTGGGATGGGTTGGACCGCAGAGTGAAGGAAAAGCAGCCAACAAGTGCTCAGCATATGTGGGAACTCCTTCAAGACTGTTGGAAAAGCGTTCCTCGTGAAGCTGGTTGAGAGAATGGCAAGAGTGTTCAAAGCTTTCATCAAGGCAAAAGGTGGCTACTTTGAAGAATCTCAAATATATTTGTATTTAACTTATTTTTGGGGGGGTTACTACATGATTCCATATATGTGTTATTTCATAGTTTTGATGCCTTCACTATTATTCTACAATGTAGAAAATAGTAAAAGTAAAGAAAAACCCTTGAATGAGTAGGCGTGTCCAAACTTTGGACAAGTACTGGACATAAAAGATGATCAAAGATCACTATCATGAAGACAGGATATTTAAAACACAACTTGGAAACTCTCCTCCCTTTGAGAGCAAATGGATTCTCTTTGAAAATTAACAAAATAAGCAGAATTTTTAAATAATCAAGAACAATTCTTGAAGTTAAATCACAACTTTCAAGCAACGGAAAAATAAATCTGACAAATTCTAGTCTGTGTGAGAATTACAGTGTAAGTTCAGTTGTTTCACAAGCAATTTTTAAATGTATTAGCATCTTAGTTTTACAGAACCCAACATTAGCATATCAATGGTGAAAGTTCTAAGGCCATTTTGTGACAAACAAAGCAATGACTTTTCATAGCGCGCATACTTCTATACATTGGCCATATGCACCACGCATAGGAAAATAAACTATTTGTGTTTTTTAAAATGAGCTATTAGTTTATCTAGCAATCTGTGTACATTAAAGAAAGCACATTCACAAAAGTAACCTATATAACCATCACATATGGATATAGAAATTGAGTTGCAAAGGAAGAATTGATTAACACATCGTCAAATAATCAACTAAGTTTTAGGGTAGATTGAGCTTCTTTGTTGCAATAAGAATCAAGACGGTCTGCCTCTACCTAAATCCCAAGATTTCTGCATCTTATGACGAGTTTGGATTTCCTCAGTCTAGGTTCCAACAACGTCACTCCAACAAATCACTTTGGAGATTATTTGTGCCCTGTTATAACAAATCTCTCTGTGCGTCATGTAGAAATTACCTTGTCAAATCATGCTCTTTTTCGCATGCTTGAAGTTTTGATTGCAACTGCTCTTTTGCGCTCTGATGTCCTCTGGGACTTCAGTCATATCAAGCATGTTCAACACTAGTTTGTGTCACAATTCACTTTTTCCAAGTATAAACACATGCTATAGAATTAACGTCTTTGATTTTTTTTTTTTTTTGCATGCCAACATATTGCCAGTAATGAAGAATTTCATCCCTAGTCAATTAAATGTCAGACCATTCTTGCCTTTCTTGATCAAGTCATTAATTCGAGATTGCCGTAACTCAAACATATCTGTTGCTTGCATATTCTCCTCCATGCATGTGTTCGTTTATATATATATCGGAGAATCTAATGAAATAAACTCCAAATGATCCGTAAGATATATTACGTCGGGATCACCATTAACTGTAGTGTTCAGTAATATGTGAATATGCAGTATATTATAAACTCAGCAAAAAAAAGTCCCTTTCTCAGGACCCTGTCTTTCAAAGATAATTTGTAAAAATCCAAATAACTTCACAGATCTTCATTGTAAAGGGTTTAAACACTGTTTACCATGCTTGTTCAATGAACCATAAACAATAAATGAACATGCACCTGTGGAACGGTCGTTAAGACACTAACAGCTTACAGACAGTAGGCAATTAAGGTCACAGTTATGAGAACGTAGGACACTAAAGAGGTCTTTCTACTTACTCTGAAAAACACCAAAAGAAAGATGCCCATGGTCCCTGCTCATCTGCGTGAACATGCCTTAGGCATGCTGCAAGGAGGCATGAGGACTGCAGATGTGGCCAGGGCAATAAATTGCAACGTCCGTACTGTGAGACGCATAAGACAGCGCTACAGGGAGACAGGACGGACAGCTGATAGTCATCACAGTGGCAGACCACGTGTAAAAAAAATTTTTTTTTAAAAACACCTGCACAGGATCGGTACATCCGAACGTCACACCTGCGGGACAGGTACATGATGGCAACAACTGCCAGAGTTACACGAGGAACGCACAATCCCTCCATCAGTGCTCAGACTGTCCTCAATAGGCTGAGGCTGGACTGAGAGCTTGTAGGCCTGATTGTAAGGCAGGTCCTCACCAGACATCACCGGCAACAATGTCGCCAATGGGTACAAACCCACCCTCGTTGGACCAGACAGGACTGGCAAAAAGTGCTCTTCACTGACAAGTTGTGGTTTTGTCTCACCAGGGGTGATGGTCGGATTCGAGTTTATCGTCGAAGGAATGAGCGGTACACCGAGGCCTGTACTCTGGAGTGGAATCGATTTTGGAGGTGGCGGTGTGTCACAGCGTCGTCGGACTGAACTTGTTATCATTGCAGGCAATCTCAACACTGCGTTACAAGGAAGACATCCTCCTCCCTCGTGGTATCCTTCCTGCAGGCTCATCCTGACATGACCCTCCAGCATGACAATGCCACCAGCCATACTGCTCGTTCTGTGTGTGATTTCGTGCAAGACAGGAATGTCAGTGTTCTGCCATGGCCAGCGAAGAGCCCGGATCTCAATCCCATTGAGCACGTCTGGGACCTGTTGGATCGGAGGGCTCGGGCCATTCCCCCCCAGAAATGTCCAGGAACTTGCAGGTGCCTTGGTGGAAGAGTGGGGTAACATCTCACAGCAAGAACTGGAACATCTGGTGCAGTTTGAGGAGGAGATGCACTGCAGTACTTAATGCAGCTGGTGGCCACACCAGATACTGACTGTTACTTTTGACCCCCCCCCCTCCCTTTTTCAGGGACACATTATTCAATTTCTGTTAGTCACGTGTCTGTGGAACTTGTTCAGTTTGTATGATTTGTTGAATCTTGTTATGTTCATACAAATATTTACACATGTTAAGTTTGCTGAAAATAAACGCAGTTGACAGTGAGAGGACGTTTCTTTTTTTTGCCTCGTGTGTGTGTATATATACCTCACATGCGACTCATAAGACTAAGCAATTATCCCATTCAATTAATTATCTTTATCTGACTCCATAGTACAAATAGGAATATGCAAGGAGACCTGAGTTACAATAATAGGCATTGAAGAAAAGTCTGGGAATAGAATTCTAAATACAAGTGTATTTAAGTACTTTATGAAATGAATGGATTCCCATGCAAGGCATAAAGCTTAAGTTACAAGGCGTTAACAAGAATTACAAGGCATTATTCTAAGCATGGTCAGAGAGAGCGAAATCATAGCCTGAAAGGCCATGGGTTGGAGAGAGAAATAAAGTGTCATCACAGCAGGTCAGGAACAAATAAGAGAACGAACAATTTAATCTTAGACCCTTTTATAAGCATCTGAGTTGTTTGGTCAAAAATGTAGGTTTTGAATTCAATTGTACTACTGTAAAGTTAAACTCCAATCAGATACACTACACGACCACCCTTGCATACATAGCTTCGTCTATGGATTTGAAGTTGTTGTATTTCTCCAGCCACATCCCTCAGCTTTTTACTGAAACTGGTGGGGAGGACACTTTGTTAATATTTCAATTAGGATTGCCGCTTTAACGTAACTACCAGCAGGAGTTGTTAGCAATAGCTAGCGGTAGCTAGATTAGTTAGCTAGCTATAGCTTAGCGGCTAATACTAGTAAGCTAACAAAGTTGATAAATAAGCATTATGTGAAACTCATCAAATCGATGCGCAAGTTTACCGCTAGTATTTATCTCATAGCTAGCTAGCCGATGTTCGCTTATCTAACGTTAGCTAATTGTCCTGATCACATCCCTCATCTGCTGTCTCTATTCTAGGGCTGGTAGCAGTGGCCCAGTCAGTTGGCGTGACTCTGCTGGCACCCAGGAAAAAGATCACTGTCATGTTGATGGGCAACCACTCTGCTGGCAAGAGCTCCTTCATCAACTGGTAATGTTCAATCAAATCAAGGTTACCATTGACAATGCCAGAAGAGGTAGAGAGAAGGATGCACTTTGAAAAGTATTCCATCAGGGACTGGGACTTTTCTGTACACTGATACTTCCTGTCCCCTATGCTTCCTTTTGCTTCATTGTAATTATGTCCCATGGTCCATTTGTTAATGTGTGTCATTGTGTGTGTGTGTGTGGACATGAAAGCCAGAGAGAGTGCTTGTTAATGTTTGCTGTAACTTTGTTTCAGGTATGTGGAGGAGCACATCCAGCGTACAGGAGTGGCCATTGAGACACAAGGCTTCAGCTTTGTTACTAGTGGGCGCAAGAGAGAGTCTCTCACAGTGAGTACTGCTGGTACACTTCAGTTTGCTCCTCAATTCATGCATTTTGGTTGAGGTACTTTGAGGGGCTTTACCTTTTCACTGAGTAAGTGCTCACACGGTGGATATTTGTTCTTCTCGCAGAATGTAAACTTTTGTTTCTTGCTATATTTCAGGGAAATGCCACGCTGCACCTTTACCCACACTTCAAACCTCTACACGAGATCAAGGGTGAGACTTCAGAGTTGATTCAACCTCATTAGTCTGCGTCATAGTAAGACTCAGGAAACACCTCCCTCCCCTGTGTTATATGATGCGATAGAAATACAATGGTGATGGCAGCATGACTGACGGCCCATTCTAAACATTAGTCAGCACTTTGAGTGAAATGCATGAAAATACCGTTCAATTAAAGGGCTCTCGCTCTCTTGCTCTGCCTGTAGGTGTGTCTGAGTACCTGGGCACTGAGATCTGCACGTCGCGGCAGAAACGCTTTAGCCTAGTGACGTTTGTGGACTCTCCTGGCCTGGTGGACGGGGACATGAAGTACCCCTTTGATGTGGACCAGGCCATCATGTGGCTGGGTAGGTCACCACAATATGCTGGTGTAGGGTGTGTAATTTTGTAAATATACAGTAACAGTCAAACGTTTGGACACACCTACTCATTCAAGAGTTTTTCTTTATTTTTACTATTTTCTACATTGTAGAATAATAGTGAAGATGAAATAACACATCTGGAATCATGTAGTAACCAAAAAAATGTTAAACAAATCAAAATATATTTTATATTGGACATTCTTCAAAGTAGCCACCCTTTGCCTTGATGACAGCTTTGCACACTCTTGGCATTCTCTCAACCAGCTTCATGAGGTAGTCACCTGGAATGCATTTCAGTTAACCGGTGTTCCTTGTTAAAACTTCTTTGGGGTAGGGGGCAGTATTTTCACGTCCGGATGAAAAGCGCGCCCAGAGTAAACTGCCTGCTACTCAGGCCCAGATATGCATATTATTAGTAGATTTGGATAGAAAACACTGAAGTCTCTAAAACTGTTTAAATGATGTCTGTGAGTATAACAGAACTCATATTGCAGGCAAAAACCTGAGAAAAAATCCAACCAGGAAGTGGGAAATCTGAGGTTTGTTGTTTTTTAACTCTTTGCTTATCCAATACAGTGGAAATGGGATCATATTGCACTTCCTAAGGCTTCCACTAGATGTCAGTCTTTAGAACCTTGTTTGAGGCTTCTACTGGTGAAGTGGGGGCGAATGAGAGGGGATTGAGTAAGGTCTCTCCCAGCGTGCCATAAACTGACTACGCGCGTTCACGTGATAGTTAGCTTGAGTTCCATTGCATTTCTGAAGACAAAGGAATTCTCCGGTTGGAACATTATTGAAGATTTGTTAAAAACATCCTAAAGATTGATTCTATACATCGTTTGACATGTTTCTACGGACTGTAACGGAACTTTTTGACTTTTCGTCTGGACCTAGTGATCGCGCCTCATGAATTTGGATTACTGGGCTAAACGCGTGAACAAAAAGGAGGTATTTGGACATAAATTATGGACTTCATCGAACAAAATAAACATTTATTGTGGAACTGTGATTCCTGAGAGTGCATTCTGATGAAGATCATCAAAGATAAGTGAATATTTATAATGGTATTTCTGACTTCCGTTGACGACACAACATGGCGGATATCTGTATGGCTTGGTTTTGTGTCTGAGCGCCGTACTCAGATTATTGTGTGCTTTTTCCGTAAAGTTTTTTAAAAATCTGACACAGCGGTTGCATTAAGGAGAAGTGGATCTAAAATTCCATGCATAACACTTTTAGCAATGTTTATTATGAGTATTTCTGTAAATTGATGTGGCGCTCTGCAAAATCACCGGATGTTTTGGAACTACTGAACATAACGCGCCAATGTAAACTGAGATTTTTGGATATAAATATGAACTTTACCGAACAAAACATACATGTATTGTGTAACATGAAGTCCTATGAGTGTCATCTGATGAAGATCATCAAAGGTTAGTGATTAATTTTATCTATATTTCTGCTTTTTGTGACTCCTCTCTTTGGCTGGAAAAATGGCTGTGTTTTTCTGTGACTTGGCTCTGACCTAACATAAATCGTTTGGTGTGCTTTCGTCGTAAAGCCTTTTTGAAATCGGACACTGTGGCTGGATTTACAACGAGTGTATCTTTAAAATGGTTTATAATACATGTATGTTTGAGGAATTTTAATTATGAGATTTCTGTTTGAATTTGGTGCCCTGCACTTTCACTGGATGTTGGTCAGGTGGGACGTTAGCGTCCCACGTACCCTAGAGAGGTTAAAAGTTCATTGGAATTTCGTTCCTTTTTAATGCGTTTGAGCCAATTCGTTGTGTTGTGACAAGGTAGGGGTAGTATACAGAAGATATCCCTATTTGGTAAAAGACCAAGTCCATATTACAGCAAGAACAGCTCAAATAAGCAAAGAGAAATGACAGTCCATTATTACTTTGACTGACCTTCATGTCTTAATCAGAAAAATGTCAAGAACTTTTGAAAGTTTCTTCAAGTGCAGTCGCAATAACCATCAAGCGCTATGAGGAAACTGGCTCTCGTGAGGACCGCCACAGGAAAGGAAGACCCAGAGTTACCTCTGCTGCAGAGGATAAGTTCATTAGATTTACCAGCCTCAAATAAATGCTTCACAGAGTTCAAGTAACAGACACCTCTCAACTGTTCAGAGGACACTGTGTGAATCATGCCTTCATGGTTGAATTGCTGCAAAGAAACCACTACTAAAGGACACCAATATTAAGAAGATACTTGCTTGGGCTAAGAAATACGAGCAATGGACAGTGGAAATCTGTCCTTTGGTCTTGAGTCCAAATTTTAGATTTTTTGTTCCAACCGCCGGGTCTTTGTGAGACACCGACTAGGTGAACCGATGATCTCTGCATGTGTGGTTCCCACCGTGAAGCATGGAGGTGGGGGTACTTTGCTGGTGACACTGTCTGTGATTTATTTAGAATTCAAGGGGCACTTAACCAGCATGGCTACCACAGCATTCTGCAGCGATACACCATCCCATCTGGTTTGCACGAAGAGTGAAGGAAAAGCAGCCAAAAAGTGCTCAGCATATGTGGGAACTACTTTTAAGACTGTTGGAAAAGCATTCCTCGTGAAGCTGGTTGAGAGAATGCCAAGAATGTGCAATGCTGTCATCAAGTGGATACTTTAAAGAATCTCAAATATAAAATATATTTAGATTTGTTTAACACTTTTTTTGGTTAATACATGATTCTATGTGTTATTTCATAGTTTTGATGTCTTCACTATCATTCTACAATGCAGAAAATAGTAAAAATAAAGAAAAACCTTCAGATGAGTAGGTGTTAATACTTTTGACTGGTACTGTACTTTTTACTTTATCGCATGCTTTCATATTCATCTCTGTCTGTGTTTCATCATGACACACACACACCATCTGTGTGTAAAGATTTGCTTTTGTTTATCTATCTGGCTAGTTGAGAAGAACATAACAGGCTCGTCTCTGTCCCCTCCCTCCCAGGCGAGCTGTGTGACCTCATCCTGGTGTTCTTTGACCCCATGGGCCAGGCACTGTGCAAGCGCACCCTCAACATCGTGGAGAAGCTCAACGAGAAGCACGGTGACCGCCTGCGCTTGTACCTCAGCAAGGCCGACGAGGCTGGGGGAGAGTCGGACAGACAGGTACACACACACACTGTAGTGGGAAATTTAAGATGAATAAAGTTCATATTTACTTAAGTTATTAACGCAATGTATTATACTTTTCCTTTTCTGTAATACACATGATTCTGTTCGTGCAAGGTTTTTAATCACTAGACTTGGAGGCCAGTTGTGAAGGAGAACTGTCCAGTTCCGAGGACACACGGGTTATTATTGTATTCTGTGAGTGTGTGATTCACTGCCTTGTCTTTTATGTGTTTAAAGAACATATGTGCTTGGGATATTAGTGCCAGCTCAGGGAAGGCTCGGAAGACATTTTCTCTGCCTCTGTGCTGGAGGTTTTCCCCTCCTGCAAATTGTACTAAAATATATATATATTTTTTTTAACTTTATCAACGGCTGCTTTTGTGTTTATTTCACCTGGAAATTCTCTTACACACACCGTATACATATCTACATTATGAGCAAGGTTGACAAGGGGCTGGGAGGAAGTTGGCCAGTTTGTTATAATCTAACAGCTTGAAGTTTCAAACATTAGCTAATCAGAAAATGTATCCCTGTCGTGATTGGCTCTTTCAGAGGGTGATGATGCAGATAGTCCAGGAGCTGTGCAAGCGGCCGGGACTCAACAAGTGTGGCTTTGACATGCCTACCATCTATGTCCCCAACCCCAGCAAGGTAGCTACCGCACCGCACCCACCTTTTTGTACACGGCACCTGAAAGTCACTGGATGTGCCAACCTGGGCAATCTTGGACTATCCTAGCTAAATAAATAAAATGTATGTATACTATGTTTTGAACTTCACTGCCACCTGCTTGTCCCAACCCCAGCCCAGTCGCTGTGTGAACCAGATTGAGGAGGCATGTCGCACCATCGAGAAGACCATCAACCAGACAGTCCAGAACACACTCAACTCACTAGAGAAGGACTGTGATCTTATCACTGAGGCCATTGCAGATACACTCAGCCAAGACAGGTAACGCATGCATGCAGTGTGTTTTACACCTACACTCATTCTCAACTTGCTGATAAAAAGACTGTATGGAGGATATTGTAGATGACACACACACGAGCACACACACATCACGGATCTTCTCTCCTTTCCAACACAACAATAACCCCCCCCCCACCCTCTCTTTCAGGCAGACCAGTGTAGATAACCGGCGGGCGCGCTGTAAAAGCTGTTTGTTGGCTTTTCTGGGCTTCAGTGTCCCCTTCATGCTGATGGCAGTCCTGGTGCTGGGCAGCTTCTCCAAAGAGCTGCTAAAGATGGCCCTGGGGGATGACGGCATCGAGGCCCTCTCTCTCTACCTGGTCAGTGTATTTGTAAGAGAGAGACGGTGTTGTTAGTCTGACCGTGGTTGTGTGTGTGATACGGAGTCTGGGAATTTTTGTGTTTGTGTGACTCTCTGCTGCCCCCCCCCCCCCCCCCCCCACAGGCTCCTGTAGTGAGAGTGTTTGACTCCATGTCCGTGGAGTACCAGCTCTACAGTTGTGGCGGACTCATCTTCCTCTCCTTCCTACTCCTCATCCTTGCCCGCTTCTCCTTCAGGTAAGAGCTGAGCACACTCACAAACTGCGGCATCTTGTTCAAGTACCACCAGTTATCAATTAATTATGCCTAAAGCATCTCTCTCTATCTCTGCAGGACTCGGCCCACTCTCTCTGGCCGACAGAAGAGGCAGCTACAGGAAAAGCTGGATTATGTGCAGGAGGTGGTGAAGACAAAGAAGGTAGTGTGTTAGTGTGTGAGCATGCAGTGGTGTGTGTGAGCATGCAGTGCTGTGTGTGCTTGACCACTAACTGTGTGTGTATCTCCCTTCCTGTAGAAGAAGCTCTATGAGGAATACCTTCGCCAGAGTGTGGGTGATCAAGATATGGACTGAAATAAAATGGAGGAAACCACTGAAGTACCACTTAACATTCCTACTGTAGAGGACCAAATGTAATGTAGGGTTTAAACTGTTCAGGCTTTACCTTCAAGGCCATGCCTTATGGTGCATTCATGACAATTCTGAAACTCAGAGTTAAAATTAACATAAGTTGTTTGTGTAGAGCAGGGCTGTTCAATGTCAGTCATGGAGGGCCAAAGCACTTCTGGTTTTCATCCTTCTAATCAGAGACTGATTCAGACCTGGGACACCAGGTGAGTGCAGTTAACTACCAGGTAGAAACAAAGTGTTTCGGCCCTCCAGGACCGTAATTGAACGGTCCTGACGTACAGCTTCCTATTGGTTGATTGTGATTCTTTCCAAGTGGGAGAACTCTGGCCTCCTCTTTCTACAACGAATGTCCAAGTAAAAAATGTCTTGAGTTTCCGAGTTGTCTTGAACGCACCATTTACGTGTCACTCCGGAGTACGCAGGGTGACATGGGAAAATGTAATCCTTGTCCAAGTGTTGTCAGTCCAATATCTGTTCATTCATGTAGTTGTAAACCATAGATCGCCTCAATTTCTGATAATTTGAGCATTCAGAACCCAACTCCTAACTCTGGCAATCACTGTAATATTAATTTCCCAATATTTTTCACTACCATGTTACCTGATTGTTGTTTTTAAAATCTACCTAACATCATGGGACCTGCATTTTTGTGTGAGATTAGATTCTGTTTACAAACTACATTATGAATTGAACAAAGCATTTTATATACGTTTTTACAATGTTTGGTATCCAGTTGTGCCTGTTTGCTACTCCAGGCTTCAACATCTCAGACAAACACCTATGATGCAATATAAACCAATAATAACATATGAGGATCATGGGACCTGTATTTTTGTACAAGGTGAACTCTCAGCAATCAATGTCTCTGTGAGCAAATCAGCATTTAAATGACTTATGCGATACTATTTACTTGCTGTTCCACACGTTTTCTGGCCATGAATGTCAATTGTTTCTAACTGTAAGACTAATGAATAAGCACCATGGCTGCGTGTTAACAAGCAGTTCACAACCATGACACTGAGGATCTGTTGATTATCAGTGATGTTTTACTTTCTTTTCCTACATTGTTAGTACGTTTCATTCAAAATTATATAAATGCAAATGTTTGTACAATGTGTTCTGTTCAGCAGGGGTCATGCATTTTTAGGATATCGATCCCATGTTTGGCATCAGCCATGTAAACCTCTTCATATATATATGGGCAGTGAGAAAATTGTCACATTTGTTAACCTATTGTGTGGTGTGTAGTACCTACAAATTGGATTTGAGCAGGCAGCATCACATTTTCAAACCATTTAACATGTTTAGACATTAAATCAACCGGCCTACACCCCAAAGAGCAAGCTAACCAAAAGCACAGTGGCCAGCAAGAACTCTAGAATGAAGAAACCTGGAGAGGAACCAGGGGTGGGTGGCTAGTCCTCTTCTGGGTGCCCCGGGTAGTCCAGGCATACTGTATTTCAGAAGCTCCTCTGAATAGTTGAGGGAATGGAACATCCTGACCATGAGAGGGTGTTTTGGGGACTCCTTAGCAGGGGGCAGGTCCTCCTGGGGTGTGGAATTGGATGGAACCTAACACTCCGGTTCTGTGATAAGAGAACAGAAATTAACACACATTGATGCATCTAACTTCTGCCTAAAACTGGTAATGTTAATGACATTTCACGTGATGTAGCCTACGTTTTGTCATGAGGTGAAACCAGGGACAGACTGGAACAAGATATAGCCCTGGGAATTTCAAGTGTAAAGGGTGAGGGGGAATGCTGCATGAAGGCGTGCTGCTGTGCTCCCTTAGTGTATCCTGTAGGTTGTTCAATAGTAGGCCTAATAAGACAGTAAAACTAAATCACAGGTAGGCTCAGTTCTGTCATATATCAATGTCAGAAACCATTCCCTCAGTTGAGTCAGCATTGAGTCATACACTACATGGGCACAAGTATGTGGACCCCTGCTCATCGAACATCTCATTCCAAAATCATGGGCATTAATATGGAGTTGGTCCCTCCTTTGCTGCTATAACAGCATTGACTCTTCTGGGAAGGCTTTCCCCCAGATGTTGGAATATTGCTGCAGGGACATGCTTTCATTCAGCCACAAGAGCAATAGTCAGGTCGGGCACTGAGGTTGGGCGTTCAGGCCTGGCTAGCAGTCGGCGTTCCAATTCAGCCCAAAGGTGTTCGATGGGGTTGAGGTCAGGGCTCTGTGCTGGCCAGTCAAGTTCTTCTACACTGATCTCGATTCTTCCTAAACCAAACTTTACAGTTGGCACTATGCATTCAGGCAGTTGCTCGGTAGGGAGTGTTGCAACCGAGGACAGACGATTTTTACGTGCTACGCGCTTGTGTGGCCTACCACTCAGTGGCTGAGCCGTTGTTGCTCCTAGACCAGGGGTGTCAAACTCATTCCATGGAGGGCCTAGTGTCTGCTGGTTTTTGTTTTTTCCTTTCAGTTAAGACCTAGAAAACCAGGTGATGGGAGTTCCTTACTAATTAGTGACCTGAATTCATCAATCAAGTACAAGGGTGGAGCGAAAACCCACAGACACTCAGCCCTCCGTGGAATGAGCTTGACAGCTGTGTCCTAGACGTTTCCACTTCACAATAACAGCACTTACAGTTGACCGGGGCAACTCTAGCAGGGCAGAAATTTTATGAACTGACTTGTGTCAGTTCATAAATGCACTTTTTTCTGCAACCCTGTCAATAACCCCATCACTCTCCCTTGCTATCTCTATCGGCAGCAGCCAGCGTAGGCCTACGGAACGTCTTATGTCTTATGCTTGCTGTTTCTCCCAATTTCTCCATGCCACCTTTTCTTTTTCTCTTCATTATGACGCCACAAGACTACTCCGAATAGTTACTTGGAAAACAGAGGAAGACGGAACAAATCATAGTTTGATAGAGGTAGCTAGATCAGGGCTCTTCAACCAGGTTCCTGGAGAGCTACTCTCCTGTAGGTTTTCAATCCAACCCCAGTTGTAACTAACCTGATTCAGTTTATCAACCAGCTAATTATTAGAATCAGGTGCGCTAGATTAGGGTTGGAGCGAAAACCTACAGGATGGTAACGCTCCAGGAACAGGGTTGGAGAGCCCTGCTCAAGATGGATAAAACCCATTTTTGCATGGACATTGTCATTGAGGGCTTCCACCATGTGAAAGTAGGCAACTGGGCGGGAGGCAGGACTTTCAATGGGTTGAGGAATGATCACGTGATTCCATTTGGGTCATCAGGAAGGATCGACAATTAATTATTTAAGAGAAAGAGAGAAAAAGTACAGTTGAGGAGCATGCCCATGCAGGTCCGATCAGACCGGCCTACTGGAATATTCCTGCATTTCCCGAAGGGAAAAATATCTTAATGGATCAACATTTTCCACCACATCCTAAATTGTCCAACAATCTGAAAAATTGTGGTGAAAAATGTTGTTTTGGTCATCTATGAACATTTGAACATTTTGGCCATGTTCTGTTATAATAATCTCCACCCGGCACAGCCAGAAGAGGACTGGCCACCCCTCATAGCCTGGTTCGTCTCTAGGTTTCTTCCTAGGTTCTGGCCTTTCTAGGGAGTTTTTCCTAGCCACCGTGCTTCTACACCTGCATTGCTTGCTGTTTGGGGTTTTAGGCTGGGTTTCTGTACAGCACTTTGAGATATCAGCTGATGTAAGAAGGGCTTTATAAATACATTTGATTTGATTTGTTTTATTAAGACAGTACACATATTTTTCAGGCGGCTTGCCATTAAAGCTAGTTAAGGAGGAAAATGATGCCTTTGTAGCCTGAATGGAGGGGCTTTATGTACGAGGCGGTCCACGGGGGACACAAGTGTACTATCCTAGACAATAATGCAGATCTAGCAGCAACTATTGGCTGTCTAGGCCAGGGTTTCCCAAACTCGGTCCTGGACCCCCCCGGGTGCACGTTTTGGTTTTTGCCCTAGCACTACACAGCCCCCCCCCCCCCCCCCCCCCCAGGATCGAGTTTGGGAAACCCTGGCCTAGGTTACTTCTCCATTTGCTTTCCAGAAAAAACACGGTGCACCGGTTTAAAACTACAATCAAATTCATTGCTGTCTGCCGACAATGACTGAGCAGACTGATTGTTTGACATGGCATTTTCTGATAAACTTTCAAACGTTTAATTGTGACGTAACGGCTAGACATGCATGACGTAGGCAACTGTTCTTACTGTGCTCAGCAGATAGAACGTTGGAGATGAGTTCTTCTGTGGGTTTTGAACAAGTATGCTATTGTTAGAACAGTGGGTATGTGAAATAATTTTTCAATTTTATTGATACAAGTATCAAACTTGCTACAATAATACTAGATACCGAAAGGAACATTTTAAAGATTGGAAGCAGTCTAGGAAGACTGTCAGTCAACCAGCGTGGCCATTTTAATAAAATGGCTGCCATTCAAATTCCCCATTAGAAGACAATAGGGCAAAATCATTCCAAACAATACAAAAATGACTTTAATGTTATTTACCCACTAGATAAATCCCATAGAGAATATAGACAATCATTCTGATCATAAAGTACTATTAAAACCTAATAGGTGACATAGAGGTCATTTTGACCATAGTCCAGCAGCTATGTGAAGATTTTTGGGACTTTGTGATAGAGCCACCACATTTCCCACAGCTAGGGAATGTCTAAATAAAGTATTTTTGGCTATAGTGCAATTGCAGATTTTGTCCATTACTCCCCTGGGCGGTCATTTCCAATATGGCCGCTGAAAAACAGGCTAAGAAACCCAAGAGAGTTAACTCATTGGATAGATGTCACTAGGGGTACTCTGCTCCATTATGAGAGCACGCAGACAACAGAGACAGTGCCAAAGTTCAAATATTTATTAAGGACTTATGGTTGGACATGGTGAAGTTGGATTTGTGTGTGGCTCTGCAACAAAGGAGAGACACACGCTGGTTGCATAATATAAAAAGGTAATGGTGATAAGGATGAATCTATTAAACCAATATATCTTAAATAAGTAAATTACATGACATCTTAATGTTATGACCTAACTAAAATATATATGGAAATAGAACCCAAACGTATTCTTAACTTGGACACAAAACAACAGGAATGAAACTGAGGAATTGCTTGACAGGATTTAATTACAAACTAAAGGTGTGAATGAGCCTATCAGGGCAGTCCTGATAATTAGTGACAGCTTTGAGGCATTACGAGTCAACAGGTGGCATCAACTTGGTTGATCAAGTTCATCTCAGTAGTATGCTGCTCCACAGGGCTTTTGTACAACCGTTAACCAGATGTATGGGGCTGTATTAGACATGATTCACATGGCCATATCTCCATAAATAGTTGGTATATACATAGACATATCTGATATTGGCAGAAAGCTTAAATTCTTGTTAATCTAACTGCACTGTCCAATTTACAGTAGCTATTACAGTGAAATAATACCATTGTTTGAGGAGAGTGCACACTTTTGAACATGAAACTTATTAATAAACAAATTAGGCACATTTGGGCGGTCTTGATACAACATTTTGAACAGAAATGCTCTTGCATTTAACAGAAATCATCATGCATTTCAAAGATGGTACAAAAAAAATACAAAAGAACGGTTGGTTTTTTCTTTGTATTATCTTTTACTAGATCTATTGTGTTATATTATCCTGCATTCCTTTCACATTTCCACAAACTTCAAAGTGTTTCCTTTCAAATGGTACCAAGAATATGCATATCCTTGCTTCAGGGCCTGAGCTACAGGCAGTTGGTATTGGGGATGTCATTTTAGGCGAAAATTGAAAAAAGGGGTGGATCCTTAAGAGGTTTTTAATATACCCAAAACAAACACGTATACAAAATACTGGGATGTACCCAAACAAAAGAGCGAGGGTAAACCTTGTAGAACGACACAGGGCGAGACCCGTAATACACAATGCACACAAAACATGCAGCATCGGCCTCGGGGACGAACACAGGGAGCGGTGCGGGTCGGTCCGGTCACTGACTGAAAATCCCTGGTCAGCAAAGCATCCAGGATGTCCACCGCAGGAACCCAGCACCGCTCCTGTGGGCCGTACCCCTCCCAGTCGATGAGGCACTGGAGAGGCACATTAACCCCGATGCCTTGAATCCAGGAACTCACGGACCGAGTACGCCGGAGAGACACATGAAAGGTCGGGTTAATGCGATAATCAACAGGGAGTTGTAAACGGTACGTTACCTCATTAACCCTCCTCAGGACTTTAAACGGCCCCACAAACCGCAGGCTCAGCTTCCGGCAGGGCAGGCGGAGCGGCAGGTGGAGGGTGGAGAGCCAGACCCTGGGGATAAAACAGGCGCTTCACTGCGGTGGCGGTCGGCCTGTTGTCCACCACAGGGGCCTCGGTTTGGCTCGGATGCCAAGGTGCCAGGGTCAGCTGATACTCCTTTGCAGTGCGTGTTGGGGTGAGGTTAGTAGAGGAGTGGCGGAGGGAACGCCTTCCATACACGTGAGGTGAACTGAGGGCCACGGTCTGACACAATATCCTCCGGGATCCCGTAGTGCCGGAAGACGTGCGTAAAAATAGCCTCCTCAGTTTGCATGGCCGACGGAAGCCCAGGCAGAGGAAGGAGGCAACAAGCTTTGGAAAACCGGGCCACAATGACAAGAATGGTGGTGTTCCCCTGGGAGGGGGGAAGGTCAGTGACAAAGTCCACCGAGAGGTGAGACCAGGGTCGTTGTGGAACCGGCAGGGGAAGGAGCTTGCCATAAGGGAGGTGTCTGGGTGTCTTTGACTGAGCACAGATGAAGCAGGAAGAGACGTAAACCCGTACATCCCTAGCCAAGGTGGGCCACCAGTACTTCTCCATTAGGCAGGCGATGGTACGGCCTATAACAGGATTATCCGACACAGGCGGAGGAAAGGTGGTGGTCCTGCACACCTGTGGGCATGTAGGCGCGGTTCTCCGGGCACTGTGCAGGTGCAGGTTCCGTACGCAGGGCCTGCCGTATGTCGGCATCCATGTCCCACACCGCTGGCGTGATGATGCGGAATGGAGGGATGATGGGGGTCTCTTCCCCCTGCCTCTCCTCTGCAGCATAGAGGTGAGACAGGGCGTCCGCCTTCAGATACTTCGAGCCTGGCCTAAAGCAAATCGTGAATTGGAACCTGGTGAAGAATAGAGCCCACCTGGCCCGTCTCGGGTTTAGCCTCGTCGCTGCCCTGATGTACTCCAGGTTGCGGTGGTCCGTCCACACCAGGAAATGGTGTTTGGACCCCTCCAGCCAGTGCCTCCACACCTTCAGAGCCTTCTTGAACGCCAAGAGTTCCCGGTCCCCTACGTCGTAGTTCCTCTGGGCGGGGCTCAGCTGCTTGGAGTAGAAAGTGTAGGGCCGCAGCTTTGGAGGGGTTCCGGTGCGCTGAGATAACACGGCCCCGGCTCCTACTTCGGAGGCATCCACCTCGACGATGAAGGGGAGTGAGGGGGTCGGGATGTGCCAACACGGGAGCAGTAGTGAAAAGTGCCTTCAGCATCTCGAACGCCCTCTCCGCTGTCCAATGAAGCCGCTGGGGACCTCCTCTCAGCAGGGAGGTAAGAGGCGCGACCACTGTGCTGAAGCCTCGGATGAACCTCCGAAAATAGTTGGCGAACCCCAGGAATCGCTGGGTTGCTTTCACGGAATTGGGGATGGGCCATGACCTGACTGCACTGACGCGTTGCTCCTCCAGCTCCACTCCCTCCGTGGAGATGAGATAGTCCAAGAAAGACACGGACCACTGGAAAACCAACATTTATCCTGTTTAACATGTAAATCATGCTACAACAGTCTTCTCAGCACAGACCTGACTAACAAGACATGCTGGACGGGGTCAGCAGAATAGACCAAAATGTTGTCTATATAGACCACTACGCCCCGTCCCAGCATGTCCCAAAACACTTCGTTGATGAAGGCCTGGAAGACTGAAGGAGCATTAGACAGTCCAAAGGGCATCACGAGATACTCGTAATGACCTGTGGTCGTGGAAAAAGTCATCTTCCATTCATCGCCTGCACGAATGCACACCAGATTGTAGGCGCTCCTCAAGTCCAGCTTTGTGAAGTACTGCACCCCGTGCATTTGTTCGATGATGGTTGGGATGAGGGGTAAAGGATAGCTGAACTTGATGGTGGCCTTGTTCAGTGTTCGATAATCAATGCAGTGGCGCAGTCCCCCATCTTTCTTCTTAACACAAAATAAGCTTGAGGAGGATGGTGACTTAGAGGGGCAGACAAAACTCTGCTGGAGACTCTCCTGTACATAGGTCTCCATGGCCTCGGTCTCCGCATAGGAGAGGGGATAGACATGTCCTCTCGGGAGGGCTGCGTCAGACAACAGGTCAATGGCACAGTCCCAGGGGTGATGGGGAGGCAGGCGTGTAGCCTGGGTCTTAGATAAAACCCGGTGCAGATCCTGGTACTCCTCCGGTAAATCCACTTGAGGGGCATGGGCCGGACTTTCCACCGTAGTGGTGTTGACAAACAACGCGAAACACCTCCCCTGACACTCCTGCGACCAACCCAGCAGTCTCCTCTTGGACCAGGAAATAACCGGGTTATGCAAACTCAACCAGGGGAGACCTAAAACAATGGGGTGCGTGGGGGTGTCTACAATCAAGAAGGTGGTCTGTTCTGAATGAGTGTCCTGGGTCAGCAAAGAAACAGGAACAGTAATGTGATGTATGAGCCCTGTCCCTAGCCCTGTCCCTGGGTGACTGTAGGGGAACCAAAGGAATGCGAGGGTAAACCTCGTAGAACGACACGGGACAAGCCCCGTAATACACAATGCACAAAACATGCAGCACAGGCTGAGACAATGCATAGGCACTCACACGACCAATGGACATGGGAGCAATAATCGACAGCCCAATGGGGAAACAAAAGGCACATTTAAACAAACACAATCAGTGAGGAATTGGAAACAGGTGTGCGTAATGACAGTTCAGTGCAGCCTAGAAGGCCGGTGTAATTTGAATCGGACATAACTTCATTAGTAAGTGGTACATTAAGTCTAATGCTCAAGGTAGCGTAGAAAATATAATCAAAAGGATCATGTATGTTTTTTTAAAGATGTTTTTGAAAATACGGCCAAAAATGTGCCCGAAATGCTGTCCAAATCACAGATTTTTTTTATATTTTCAGCTCTCGATTGAGAGCATCACATTTCGGCATGCTCCAAATGATATCAAAATATTGTGTGATATCTGTGGATTAAAATGTCCCAAAACAGTGCTTGCATAATAGGTAATGCTAGCCTTAGTATCATGTCCCATACATCCTATTCAAAAAGGTAGAGTTTTATTGGAATGGCTTCATGTCCATGGTTCCATTTTCAGTACAGGGAAGTTAGTACAGGAAAATGTATTGAGATTGACAAAATACTGACTATCATATTTCATACCATTGTAATTAGTAAACTTTAGGGAACACCCATTTGACAGTTTTAAGATTCTGAAATAGAGGATGGAAGTATGTTCAAGAATCAGTACATTTTGTAGATTTTTGGAGACTTTTCTACAAAAATATATTTAAAGGATACATACATATGACATACTTGGGCCATTTTGTTGTGTTCTCCAGACACCCTCAAACATTTTTAGCCATCATTGGGCTGTATGTACAAAAATTCAAGCTCCTTGGGTTTTTGCACTTTGTTTTTACACTGCTGCTACTCATTGTTTATTATCGATGCATAGTCACTTAACCCCTACCTACATGTACAAATTACCTCGACTAACCTGTACCCCCTCGACATTGACTCGGTCCGGTACCCCCTGTATATAGCCTTGTTATTTTTATTTTATTGTGTTACTTTTTATTTTATTTTTTACTTTAGTTTATTAACTAAATATATTCTCAACTCTATTTCTTGAACATCATTGTTGGTTAAGGGCTTGTAAGTAAGCATTTCACTGTAAGGTCTACTACACCTGTTGTAGTTGGCGCATGTGACAAATAAAATTTGATTTGACATTAGAAGTGCCCATCCAAGAAAGCTCAAGGTCATTTGCCACAGATAAAATGATGTCAAATCACATTATATCTACCATAGCTTTGATTGAACTGATCATGTCAACATCATACTTTAAAAATCTTAGCTAGCCGTCATCATCATGAATCACATCGACAATCAACTGGCAAATCCTTTTCAATCCTTGTCATATGAAGATAAATTATAGATAAAACATATCAGTGCTCATCAGCCATTGGACATAAACATTACACAACAAGTTGGAAATCGCAAATTCAACAATGAGTGGTTTGGAAGGAATCAGTGGCTAACTGCAAGCATTGCAATGCAAACACTAGCCTGGTATTGAGTGGAGTGGGTGTGTGTCCAAGTCTGGTTTTAAGGGTCTCTTTTCCAAGCTTAAAAAGGAAAAACATTCACATGCCATGGGTCAGAAAAGGTTGAATACATTGGCCATGCTGTCAATCCAGCATGACTTCTGCCGCATTCAAAACAACTGAAAACTCGGAACTGGGTCGCGTCTAACGGAACCCAAACCGGCTGCACGCGTGCGCCATCGTGCATAAATGTATTTTGTCCCCCCACACCAAACGCGATCACGACACGCAGGTTAAAATATCAAAGCAAACTCTTAACCAATTACATTAATTTGGGGACAGGTCGAAAAGCATTAAACGTTTATGGCAATTTAGCTAGCTAGCTTGCACTTGCTAGCTAATTTGTCCTATTTAGCTAGCTTGCTGTTGCTAGCTAATTTGTCCTGGGATATAAACATTGAGTTGTTATTTTACCTGAAATACACAAGGTCTTCTACTCCGACAATTAATCCACACATAAAACGGTCAACCGAATTGTTTCTAGTCATCTCCCCTCCTTACAGGCTTTTTCTTCTCTGGACTTTATATTGCGATTGGCAACTTTCATAAATCAGATGCATTACTGCCACCAACCTCGTTCGTCTTTCAGTCACCCACGTGGGTATAACCAATGAGGAGATGGCACATGGGTACCTGCTTCTATAAACCAATGAGGAGATGGGAGAGGCAGGACTTGCACCATGATCTGCGTCACAAATAGAACTGACTTCTATTTTAGCCCTTGGCAACGCAGACGCTTGTTGGCGTGCGCGAGCAGCGTGGGTGCAATAATTGAATAATATAGATTTCTACATTTATTTTGCAACGCTCGCGTCGCGTAGTCAAGCCTGTTTGGCACCCGAACCGATAGAACGAACAACCACCCGGCTTGGAAAGCAACCCTAGGTTTGTGTCGGGACTATATCTTGTGGAAGGATTAAATAGTATGAATAAATTAATCAAAATAATGTTTTAATGAAAATATGTCAGTCATTGTTTGAATATGTTGGTAACCCAATGCATAAAAGTAACAACACCTGTGCCAATATTTCCTCCAAACACCGGCTTATCGGGCATTATCGCTTGAATAATGACTTAATTGTCATTTTTTTGCACTTCGGCACCTAAATGAATAGCACTACACTACTGAGTATAATAGGTTATATCTGCAATGGCACTATAGCTAGACATCTTTATTTAGACTTTTACTTACTTGTGTAAAGGTTGAAAGGGCGCATCATCAAAGGATTTTGTTAAAATGGGTTACCTGTCTCTTTGCTGGACACAATACATTCCAATGGGATTTTACCTAGTGACGTGTACAGGGCAGATTTCCTGTAATTCTTCTTGAAAGTGACACAAAACAGAATATCATATTACATATCATTGCAATCAGTAGAATTCAGGGAACACCCATATTACTTTTTATAGTGTTTACATGTAAACTATTGGAACTAGCCATGAAAACATTTACCAAAAAACTCATTTGACACGCGTTTTCAACACTTTTCTACCAAAGTTTAAAGGATAAGTATATATGGAATTTTTTGACAATTTTATTGTGTTTTCCAGACCCCCTCAAACATTTTAAGCCATCATTGAGCTGTATGTACCAATTATGTAGGGAGATATTGCCATGTGAATCATATGCAGCTGGTTGGTGGCGATGTTGGAAATGGCCGCCAGTGGTGTAATGGACAAAATCTGTAATGGCACCACAGCCATGATACTTCTTTAGACATTCCCCAGCTGTGTGTGAAATTTGGTGGCTCTATGTCCACAATTTTGTCCCGTAGCCGCTAGACTAGGGATGGGCAACTTTGCTGAAAGGTGTATAAAATTGAGCACACAGCCATGCAATCTCCATAGACAAACATTGACAGAAAAATGGCCTTACTAAAGAGCTCAGTTACTTTCAATGTGGCACCGTCATTGGATGCCATCTTTCCAACAAGTCAGTTCGTAAAATTTCTGCCCTGCTAGAGCTGCCCCGGTCGACTGTAAGTGCTGTTATTGTGAAGTGGAAACGTCTAGGAGCAACATTAGTGCAGCCGTGAAGTGGTAGGCCACTCAAACTCACAGAACAGGAATGCCGAGTGCTGAAGCGCGTAAGTCTAAAAATCGTCTGTCCTCAGTTGCAACACTCACTACCGAGTTCCAAACTGCCTCTGGAAGTAACGTCAGCACAATAACTGTTCATCGGGAGTTTAATGAAATGGGTTTCCATGGCTGAGCAGCCGAACACAAGCCTAAGATCACCATGCACAATGCCAAGCATCAGCTGGAGTGGTGTAAAGCTCGCCGCCATTGGACTCTGGAGCAGTGGAAGCACGTTCCCTGGAGTGATGAATAATGTTTCACCATCTGGCAGTCCGACGGAAAAATGTGGGTTCAGTGGATACCAGGAGAACGCTACCTCCCCCAATATATAGTGCCAACTGTAAAGTTTGGTGGAGCAGGAATAATGGTCTGGGGCTGTTCTTCATGGTTCGGGCTAGGTCCCTTAGTTCCAGTGAAGGGAAATCTTAATGCTACAGCATACAATGACATTCTGGCCTACATAGAGCCCTGACCTCAACCACATCGAACACCTTTGGGATGAATTGTAATGCCGACTGCGAGCCAGGCCTAGTCGCCCAACATCAATGCCCGACCTCACTAATGCTCTTGTGACTGAATGGAAGCAAGTCCCCTCAGAAATGTTCCAACATCTACTGAAAAGCCTAATGCCCATGATTTTGGAATGGGATGTTAATGTAGCTTTTGGTAATGTGGTGTACTTACCAGACTACCTCCAATCTTTAAAATGTTTCTTAATACTTGTATCATAGAGTGGAACGATCTTGGGTATATTTGGTTCTTATCCACTGGGTACATGTGCTACAGGGTACATGTGCTTAAACAAGGACGGACGTGGTGCTAAAGAACATATCGATATCCAAAGGACTTTTCATACACTTTCAAACTAAAAAAAGAACGCATTTCCACAATAAAGCAAGGTAATTGGACTTGTCCACTCAATTTGCTCCATGCTACCTGGGCTGTTGAAAAGATGAAGGAAACTTTTTTGACCCAATGTCGACTAATTGTGCACTGCAGTGAATTGTGGAAGTTATATTCTAGATCTTCTGTGAGGGAGACATGCATTGCTTAAAATTCCACGCCCGAGCATACAATTATGTTGGTGTGTAGGCATAATAACTTTTCAAGCTTTACCAAAACAAACATTTAGCCACAAGGGGGTGGCCAAACTATATACCTACTCAACCCTCTCAGATCTCCTGCTAGGGTTGGTTCAATTTGGAATTAGTTTATTTGGGATAACAACAAACATGAATTTCCATATTTGGCACAGGTTACAGTTTCGCCCCAGGACAGATGTGTACCTATCTCTCACTCTCTTCTCTCCCCACCCCCTCCCTCTCTCTCTCTGCCAACAGTACCATCTCCCCTACCCCCCACCTCCCTCCCTTCGCAGCAGTTAAACGACAGGCCACACTTAAAACATACAAAAACACGTGGCACGAGTATAAATAGCCCCTTATGCAAAGTGTTGGAAACAAATCTCTTTATATACCCCCAGCGAGAGATTGTTCCAAGGCTGTGTCGGGTATCACAAATCAAATTGTTTGTTAACCTAAATCGGTCTCTTAATAGGGAGTGTTAAAAGAGCGGCTGAAGCAGGGGTATCTCCAGTCGAGGATCCAATGTCAGATTATAACAACAGGGGAAGTCATTATATGGCATTATTATCACTTGGTTAATTGGTTTGACATTGAGAAAAACACCTATCAGAGCCTCTTTGAGCAGCAGATTTGTTTTGACTTTGACTGACCGTTGAAGATATATACAGTATTACGCCAATATGTAGGCTACATTTGAAGCGGTTAGAAGACCTCTTTCAGTGTGCATTGTTATGAGGCATTGTGTTAACATTTAGGGTTGTGATTTTCCTTTTGTGTGTGGTGTGTTTGTATTTCTAGGTGTTTTTATTATAGTTCACTATATGACCAAAAGTATGTGGACACCTGCTTGTTGAACATCTCATGCCAAAATCATGGGCATTAATATGGAGTTGGTCCCACCTTTGCTGCTATAACAGCCTCCACTCTTCTGGGAAGGATTTCCACTAGATGTTGGAACATTTCTGCAGGGACTTGCTTCCTTTCAGCCACAAGAGCATTAGTGAGGTCGGGCACTTATGTTGGGCGATTAGACCTGGCTCGCAGTCAGCGTTCCAATTCATCCCAAAGGTGTTTGATGGGGTTGAGGTCAGGGCTCTGTGCAGGCCAGTCAAATCAAATCAAATTCATTTATATAGCCCTTCTTACATCAGCTGATATCTCAAAGTGCTGTACAGAAACCAAGCCTAAAACCTCAAACAGCAAGCAATGCAGGTGTAGAAGCACGGTGGCTAGGAAAAACTCCCTAGAAAGGCCAAAACCTAGGAAGAAACCTAGAGAGGAACCAGGCTATGAGGAGTGGCCAGTCCTCTTCTGGCTGTGCCGGGTGGAGATTATAACAGAACATGGCCAAGATGTTCAAATGTTCATAAATGACCAGCATGGTCAAAGTTCTTCCAAACCGATCTCGAAAAACCATTTCTTTATGGACCTCGCTTTGTGCATGCGGGCAATGTCATGCTGAAACAGCATTCAGTCAAGTTCTTCCACACCGATCTCGAAAAACCATTTCTTTATGTACCTCGCTTTGTGCATGCGGGCAATGTCATGCTGAAACAGGAAAGGGACTTTCCCAAACTGTTGCCACAAAGTTGGAAGCACAGAATCGTCTAGAATGTCATTGTATGCTGTAGCGTTAAGAGTTCCCTTCACTGGAACTAAAGGGCCTAGCCCGAACCATAAAAACAGCCCCAGACCATTATTCCTTCTCCACCAAACTTTACAGTTGACACTATGCATTGGGGCAGGTAGCGTTCTCCTGGCATTCTCCAAACCCATATTCCCCCGTCGGACTGCCAGATGGTGATGCGTGATTCATCATTTCAGAGAATGTTTCCACTGCTCCAGAGTCCAGTGGCGGCGAGCTTTACACCACTCCAGCCGACGCTTGGCATTGTGCATGGTGATCTTCGGCTTGTGTGCGACTGCTCGGCCCATGGAAACCCATTTTATGAAGCTCCCGACAAAAAGTTATTGTGCTGACGTTGCTTCCACAGGCAGTTTGGAACTCGGTAGTGAGTGTTGCAACTGAGGACCGATGATTTTTACATGCTATGCGCTTCAGCACTCCACGGTCTCGTTCTGTGAGCTTGTGTGGCCTACCACTTTGCGGCTGAGCTGTTGTTGCTCCGAGACGTTTCCACTTCACAATAACAGAACTTGACCGGGGTAGCTCTAGTATGGCAGAAATTTTACGAACTGACTTGTTGGAAAGGTGGCATCCTATGACATTACCATGTTGAAAGTCACTGAGCTCTTCAGTTAGGCCATTCTACTGCCAATGTTTGTCTATGGAGATTGCATGGCTGTGTGCTTGATTGTATACACCTATCAGCAACGGGTCTGGCTGAAATAGCCAAATCCACTAATTTGAATGGGTGTCCACATACACTATATATACAAAAGTATCTCCTAGGCTCTGGCAGAAGTGTATTCATTGTGCAAGTACACATACTAACGTGTTGGGCTGTGCTAGGAGTAGGACCTTCAGTAATTGGCTGTTTGTATGTATTTGTTGGGCTGCAAAGGTAAGTACAGTTGAAGTCGGAAGTTTACATACACTTAGGTTGGAGTCATTAAATCTCGTTTTTCAACCACTCCACAAATTTCTTGTTAACAAACTATAGTTTTGGCAAGTCGGTTAAGACATCTACTTTGTGCATGACACAAGTCATTTTTCCAACAATTGTTGACAGACAGATTATTTCACTGTATCACAATTTCAGTGGGTCAGAAGTTTACATACACTAAGTTGACTGTGCCTTTAAACAGCTCGGAAAATTCCAGAAAATTATGTCATGGCTTTAGAAGCTTCTGATATGCAAATGTACATAATTTGAGTCAATTGGAGGTGTATTTGTGGATGTATTTCAAGGCCTACCTTCAAACTCAGTGCCTCTTTGCTTGACATCATGGGAAAATAAAAAGAAATCAGCCAAGACCTCAGAAAAAAATTGTAGACCTCCACAGGTCTGGATCATCCTTGGGAGCAATTTCCAAATGCCTGAAGGTACCACGTTCATCTGTACAAACTATAGTACACAAGTATAAACACCATGGGACCACGCAGCCATCATACTGCTCAGAAAGGAGGCTCGTTCTGTCTCCTAGAGATGAACGTACTTTGGTGCGAAAAGTGCAAATCAATCCCAGAACAACAGCAAAGGACCTTGTGAAGATGCTGGAGGGAACAGGTACAAAAGTGTATATATCCATAGTAAAACGAGTCCTATATCGACATAAAAAAGCCAGACTACGTTTTGCAACTGCACATGGGGACAAAGATCATACTTTTTGGAGAAATGTCCTCTGGTCTGATGAAACAAAAATAGAACTGTTTGGCCATAATGACCATCGTTATGTTTGGAGGAAAAAGGGGGAGGCTTGCATGCCGAAGAACACCATCCCAACCGTGAAGCACGGGGTGGCAGCATCATGTTGTGGGGTTGCTTTGCTGCAGGATGGACTGGTACACTTCACATAATAGATGATGGCAAAATTATGTAGATATATTGAAGCAACATCTCAAGTCATCAGTCAGGAAGTTAAAGCTTGGTTGCCAATGGGTCTTCCAAAGGGACAATGACCCCAAGCATACTTCCAAAGTTGTGGCAAAATGGCTTAAGGACAACAAAGTCAAGGTATTGAAGTGGCCATCACAAAGCCCTGACCTCAATCCTATAGAAAATGTGTGGGCAGAACTGAAAAAGCGTGTGCGAGCAAGGAGGCATACAAACCTGACTCAGTTACACCAGCTCTGTCAGGAGGAATGGGCCAAAATTCACCCAACTTATTGTGGGACGCTTGTGAAAGGCTACCTTAAATATTTGACCCAAGTTAAACAATTTAAAGGCAATGCTACCAAATACTAATTGAGTGTATGTAAACTTCTGACCCACTGGGAATGTGATGAAAGAAATAAAAGCTGAAATAAATAATTCTCTCTACTATTATTCTGACATTTCACATTCTTAAAATAAAGTGGTGATCCTAACTGACCTAAAACAGGGAATTTTTACGAGGATTAAATGTCAGGAATTGTGAAAAACTGAGTTTAAATGTATTTGGCTAAGGTGTATATAAACTTCCGACTTCAACTGTAGATTCTCGTAATCTTTCCCTTCTCCCTCCTCCTCTGTCAGTCTCTGTGTTTCAGCACCTCTACTCCCTCGTTCTCTATCATTCTTCATTTCTCTCTAACTATCTTCTTTACACATCTCTCTCTTTTTTTCTCTCTCATTTACTCTAGGCCACTGTACCTCTCTGTCTCTATCCCGCTCACCCTCTCTCTCGCTCTACCCCCTCCCTCTCTCTCTACCTCTCTGACTAGGGTGGCATGGTGGGGAGAGATGTTAAACCAGGCATGTGCGTGCAATGTAAATGTAACCTCAGGGACAGAAACACAATAAAATAAAATCCACCCGGTATCAGGTTTCAATACGGACACTAACAAATCTCCTCTCATTGCTCACACAGACAGGTTAGCTTAGACATGGAATATATTTAATTATCCTTCAGTCTACTGGCCTGCAGAGGGCAGTCTGCTAGAGAGGTTTAACCAGAGCCCTATGGCCCTGTCAAAAGTAGTGCCCTATATAGGGAATAGGGTGCCATTTTGGTACAGCCCAGCATACATACATCAGAGTATATAGTTTCAGGAGCAATTTGGAACAGTGTACAGTAATTTAATTGGGACTGGCAAACTGTAGTGCACCTAAACAGAGTTTGCATTTATCTGAAGTGCACTTATAAGGAGTGGACTGTCATTGGCCATCAATCTTGCTTCCTCCTCGTCAGTCGACAACAATCTGCCTTTATCTGTGTCCTCTGTCTATGACTTGGACCGACGCCCCCAACTATCTCTCTCTCTCTGTCTCTCTCTCTGTCTCTTTCTCTCTCCCTCTCTCTCTTTCATAGACACCTGTTACAACACCCTCAGCTTGTGTTACCATTATAAATGTAATAGAACACTGTGTCTTTCTTCTCCTCTCCCTCCCCCTCCCCTCCCCTCCCATCTTCCTTTCTTTTCTCTTCCTCTCTCTCTGTCTTTCTGTCACTCTCACACACACTGTGTCTCTCTCTCCCTATTTTCTCTAGTTATGTTATCTGAACCTGGCTGCCACAACAACAATCTGGCTTTGCACTTTTTGCATGTAAATCAGGATTGGGGTCAATTCCATTAAAATGTCAGTCAGCCCGGGAGCGGGATCGTACTCCTGACAAAGAAACTCCTCATCCAATTTACTTCTGATGAAATCATATAGGTTGTGTCCCAAATGGCACCCTATTCAAAGAAAAAAAATATTTGTCACATGCTGTGGCCTAACAGTGAAATGCTTACTTATGAACCCTTTCCAATAATGCAGAGAGAAAGAAAATAGAGAAATAATAGAAAAGTAAAACACGTAATGATAAAGTAAAAATAGATACACAATGAGTGACGATAACTTGACTATGTACAAGTGGTACCAGTACCGAGTCGATGTGCAGGGGTACGAGGTAATTGAGGTAGATATGAGCATATAACTAGGAATAAAGTGATGGATAAACAGTAGTAAACAGTTGTCTGGGTAGCTTTTTGGTTAACCATTTAACTAACTCCTTAGCAGACTTATGGCTTGGGGGTAGAAGCTGTTCAGGGTCCTGTTGGTTCCAGACTCGGAATCGCTTGTCGTGCGGTTGCAGAGAGAACAGTCTATGACGTGGCTGGAGTTTTTAGGGCTTTCCTCTGACACGCCTGGCATAGACGTCCTGGATGGGTTTTTTTAGGAACTTTTTGAGGAACTGAGCGCCAATGCCAAATCTTTTTGTGTTTGGACCATGATAGATCGTTAGTGATGTGGACACTGAGGAACTTGAAGCTCTCGACCCGCTTCATACAGCCCTGTCGATGTGAATGGGGGGGTGCTCGTCCCTCCATTTCCTGTAGTCCACGATCAGCTCCTTTGTTTTGCTGACGTTCAGGGAGAGGTTATTCCCTATATAGTGCACTACTTTTGGCCAGAGTCATATGGGGAATAATGTTCCATTTGGGACTCAGGCTATAGAGTAGGAGACCGGTATACTGTAATCTCTTCCCCTGCCTTGCTTTCTCCTCCTATGACCTCAGTCTCTCCAGCAGTTTCTGAAAATGCCTCTGACCTTAATTATCCTTATGGCCTCTGTCTTTCACTCCTTTTTGCTATCACACGCCTCTCGCTCTCATTCTCTCACTTTCTCCCTCCTCTTTCTGTGACTCCTTTTCTCTCTCACTCCTTATATCTTTGTAATGGAGGTGTGTAATGGTAACACGTGTTGTACTGCAACAGTTCAAATGTTTTGAAGAAGACTTCTTGTATGCGGTTGTTTCAGGCAACACTGAAACACATTGGTTTTATTAATAAAGAAGCACTTTTGAAATCTACTTCTATTGTCCTCCAAGAGAAGCAGAATATTTTCCTCTCTTCTGTCTACAATGTATATTTAAAAAAGGAGGTGAAGGAAGAGGAGGAGGTGGAGTAAAAAGGTAATGCTGTCGGTGGTGATGATGAAGGTGAAGGAGGAGAAATCAGCAGTGAATATAATAAATAAACTCATACTTTCAACTTTAAAAAAAGGTTTTGAAAGATTATTAGAAAGAGATAGTAAGTAAGGAGAAGTTTGTTCAAATCCATGCCAACATCGGCATTCCAGTACTCTGTAGGCAGCGGCTTCAGTAACTGCTAGGCTAGTATACCCCAGGCCACCATACCTCAGACGACAGTCTTCAAGCACCTTTTCCCCAATTGTTTCAGCACATACAATTCTCCTCTCTAAAACTCAATGAAGCACCGTAGAGGAGCGAGCGGACAGACCGTCGTTCCACTGGACATCTGTTTATCAAGCGGCCGCATTAACACCGTGAAGGATGACGAGGAGGATGAGGATGATGGTGGTGGTAGTGATGGTGATAATTAGTACGGCGAAGGCTAGGTGGGGGTCGAACACTGGACCTTCACAGCTTAGGTGAAAACACGGCCGGTTACCAGGCAACCGTGTCCCTGCCTAGGCCTTGTAAGGCTCGGAGTGGCAGTGAGGCCGAGGGGTTGACGGCTCTACCACCAAACCCCCTGCAGCTAAATATAACTCAGAGGAGAGAGGGGAAGATAGAGATTGAGAGAAAGCCTGAGAACAGAGAAAATAAGTGAGTAATAGGGGAAGACAGTATTGAGGAGTGACAGTTGAGAAAGCAAGTGAGAGAAAGAGTAAAGAAGAAAAATTAGAGAAATAGGAGAGAGAGACAGGGAGAATAAATGCAGTGTTAAAGGCGGCCGGAAGGGTACAGTAACACTTGCTTATCCCCTCTGTCTTCTCTGGGAAATCCACAACTGCAACCCCCACCTGTCTCCTTTTACCTAAAACACACAAGGATAACCCTACCTATTAATAGCAAGTGTTGTCATCTGTCACCGGAGAAATGGGACCTTCTGTACAGTTAACTATTTTCCCCTCTGTCCTCTTCGTAGCCCAGCAACCTCTCCCATTGTGAAATATCCCCAGTCAACAACAGATATTCCCAATTGTTCTCAATCCATTCATAGCCAAAACATTCCTATTTCCTACCGTCTGTCACTAGTCACTCACTCTCCACCCACCATGTTCTTCTCTATTGCTATAGAGGCAAGCATCTATCCAAAAGAGTATCTTCAAATCATCACTGTTTCACGTAGCTAATTGCGCCCTGGGTCAACAGTGAGTGGCACCCCAGGCTAGCTGTCACCTGTGGAGAAACCCTCCTCCCATTCAGTGTTAGTAGCAGATAGTAAGCATAGCATGTTAGGTCCAGCTAGTTAGCATAACATAGCATGTGAAGTCTAGCTATTTATAGTAGCATTTTAGGTTTAGCTAGTTTGCATAGTATATCATGATAGGTCTAGCTAGTTAGCACAGCATGTTAGGTTTAGTTAGTTAGCATGACATAACAGCATGGTACTGTAACCTTGGTCTAAGAGCTAGCCAGTTAGCATAACATGTTGCTGATGCAAAGCCAGTTAGCATGGATCATAACTAGCTAAATTGCCTTTGAAGTACATTTGGTTGTCATTTAGATTGCTGGTTATGTACCAGCTAATGTGACATATAGAGCTGTTGGTCAGTAGGGCCTATATACTTTTTAGACATAGACTTAATGGCTGTTTACAAGTGAGGGATCGCTTGTTTACAATCTCTTGGAGGTGTACTTTGTATGTAGACTTTAGACTGAGGTGAAGATGAAATGGTTGGCAATGGAGGTGTTGAAAAATAAACAGGGGGGCTCCAATTGCTTCTCTAAGCAAACTTGCAAGATGAGACGGGTCGTCTGTCTCCAAGAAAAACTGTCATTCTCTGGATATGAGAGTAAACCTCAAACCCTCAGTGGCCAACTGAGTTCAACGATTCCTGCTGATTTATACCCATGTCACACACAGCAATGAGAATAGATATGCAGACCGAAGGTGCTGCCAGAAGTACTGACTCCTCCACCGAGAAGTTGAGTCGTGTTTCTGTTACGGCTAGACTATGCTTAGGTCATTTGCACAGTCACAGTGAGTTTGTAGGGGCCAGGTAAGGGTAAGGGCCGTAAAGGGAGTGACAAGGCAGAGTGTTAAGGGTATCGAGGACTGAGGCGGTTATAGAGTACCGGGTCAAGAGTCAAAAGTCATTGGTGGTAAAATGAAGATGAATGAATGACGAGGGGGTCCTGAGACAAGGGGGTCCTGAGGAGGGTGGTGGATGCAGGCGGTGATGAGGAGGGGTTGAGTAGGGGGTCGTTCCACCTCAAAAAGCACAAGAAAGAGGATTGACACCCACCATCTCAGATTGTTCTGAAATTGTTTATATGGTTACTAACAGATACGGTTAGCATTCCTGAAACATTATTTTATTGAAATATAATTTGATCTCTGAGGAATTAAGCTAATTGATTGCACCTAAATTGGTCGATTTTAATTTATAGGATTCAGATAATATTCAATAAATATAGTACCCAACATCCGATTTGAACCAAACTTTTTCCTACCAATGAGTAAGACATGAGGAATCCATTTTTTTAAAAGCCACCCACGGACTCCCCACACCCCATGCCAATCCCACCCCAATAACCAGTATACAGTATCAGATCTCTATTTTTGACAATTAGTATGAAGCCGTGGCTTAGAGTATTGCTTCTCCATACTATGTCATGTGAATCTGGTAATGTTTTTTTTCTCCTGTTCAGAAAGTTTTGTCATTAAATTGCTTGCATTATTTACCATGAAGTAGTGTGAAAGTAGATACTGTAGATTTGTCTCATTATAAAAATAAATTGTGTGGTCATCCTCACAATTCAAGCCAGTCCTCCTTGAAAGCAATTACATTTTTCCTCATAGCAACCTAATGCTTCAACCCAACTCTCCTTGAGTAGACCAACAATTGGCCGTTCTCTGAGAGGGCTATCCCGATGCAATTCTCATATGAAGACTTTTCCTACAAGCCCAAAACTTTGATGGAGAAATGGGCTAGGGACTAAAATGTTGTGACAGCCCTAATAAAATAATTAATTGCATGGCAGTCATATTTTTCAATAGAATTATCAGGAAACAGCTCTATATGTATTGTGATTAGTTATATTTACCATTAAAACGGCTGTAGCCTAATGGTTTGCTTGTTCACCAGGAACGATCTAACAGTAACTAATCCAGACCTTTTTTGAAGGGAATAAACCACACACAAAGGGGCCACTTGAATTGTGAGAATGACCACATAATTCATTTTCATCATGAGCCAAATATATTGGTTTTCTACCCAAAGTTGCAAAGAAAATGTTGTGAGCTATTTAATAAACACGAGACCAGCTAAATGGATAAAAGAGTGTGGCAGTATAGCAGGAACAGTGGCATCTAGTGGTCAAAACCTGGTACTTTCACACTACTTTATGGTAAATAATGCAGGGGGGCCATCTTCAGATTCACAGGGAATATATTACATAGTATGAAGCTTCATAATACTTGTCAAACATAGAGAACTGATACTGTATACTGGTTGTTGGGGTGGGATTGGCATGGGGTGTGGGTGGTCCGCGGGTGGCTTTCGGATGTTGGGTCCAATTCGGATGTTGGGTCCAAATCGGATGTTGGGTACCAGATTAATTGAATATTATCTGAATCCTATAAATGAAAATGGCCAATCAATTAGCCAAATTTCTCAGAGATAAAACTTAATTTCAACAAAAGTATGTTTCAGGGATGCCAATCTTACCTGTTTCTAACTACTTTAACAATTTCAGAACAATCTGAGATGGTGGGTGTCAGGGCTTGCTGAAATTACATGGAACGACTTGTAGGGCAAGTCCCACAACCTTAACATGGGACAGAAGTTTGTGACAATTCCATTGTTCTTTTTTTAGAAGTTCTTTTTTAAGAAGTAATACTAGTCAGTTCCAACCACTATGACCCTGGCTGGATAAAACTGTAACAAACATGAAATCACAATGAGAGAAAAGGAGGTTGGGAATGAGGTAGGCTAAGAGAATAATATTCTAATGTACATTAGAATAGCGTAAGCCACAAAGCATATAAGCATGTAGCATGTAAGTTTGTCAAAATGACAAGATGTCAGGTCAGCCTGCTTAAAGGAACTGTCTGTTCACTTCACTCTACCCGTTCCTCCCACCACAACTACAACTACAAACAAGAACAACCTTAATCTAACCTTCAACGCTCAACCCCTACATACAGTTGAAGTCGGAAGTTTACATACACTATGGTTGGAGTCATTAAAACTCGTTTTTCAACCACTCCATAAATTTCTTGTTAACAAACTATAGTTTTGGCAAGTCGGTTAAGACATCTACTTTGTGCATGACACAAGTCATTTTCCCAACAATTGTTTACAGATTATTTCACTTAAAATTCACTGTATCACAATTCCAGTGGGTCAGAAGTTAACATACACTAAGTTGACTGTGCCTTTATAAAAAGCTTGGAAAATTCCAGAAAATTATGTTATGGCTTTAGAAGCTTCTGATAGGCTGATTGACATAATTTGAAACAATTGGAGGTGTACTTGTGGATGTATTTCAAGGCCTACCTTCAAACTCAGTGCCTCTTTGCTTGACATCATGGGAAAATCAAAAGAAATCAACCTCAGAAAGAAAATTGTAGGCAGGTCTGGATCATCCTTGGGAGCAATTTCCAAATGCCTGAAGGTATCACGTTCATCTGTACACACAATAGTACGCAAGTATAAACACCATGGGACAATCCAGCCGTCATACTGCTCAGGAAGGAGACGCGTTCTGTCTCCTAGAGATTAATGTACTTTGGTGTGAAAAGTGCAAATCAATCCCAGAACAACAGCAAAGGACCTTGTGAAGATGCTGGAGGAAACAGGTACAAAAGTATATATATCCATAGTAAAACAAGTCCTATATCGACATAACCTGAAAGGCCGCTCAGCAAGGAAGAAGCCACTGCTCCAAAACCGCCATAAAAAAGCCAGAGTACGGTTTGCAGCTGCACATGGGGACAAAGATCGTACTTTTTGAAGAAATGTCCTCTGGTCTGATGAAACAAAAATAGAACTGTTTGGCTATAATGACCATCGTTATGTTTGGAGGAAAAAGGGGAAGGCTTGCAAGTCGAAGAACATCATCCCAACCGTGAAGCACGGGGGTGGCAGCATCATGTTGTGGGATTGCTTTGCTGCAGGAGCGACTGGTGCACTTCACAAAATAGATGGCATCATGAGGAAGGGAAATTATGTGGATATATTGAAGCAACATCTCAAGACATCAATCAGGAAGTTAAAGCTTGGTTGCAAATGGGTCTTCCAAATGGACAATGACCCCAAGCATACTTCCAAAGTTGTGGCAAAATGGCTTAAGGCAACAAAGTCAAGGTATTGGAGTGGCCATCACAAAGCCCTGACCTCAATCCCATTTAACATTTGTGGGCAGAACTGAAAAAGCGTGTGCGAGCAAGGAGGCCTACAAACCTGACTCAGTTACACCAGCTCTGACAGGAGGAATGGGCCAAAATTCACCCAACTTATTGTGGGAAGCTTGTGGAAGGCTACCCAAAACGTTTGACCCAAATTAAAGAATTTAAAGGCAATGCTACCAAATACTAATTAAGTGTATGTAAACTTCTGACCCACTGGGAATGTGATGAAAGAAATAAAAGCTTAAATAAATCATTCTCTCTACTATTATTCTGACATTTCACATTCTTAAAATAAAGTGGTGATCCTAACTGTCTTAAAACAGGGAATTTTTACGTGGATTAAATGTCAGGAATTGTGAAAAACTGAGTTTAAATGTATTTGGCTAAGGTGTATGTAAACTTCCGACTTCAACTGTATGTTGCATTATGGAGGTTAACACATTCCCCCACCACACCGGAATAACACAGAAATGTGTGAATCTCGCTGTATCCCTGTGTGACTGCATCACAGATGGTTGTTTATACTGAGGCAGTACAACTGCTACTGTAGTTACGGTTACCTCAAACTTAGCACTCTCCTAATAATACAACACACTATTTGAATGTTTTCAAATATTTTTAGCATTTACTTTAGCCTGCCTGGAGTTCCAGATGGGAGGGTTTGCAGTTTTGCGACTTTACGACTTTCTATTGCAGAGATCATCAACTAGATTCAGCCGGGGACAATATTTTCTTCAGCGGATGGTCGTGGTGCTGGAACATAATAATTTGTAGACTACAAATTGACCGCAAGAAGCCCATACAGATATAATATTTGACTAAAACATAATAATTTAAAATATTGCTTACATTTGTATACAATCACATGTCTATTATGCGTAGGAAGACTTGGGAACAGATTTCCAAACATAAAATCTATTGGAGCTGATTTCCTGGTGTTTTTACAGTCTTTATATCCAAATCGATGGAGCATCCAAACAATAAGGAGATCCAAAATGAATAGCCACGTTCATTTATTAATTGTTAATATTTGCTCATCATATTCATTATCAGTTATTTATTTCTATCTCTTATTTAATTTCTTGTTTTGAATGTATTTTATTTTCTAATATTTTGTTGTTGTGTTTTACTGTCAAGCAGTGATCATTTTGACACTCTTATTCAGATTTAGTTTAGTCAGTCATTTTGACAAAAATATAACTTAATAATATTTTTGTAAAAAAATAAAATAAATAACTAGACTAAAAAAACTAAACAAAAAAACAAAAAAGTCTAGTTATTGTCAAAATTATATAAACAGTGGACAATTTTAGTCAACTAAATATTGCACATGGAGAGAGAGAAAGAGAGTATTATGAATTATGGGTCCTATCTTTTCACCAGTAAGAGCTAGAATCAAGATGTTTTATCTGCAGAAAAGAGGGAGACTTGGCTACATTGGCTACAGAACCTGGCTATGAAGTGCAGTGGGAAAGGGTTGAGCAAGATTACAAATTCAAAGACAGCTACTACTTTACTTTTTTCAATACTCAAGGAAGAGAAAAACATAGCTAGACTTTTGTTTTACTATTGCTGCTATTGCTTTTGATTTCGTAAAGCAGCTTGTGTTTTTTAACCAGGCAAAGGGCAGCTAACTAGAAGGCTGGTGGTAACTGGTTAGCTCCGGGGAAGCAAGAGAGTCACCTGCAAAATGTGTATAATCGGAGGCGGAGCCTGTCTGCCTGTCACACTCATTGCTTGCTCCTCCTCAGCTCACCAGCTGATGTAGGCTGTGTGCCGGGTCCTTCCCACTGCTGAACAGAACTGCGCTGCACATCTGTGCTGCTAATATTAATTGTGCTTTTCACTAAAAAGCTCTCAATCTCTCCAGAAACTCTTGTCCAGTCCACCGAGTAATCAGATTTTAGTCACAGATATAAATGTGTCTCTTCTCGTTTTAGTCAACTGAAATGAAAAATAATTTTAGTTTAGTTATAGTTTTTTCTGGGTCTATTTGGTCAGTTATAGTCACGTCAATTGCCACTGAAAAATAGGTGTTTGACAATTATTTGTTTAACTATTTTGTTAAAGAAATTTAAACTGCTGTGAAATAGCCAACACTTCAATGTTTAAATGTACTTTTAGTAAAAGTTTTGATAGATCCATATATTTTAGTTAATTGGCAGAAGCTGACGCATGGCCAAGATTACAGGGATTGCTATCACATCCTAAAGTGTTCTGGAGCTCTGTGTGCATAAAAAGGGTGGTCCAAATATAACATCAGACTCAGTCTCGTCAAGGTTGAGCCACAGGTGGTGCATAGTCCTCCCTTAGCTGCGATGTAACCCAGAATTGTCTGGGAGACATACTTGGTTGCGAGAAGATAGAGAAGTGGAGACAGAAAATAAATATACTCCGATATAGCCGGCTTCACCAGAAAAAGAAAGTTTCCCCATCATCAAAGGCATATGTATAATCTCTAGGAACTCTACTTACCAGACATAAAGTGAAATGTGTCTCTCGCTATCAAATAAACGTCTGAATCCAACTTTTGTCCGAACCACACCATATTCCTGCTGTGTAAACAGCAGGGCTGGGGCCAATTCAGAATTTTATTCAATTCAAACAATGAATTTTAATTCAATTTGAATTGACCACACCTACAAGAAGCAGGATTTGAATTAAATTTGAATTGAAGGAAGTAGAATTTAATTAAAACTAATTCAAACCAATTCAACTGAGACATGAAACATGAAAGTATCATTCATTTGACAAATCTTTTATCAAAAGGATATGCCACCTATTAATGCAGAAAATACACATTTCTAATATTAGTTTGAACTTTGATTATAATTTAAAGATGTCAAACAGTATAATTCTTTGTCACGAGATGTCCCCTTCCATACTGCAGTGTTTGATTTAATGCATTCTGGGATTTTTTTCTGAATATTTTAAAAATATTAAAGGAATTATGAATTATTATAGACAACCCACAACATGATCTTGGAATATTTCCAGACCACTATAATTATAAAAAAATTGGTTCAATACCACATTCAATTAGTTTTAGCCAAATTTGAATAGGTATTTTTAATTTGAATTCATTTTTTAATGGTGTAGAATGACCTGCGTGCTTTCCCTCTCAGTTCATTCTCTGCCTCATTTAGGTGTCCAATTGAGCTTATTTTTAAACCTGAGTAATTGTAGTGTGTGCAGTACTCTATATACTGTATTTTGTGCCAATTGAGAACTTTGGTCTAATTCCCTGATCATTATTTGTATCTTTTGGGGATTTACTGCCAGGGCCCAGGTCTAGCAGTACTGCTCTAGCAGGTCCAGCAGGTCCAGGCTCTGCTAGAGGCCATGTGCTGTGGGTGACAGGAAGCACAAGTCATCTGCGAAGAGCAGGCATTTAACCTCTTAATTGTGGAGACTAACACCAAGGACTGAGGATTGTTCTAGAATAGTGTCCAATTTATTGATGTAAATATTGAATTCTGTTCTTCTCTTGCCAATTTTGATGCTGCACCTGTTTCCCCCCTAAATAGTCATATCTGTTATGCCATTTGATGTAATTATGTCATACTTTTACCCCCTACACCGCTTTCAATAACTTTATAGAACAGTCCTGTATGCCAAATAGAATTAAACACTTTTTGGAAGTCAATAAAGTGAGCATACACTTTGGTCTTATTGTGGTGGACATGTTTATCTATCAGGATGTTTAGGGTGGAAATATGATCGGTCGTGCGATGTTTTGGTATAAATCCAATTTGTTTTTTACTCAAGACATTGTGCTTATTAAGGAAGTTTAAAACTCTCTCTGTCTCTGTACTCTCTATCTGCCTCTTTCTCCGTCCCCCCCCATCTCTCTTTATCTCTATCTGCCTCTCTCTCTGTCCCCCCCTCTCTCTATCTGCCTCTCTCTCTGTACCCCCTCTCTCTTTATCAATTCAATTCAATTCAAGGGGCTTTATTGGCATGGGAAACATGTGTTAACATTGCCAAAGCAAGTGAGGTAGATATTATACAAAAGTGAAATAAACAATACAAATTAACAGTAAACATTACACATACAGAAGTTTCAAAACAATAAAGACATTACAAATGTTATATTATATATATACAGTGTTGTAACAATGTACAAATGGTTAAAGCACACAAGTTAAAATAAATAAGCATAAATATGGGTTGTATTTACAATGGTGTTTGTTCTTCACTGGTTGCCCTTTTCTTGTGGCAACAGGTCACAAATCTTGCTGCTGTGATGGCACACTGTGGAATTTCTCCCAGTAGATATGGGAGTTTATCAAAATTGGATTTGTTTTCAAATTCTTTGTGGATCTGTGTAATCTGAGGGAAATATGTCTCTCTAATATGGTCATACATTGGGCAGGAGGTTAGGAAGTGCAGCTCAGTTTCCACCTCATTTTGTGGGCAGTGAGCACATAGCCTGTCTTCTCTTGAGAGCCATGTCTGCCTACGGCGGCCTTTCTCAATCTGCCTCTCTCTGTACCCCCTATCTCTATAAATCTCTATCTGCCTCTCTCTCTGTACCCCCTCTCTCTCTTTATCTCTATCTGCCTCTCTATCTTTACCCCCTTCTGTCCTATCTGCCATACATACTGTAGCACACTGGACCCATCATTCAATGCCCCCTACCTCTCATTCAAAGCATCGCTGCCCCCATCTCCCCCTCCCTGTTCTACTGACCATGCTCGATCCAAAAACACATCTTATTTTCAGTTTGATGGCACACAGCAGACCCCCTCTGCAGTTGGTGCCCAATTCTTCCACGCGTGACCCCCCCCCCCCCCCCCATTGGACCCTCACGGCCCACCCACCTTTGCTCCCCTCAGCCAATGAGGCGCAAGCGCATGGTGAGAGAGCACCAATCGCCTCACGTTTGTGTCCGTATAAAACTTTTCAGGAGCTTGTGCCAGGTTGCACTTTCTGTCAGTCCAGGGCTCTAGTTTTGCCGGAGAGGTGAGAGAGAAAGAGCAGTGAGTGAGAGAGGGGAGAGAGAGAACAAAGGGGGTTGACCGTTTCTATCCCAATCCCACACTTCTATAAAGTGGTGGGTAACAATTCATTTCTCTGGTTGTGAAACCTCATAACTGGAGAACTACCTATCTACCTACTGCACCAAGCCACGCATTACCGGATAGACGTGTCCTAAACGTGTCTTTGTTTTGTTCTCTTCTTCTGAAGAGTCTCCTGTTTGGTGAGGATGGAGAATGCACACGCAAAAGAGTCGGAAGAGGTCGTGTCATACTTTGGTGTCGACCAGACCACCGGCCTCACACCAGAACAGTTCAAGAAGAACCTGGCCAGATATGGTCACAACGGTGAGAAAGAGAGACTGTGATGGGTGGATGGATGGATGGATGGATTGATGGAAAAGCATAGAGAAACCAAGGGATGGACAGAGAGACATGGAGGTGGATAAGAGGAGGGATAGGGCTCGTTGGAAAGATGATGGCGAGGAAGAGGAAGAGAAGGAGAAAAAGGAGGAGGATGTGGTTGGGTGTAGAGGTTCGGACCCAAAATGGGGTTCATTGGTGCTAAATGCTGTGGAAAGGATGAATGTGATGGAGGGACAGACAGACAGCAACAGGTGTTCCACTGGCTTGGACAACAGCTAGTCTTTGTTTTGGTTATGACGAGGGGAAGGTCGGATGTTGACTCTTTGTGATTGGCTGCTGGCTGGCTGACTGACACATTGGCGCGCGGCAACCAAAATGGTTCACGTGACCTTGTGATGGTGTGGCAGATACCATTTGAAGGTCAGCGGCACCAAGGGATGCTTGGGTAGTGTAGTTCGTGATCAGTCCAGTACAGGCTCCCTATTGTGGTTGGTTGGTTGGTTGGTTGGTTGGTTGGTTGGTTGGTTGGTTGGTTGGTTGGTTGGTTGGTTGGTTGGTTGGTTGGTTGGTTGGTTGGTTGGTTGGTTGGTTTCCAGAAGTTCCTGACAACTTCTACTTGCATATCTGTTGTATCAGTCATGACATGAGCAAAGTTAAGGTTTTTAGCTAATTAACTATAGTAATTTGTATCAAGTGCAAATGTTTGCACCTGTATTTTCAAAGACCTGATCTGACCGTTAAACAGGTGGAAACAAAGGCTTCGTAAATCTAGTCCTTTACATTTAATCACAGTGTATAATTAGCCTTTCTGCTATCAAAGATAGAGGCAAATAGCAATGCTATGCTAATAATCTCCTCTCTTCCCTTTCCCCTTTTACAGAGCTCCCAGCTGAGATTGGTGAGTTCCCAACGTTTATCTTTGCCCCTCACACACCTGTCTGTGGTCGGTCTGCACACACACTCCTATTTCCGTCCCAGTGTCCGGGAGGTTACACATCCCATCAGTCACACTACCTCTTTATTTCTTGCCACACACGCATACACACACATATACTCACACACCTGTTGTTCTGCTTCCTGCCTGGGATGATGGACTTCCTGTCAGTCGTGTCATCGTGACATCTGTCATCACACACCCTCCAGACATTCTGATTCGCCCATTTGGATTGGTTGGTGTAGGGTAGCCATATTTCTTATCCAATCCGATGCTTGACAGGGAGTGGCTACACACTTCAGAGAGAAGGAAGAGGAGGATGTGAATGGGATTGCTCTTGTTGTCAAACTTGTCATAACCCTGAAAGAAGAGGATATTCCTATGCACAGATCTGTGTCCTCACTTACCCATCACATCTGTCACACAAAACCTTGAAAATCCAGAAGTAAAAACTTGCATGATTGCGTCAGATGCTTCAGTTGGGTGATCACTAGTTTACACAGTCACAAAGTCATAAACCACACCTATTTCCACCAATTCTCTTCTTAAAAACTGATTTGGAACCACAGGCGACCGGTGGCACCTCATATGGGGAAGACCGCCTCATAGTAATGGCTGGAACAGAATATATGGAATGGTATTGAACACATCAAGCACACGGTTTCCATGTTTTTGATACCACTTCATTCCAGACATTATTATGAGCCTTCCTCCCCTCAGCAACCTTTTAAACCTAACCCTAACCTTAACATTACGCTTAACCACACTTCTCTTTATGCCTAATCCTAACCTTGAATTAAGACCAAAAAGGTCATTTTTGCTTTGATACATTTTTTATGAAACACACAATTTTGACTATGTGGCTGTTATCTAGTGGGAACCTTCCAGTTGTGTTGCGTGTGTCTACCCATGAGAGTTTATTATCACACTGACTATTCCTCCTTGTAACGGTTATGATTCTCACATCTGACAGTACTAAATCATCATGATGCAATAGAGACATTAGCAATGGTCATCAAAATTGTTAAAAGGTTTTAAAAAACAATTCTAATAAAATGCAACAGTTGGACAATGGATGAAGATACTCCAAACTTTTAGAATTTTTATAATCCATCAGATATTGACTGAATTATAGCACATAAAACATTTTACTGACACGGACAAATATTGAGTCCAGGGATTTAGGTGGGAATTTATTGCTCAATTTATTGTAAAATTTCAACAACAAATGTTTTTTTTAATGCACTCATATATATATATACATATTCTTATTATATCAGGTATTTTTTTGTGTGTTACAATAATGGAAAGTATATGTGCCTAATTTGCATAAATACACTGGGTGTATTTGCATATATTAGTACATTAACATAAAGGGGAGAAACAAGGCTGCAGCAACCAAACACTTGCTCTGTCTACCCTATTTGCACTCACCTGCGCTGTCTAGACTGCCTCATTAATTACTGTTGGTGTCACTTTATTTTGCATAATTAAACAAGTGTGTCAAAAGCAGGATAACCTCGGATTAAAAATCAACACGCTTGGCTCTAGATTAGAGCTACTTTACATTGTTTGTGAGATCAGACATGCACTACATGATCAAAAGTATATGGACACCTGCTCGTTGAACATCTCATGCCAAAATCAGGGGCATTAATATGGAGTTGGTCCCCTCTTTGCTGCTATAACAGCCTCCACTCTTCTGGGAAGACTTTCCACTAGATGTTGGAACATTGCTGCGGGGACTTGCTTCCATTCAGCCACAAGAGTAAGGTCGGGCAGTGATGTTGGACGATTAGGCCTGGCTCGCAGTGGGTGTTCCAGTTTATCCCAAAGGTGTTAGATGGGGTTGAGGTCAGGGCTCTGTGCAGGCCAGTCAAGTTCTTCCACACCGATCTCGACAAACCATTTCTTTATGGAACTCGCTTTGTGCACAGGGGCATTATCATGCTGAAACAGGAAAGGGCCTTCCCCAAACTGTTGCCACAAAGTTGGAAGCACAGAATCGTCTAGAATGTCATTGTATGCTGTAGCGTTAAGAATTCCCATCATTGGAACTAAGGGGCCTAACCCGAACCATGAAAAACAGCCCCAGACCATTATTCCACCTAAACCAAACTTTACAGTTGGCACTATACATTTGGGCAGGTAGCATTCTCCTGGTATCCGCCAAAGCCAGATTCGTCTGTTGGACCGCCTGATAGTAAAGCTTGATTCATCACTCCAGAGAATGCTTTTCTACTGTTCCAGTCCAATGGCGGCGAGCTTTACACAACTCCAGCCGATGCTTGGCATTGGCATGGTGATTTTAGGCTTGATGACAGCTTTGCCAAGGCAATGTCATCAAGGCAATGTGTGGCTACAGCATCCAATGACATTCTCTCTCTCTCTCTCTCTCTCTCTCTCTCTCTCTCTCTCTCTCTCTCTCTCTCTCTCTCTCTCTCTCTCTCTCTCTCTCTCTCTCTCTCTCTCTCTCTCTCTCTCTCTCTCTCTCTCTCTCTCTCTCTCTCTCTCTCTCTCTCTCTCTCTCTCTCTCTCTCTCTCTCTCTCTCTCTCTCTCTCTCTCTCTCTCTCTCTCTCTCTCTCTCTCTCTCTCTCAGGTAAGACCATCTGGGAGTTGGTCGTAGAGCAGTTTGAGGATCTGTTGGTCAGAATCCTGCTGCTGGCTGCCTGCATCTCTTTTGTAAGTAGACAAAATGTTGTCACTGATTTTGACCGACTATGGAGTATAGATATTGCTATGGGTTACAGGGAAAATATTGCAGTGTAATGACACAAGACAGGGTAAAGTGATGTTATCTATGGTCTGCTCCTCAATAATTGGTGTAATGAGAGCAAGGGGAAGATATTCATGTATTGATAATACCTATTGAGTCCTCTCAGATCTCCACAAGTGCATAGAGGGTAGGGTCTATACAGGTCGATAGGTTTGGGTGTATTTATGTGTTTGTTGGTGTTAGCACCTGTAAGATCATTGTGAAGTCACTTCCTGTCAATTGCCTCCTTCCACATCCTCTCCTTACCCCAGTGCAGGATGGGTAAATGTTTCAGCGTAGCAGGTGTGCATGGTGGCAGAGGCCCTGAGATGACACTGACAGCTAACACACACACACACGCGCACACACACACACACACACACACACACACACACACACACACACACACACACACACACACACACACACACACACACACACACACACACACACACACACACACACACACACACACACACACACATGCATGCACACAAGGTTACATACCTGCACTATGAAAGACACATACTGTACACACACAGGTCAGTTATGCTTTGCGTACACGCACACACAGGACACATGCTGTGATCGGTCAGGTTATATTTCATATGGATTGATGTCCTCCCTCTCTCCTTCCCTCACTCCCTCGCTTACTCACTCACTCACGCACACACACACTCGCTCACTCACTCTAGGAATCCCTCCCTCCCTCCCCCCCCCCCCCCTCTCTCTCTCACTATTTCATTTCACTGTTGTCTCCCATCTGCCCTCCTGTCTCGCTCTCTCTTTTCAAATCTGTTTTGGAGTAGGGGGGTGACATAATGTTTTAACCCCCCCCAACCCCAACCCTTTACACTCTGTCCCTGACCAGCTGTCATTATGGCCTTAGAAAGAATGGTGTGTGTGTGTGTGCGATGTACTGTGTGTGTGCGTGGTGTGTGTGTGTGTGCGAGGGTGCGAGGGGAGAGAGAGCGTGTTATTTTAAGAGAGTCTCAAGCCAGGCCGAGAAAATGTATCCTTCCACAAAGGTCAGGGATGAAAGGAACGAAGGATTGCCGGCGAGAGAGAGATAGTATTGCACAATGGCATTGTTTGTTGCAAAGACAAACAAACAGATGATAGGTACATACAGTATATGGTTGAGGAAGACACTGTAATGATAGTAATATGTCATTAATAAATGCATAATATATAGTTAATATACTGTATAAATATATAAATGCATTGGCAATATCAGTGTAATGTTTTTCATGTACTTTCAAATGAGGTTTTATTGGAATGGAACGGTTCTATGGTAGTATGGTACGTGTGAATAGGCTACAATGGATTTCAATGCAGTGTATTTTAGAATAGAGAAGACAGAGAGGATGAATGATATAGAGATCTTAAAAGAGAGGGAATAAGAGAATAAATGGATAGAGAAGAAAATAAAGAAACAAACAAACAAAAAAGAAAGAAAGAAAGCGAGAGAGAAAGAAAGAAAGAAAGTAAGAAAAAGAAAGAAAGAAATGGAAAAGAGGATGGAAGAATGAAATCTTTGCACTAAGGAACAACAGAGTAGAGAAGGGAGAGACGGAAGATGGTAAAAGAGGATGGTTTGGGCAAAGGAATAGGGAATAAAGGATAATGGATGGATGTATACAATAATGGAGGGATGGAGGGATATCTCTCTTTCTCTGTGAGTGAGATTGCTTCTTACTCTGCTTCAGTGGACCAGAACTGATCTGTGTCCATGTCAACACAGCCCCTTTCCTAAACAGACCAGTGACAACAACTCGTTACACTCACGTACACGGACGCGCATACACACGTGAAGGAACACACACACACAAAACTCCCTCTATCACACATGCACGTGCACGGACACACAGACAAAAAAGGCTGGGATAGAGTGGAAAAAAAGTGTTTCTGATATGGGCACATATTGTCAAGTGTCATAAAGTGGAAAAATACGTTTTTCTGTTATGCGCGCATATTGTCAAGTGTCATAAAAGTGCATTCCATTCCATTATCCATAAACATAAATTCTCTCTCTCCCTCCCTCCCTCCCTCCCTCCCTCCCTCCCTCCCTCCCTCCCTCCCTCCCTTCCTCCCTCCCTCCCTCCCTCCCTCTCTCTATCTCTTGCTTTCAGGTGCTGGCCTTGTTTGAGGAAGGTGAGGAAACAGTCACAGCCTTTGTGGAACCCTTAGTCATCCTCCTCATTCTCATTGCTAATGCCATCGTTGGAGTCTGGCAGGTCAGTTAGTGGAAACACATACGCACGCACGCACGCACGCACGCACGCACGCACGCACGCACGCACGCACGCACGCACGCACACACACACACACACACACACACATAATACATCACATGCGTTAGTTTACCCGTTCAGGGTCAGAATGTGTTACCCGCGGGGGTGGGGTAGGGGTGTTATAGGGGAAAATGCATCAGCCCCCAAACCCACAGTAAAAATACAGAGGGACGATCGGGTTACCGCAAGCCACAAGCAGCGGGTCCATATTGGCCTTGTGGTGGTCATTTGGAAACTATGCACAAGGATTCACACATAGGGGGTTATGGGACAAGGGAGCGGGGAGGGGGTGGATGTGACGGGTGTAGGGGGTGGGCATATTGGCATAAGTCAGGCTTTACACTTCTGGTTGGGAGGTCAGGAGGAATTGGAGGAACTGATGTTCTGTGGTGTTATTGTTGCCCTGTAGGAGCGCAATGCAGAGAGCGCCATCGAGGCTCTGAAGGAGTATGAGCCTGAGATGGGGAAGGTTTACCGGTCGGACAGGAAGAACGTCCAGATGATCAAGGCCAGGGAGATCGTCCCTGGAGATGTGGTGGAGGTGTCCGGTAAGATTCAGATTCAGAGATTCAGATTTACGTAATAACTGTATAACTCCCTAAACACTGATCTGGGTTCAGTTTGTTTTCTCTCACATAATGACTAAAGGGCTCAGATTTTGGGGTAACCTGATCCTAGATCTGTGCAAAAGGGCAACTTCTACCCCTATAGGCACAAGAGTTGTAGGCCCAGTTCCAAGTCGACCATTAGCCCCAATACCCACAAGCCACTAAAATAAATGTAGATCTGATGTAAGTGAAAAAAAATCTACCTTGCCTATCAGAGATGAAGGTATAGAGATTAAAGCATATAGCCCTTTTTACAACAATTCTTATCACAAAGTGTACAATTTGTCACAAAATTTGTCACAAAGTGCTTGAATCTGTCAAATCCTCTCAGATGGACATCACGTCTTTAGGGTTTGCTAATATATTATACCACCCCTCCCCCCCAAAAAACAAAGCCTAATACCCATAGTGAATATTGCCAGTCTACTGGTTGACAGACACATCCCAAAGGGCACTCTATTCACTTTATAGCCATAGGGCTCTGGTCAAAAATAGTGCACTATGTACTGTAGGCCCTAGAATCCCTGAGGGTACTTGGCCTATCCACAGAGTGTACTTGAGAAGACTCATGACACCGTAGGGCTACTGGTAAAATGCACATGAGGGGGTACTTCAGGGGTTCTCAGGGCAGAGTAAAATTCTGTACTGTAACTGAAAAATATTGTGAACCACTAACGGAGGATATAGAGTGCCATTTGGAATGTATACCAGCGCCTGGTCCTGGGTCAAATTGGTTTATCCCTCTAACGTTTAAGGTTAGGTTTAGGGTTGGCTAATCTGATCCTAGTATAGATTACAGATTTTACTAATAAGGGCGCATTTTACTGTTTAATGCGTGTTATTCATTTGCAGGCACAATTTCCAAATTTAGCAGGTGATCTACTAAGAACAAACACTATAATCAATGCATTACATTTACATTTGACATTTGACTCATTTAGCAGATGCTCTTATCCAAAGTGTCTTACAGTAGTGAGTGCGTACATGTTTTCCTTCGAACCCACAACCCTGGCGTTGCAAGTGCCATGCTCTACCAACAGAGCCACACAAGACCTGTGTACTAGAGCCACACAAGACCTGCACCAATGTACTAGATGTGTGGCTTGGACATGTGAACGAGTGTGTGTGTGTGTGCCCGTGTGTATATGAGAGGGTAAGAAAGAGAGAGAGGGATAGAGAGTGTATGACAATGACTAAGTGTCATTGTGTGAGGGAGGGAGGGAGGGAGGGAGGGAGGGAGGGAGGGAGGGAGGGAGGGAGGGAGGGAGGGAGGGAGGGAGGGAGGGAGGGAGGGAGGGAGGCTGTCCTTGTGTCCTTGAGACAATGGGTAATTTTAAGGCAATCAGAGGGTAAGAGAGAGGGAGGTATAGAGAGAATGATAGAGAAAACAAGAAAGAGATTGTATATAACTGACAGTAATACATAGTGGAACCATCATCCATTTTGTTGTTTATTTATTAGCCATTCTTTTCCTTTTTTATATAATGTTATTTTTCTTTAATAAAATTGATCGACCGAAGATTCCACAATACAACAGCAGTAGTGTTGTACCTGTATACATGATTAGATGTACTGTTATTATTACCACTGAAATTAACTATATTTCATTATCCTCATTGCATTGGACTGAAATCTACAAATTGTATTTCATGCCAATAAAGCAATTTGAATTTGATTTTGAATTTGAATTTGAGAGAGAGATAGTAATAAGCATACACGTTATCTCTCTAACACCTGTCTCTCTCTCTCGCGCGCGCACTCTCTTGCTCTCTTGCTCTCTCTTGCTCTTGCTCTTGCTCTCTTGCTCTCTCTCTCTCTCTCTCTCTCTCTCTCTCTCTCTCTCTCTCTCTCTCTCTCTCTCTCTCTCTCTCTCTCTCTCTCTCTCTCTCTCTCTCTCTCTCTCTCTCTCTCTCTCTCTCTCTCTCTCTCTCTCTCTCTCTCTCTCTCTCTCTCTCTCTCTCTCTCTCTCTCAATTCAAATGGGCTTTATTGGCATGTACATTCAATTCAAATGGGCTTTATTGGCATGGGAAACAATATTTACATTGCCAAAGCATGTAAAATAAACAATCACAAATTAACAGTTAAAATGAAGCACACAAAAGTTTCAAAAGAGAAAGCCGTTTGAAATGTTATATTATTAACTATGTACAGTGTTGTTACAATGTGTAAATAGTACAAATGTTTTCCCGAATTGGTAATATATTTTTATTTTTGTTTGGTTATACTGTGGTTGGACCAGACTGTCTGAGTGCTGTCCTGAGGCTTTGTTGGGTTGGTAGTGGTTAATAAACTTAGTCTCAAGAGTCAATATTAGTTGGATGAGGGGACTTTTCTCTATTATCAACTCTCTCTCTCTCTCCTTCTTTCTCTCTCCCTCTCTCTTTCACACCCTCTCTCTCTCTATTTTGCCATACTGAAGAGTCAAAATGTCAAATGGTGATATTTTGAGAGTGTAAAAAAGCAGTGTATTGTCAGAATACACTGTAAAAATTCAGAATAAGCACAATGTTAACCAGGGTAAACCTTGATTGTGATAAAGACTGTGAATTAAAATGTAGTAATTATGTTTGAACATACGTTAAATGAACTCTGAAGTGGAGTGGAGTTTGTGTGTATATGCATAAGGTTGAGACAGCTACCTTGAACTAAAAATCAAATCAAACTTTATTTGTCACATGCGCCGAATACAACAGTGAAATGCTTACTTACAAGCCCTTAACCAACAATGCCGTTCAAGAAAGAGTTAAGAAAATATTTACCAAATTAACTAAAGTACTTAAAAATAAAAAAAGTTACACAATAAAATAACAATAACGAGGCTATATACAGGGGGTACCGGTACCAAGTCAATGTGTGGGGGTACAGGTTAGTTGAGGTAATTTGTACATGTAGGCAGGAGTAAAGTGACTATGCATAGATAATAAACAGCGAGTAGCAGCAGTGTAACAACAAATGGGAGGGAGGTCAATGTAAACAGTCCAGGTGGCCATTTGATTAATAGTTTAGCAGTCTTATGGCTTGGGGTAGTAGCTGTTAAGGAGGCTTTTGGTCCTAGACTTGGCGCACCAGTACCGCTTGCTGTGCGACGGTAGAGAGAACAGTCTATGACTTGGGTGACTGGAGCCTTTGACAATTTTGGGGGTTTTCCTCTGACACCGCATAGCATATAGGTCCTGGATGGCAGGAAACTTGGCCCCAGTGATGTACTGCGCTGTACGCACTACCCTCTGTAGCGCCTTACAGTCAGATGCAGAGCAGTTGCCATACGGTGATGCAATTGGTCAGGATGCTCTCGATGGTGCAGCTGTATAACTTTTTGAGGATCTGGGGACCCATGCCAAACCTTTTCAGTCTCCTGAGGGGGAATAGGCTTTGTCGTGCCCTCTTCACAACTGTCTTGGTGTGTTTGGACCATGATAGTTCGTTGGTGATGTGGACACCAAGGAACTTGAAACTCTCGACCCGTTCCACTACAGCCCCGTCGATGTTAATGTGTTTGGCCCGCCATTTCCTGTAGTCCACGATCAGCTCCTTTGTCTTGCTCACATTAAGGGAACAGTTGTTGTCCTGGCACCGCACTGCCAGGTCTCTGACCTCCTCCCTATAGGTTGTCTCATTGTTGTCGGTAATCAGGCCTACCACTGTTGTGTCGTCAGCAAACTTAATGATGGTGTTGGAGTCGTGTTTGGCCACGCAGTTGTGGGTCAACAGGGAGTACAGGAGAGCAGGTGAGCAATACCTCAAGACTTCTTTAATATTAGACATCGCGCACCAGTTGTTATTGACAAATAGACACACATTCTCACCCCTCGTCTTACCAGACGTAGTTTCTCTGTCCTGCCGATGCATGAAAAATCCTGCCAGCTCTATATTATCCGTGTCGTCGTTCATCCACGACTCGGTGAAACATAAGATATTAAAGTTTTTAATGTCCTGTTGGTAGGATAGTCTTGATCGTATATCATCCTTTTTGTTTTCCAATGATTGCGTGTTGGCCAATAGATCGGATGGTAGTGGAGGATTACTCACTCGCCTACGAATTCTCCGAAGGCAGCCCGACCTCCGCCCTCTTTTTCGCTGTCTTTTCTTCATGCAAATGACAGGGATTTTGGCCTGTTCCCGAGAAAGCAGTATATCCTTCACGCGAAGGACTCGTTAAAGAGTAATCGCTGTTCTGATGTCCAGAAGTTATTTTCGGTCATAAAAGACGGTAGCAGCAACATTATGTACAAAATAAGTAAAGAAACGTATTACAAACTACACAAAAAAAACTAACAAAATAACACAGTTGGTTAGGAGCCCGTAAAATGGCAGCCATCCCCTCCGGCGCCATTCTCATGTTTGTTCTTTTTTCCCCAGTTGGTGACAAAGTCCCCGCTGACATCAGACTCGTCAAAATAAACTCTACTACTCTGCGTGTTGACCAGTCCATCCTCACCGGTGAGTGATATTATCAACTCTGTCTTAACCCTCTTTACAAGACTACAATGGAAATAAATTAGGTCTGTCAGAGTTAATCAGTTAACTCAAGTTAACTTTTTGTAATTTCAGTGCACTGTTTTCTCTCTCGAGATTAATCGCATTGTCTGAAAGCGTTGAATCTGAAAACACTGAAAACATCCAAAATATTTAATCTATACAGCTAAAATCTACAATGCCATGTAAAAACAAGTTGACATTGAGGTTAAATAAAGTGTGCTTTCTCAATTTGGCCAAAATAAAATAAATCTATTTGACTAACCATTATTTTAGACAAAATCAAGACGTCAATATTCTTGAAATATTTTTTGTATGAAAAATCTAAAATTACATTCAGAATTTGCAATAAAATCCTGAGTTAACTTTTTTTTTTTTTAATACATGTAAAACTATTTTGTTGTAAAAATCACTCTATCTGCCTCACTCTATCTGCTTCTCTGTCTCTCTCCTCGCTCAGGTGAGTCTGTCAGTGTGATCAAGCACACCGATGCCGTCCCAGACATGAGAGCTGTCAACCAGGACAAGAAGAACATGCTTTTCTCTGTGAGGAACTCTCCTATATATTTATCCATCTATCTATTTTTCTATTCCTCCATCTCAGAATCTCCATCAATCTAACTGTTGTTTTCCACACTCCTGCCCTTCTCGATATGAGCCTCTTCTACTCTCTCCTCCACCCTAACAGCAATTAATTGACCGCTCCCTCTTTTCCCCTCTCTCTCTCTCACTCTTTCCACTATCTCCTTCTCCCCCTCCCTTTCCCTCGCTCCCTCTCTCCCTCCCTCTGTCGGTCCCTCAAGGGCACCAACATCGCTTCAGGCAAGGCTATCGGCATAGCCGTGGCAACTGGTGTCTCTACAGAGATCGGGAAGATCCGCGACCAGATGGCTGCGACAGAGCAGGAGAAGACCCCCCTGCAGGCCAAACTGGACGAGTTCGGAGAGCAGCTCTCCAAGGTGAGACAGACAGCTACTACTACACTACTACTACTGCTACTACTACTACACTACCTTAGTTGTTGCAACTTGACAAGATTAGTTTCCCCGCTGCCTTAAAATGGTCAAGTAGCCAATTCTTGGCAGTTTTGATTTGATACAACTTAAAGGGATATTTCACCCAAATTACAAAATGACAGTGGGATTTGAGCCACAAATGGTCAAATGTAAGCATTTAGAAACAGTGTCAGGGAAATAAAACCAAGTCATACCTTGTCTATAGACTTACCATGTAAGGAAACCAAATAGTGTAAAGATGACAATTGAATTATATATATTTTTAAACCAGGCTTTATCTGACAACCTTTTGTTGTTTATTCCATAACAGGTCATCTCCCTGATCTGTGTTGCCGTGTGGATGATCAACATTGGCCACTTCAACGACCCAGTTCATGGAGGCTCCTGGATTCGCGGGGCCGTCTACTACTTCAAGATCGCTGTGGCCTTGGCTGTGGCTGCCATTCCTGAGGGTAAGCAACTGATACTGGACTAGCACTAATCTAATCTAAAAAGTCTAGATGGGTCAAAATAAAGTGGACAAAAGTCAATCAACCAATCACCTTTGAGACTGTGTTAACCTGCTGACCTATGTAGCAAAACGAATGCAAATCTTCAGGTCTCAAGCAAGGTTTCTCATCACAAGAACATGAACATGGTTCACTGCCTAACTAATAACACTCTTTCACCCTTCTCCCCCCCCCCCCCCCCCCCCCAGGTCTGCCTGCTGTGATCACCACCTGCCTTGCTCTGGGTACCCGCCGTATGGCCAAGAAGAACGCCATCGTCCGCTCCCTGCCCTCTGTGGAGACCCTGGGCTGCACCTCCGTCATCTGCTCCGACAAGACAGGCACCCTCACCACCAATCAGATGTGTGTCACCAAGGTGGGTACACACACACGCCGTACAAACACACACGCACGCACGCACGCACACACACACACCCACACGTCGCACAAGCACAAACACACACATGCACACGTGCGCTGTGCTTTCAAACACACACACACACAAACGCACCAGAGATCCACCACACTGGGAAAAAGGTGTGGATTCAACATACAATTGTAAGGCAACCAGCTGCAATAGGAGTCCTATCACAATCCTATTGCAGCTGCATGCCTTACAATTGTACGTTGAATCAACCTTTCAGCCATTTTGTTGAGCAAAGTCATAATCCTATTGCAGCTGCGTGCCTTACAATTGTACGTTGAATCAACCTCAATGCCATTATTATTATATCTTTTTAAAATGTATTTATATAACCTTTATTTAACTACAATCCTATTGCAGAACACTCATAATCCTATTGCAGCTGATTCCCTTACAATTGTACGTTGATTTAAACCTCAATGCTGGTTTGCAAAGTGATGTTTAATTCCTGTTGGAATCCAGAGCGAGGATATCCAGCAATTGTAACTTTTATTCACCCGCAACCTGCATTGAGAATGACTGCCGGGGTAAGGAAGATTGATTATTGAGACTACCTAAATCATATACACTGGAACAGACATCTCAGTAACGGGTGCAAAACGTCCAACTACTAACACATTAGATTCGTTTCTAAAAATGTACACTGAGTGTACAAAACATTAGGAACACTGACCAGGTGAATCCAGTATGAAAGCTAAGATCCCTTATTGATGTCACCTGCTAAATCCACTTTAACCAGTGTAGATGAAGGGGATGAGACAGTTTAAATAAGGATTTTTAAGACAATTGAGACATGGATTGTGTATGTGCACCATTCAGAGGGTGAATGGGCAAGACAAAAGATTGAAGTGCCTTTGAACGGGGTATGGTAGTAGGTGCCAGGCGCACCGGTTAGAGTGTGCCAAGAACTGCAACGCTGCTGTTTTTTTCACGCTCAACAGTCTCCCTGTGTGTCAAGCCTGATCCACCACCCAATGGACATACTGCACAGCCAACTTGACACAACTGTGGGAAGCAATGGAGTCAACATGGGCCAGCATCCCTATTGAATGCTTTCGACACCTTGTAGTCCATGCCCCGATAAACTGAGGCTGTTCTGAGGGCAAAAGGTGGTGAATATTAGGAAGGTGTTTCTAATGTTTTGTACACTCAGTGTACGTTATTTATTTTTGTGTAATCAGCCAATCAACCAATGTAATCAACTAATCCGTGCCTTAAGAGAGTATTCATACCCTTTGATTTTTTCCCACATTTTGTTGTTACAGCCTGAATTTAAAATACATTAAATTGAGATTTTGGGCTCTATTTCAACAAACCTAATGCAGTGGTAAATCTAAGCACTGGCGGTAGCACTATAGGTTCAGGGGTATGTCAGAAATATTTTTGCTATTTTCACCACAGTTCACAGTTGCTGGTGGTGGTGCGAAAGGGCTGGGTTTTGATAAATAAACCAGTTGTGGGTGTGTCGAGGCTTGCCCCTCACTGGCCAATCAGAACGTGCTCCATGGCTAAATAGGTGGTTGCTTCAAGTTGTGTATTTACAGTCTTTTGTGTATTGCATTGTTAACAACTCCAATTCGAATGTTACTCCATTATAGCCTAGTTTGTTAAATAGCCTGCCCCATATTTGCAACATATGTTGAACATGTTTGCAGTCGACCTGTTTATATAAGCATTGCATTGCTTCAGTATGGAAATACATTGTTAAATAGGCTATAGCATTTGCACTGATATAGGGGCTCCTAGGCCTACTGTAAATTGCAGTCTGGACATGCCAAACGTAGTCAATAAGCAAGATTAAATTCACTAGGCTATTGAGGCCTAAAAAGACAGTGTATAATTGTAATCAAATTTTAATAAAAACGAAGTGATATTTAAATAGGCTATGTCTAAATACAGATACAGGAATCATAATTGCTCCCTGTGGGCATATAATACAGACAAGGCATCTTAGACTATGAAGGGTTTTATGCACATCCAAACCTTTCACAGATGCTGGATAAAGATCCAATATAAAGAGAAAGGGGAAATGTCCACAACATTATACTACTGGCAAATGTAATGTTTTATAAACATTATGGAACCATCTTACAGATAATATCTGCACTACAGAAATAGCAGATGAAAATTGCATTGCATTTGAACCATGTAGCAGCTTACTTCATCACCATAAACCCATGGATGTGAATATTTCTAATAAGTTTGGTTTTCAATCAAATTAAATGAAAAACAATCTGTTTTTTAAACCAATGTCGTGGAATTATTCTAATCAAAAGGAGAGACTTTTAATGTCTTTAAAACAAGTTAACTTTATGATTTAATTACTGCAGTAATGGAGCTTGTCAACGACCCTCCCGTAGGTGATTCGTTGAGAGCCCAACAAGCGGATTTGAGCCACAGCATTTTATAGCAAAGTTCATCCCCCAGGATGTTCATGACAAACAACAGATGTATGGAATGGGTCACAAGGTTAAGATTCGTATGAAAGATACTAATAATTCACAGCAAACAGTATCTGCTGTAAAGACTGCTCTCATTGTCTAGAAACTAGGGTCTGGCCCCCAACTCCATACTGGAGCCATCTCCACCCTGGCACCTCAGTACAGAAACAGTCTTGTTAGTTTTATCACCCAAAGACATTGTAAATATTCTGTCAGCATTAAATCTCCCAGAGGCCCATTCTCAGTAAAATACACACAGATGAGTGTTCTATGAACCCCCTATTCTGTTGCATAAAATAACCATTTGATGCAATAACAGTATTTATAACATAATCTTGCAACACCAACAACAACATTTCTAATAAGGATTGGGTCAGAAGCTTGATATCATAAATCGCGTATCTCATTCATTAGCATGTGTGCACAGGGCAAGCCTAAATGTCTTTATGCATAACATTCACATGTTTATATACAAACTAGACTCCTGTCAATTGTATCGTTGCCTATGTCCTAGGGAGATTCTGAAAAAAATACAGCATTGATATGGCATTATAGGAGGATTGAATAGTTTGGAGGAGCGCGGTTGTCTTTGGTAACGTTAATTGGGTGAGGGGCGCTCTTTGAAAATGGAGATGGATAGCCTACTCAAACAAGCGAAATGAAGTATGCAGGTATGTGAATTTTGAATACCTAATGAAAAAGCATGAGGGCAAAAACCTCAAAAATATTTCAAAGCACGCTCAGTATACCATTTAAAACTAACTTACTCATTGGCTAGTTGACTAATGGCCAGGCTAAAAAAATACACATATGTGATGGTGCTAAATCAGCCTTGATTAAGGGAAGGATAGACTATGCTTGGTTCTTAATCAAATTAAACTAAATTGGGGGGAACCAATAGTTTATGTTTCTAAATACTAGATTCAGCAGCGTAAAATCACATATCTCTTCCATGGGTACTCACTGTGCATCATGGCTGGATAGGCTGCACTTTCGCTTTCAAAATCCATGTAAGTATCAACTGCATTACTGCTAAGACCTGCTTTTTATGAGTCTTAAAACTTCCCATTAGCACTGCATGAAATTGTCATTTTTGCATGTGTTTTTAAGGACACATCTCAAATATTGCCACCCCTCCCACTATAAAGCAAGAGAGCTGATGTTAGACTGGTAAATTGCCGAACCTGGCATTTGGGCTGGAAAATGCTAGTGCGAAATTGACAAAAACAAAAATGTCTAAAAACATGTTTTCACTTTGTCATTATGGGGTATTCTGTGTAGATGGGTTAGAAAATGTATCAATTTTGAATTCAGGCTGTTACAACAAAACGTGGAATAAGTCAAGGGGTATGAATACAAAAGTACAGGTATTGAAAAACTCAAACTGCAATAAAGCGTGCTGGGAAATAAGATAATGATGGCTCTGGTTTTCAGTGGTTTTGAGCAAACATACATTTTGTAATTTTACTCATCAAGCTTGTTCAAATTCAACTCAACTCGAGCAGAGTTTGTTGATTCAAAGTACAATTGTAAGGCAGCCAACTGCAATAGGATTGTGAGTATGCTCAACATTTGGGGGTATACCGTAGCAGTCCACCCAACTCACAAAATAACGGTGATTAAGAAATTGGTTCAGTTGGCTTTTTAAAATGCATAGTTAAGTAGTGTGTGTGTGTGTTGTCTTTGTGATGTGGTTCCAGATGTTCATTATTGACAAAGTGGACGGAGATAGCGTTTCTCTGGGTTCTTTCGACATCTCCGGTTCCAAGTACACTCCCGAGGGAGAAGTGTGAGTATAGCCTGGAAACACACACACACACACACACACACACACACAAACACACACACACACCTGACTTACTGTCTTCTCCATCTCTCTAAGTACTAAGAACGGTGCATTAGTGAAGTGTGGCCAGTATGATGGCTTGGTGGAGCTGTCCACCATCTGTGCTCTGTGCAATGACTCCTCTATGGACTACAACGATGTAAGTGAGTGTTTGTGAGTTTGCGTGCGTGTGTGTGCATGCGTGTGTGCGTGGTACTGAGTCAGCACTCAGTATCTGTATATGTGTAGCTGTTATTTTATGTATCTGATATGTGTATTAGTCTAGCCCAGATCTGATATGTGTATTAGTCTAGCCCAGATCTGATAGTGTCTTTCCCCTCTCTCCTGCAGTCTAAGGGCATCTATGAGAAGGTGGGCGAGGCCACTGAGACCGCTCTGTGCTGCCTGGTTGAGAAGATGAATGTGTTCAACACTGAAGTGCGCGGCCTGTCCAAGCCCGACAGAGCCAACGCCTGTTGCTCTGTAAGTCTTCCTTCCTCCCTCCCTTCACCTTTCCTCTATCCCTCATTTCCTCCCTCTCTCCAGTCCACCCTCTCTCACCTCCCTCTTTTCCTTCTGGCTCCCCTCTCCAACCTACTCCCCCATTCCACCCCTCTCATTCCTCCCTCTCCAGCCGACCCATGTCCTCTCCGTCTCTCTCTCAGGTGATCAAGCAGCTGATGAAGAAGGAGTTCACCCTGGAGTTCTCCAGAGACAGGAAGTCCATGTCAGTGTTCTGCTCACCAGCCAAGTCCTCTAAGGCCGCTGTCGGCAACAAGATGTTCGTCAAGGTGAGAGAATACCGGCAACCGTCTCTATGGAAATGCTCAGAGTAAACGCTCCAGTGACGTTGTCATATCAGTAATCTCTATAGCAATCTTGCAGTGATTGTTTATAAAGTTCCAAAATGCTCCTTGAGTCCTGACTGTTATCTCTCTCCCTCTATCGCTCTCTCCATAGGGCGCTCCCGAGGGTGTTATTGAGAGGTGTGCATATGTGCGCGTTGGCACCACCCGTGTGCCCTTGTCCGAGCCTGTCAAGAATAAGATCATGGCTGTGATCAAGGAGTGGGGTACTGGCCGTGACACCCTGCGTTGTCTGGCACTGGCCACCCGCGACACACCCCTCCGTATGGAAGAGATGAACCTCGAAGACTCCACCAAGTTCGGCGACTACGAGGTGAGAAAGGAGAGGAGAGAAGGGGGGGGAGTGCGTCAGGGAGAGAGGGGGGGAAGCGGAATTTAAGTACCTACTGTATTAATTACTAGGTAAATAAAGGGGTTCCTGAGTGGCTCAGCGGTCTAAGGCAATCGCAGTGCTGAGGCGTGACCGGGAACCCCATAGGGTAGTGCACAATTGGCCCAGCGCCGGGGGGGATTGGCAGGGGTCTTTCTTTGGCTCATCACGCTCTAGCGACTCCTTGTGGCTTTGAACGGTGTTTCCTCCGACACATTGGTGCAGCTGACTTCCGGGTTAAGTGTGCAGTGTTAAGAAGTTTCGGAGGACGCATGTCTCAACCTTCACCTCTCCCGAGCCCATTGAGGAGATGCAGCGATGAGACAAGGTCCTAACTAACAATTAGAGGGAAAATGTATAATAACAAAACAACAAAAAATGTATAATAATAATTACTAGGTAAATAGAAATTCCAGCAGATTTTTTTGTATCTAAATTCATTGCATTCAAGCTTTATTTGCACAACAACTAATTTAATTTCTAAAGCACTTGCCCTATGTCTCCTCTCTCTCTCTCTGTCTGTGGTCCTCAGACTGACCTTACCTTCGTGGGCTGCGTGGGCATGCTGGACCCCCCTCGTAAGGAGGTCATTGGAGCTATTGAGCTGTGCAGGGCTGCTGGCATCCGCGTCATCATGATCACTGGTCAGTATACTGGACAGTAAAAATCTGGTGCTTTTCCTAAAGTTCCCTGGTTTCCAAGAAAACCCGGTTGGAAGTTCCCGGAATGAAGACAGAATAAACAGGAAATCCGGAATCCTCCAACTGGGATTTTGGGAAAGTTACCCAATTTTTGCAACCCTAACTCAATTTTTCTCTCTGTCTCTCTGTCTCCGTGTCTTTATCATTCCCACTGTTTCCATCCATCTACCTCTTCTGTGTTGGTTGTCTTTCCTCCATTATAGTTCATTGTGAAATATATTGAGAAACAATATCTTACAACTCATTATCCTCCCTCCCTCCTTCCCTCGCTCCCTCCCTCCCAGGTGACAACAAGGGAACAGCCGTGGCTATCTGCCGTCGTATTGGCATCTTCACCGAGGATGAGGACACTACTGGCCGAGCCTACACTGGCCGTGAATTTGACGACCTGCCCCTCCACGAGCAAAAAAAAGCAGTCCGCAAGGCCTGTTGCTATGCCCGCGTTGAGCCCTCTCACAAGTCCAAGATCGTTGAGTTCTTGCAAGGCTTCGATGAGATCACCGCCATGGTAAGGGGAGGAAACAGGAACAGAGGAGACATCTATTGAAAACTCAAAAGCTTTATTGTACAACCATCCAAATGACAAAAACTGAATATTTGCAGAAATACGATTTATATCATACAGAACACATCACTAACAGTCATCTTCCTTCTCTACCTTCTCTTTTCTTCCTTCTCTCTCTCTTCCTCCCCCTCCACCAGACCGGAGATGGAGTAAACGATGCCCCCGCCCTGAAGAAGGCCGAGATTGGCATCGCCATGGGCTCTGGCACTGCCGTTGCCAAGTCTGCCTCTGAGATGGTCCTGGCCGACGACAACTTCTCTTCCATCGTGGCAGCCGTCGAGGAGGGTAGAGCCATTTACAATAACATGAAGCAGTTCATCCGTTACCTCATATCCTCCAACGTTGGTGAGGTCGTCTGGTGAGTGTTCGGGGTGGATGGGTGGGTGTGGAGGGGGGGTGAAGTGACCACATAACAACTGAGATATAACCATGGTTGACCGCTAACCCAGAGGGACTTGTTGGAAGACAGAGATTCACTATCGTAGCAGCATAACTACTTGACTGCCAATAGATGAGTGTGACCAAGACACCACTGTGAGCAAGAACATCAATATGACGGCCACGCACAGTTCTAGTCACAAATTACTCTTCTTCTTTTTTCTTTCTTTCCCTCGCTCATCATCCATCCCTCCATCTCTCTCAGTATCTTCCTGACCGCTGCCCTGGGTCTGCCGGAGGCTCTGATCCCTGTCCAGCTGCTGTGGGTCAACCTGGTGACTGATGGTCTCCCTGCCACTGCCCTGGGCTTCAACCCCCCTGACCTGGACATCATGGGCAAGCTGCCCCGCTCCCCCAAGGAGCCCCTCATCTCTGGATGGCTGTTCTTCAGATACCTCGCCATTGGAGGTACGATACGATAAGATACCATACCAACACTTTTATTGTACATTTTCATGGAAATGTATTCGGTGAAGTCAGGAACGCGTCAAAAACATCAAATACAAAACAATACAATTACAAATGCACTGCCCATTCTGCTTTCCTCCTACTCTCCTTTTCTTTCAACAACCATTGGGGTCACTAGAATACCATTGTGAATGCATGACCAATACACTGCCTCATTCTAAGTAGTTTGCTAGTGTGGATGTTGTTTTTAAGTAGTATGCTAAGGTGGATATTGTGTCTAAAGCCCCATCCTTTGTCCACATTCTAATTGTGCCCACATTTTTAGACAGGTGTAGACAATTAAAAGACTCATTGTGATCTAATTGTAAATCAGATCTTCCAAGTGTAAACAAACAAGATCAGGTCAAAGAACACGTTTTTTATGTAATTTTTTTTTGTCATTTAGCAAAAGCTCTTATCCAGAGCAATTTACAGTAAAGCACATACTTTTTTCATAATTGTGCCCTGTGGGAATCAAACCCACAACCTTGGCATTGCAAGCCCTGTATAAACAGGGATTATGTAGAATGCTAGCGTGGATATTGGAACAGAGCCATGTTCCAGGTTCAACATATGCTCACTATTATGTATCTCATGTATGTCCGACACTCCAACCCTGAACTATCCCTGGCTCAGTCGTAAATCTAACTGCAACCCTGACCCAATGTCAAACACTTAGAGCCTCAACCCTCACCGACTGCTGCTTTGCCCAACAATGGGCGTACAGCAGTGGCGGTCGGTGCCGTTTAACATAAGGGAGGACGATTATTTTTTTAATAAGCATGGCCTTATTTCTATTACAGCATATTGGATGACTGTCATTCATATTCCATTCACCCAGTTCAATGTAACATCGCTAGGTTTAGGCTACTACATGATACTAAAATGTTCTCTTTACCCATCATTAGGTTGCTACAACCTAACCTATGAATGAACGCTTACAACGTAGGTGCACAGGTCGAGAGACAAATTTGAGTAATCAAGGTGACAGACAGTGGCACATTCAATACCGCCTTGCACACTCTTGCCTACATCTAGCTGATCTAGGGTGTAATCATTAGTCCAACAGTTACAAATGAGTTTCTATTGGACAAATTCAGGTACATTTATCCCTGTTTTGTTCCGTTCGCTTCCGTTTAAGAAACGTTTTTCAACAGAATTGGTGGAAGGAATGCAACCCTGATCACACACAAACACAGTTCACTTTCATAGCAGCCACATACAAACAGCATGATCACTTTTCTTGTAGTATAATTCCTTCTCGCATCTACGTGACCTTCTCCTCTCACATTTTCCTTCGCTTGTGGACATCTGTGCACAACACATCAGCTTTCTGTGACCAGGCGAAAAAAACATTCCAAGCCAAACCTTCATATCATAACCGCTAACCGCTACACACAGCCTACATCGTTGTCACTATATTATCTAACTAGAACTAACACATTAGTAAACCCGCTACAATCATGCAGTACAGTCAGCAAGCAGTTTAGCAGTTACACCGGCGGGCCCCAGTGGCAATATATTTATAAAAACAAAAACTTACCTTGACTTAGAAGAGTTCCAGTGTTGGATAGCCATAGCTAGCTAGCTAGCATAGCATCCCTCTGTTTGAGCCAGGTGTTTGAGTAGGCTAAACTAGTTAGCTGCATTCACTAGCTAAGTAAGTGAAAGTGAAAAAAATACAACAAAATATGTGACTCACCACCTGGATTCGGTCTTATGTAGCAACATTTGAATTTCTGTTTTTACATTGGATATCATACACTGCATTTGAGGAAACAATGGGAAAGTAATTCTGCCTTGAAAGTTGATCAACTTGTAAACTCACGTTTGAGAAACCGTCTTTCAATATTTTGGTATCTACACCCATCTACACCCACCCATCAAGCACCCAAGCTAACTGGCTAACATTGGCTAGCTACTTCCAGACACATAATGAGAGAACACCCCACTCTGACCATTTTACTCCCCCTAGCAAAAGCTGGTTAAACAGTTTTCATGTTATCCAGAGCGTTGGTGACTGTAACAGTGCTGCTGGCAACAATTGAATTACGCTTTGTTGCCGACGTTTACTGACACCAAACATATTCAACGGGTGTTGAGCTTTCAAAAATGCATCAGTTATTCTGCGCTCTGGCACACTAAGACGAGAGTCTTTTGTTAAGAAATGTAGCTAGATAGCTAGCTAGGTAAACAATGGATCCCAACGCATGACGTAACGTTAGTTAGCAAGCCAGCCAGCTAACAGTACACTAACTTGAAATAAAAATACTTTGTAAAAACTAGAGTGGAGTCTTTTGTTAAGACATGTAGCTAGCTGGCTAGCTAAACAATGGACCATAATCACAACTCATGTTACTACCCTGCATGAATCTGCAGGTAGCTAACCAACCAGGTTCTATGGCTATAACTAGTCAAGGAAATGTGTCTGAGATACGAAGAATAAGATCATACACATAACGTTAGCTAGCGAACCAGCCAGCTAACGTTAGCTAGCTAACAGTACACTTGAAATGAAATATCTGAAAATGTAGCTAGCTAGACTATCTTACCAGTATACATCATGGTTGGACGCGTCTCCTGCCTGATGACATGCATGGTTGCTCTTAGCTTGACGATGTAATCCAGACTGGTGTTTTCTCCATCTCCTTAGCTTTCATACTCGAATTCCACTGATTTCAAACTTGTGTATGCTCTCCAGAAAGTGGAGAGCATACACATAACGTTAGCTAAAAAGCCAGCCAGCTAACGTTAGCTAGCTAACAGTACACTTTAACTTGACATTAGATTTATGCAGTTTTACTACGCGATATATAAAAAAAGCCACGTTTCACACGAGTACCTAGACATACTGACCAGCTCCAATAGACAGACGCGTGCTATATGACAGACCAATCCAAACTCATCTCTCGACATGTCCAGCCCACTCATTATCTCAGCCAATCATGGCTAGCGGGAAGGTTGCTAACTTTTTCTGTGGCTAAACCAACTATGCTAATAATTTAACAATTTTATTCATATTTACAGATAGCATACAATTTTGATATTAAGGCACATGAAAGTTCACATGTTCGAGAAGCTATTTCTGCCCCAAAAAACGCATTTAGAGAAAAAAAATGTTTACGTTCAAACAGCTCTCCTGTGAAGTCGTGACTTGCGACATACGCCTAGTGTCTTGAATCGGGTCACATATAGCTAGCTTTCTATATATAATAAATTAATTTGTTCAAAACTGTTCAACTATTGTCATTCTCTCTCTGCGTCAACTACTAACCACACTGTATGCACTGCAGTGCTAGCTAGCTGTATCTTATGCTTTCAGTACTAGATTCATTCTCTGATGCTTTGATTGGGTGGACAACATGTCAGTTCATGCTGCAAGAGCTCTGATAGGTTGGAGGACATTCTCCAGAAGTTGTCATAATTACTGTGTAAGTAAGTCTATGGAAGGGGGTGAGAACCATGAGCCTCCTAGGTTTTGTATTGAAGTCAATGTAGCCAGATGACGGAAAGTAGCTGTCCTCCGGCTACACCATGGTGCTACCCTAAAGAGTGCTGTTGAGGCTATTGTAGACCTTCATTGCAAAGCAATGTGTTTTAATCAATTATTTGGTGATGTGAATGTATTTCGTATAGTTTTATTGAAAGAGGATAACTTTAATGTTTCACTTTAAAAAATGTATGAAATTCAACATAGGCTAAACTAGCTAGCTGCATTCGCTAGCTTAGTAAGTGGGGGGAGGGGGGGATGCAACAAAATATAGCTAGCTCTCTCTCTCTCTCTTGCTTCTCCATAACTTTTGAAGAAATGTATTTGTTCAAAACTGTTCAACTATTCTTTCTCTCTTTCTGAGTCTACTCACCACATTCTATGCACCGCAATGCTAGCTAGCTGTAGCTTATACTTTCAGTACTAGATTCATTCTCTGGTCCTTTTATTGGGTGGACAACATGTCAGAGGAGAACGGAAACTAGCTGTCCTCCAGCTGCACCATGGTGCAACCCTACAGAGTGCTGTTGAGGCTACTGTAGACCTCTAATCAATTATTTGGTGCCGTGAATATGTTTAGGAAAGTTTTACCTAAAAATGATAACTTCTTTTGTTTCACAACAACAAAAACCACCCCGTCCTCTTCTGAGGAGCCTCCACTGGCTTACAGCCTGGACACCATTCCCCCCCTCTACCACACCACATTTAAATTGAGCAGTGCTTTATTGGCATGGTGGTGGGACACAAACTGCAGCCAAAGCAATAATCAAATTAATGTTACACCGTTTCTGTACATCCTAGGGATAAAGGAACACGGTAGATAAAAAATACACATTTAATTAAAAGTAATTAAATTCTACACAAGCAAACAACAACAAAGTATGCCATCATCTCATCTCGATACTTCAACGGGAAAAGGTAATCAAATCAATTGGACAATTGACAAATTACAATTTAGATCAATGTTACCTGACTTCCTGTGGTCTGTGTTCCAGGCTACGTTGGTGCTGCCACCGTTGCTGCTGCCGCCTGGTGGTTCCTCTACAGTGAGGACGGCCCTGGCGTGTCTTTCTACCAGCTGGTGAGTAGTAGCATTAGATATGGAAGAGGAAGCAAGACCTCCCACTCCCTAATTTTTATTTCAATGGAAGTCAATGAACTAAGCAGACTGCTATCACATTGGTGTCTATGGGAGGAGCACCCCCTTAAGCAAGTCCTGACCAAGTCTGACCAAATCCTAAAGCAACGGGACTCCCTAAATCTGTCTCAGATTATTACCAATCCCACAAGGTATGACTCCAAACACCCAGAAAACACTACTGTCCTCGATGTTATCCTCACAAATAATCCTGATAGGTACAGTATCAGTCTGGTGTTTTCTGTAATGACCTTAGTGATCATTGTTTTACAGCCTGTGTTCATAATTGCTTCTCAGTGAAACAACCTGTCCTGATTTTTCATAGACGCTTGCTCAAAAACTTTAATGAGCAAGCCTTCCTTCATGAACTGGACTTTGTAAAATGTTATAGAATCAGCTTGATCCCCTCAGTCGAAGACGCTTGGACATTCTTTTTTATATATTTTCAGTGGTATTGTTAACAAACATGCCCGCATAAAGAAAATGAGAATTAAAAACAGGTTCAGTCCCTGGTTCGACCGTGATCTTGCAGAGTTACTCCACCTCAAGAATTGCATTCGGCGAAAGGCTCGGTACACGCATACTCAGGCTGGCTGGCTATCGTTCAGGCAAATGAGAAATAAGTGCACTCAGGCTATCCAGAAGGTCAAAGTTAGTTACTTCAAGGAGCAGTTCTCTCTCTCTCTGTGTCTAACCCCAAGAAGTTCTGGAAAACAGTTAAAGACCTGGAGAATAAACCCTCCTCCTCACAGCTGCCCATGTCCCTTAATGTTGATGATGTGGTTGTTACTGACAAGAAGCATATGGCTGAGCTCTTTAATTAATCACCACTTCATTAAGTCAGGATTTCTATTTGACTCAGCCATGCCATCCAACATTTCCTCATATCCCACCCCTTCTAATGCACCTATCCCCGATGCTTCTCCCTATTTTTCCCCTGCCTCGCTACAAAGTTTCTTCCTGCAGGCAGTCACTGAGTCTGAGGTGCTAAAGGAGCTCCTTAAACTTGATCCCAAAAAAACATCTGGGTCAGATGTTTTAGACCCTTTCTTCTTTAAGGTTGCTGTCCCTATCATCACCAAGCCTGTCTCTCCTTTCTGGGGAGGTTCCCATTGCTTGGAAGGCAGCCACGGTTAGTCCTTTATTTAAAGGGGTAGATCAAGCTGATCCTAACTGTTATAGGCCTCTTTCTATTTGCCATGTTTATCAAAAGTGTTGGGAAAATTTGTCAATAATCAACCTACTGGCTTTCTTGATGTTGATAGTATTCTCTCGGTTATGCAGTCTGGTTTCCGCTCAGGTTATGGATGTGTCACTGCAACCTTAAAGGTCCTCAATGACGTCACCATTTCCCTTGAGTCTTAGCAATACTGTGCTGCTATTTTTATTGACTTGGCAAAGCTTTTGATACAGTAGACCATTCCATTCTTGTGGGCCGGCTAAGGAGTATTGGTGTCTCTAAAGGGTCTTTGGGCTGATTTGCTAACTACCTCTCTCAAAGAGCCCAGTGTATAAAGTCAGAAAATCTGCAGTCTCAGCCACTGCCTGTCACCAAGGGAGTACCCCAAGGCTCAATCCTAGGCCTCACACTCTTCTCAATTTACATCAACAACATAGCTCAGGCAGTAGGAAGCTCTCTCATCCATTTATATGCAGATGATACATTCTTATACTCAGCTGGCCCCTCCCCAGATTTTGTGTTAAATGCTCTACATCAAAGCTTCCTTAGTGTCCAACAAGCTTTCTCTACCCTTGACCTTTGTTTTGGAGGTGTTCAGAACAAGGTTATGTGGTTTGATAAGAAGAATGCCCCTCCTCCCACAGGTGTTATTACTACCTCTGAGGATTTAGAGCTTGAGGTAGTCACCTCATACAAGTACTTGGGAGTATGGCTAGACAGTGTACTGTCCTTCTCTCAGCACATATCAAAGCTGCAGGCTGAAGTTAAATCTAGACTTGGTTTCCTCTATCGTAATTGCTCCTCTTTCACCCCAGCTGCCAAACTAACCCTGAATCAGATGACCATCCTACCCATGCTAGATTACGGAGACATCATTTATAGATCGGCAGGTAATGTTGCTCTCGAGCGGCTAGATGTTCTTTACCATTCGGCCATCAGATTTGCCACCAATTTGCCACCATTTGCCAGGCTGTCATTGTAATTAAGAATTTGTTATTAACTGACTTGCCTAGTTAAATAAAGGTTAAATAAAATAAAATAAAAATGAAGCAGACAATCCCAATCCCAAATCGAACCCTAGTCTGGCTCTCAATGTAGCTCTGAATTAATACATTTTTCCCCTATACAATCCTGGGGGCAGGGGCTACCTAGGACTTACATTTAAATTCTTTATTGAGCAAAAATGTGCAGTCTGGTGTGTAGAACAGAGGTTGCGTCCCACCCTATCCCCTATATAGGGCCCTGGTTAAAAGTACTGCTTTTTAGAATTAGATAAACTTTATCAACACAAATGTAGAAATTTGTCTTTGGCTTCACCAGATAAAAACAGACATGAAACGCCATCCCAGATAATGAAATAAACCGTACAAAAGTGCCACTGCAGTGCCAAATTCATATATGTTGCGTCGTTGGTCTAAAACCATAATCATCATCAAGAGATCCTCATTTAAAATACACCTATAGTCAAAGACCTTCATCATGATCATCAATTTTGGGGATATTTAATGTTATTGGTAGGGGCTACCTAGGATCTAAATTTAAACTTCTTACTGAGCAAAAATGTAGTGAATGATTCTGTGACAATCCAGTAAATGGTTCCATCCTAATTCTCTTGATTTCTCTCTTCAGTCCCACTTCATGCAGTGCCACGAGGAAAACGAGGACTTTGTCGGCGTCCACTGTGAGGTGTTTGAGGCCGCTCCGCCCATGACCATGGCCCTGTCTGTGTTGGTCACCATCGAGATGTGCAATGCCCTCAACAGGTCAGACTGCAACTAGAAGAAACATTGGTTCCTGCCTGGTTCAATATAAAGGAATGATTGAAGATTCATGTTAGAAATGCAAGATTCAATTATGCATAACATTAAGGGCCCGAATCCCAGATTAAGCCTAATCCTTGACAAAAAGAAAAGCACTTTCAATGGAGATTATCCATTTGACATGCAGGACAGGAGTAGGCTTAATCTGGGTCCTCAAAATTTGCAACATTGGTAGTTTGTTAGCACTGTAATTCTTGATACACAGTATATCAATTTAGAGGTAGAACAGTAAAGTTATATAAAACACTTATGTTAATAAATTATAGCACTTCTATAACAGTGTGTTTCTAAAACACAGAGTATCAAGAGTATGATATGAAAACCTAATCCCAGAAGTAGCTATGACATTGAAAGTGTAGTATAACCCCAAAGAAATTGGAAGAGTAATTTTAGATTAAACCTGCAGAACAAACATTATCCTCCATCCCTCACCATGTAATCTCAGATCACACGCTTCTGCACACCTCTTGGCACACACCTGCATCAACACACATTTTAAATACTTTATTTGGATTCACAAATCAAATGTACATTTAAAAAAGGATCCAAACATCTCAGCGCACACAGTGCTTAGCCAGCGTGCCTTACGTAACCCCTCTGTCCCCCCAGTTTGTCTGAGAACCAGTCCCTGTTGCGCATGCCCCCCTGGAGCAACCTATGGCTGGTTGGAGCCATGTCCCTCTCCATGTCACTCCACTTCGTGATCATTTACGTGGACCCCATGCCTGTGAGTCTGCCTTACCTCACACCACAACCCTCCCATACTTGTCCTGTCCGGCTCCAAGGACCACTAGTTTTGATCCTACATCCATCTCTCTCTGCCTCCTTTTTGTCTTACTCTCTCAATCTCCTGTCTGATTCTCTCTCTCTCTCAGCCAAACATTGTTATAATACAGTCCCCTTTACTGTGTTCCCTGACACGAAGGGCTATTCAATTCGTATTGCGGAAAAATAGCGTTAGAGCGCGATTGAAATTTTAAAAGCAATGTTCCCGCGTTAGCGGAGACTGCATTCGCGGTAAACGCTACATATATTGGCTCAATCGGAAATGACCTGAACATTTCTATCGCATAATCTGTAACGCTTCAGCGATACAGATTGAATAGAGCCCTAAGTAAGAGTGATACTTGAGTAAGAGTATTTGACAATTGAGTAAGGCCTATATTCAATCTGGACCGTTATAGTGAGATTTACATTTAAAGGTAATTTCCGATTGAGACGACATATGCACCGTTTACAGTGAGTGGTCTACGCAAACGCGGAAACATTGCTTTTAAAAAGGTGCATAGCCCGATCGGATTGAAACTAGCCTTAAGAGTATGTGATAACTAAGTAGTAGTATGTGATATGTCTGAAATGTGCCTGTCCTCTCTTCTGCAGATGATCTTTAAATTGACCCACTTGAACGTGGAAAAATGGATGGTGGTGCTCAAGCTTTCCTTCCCTGTCATCCTCATTGACGAGGTCCTCAAGTTTGTGGCCCGTAATTACCTGGAGGGTAAGGATACACACACAATCTATTATCGAGTAAATCTAACATTCCTTGTAATAATATCCTGTAATATCCACAGAAAATGTTCCCTCTAATTATTTTGGGCACTGAGCAAATTTCAGGTCATGCAACTGGAATGTTGGGAGAATTCTGTGTAACTTCACAGTTTTAGACAGTAGCCAATAGGATATTGTGGCTATTTGAGCATAATGTAGACCTATCAGAGTGGCCTACCAACAAAACCAGTAATGCAAGTCCCATAACATTCACAATTTTGATTTCTATGATATAGCCTACAGTAGCCTATATGGGGTGTTAAATGCAGTCTTTTAAAAAAAAAATTACATTATGCTCTTGTAGGAAGCAGTAACGCCCCATCGCTGACCAATTGAAGAAAAGGCATTAGGGCTAGGGTGGACTGTAAATTAGGTTTAGGACTGTTCCTGACCGATGTACAATAGCGGTAGTATGTCAGAGGAATGAGGAGATGGCCAGGAATCTAATACTTGATTTTATTGCATACACAGAGCACACTGGGTTGTTTGGAGGTTATGGAATTGTGGTTTTTAGTCAGTCACACACAACAAAGAAAGAACAAAAGGCAAGATGGCCACCGGATTGAATCACCAGCACAACTAGGGGGAAAACTGCAGCTTAAATAGTGCAGGAATGTCAATTAGTTCACTGGGAACAGGTGTGGTAATTAGCCAGGGAGGGGCCAGAGAAGGAAAACCTGGTTGCTGCCATGAGCCTTTGTAACACCAATACTTACATATAACTGGGCTAATAACTTGCTAGCTAGCAAAGAATATCAACAAATGTGCACACGCACAGCTCTGGTCTGAAAAGCAGATCCACTGGCTGGTGATTGAAAGACCACTCGTGTACTACCAGTCAATAGAATTATACTCCGATGCGCTTTGGCTTAGCCTAGACAGCCGATAGTGGGCGTTTGATCAGTACTATTTTTTAGGATTGATGTGCCCTGCAGGTAAAACATTCGTGTCACCAGTGGGCCGGCTCGTACATAAAGCATCCTCCATTCATGCTGCAAAAGCATAATTTTCCTTCTTAACCAGCTTTAAAATGGCAGGCTGTCCGAAAAAAGAAGAAAAAAATATGAAAGTGTGTACTGTAGCAGTGATGTAAAGAACTTAAGTAAAAAAATACGTGAAAGTACTACTTAAGTAGGTTTTTTTGGTATCTGTACTTCACTTCATATTTTTGACAACTTTATGCTTTTACTTCAATACATTTCTAAAGAAAATGTACTTTTTACTCCATACATTTTCCCGGACACCCAAATATACTCTTTACATTTTGAATGCTTAGCTGGACAGGAAAATGGTCTAATTCACACACCTATTAATATAACGCATTGTCATCCCTACTGCCTCTGATCTGGCACTCACTAAACACATGCTTCGTTTGTAAATTATGTCTGAGGGTTGGAGCGTGCCCCTGGCTATGGGTAATTTCAAGAAGAAAAAAACAAGAAAATGGTGCTGTCTGGTTTGCTTAAGGAATTTTACATTATTTATACTTTTTAATTCATAAGTATATTTAAAACCAAATATTTTTTTACTTAAGTAGGATTTTACTGGATGACTTTCCCTTTTACTTGAGTCATTTTCTATGAAGGTATCTTTACTTTTACTCAAGTATGACAAAATTGGGTACTTTTCCCACCACTGTACTGTAGTTGAGGAAAATATCTTGAGCCCACTATCGGCTGCCTAGGCTAGCTGTGGCTCTAACTACAACAAAATCACAGACTCAATCTTAGATTTGTTTTGTTGCACTGAAAAGAGGCTGATATAGTGTTGATTAAATCAGAGAAACATTGATCTACATAGAGCAAACTCAGTTAAGTTCAATCTCTTGCATCTCTGCGCGGGCTGATATCTGCATGGGAGTCCTGGACGTGGTGCGTGTCTGTGCACGCAAACAGCTTAGAGTGAACATTGATCCACAGACTTTCATACCTGCTTCAATGGCTTACTAAGACTATCATCCATTCTAAATATGACCTATTTAATTGCAAAACCTTTAATAGATTAATATGATATATCTTCCTATCAGGTGCCTTCATTGCCCTCTCCCCCACTTTTCCTATACCTGCCCCTGCTACTCCCCCCATCCATCCTGTTTTCACTTTGTTTATGATTCAATGGTTTTGTATTTTGTGTCCAGATGGTGTCAACACTAAATTTACACTGATAATATATAATACATATAATATCCACCCTTATATGTATTCACTAAAGTCTGTGTGAGCGTCTTCCTACAGGTTTCTATGTATCCCCATATTGCTTAATAAAATTGTGTCTAATTTTATGGCTATAAATGTCTCATTTAGGTAGTAATTGCCTTTGTACTCTTCCACCAGCAAGATCTAGCTTGGGGACAAATCAAATCAAACTGTCACATGCGCCGAATACAAGTTTAGACCTTACCGTGAAATGCTTACTTACAAATCCCTTAACTCTTCTTGAACTGCACTGTTGGTTAAGAAAATATTTACCAACTAAAGTCAAAAATAATAAAAAGTAACACAATAACATAACAAGGCTATATATGGGGGTACCGGTACCGAGTCAGTGTGCGGGAGTACAGGTTACTTGAGGTAATTCGTGCATGTAGGTAGTGGTAGGACAAGGTTAGCCTTTGCAGTTTTAACTTGTTAATATTACAATTTTCCAACATTAACATTTAACTGCAGTCAACATACAGTAGTAGCCTATTATTGTATGGAAAAGTCAGGGTTTTTTATGAACATAGTAAAAATGTTGGTATCATTTAGCAGACGCTTTTATACAAAACTTGGTCATGCGTGCATACATTTTATAAGTGGGTGGCCTCTGGGAATTGAACCCACAATCCTGGCATTTGAAGCACCATGCTGTACCAACTGAGCTACACAGAACCACCAATATTTGCTGTTGAGTATATAAGTGTTGGATAACGTCAATTGAGCAGAACTAAAATGTAACTAAATGGCCAGAATAGATGCATGCCCAACTCCACATCAATCAATAGTACTTCATGTAGATCTAAAAGGACTGTATTTCTAATATGGTAATTTTAGGCTGGATTGGAATGTTCCCCATATTGCTTATACCTATCCTCCAAATTGATCCCTAGGGGCTAGTGCTCAATTTGGGACTTAAGTCTAGCCCTACCTTATCCGGTTGCCAATACCCTTCTCTTTCCCATGCAGTTGCTGATGACAATCTAGTAAGCAAGAAGTGGGACTAAAAGAACACCAGGAGTATAAAGGAGAGAAAAGAATGAGAAGAGGAACGGTGGAAGCACTTCCCAGAAATGAGAGCGCAGACCGTCACTAGAAGCGAGAGAAAAAAAATCTAACAAGATCAAAGAATGAAACAAAGCCACCAGAAAATTACAAAAAAATATTAAAATATTTGTGTATGTATTGAAATGAAGTTAATATATAAGAAAGTGTTATGACATGAACAATATATTCAAATTATTCTGACTATTCTTAAAAAATAAAACTGTATTAAAAGAGAATACAAGTGTCTGGTTAATTGTTATTGGTTTTGGTTTGATTCCCAGTATCTCACATACTTACTTATGGTTGATGAGAAGCATCTTCTCCTTCACTTATGAGTCCTTTGGTGTCTGTGGAGATCAATCATGGATATACAGCTGCAGACAGTGCATGTGAAGGCTTGGTTGGAGGGTTGGAATAGCCCTGTGAGCATGCCTCAGGTGGCTAGGTCCTCTATACTGGATGGATTGATCTTGTACCTCTTCAGAGTGGTTTTAATTCGGTCCTGCATCCGCTTCTTCTGGCCACCAGCAGAGCGTTTGCCTTCATGTGGCCGTTGAGCACTTTCGGCGGATGTCGGCCCTCTAGCACGCAGATGACATGACCAAGCCATCTTAGTTGGTGATTGTTTAAGGTGGACTGCATGCTACCACTGCCAGCCCATTTCAGTACCTCCGTGTGGTGTACTGCATCCAGCCAGGTAACACAGAGGATCTTCTTGAAGGCACTTTATTTGGAAGGCCTCCAGGGTTTTCATGTGCCGACTAAGGGATCCATGCTTCACAGCTGTATAACAGGGTGGACACACCTCTCTCCGCAAACAATTACACAAGAAAAACACGATCCTGCAATGAGTAGTCTTTCAATGTATATTTATATATTAAGGCAATTAGTATCAACAAGAGAGAATGCAAAATTCATTCACAGGTTTCTTATCTCTTATTCTTCATTTTAAAAAAGTGGTAAAGTCTAAAAAGGTATAAAGGTAATTGTGTCACTGGAGTGGTTGGTTATAGAGTTTTTAGTGTTACTCACTGGTATCAACAAGGGCAGTGCTTTAAGATCAATGATTGGAAGTCAAGCAAAGTGCCCACTGGTCCTGAGAGGTGGGTGAGTGTGTGCGTGTGTAATTTCCATGTGTCAGAAGTATCATAATACGGTATTACTTACAGTAGATACTGGCCTATTTTCAACATATTGCATTTTAGTGACTTCCACTAAAGCAGTAATGGAGTGTTTCTCATCACATCCGACTGGCGGGAATGTCGAGTCAGGAACTTCAATACAAATATTCAAGTTCTTAATGAGTCCAGTTAAAAAAGGAAGTTAAGTTCAGTCTTAGAATGAGTGTTTGGTCATTGAACATGAGAAAATAAAATAAAAATTACTCCCAAATATGGAAAGATGTGGAGGGCGTTCAAGCAACAAGTCGAGGTGCAACCAAAAATATCATATCATTGAACAGCTCTAAAGTACAAATATTCCAAGTCACATTACAAGCTGAGGTGGTGATTCCCAATGTTGGAGAGGATTGGCCTGAACAAGGCCAGCACAGATCTGACTCATTATGAGTTGTCTGGAATGAAAGGTGACTTGTCTATCAGTGATTATTCACAGTGCCTTGCTAAGCCCACTCCTCTTCAAAGCGGGGATAGTGGTCAAGTCTTTCTCCATGGTTGCACTTCATGTCCAGCCTTGTTCTTATTGGTCACCCTTGGAATACTTCCTGTTTCTCCCGTCGCTTTGGCTCTGTTGTGCTGCTCTGATAGACTCACGTGGCATCAGTGGGCGGGGCACCCTCTTCAGGAAGCCCCTCCTCCAAGATGTCCCTGACCTGGTCCAGAGTTTCAGCCTGACGGATCAACTCCAGCTTCACCTAGAAGAAAGCGATGAAGGACGGAGAGACAGACAGAAAGGGAAAGCGAGAGGGTGGAGTAAGAAGCCTCATGGTCATTTGACTATGGAACAAAAAATATATGTAATCCAGCTGGATTTGACCTACATCAGTGCTGTAAAATAACATAAACCAACCCAATGTGGATACACCCCGAGTGGGCTGGTCCTGAAACAGTGTAATGTACCTGCAGTGACTGTGAAAGCTGGACAAAGTCCCTCTGCACCATCTGGCTGGTGTCCACCTGAGAACGCATACTGATAATCTGGCTACGCAGCTCCAAACACCGTTGCTGGAGGGACGCCTAGGAGGGAGATAGAAAGGGAGTGAGAATGGTGAGAGAGGGAAAGAACTACAGTAACATGTTATCTTTCCTACTTTGGGAACACTAAGTACACAAAAGGTACAACACGGACGGACACAAATCTATCCCTGGTCCCCCTGTACAGTACCTTGTCATGGCTGAGAGTCTTGCTGTCTCCTTGTAGGTGTGAGAGCGCCACGCTGAGACCTTGTAGCTCGGTGCGACCGTTCTGTAGCTCCAACTGCAGTGTCTCCTTTTGACACTGGACCCGCTCCATCTCTGTCTTCAGACTGGACAGCTGCACTGCAGAGGGCAAAGGTTTTATTGAACAAGGAAGTCCCATCGAGGTTAGAAGACCGGTTTCACAAGGGAAAGACAACGGGCGTGTTCGAGCAGATACGTTTTGTCAAGTCACCGCCTTTCAAAGTGTATTGCATTATGTGGATAACTGCATGAACGTCACAAAAACAACCATGTGATCAAAGGTCATGCGGTTTGTGATGAAGTCTCCTTCAATTGCTGCAGTTGCTTTTCACCGACGGCACCATGCAGCCATCACCTGGCTACTGGGAGGCACTACTTGTCAACCAATCAATGTTTCTGGTATTTGAGACCTCTCTCTAACAAATGCTTTACGCACTGCCTTCAGGAAGTATTCATACCCCTTCACTTATTCCACATTGTTGTGTTACAGCCTCAATTCAAAATGGATGAAATATTTTTTTCCCTGCTCACCCATTTACACAATACCCCATAATGACAAAGTGAAAACATGTTTGTTTTTTTTAAATATGTTAACAAATAGATTAAATACAGAAATATCTCATTTACATAAGTATTCACACATGTTAGAATCTCCGTTGGCAGCGATAACAGCTGTGAGTAAGTCTTTAAGAAACGTGTCAAACTCAAGCCATGGGGGGGGGGGCAGTGTTTTCACTCCTCCCTTGTACTTGATTGATGAATTAAGGTCACTAATTAGTAAGGAACTCCACTCACCTGGTTGTCTAGGTCTTAATTGAAAGGATAAAACAAAAACCAGCATACACTAGGCCCTCCATGGAATGAGTTTGACACCCCTGCTCTAAGCACTTTGCACACCTGGATTGTACAATATGTGCCCATTATTCCTTAAGCTCTATCAAATTGGTTGTTGTTCATGGTTAGAAATCCATTTAAGTCTTGCCATAGATATTCACCCTGATTTAAGTCAAAACTGTAACTCGGCCACTCAGGAACATTCACCGTCTTCTTGGTAAGCAACTCCAGTGTAGATTTGGCCTTGTGTTTTAGGTTATTGTCCCGCTGAAAGGTGAATTTACACCCAGTGTCTGATGGATAGCAGACAAACAGGTTTTCCTCTAGGATTTTGCCTGTGTTCAGCGCCATTCCATTTTTTTTAATCCAGAAAAATCCCCCAGTCCTTAACGATTACAAGCAAACCCATAACATGATGCAGCCACCACTGTGCTTGAAAATATTGAGAGTGGTACTCAGTAATGTGTTGGATTTGCCCTAAACATAAGACTTTGTATTCAGGCCAAAAAGTCAATTGCTTTGCCACATTTTTTGCAGTATTACTTTAGTGCCTTGATGCAAAAAGGATGCATGTTTAAGGAATATTTTTTTATTCTGTACACTTCCTTATTTTCACTCTGTCAATTAGATAACATATGGAATTGTTTTAAGATGGTCATACGAAGGATCATTTAGTTATTTGATTTGGAATTTTAGGACCCCTTTAGACATAAAAATATATTATTTGATAAAACATCAAATTTGGACTTAATGCCAACAGCCCATAGAAACGCATTGAATAACAGATTGATACATGGAAAAAGAGTAAAAAAATCAATCTAATTGAGGTTTGAAACAAAGTGTCTGTCCTATATCAGAGAGACATAAGAAAGATCAGCAAATTTAAAAAAAAGTGCGAGACCCATATTAAAAAAATAGGCACCTCACTACTTCCATATATAGTTCCATTAATATTTTTAACTGGTAATGGGCTACCTTTAGACGAGTCCTGTGAGCATCAAAACAACTGACATGTACGTGTTCGCAAGAGTCTCACATTTGCATACAAAAAAAGAAAAATATGCATAGAGGGGTCATATTACAGTGTAGACCAAACTGATTGGACGCTACAGACAGAAGTTGGCAGATCGGCGGTACCGACTTCATAAGTGGCACTTGTGGGGGTAGTAGAGCTAAACGTAGAACACCCTCGTGTTCGTAAGAGTCATGTAGGCCAAACCATTCGGACGTTACAGATGTTTTCATGAGAAGACCGGTTTTCAGGATGTCTCATGGTCTGAAAAACACCACTGTAGCTCGGCCACCTTCCACCTCAGATGCAGAAGGCTGCCATTGGCAAATGCGGTGAATTGAGATGCAGCCCATGCAAAAAAAACAGTTCTCTAACTTAGCATTAAAAATATATAATAAATCCCCATTAAAATCTAACTAGATTTTCGCAGAGGCACGGACATCGACTTTAGGGGGTTATTAAACACTATTATTGCACACAGTGAGTCCATGCAACTTATTTTTGGTCAGCTAATTTTAACTCCTGAACTTATTTAGGCTTGCTATAACAAAGGGGTTGAATGCTTATTGACTCAAGACATTTGTGACCCGTTTCAACAAGCTGGGCATAAGTCGCACGTCACTACTTCAGTCATTTTAATTACATTTTTTTTTAAATCAAAAAGCGTTTTTGGCCCAAATGCCTTCTGGAACATGTGAACTTACATATACACCATTTTCTAGATCTGAATCTTTACTTTTATCCAATATGAATAACACCGTTTCAAATGTTGCTCCATAGGACCAAATCCAGGTGGTAGGTCACATTTCAGCTTTAATTTTTTTAATTCATTTGTACATATTTCAAAAAACACAATTCCACTTTGACATTACGGGGTATTGTGTGTAGGCCAGTGACAATAAATCTCAATTTAATATTTTTTATTTTATTTAGTCTAACAATATGTGGAAAAAGTCAAGGGGTGTGAATACTTTCTGAAGGTACTTCAGAAAGTACATTGTTTTCAGTTTGTGTGTGATCTGGGGTTAAAGAAAAGTTTATTTATACCTTTATAAAGAAAACCTTAGCAGCTATGTTGACTATGCCATGTTGATCTGAGTCTTGCTGTTGGAAAACCACTAGTGTACGACTTTTGGCTGTGGCAGATGCACCTCCCTGACTTTCGTCTACAGTCGGCTTCGTTAGCCTGACTAATCTAACGTAACCGATGAGTTTACTACGGTCAACGCTTGTTATCAACTGCCTGTGTGTGCTGCATTACTGATTAATTCCTATGGCCTTCTATACCACACACTTAGAAATGATCTCTCACACACACATATAATAATAATGCCCACTCACCTTGTAAAACTTCTGTTGAGGCAGAACCATAGGAGAAAGAGAGAATGTATGTTGGTTTTGAACCAGCTGGCAAGTTCTATTACACTTATCAACACAAAGAAAGAGCAAAGGAAAGGCAGATGAACAGACCGCTCTCCTCCACGCGGGTCTCCAGTTGTTCCTTCAGATTGACGATCTCAATACGCAGCCTCTCCTCACTGTGTGCCCCCTACAGATGGGAGTACAGCAGTGCATACAGTAATAGTATATTTCCTTTGTATTTCAATGATTCTTGACTGTATGAACACACACAAACGTGCACGCATATACACACATACTGTACCTGTAGTGTAGGACCAAGGTGTGTGTTGGCGTCCCCTGCCCCAAACGTCTCCTCGATCTCCTCTCCTTTTAGCCTGGACAGCTCGTTACACACCCTCCTCTGAGAGAGAGACAGCTCTGCCTGGGAACAAGCACACACACCAACACCTCAAACACACACTACATGGACCTCATCCCCCTCCTTCCTGGTTGGACCAAGTGCCTGTCACTCACCAGCCTGCTATGGATGGCATTCTGTGATTGGTTGAAAGACTTCTGCAGCTCCTGTAGGAGGGCCTCCGAGGTCTGAACCTGAGACTGGAGAACTGAGACCTGACACACACACAGCAACATTCAATTCCGTGGATAACTGACATTTCTCAATATACAGTATATGCCATGTGTGTAAAGGTGTGCGTACGTGTTTGTGTGTCTCAGTAGTCTGTGTGTCCAGCTCGCTCTCCAGCTCTGTCCTCTCTTCCCTCAGTCGACTCAGCTCTCCCTCCAGCTCCACAACCTGCACATCAGACCACACCACGTCAGACGTCACGAGACACCACACCACATAAGACGTCATGAGTCCATTCCAGACCTGTACAGTTCTGCTCACCTGTTTGATAGCCAACATTGGTGTTAGACTATTTTAACAGGCTTTAAGTACACTTAAAAATAAATGCAATTTCAAAAACATTTTACTGAGTTATAGTTCATATAACGAAATCAATTGAAATAAATTCATTAGGCCCTGAACTATGGATTGTACATGACTGGGAATATAGATATGCATCTGTTGGTCAGAGATACCCCCCCAAAAAAGGTAGAGGCATGGATCAGAAAAAGTCAGTATCTGGTGTGACCACCAATTGCCTCATGCAGCACGACATCTCCTTGGGAAGGAGTTGATCAGGCTGTTGATTGTGGCCTGTGGAATGTTGTCCCACTCCTCTTCAATGGCTGTGCAAAGTTGCTGGATATTGGCGGGAGCTGGAACACGCCGTCGTATATATCGGCGGATGAATGGCACAACAATGGGCCTCAGGATCTCATCCCGGTATCTCTGTGCATTCAAATTGCCATCGATAAAATGCAATTGTGTTCATTGTCCATAGCTTATGCCTGGCCATACCATAAACCCACCATGGGGCACTGTTCACAACGTTGACATCAGCAAACCGCTCGCCCACACGACACCATACACGCTGTCTGCCATCTGCACGGTACAGTTGAAACCGGGATTCTACCGTGAAAAGCACACTTCTCCAGCGGCCATTGAAGGTGAGCATTTTCCCACTGAAGTAAGTTACGACGCCGAACTGCATTCAGGCCAAGACCTTGGTGAGGACGACGAGCATGCAGATGAGCTTCCCGAAGACGGTTTCAGACAGTTTGTGCAGAAATACATCGTTTGTGCAATCCCATGGTTTCATCAGCTCTCCGGGTGGCTGCTCTCAGACAATCCCGCAGATGAAGAAGTTAGATGTGGAGGTCCTGGCGTGGTTACATGTGGTCTGCAGCTGTGAGGCTGGTTGAACGTACTGCCAAATTCTCTAAAATGACGTTGGAGGCAGCTTATTGTAGAGAAATGAACATTCAATTCTCTGGCAACAGCTCTGGTCGACATTCAGTCAGCATGCCAATTTGCACGCTCCCTCAAAACATCTGTGGCATTGTGTTGTGTGACAACTGCACATTTTAGAGTGGCCTTTTATTGTCCCCGGCACTTGTGTAATGATCATAATGTTTAATCAGCTTCTTGATATGCCACACCTGTCAGGTGGATGGATTCTCTTGGCAAAGGAGAAATGCTCACTAACAGGGATGTAAACAAATGTGTGCACACATTTGAGAGAAATAAGCTTTTTGTGTTTATGGAACATTTCTTAGATCTTTTATTTCACCTCATGAAACCAACACCTTACATGTTGCATTTATATATTTTTTTCAGTATAAGTCCTAGTTGGAGTGTGTTTGTGTGGCTGGTGCTGGTGCTCACTTCCTTGCTTAGTGAATTGATGTCAAAGTGTGTGTGTTCACCTGTGTGTTAAGCGAGTCCCATTCGGTGTGTGTGACCAGACGGTGGCCAGGCGGGGGCAGGTAGATGGCCTCAGGCACCAGGGTTCCCGTGGAGACCAGGGAGGCGGTGTCTTCCTGGGGGGGTTGGCGGCGGGGCAGTGAGGGCGTGTCCAAGGAGAAGGAGGAGAAAGAGGCGAAGTCACAGTTCTGGGAGAAATAGCCCTCCGGCCCTGCCCCTTCACCCTCCCCTGGTCCCTCCCCCGGCCCCTCAGCCTCCCCTGGTTGGCTACCCCATCCGTCCGTTCTTGGCTCTCTGAGGCTATTGGTGGGAGAGTCTGTCGACTGGCCCTCGGACTGCATAGCTCCTGCCTCCACCCCGTCCTTCTTTACACTGCCCTGAGTGAGAGCGAGAGGTCAGAGACAAGGAAATGGGTTTAGTAACATTGAGGTGAACACATGCACACACCTGAGACTGCACACTGGCTCTCCTCCACTGGGCACGCTCAGATTGCAGAGTAGATATTCTAGCCTCATACTGAGAAGCCGTCTCTGAGAATAGAAGAGAGAAACGAGATGACAGACAATAACAGGCCATCTAGGTGGGTCCTACACAGTGTCTGCATTCCAAATGGCACCCTATTCTCTATCTAGTGCAAAAATTTTGACCATAGCCCCCATTGGGAACGGATGATGAATAGAAGGCATGGAGCAACTTTCCTCGGAAGAGAGGGGACCCGCCCCATCTATACAATGGTAGGGAAACACTGGTATGTAGAAAATATGTCTTCCACCTCTGACTGCATCTCCTGGTCACACTGTGTGTGTGTGTGTGTGTGTGTGTGTGTGTGTGTGTGTGTTGCTCTCTCTCTGACCTCTGAGGGCCTCCTGAAGAGACTGCATCTCCTGGTCACACTGTCTCTGCAGCTCTCCCAGCTCCTCCTGTTTGCTCAGTTCGCAGATTGTCGCCACGCCCTGCCAGTGCTCCAGCTGCGCTCGGCAATCTGCTAGCTGGGCCTGCAAGCTCTCCATTGCACCTGACAAGAAGAAAAATTTAGATATAACATAATCTGTTTATGGTGAACGCAGGACAATACAAGGTTGTGAATGGGGTTCAACAGTCCCAGAGAGACTGACTTCAAGATATCTTATGAGCTGCATAAAACATGATCATGCAAGCAATTGCATTTAGGCCTACTACACAGGCTATTCCTTCCTATGTCAATAACATTACAAAACACCCCATGCAAAGCAATTCATGAATGTAATAATACACCTGTTGACAATCGAACTGACAGCTATTGTTTTGGCTGTCTCTCAGTGGAGACATGGCAATCCTTGGCACACACCTGCCACAGCTTCTAATTAGCCTGGCTGACGTCTCCACAAAATCATACTTATTATGGCTAAATCCCCGCCTATTTCTACAATTCCTCTTCTTAAAATCTGATTTTAAACCTAACCACACTGCTAACCTTGTGCCTAACTAACCTTAAATTAAGACCAAAAACTACATTTTAGTATATACATTTTTACGATACAATTTTGACTTTGTGGTAGTAACAGGAAGGTCAAAAGAGTTCACTCAGCAAGTGACAGCTCCAGCAATAGCAACATTTTGTACATGTTCAGTGGTCTGTAGCTACATTCCGAAATTCGCACGCATTTGTGAGATTTGGCTATCACAAAGGGTTAGTTAGCTAGCAATCAAGCTAGCGTAGCTAAAGCACTTGTTGATGGCTAACTTGGTGACATTCTTACCAGTGTCATCCTTCTGAGAGTTCCCCGACGGTTCCATTATCATTTGTGTCCGAGCTGTTCTATAATGGCACCAACTGTCTTAGTCGTGAAAATCATCTACTGGTTGGGTTGGTGTGAGAGCTCAAAGCAGGACTTATTCACTCCTGGTCAACTTCAGGAAATAACTTTCCCCGGTTTAAGCCCACGGATATTCCGTAACATCCTTCCTAAATGCCGACGACTGCATTGAATTTTCTGTTATTCTTCCCAGTTAAACTACCGTATTGTCATGGGATGAGCGAATCATAATATGTAGGTTATTAAAATGCCAACCATTTTAAAGGGAGACAATCTGTATTTTGAATACAGTTAATAAGTGCTGTCTAGTTTCCGTATGTCTGTTCCTGCCACGAATTTTGCGTAGCTGTGTACGACTGTACGTTCTTTATGAGGGATACCTGGAGAAAATCGGATCTCTTAAATGAAAATGGCGGCCCTCCCTTCAGTAAAATATATTTTCACCTGACCATACCCGAAAACACTTTTAAAAAAGTGACCCTCCCCTATACCCCAAATAATAATTAAAACATAAATTGGATACCAGAGAACATTCCTACCTTTTACCCTCACTCCTACGACAGACCAGATCCTTAGAAAATATATATAGTTCCAGTCAAAAGTTTGGACACACCTACTCATTCCAGGGTTTTTCTTTATTTTTACTATTTTCTACATTGTGGAATAATAGTGAAGACATCAAAACTATGAAATAACACATATGGAATCATGTAATCATGTAATCAAAACAGTGTTAAATAAATATATTTTAGATTTTAGATTCTTCAAAGTAGCCACACTTTGCCTTTGCACACTCTTGGCATTCTCTCAAACAGCTTCACCAGTTTCCCACATATGCTGAGCACTTTTTGGCTGTTTTTCCTTCACTCTGCGGTCCAACTCATCCCAAACCATCTCAATTGGGTTGAGTTCAGGTGATTGTGGAGGCCAGGTCATCTGATGCAGCACTCCATCACTCTCCTTCTTGGTCAAATAGCCCTTACACAGCCTGGAGGTGTGTTGGGTCATTGGCCTGTTGAAAAACAAATGCTAGTCCAACTAAGCGCAAACCAGATGGGATGGCGTATCGCTGCAGAATGTTGTGTTAACCATGCTGGTTAAGTGTGCCTTAAATTATAAATAAATCACACACTTAAAGAAACTTTCAAAGTTCTTGAAATGTTCCCGTATTGACTGACCTTCATGTCTTGAAGTAATGATGGACTGTCACTGTATATAGATTTTTCTGTTGTGTTATTGACTGTACTTTTGTTTATCCCATGTGTAACTACTCTGTGTTGTTGTTTTTTTGTCGCACTGCTTAGCTTTATCTTGGCCAGGTCACAGTTGTAAATGAGAACTTGTTCTCAACTGGCCTACTTGGTTAAATAAAGGTGAAATAAAAATGTATTATCTTTGCTTACTTGAGCTGTTCTTGCCATAATATGGACTTGGTCTTTTACCAAATAAGGATATCTTCTGTATACCAACCCTACCTTGTCACAACACAACTGATTGGCTCAAACGCATTAAGAAGGAACGAAATTCCACAAATGAACTTTTAACAAGGCACACCTGTTAATTCAAATGCATTCCAGGTGACAACCTCATGAAGCTGGTTGAGAGAATGCCAAGAGTGTGCAAAGCTGTCATCAAGGGAAAGGGTGGCTACTTTGAAGAATCTCAAATATTTGTTTAACACTTTTTTTGTTACTACATGATTCCATGTGTTATTTCATAGTTTTGATGTCTTCACTATTTTTCTACAATGTAGAAAATAGTAAAAATACAGAAAAACCCTGAAATGAGTAGGTGTGTCCAGAATTTTGACTGGTACTGTACATTAGAATAAAATAATAGTTTTCATCTGGTACTTTCCTTCAGTGACCGAAGGAATATTAAATATTACAAATCAATCATATTTGGTTCTCTGAGCTTGACACCGTTAAGAATAAAGTAAGAAAATGTGACCTATATTTGTTTTTTTTATAGGTATAATATGTTCCATAAATGTGACAATTTTACTTTTGGGATAACCAGAAATGTGCCTCTTTTTCCAAGAAGGACCATAATGATTGTATCACAGAATAGAGTTGATAAACAGTGGCTATTATGGTGTCTTCACCTGCTCTTCTCTCTCTGGTGGTTTAGCCATTGATCAAAGTTTTGTTTACTATATTTCATGGTATTGTGTAAAAAAGAAAACGTTTTATGTGAGTACTGAATCTGCTACGATGAGAAGGAAACAGCCAGCAGACCTATACACTTATTTCAATACATTTTATTTTCAATGTCCAGCAATGCAATATGGTATGAAATGACATATTAACATCAACAGTGTGTTTTCTTTCATATTTGAATATGTAAAAAATTATTATTCTCCACCCATTTAGAGAAAAGGGTTATCTACTGTCTCTTTACAGTTCAACCAACACAAATAAACACTTCCCGAATAGCTCTGAGCCATAAAAGGGCATTATAATGTCAAGCAGTAGAAATGAGTATTTCCTGAATAGCAAAACATATTCAGTGATACTGTACTAATGCATTTGGAAAAGTCCATTACACAAGTCCCTCACTTTAGTCAACCTGTTCAATGGTTGAGCCTTGGGAGCTGGCACCAGAGCTAGACCGTGTCGGTGGTCATCCCTCCTTGCTGGTACAGCTTGGTAATGATGAATGAAGCTTGTGCTCCTCTTTGTCGTTCTCCAACCAGAAAATGGCCTGGTTGCACCTGCCCACCACTTTCTTCTTGTCCTCCTCGCTGATCTTGCCTTTTATGTTGTCGTCCTCAACGCTGCTCTTCATATTGAAGGTGTACGACTCCAGGGAGTTCTTGGCTGCAATTTTCTCCCTCTGTGCATTGTCCTCAGCTTTGTATTTGTTGGCATCCTGCAACATCCTCTCAATGTCCTCTTTGCTGAGCCCTTGTCGTTGGTGATGGTGATTTTGTTCTCTTTGCCCTTGCTCTTGTCCACCGCTGATATGTTCAGAATGCCGTTGGTGTCAATGTCAAAGGTCACCTCAAGCTGAGGGATTCCTCGTGGGGCAGGGGGGATTCCAGATAGCTCAAACCAAATATTCTAACAAACTATAATGTTTTAGCTAAGGCTTTGTCTACACAATCAACATTGCATAATTTTATATTTCTATAAAGCCTATAGCCTATAATTGTTACAGCCATTTATGAAAATAATGAAAGTTACTTACAGTTTGTGAACGTAGAGGTCTCGTTGAAAGGTATAGGGCAGCAGCCTAAGGTCGCTCTTCTCTTTACTTGCTTTCTTCTCTCTTTAGTGTTCTCATTGAGTCAATGTTTGAAACTGAACAAACTTCACCAATTTAGATCATCCTTTTTGATTTCTCGACATTTCTCAACTCTCTGACTACACTGTAGAGCTCTGCTACCCGACCCGACCCCGTACAGTGCAGTACAGTCATATCTGACTAAGATCATAACATGGTGTCATAAGTGCTTCAATCTCTTCAAATAAACAACAGGATAAATTATTTAACCGAAAATAGTAATGTTCCTTGAGTTATGTCGGAGTTTAGAGTGATGAAAAGTAGCTCAGCTAACTACTCTCTCATCTCGTTATTGAGCAGAGCAGCTCAAGCAGAGCCGACGCTGCCATGGATACTCACAGACCCAGAGCTGCCATAAGCAGAGCGTATGCACAGTAAGCAGTGTGCAGAGAGCGAGTGAGACAGAGAGGAGCAGCTAATGGATTTACTAATGGAGGAAGTTATTTCTGATTTTGGGTTTCGGGCCGGGCCGGGCCTTAAATTTGGCAGAAGCAATCGGGCCTGGATAGAATAAGGCTTGAACGTTGCGGGCATGGGTAGGGTTCGGGCTTCAAATTCATGCAAAGCAGGGCTCTACTATACTGACCAATAAGTTCACAGCTTCCTGTGCGGGGGTCTTTCGGTTACAGAAGCACGGAGACCTGTCCAGAATTACTCGTGGAAGAATATTTGTGCCATGAACTTTGACAAATCAATCATTTATTATTATAAACTGGGTGGTTCGAGCCCTGAATGCTGATTGGCTGAAAGCCATGGTCTATCAGGCCGTATACCTAATTACATTGGTAACCAGTTTATAATAGCAATAACGCACCTCGGGGTTTGTGGTAGATTGCCAATATACCACGGTTAGGGCTGTATCCAGGCACTCTGTGTTGAGTCGTGCTTAAGAACAGCCAATAGCCATCGTATATTGGCAATATACCACACCCCCTCGGGCCTTATTGCTTAAGTATCCAACGTTGAATAACATCTAAAGGCAATTATTATTATTACTCATAGATCAATTCATTTCAAATATTTGCAACTAGTCGCTTTATGGACACCACGATTGAATCAGATAACCCATTGCACAGACTCTACTGCAGGTGTCGGTAATGAAACTTTTGTCACGTCGCTCAGTGGATAAACGAGCAACCGAGCATGCGCGCTTCATTATTTTGTGCTGTTCCGTAACAAGAGAGTACGTGTGGAATTTTGTTCGGACAGGACAGAACAACGACTATCATAATGCGAAAATGGCTAAAATATCATTGCTGCGAGTGCTTCTCAATGAACGATTAACAGCAGCTGCTGATGAGATATTTGGGGCTGTTAAATAAAACGGTGGCAGAATACCAGGAAGAAATCTATCGTTCAAAGGAAGAGAACGAGAAGCTACGGAGGCTGCTTGATATCGTTCTAAACCAGATATAAAGTTGCATAGAGCAGGTTAGTAACGTTAATTGATTAAAGTGTGTGTATATGAAACATTTTAGCAGGGCAAACAACTGTTAGAAAATAACTCAACAACCAACCACCCATCCACCCAGTAGCCTATTCAAAACCAATAGCAATCTAATTTCACCTAAGTTTATGACCTCCATAAATACCTTTCCCCCTTTTCTCTCTCTACTCTACAGATTTGACTCTTGGAAAGCCCTTTGTTAACATAGAGAGAGTCTGGTAACATCAAAAGGTTGGGAACGGAACCATATTTCGGTAATCCAACCAGTTGAAAGTATCCGTTGGTACTTAAAGAATATGATGTCAGATCAGTTGTCGTCTGAGACATTATTACTGATGATAGGACGACATAAACTGTTTCTTGGAAAGTCTACACATTCTAGTTATCAGATTCACATGGAATTGTTGTGCAATTTAAACGTTTAAATATTAAACTATTTGTAAAAAGATTAAGTGTAATTTTAGCTTCTAAATGATAGAATTGTTTTCATAAGTGAACTATGCTCACTCAGTGGCCCCGCCCAAATGAACAGGCATTGGTTGTGAACTATGAAACACGCCCTTCTCTCCACCACTACAAAACCCCATTGACGAAAGTCAACCTTGTGTTCCCAATGACGTGAGGACTGCTGTCCATATGTTTAAAAGGGCTAATATCAACTACAGAACTAAGCCAACCTCAGCGTGAGCTCTGGTTGCGAATGGTTGAACAACTACAACCTAACGAAATTAACATTGTGTTCCCAGGGACGTGAGGACTGATGTCCATATGTTTAGAAGGGTGAATTTCAACGTCTGGTGACGATCGACGCGCTGGAAGGATGAATTTCGACTATACCAGCCAAAATATAGCATGAGCTTATAGTATGGCAACTTGGTATGAACTTTGAACTCTTATTCACTAAAGAAGTGATACATCCTAGACGTCGAGTTAGCAGCTGTAAACGTGGGCTAGGAAAGGCCGGACAATCTCTTCAGGGAGACAGGGTACTACAATGTATCCATTCTACCAAAATATATATTCTTCAAAGGACAAGGGAGATCTTGTAACGGCTGTCTTCGGGTGAAAGAAGGGAGGACCAAACTGCAGCGTGATGATAATGCATATTTTAATAGGCTACTTAAACAACGAACAAAAACAACAAACTGACAGAAAGAACCGAAGACGCTACAGTCCCGAACTAGTGAACACAGACCAGATGAACACACGAACAGGAACAATCACCCACAAAACACACTACAAAACAGGCTACCTAAATATGGTTTTCCAATCAGAGACAATGACTAACACCTGTCTTTGATTGAGAACCATATCAGGCCAAACAAGAAACCCCACATAGAAACAGACAACATAGATAATTACCACCCAGCTCACGTCCTGACCAACTAAATAAAGACTAAACAAAGGAAATAAGGTCAGAAACGTGACAGATCTCTGCTGGGCAGCCCAGCCTTCCATCTATGACCAATCTATCGAAGCGCAGCTCAGAGTAAATATTTCTTGCATTTTCCTTTTCCAAATGGGCGGTTATTTAGAATGCATAAGATTCTGTATTTACGATAGCATAGCTTCATAAGGTCCGATAGAGACCCAATCCTTTTGTTCCTCAGTCTTCCCGCGCTTTCATTCAAACCCAACCCCCTTTCTTTGTGTAACCAGCCGTCATATCGTTTCCGTCTGCTAGGGACATTTTCTTGTAAGACATAATTAGTAATCAATGTATGATCCATCCTGTGTATATGTAATTCTGTGTGATTATTTAGGTATTTAGTAAACAAATAATTAAACCAAATTTTGTATTGCTGATTCAACTTGTTAGCCAGGGTTCGTGAAGATAATCAAGAATTTTACAACGTTCAGATGAGACTGAATAAGGTGACGATTAATAATTGACTGCTATTAATATAAAAGATGACCAGATCTTTAAGAGTTTGTTCGGAAGACAACAGCTCTATAAACATTCTTCCGTGGTGCCCCGACTTCCTAGTTAATTACGTTTACATGATTAGTTTAATCAGGTAATATTAATGACAGAGAAATTATTTTATAAAATAGCATGTCATATCACTTAATCCATAGCAAAGACACGACACAATAAAAAGAGGTAGCCTACCTTTGGCTCCCTGTCATGTTCCAGTAGGCCTAAATGAGTTCATGATGAGTTTTTCTACTGTGATTATTATACATTTTCTGGTTAATATGCTGCAGTTGATTGACTGGTTCCTCTAGTGACGTCAAAGGCCATTTTTTCAGAACACCAAACGTCCCGAACATTCAAGAGTATTTTGCAAACCGTTGTTTCAAAATTCATATTGATTCATTTTTAGGGATATCATTTTAATCAATAGACAGAAAAATAATACTGTGGTGCCTGGTGAAGGGTTTCTTTCTCCATGACCACTTGTTTCATATACACCCTTTAAGTAAATCGCAATTATGTTGTCTTGGTTTATTATTGTTGTCAGCTGAATTCACTTAGTCATCTGTTTCACCCTTCCTCCAGACCTACAGCAGCTCACTCTCCCTGTCTCTGTGAGCATGAGTGGAGACCCAGTCTGGGGCAGGAGGACCCAGAGCCCACACAGATTTATGAACAGGAGCTCAGGACCAGTTATGGGTAGAGAGCAGCTTCATGCTCTGGAGTCCAAAGACCCTAATGTTATATTCCCTATTGCTTGTGTCAGAATCAGGACTCAACTGAGCCTTCACATATTTACCAAACTGAAAGTGAGGAATATGGACAGGGAGCCTTTCTTCCATGCACTTCAATGGAACAGATCAAAACAGAACCTGATGGAGAGGGTTCCATGTCCCTAGAACCAACCAGTGAACCTCAGCCCCTCTCTGCATTTAATCACTATTCTAGTGTTCGGCGTGAAAACAGTGTGATCCTCATTGTAGATCGTGTGGCGAGTAGAGCTTCTATCAGGTTCAATGCCACCGGAATCAAAGAGTGCACGGGTCAGTCAAATTGGTACTGCTGGTCTTCATTGGAGCAAGTTGTGGGGATTCCTTTCACACCCTGTTTTCTGTTATGATTAGAGTGCATACTAGTGAGAGAGAACCTGTCTGTGGTGTGTGTGTGTGTAGAACGCTTTAAGTCAAAACAAAGTGTAATAGATCATCTTGAAACTAACATTGACACACATTTGATTCAATGGAAATGTAGGATTTTTTGCAAATATTTATCTTGCAAATATAATCTGAACCTGCACATGGAGATTCATTATGAGAAATATTTCCAGTGCCAGGTCTATGGTGATTGTTGTAAGGTAAAGAGTACTCTCACAAAGCATCAGAAGATTCACATAAGGGAAAATGGAGCAAAGGTCTGTAAAACGAAAGGGAATCCCAAGAAAGTAACTTGAAGAGTATTTATTGCCATCAGTGAGAAGGTATATGAATAGATTGAAGTAGAATTCTTATAGGTATTCTGATTCTGCGTCTCTGCTGCCGGATCGAGGCCCCGGTTGCTACCACAGGCCAGGTCACAGCAAGCCAGTCCCTGAACCCCACTCTTTCCCCACCACCTTCCCACTGCCCAGCTGTGCCCCGGTCTACTGCATGGTGCCAAAAGAGGAAGGGTGAGGAGTAGGCACACGCCCAGCAGCAAGGCACTCTTTACCCGAAACGCTCAAATGTATACCGCTCGAAGGTTCACCCTGACATTTCCAATCCTCGTCAGACACCAGAATATGACAAACTGCTCACCAACCGCAGCGGGGGCCGTCCAGACCGCTATGCTGTTTTGCTATTCCGTGCATGTGTAACCGAAGAGAGATACCGCGAGTGGGAACAGAATACTGTTAGGTTCTAATTCTCAGAGTAAAAAACTCAACAGACATTTATGAAAGCTTAACAAACTTTATTGTGCCCAGAGGGTCAATACAGCTGCATTCAGACAACATGTTTCCACCACCGCAAGTACAGTTGAAGTCGGAAGTTTACATACACTTAGGTTGGAGTCATTAAAACTCGTTTTTCAACCACTCCACAAATTTCTTGTAAACAAACTATAGTTTTGGCAAGTCGGTTAGGACATCTACTTTGTGCATGACAAGTAATTTTTCAACAATTGTTTACAGACAGATTATTTCACTTATAATTCACTGTGTCACAATTCCAGTGGGTCAGAAGTTTACATACACTAAGTTGACTGTGCCTTTAAACAGCTTGGAAAATTCCAGAAAATGATGTCATGGCTTTAGAAGCTTCTGATAGGCTAATTGACATCATTTGAGTCAATTGGAGGTGTACCTGTGGATGTATTTCAAGGACTACCTTCAAACTCAGTGCCTCTTTGCTTGACATCATGGGAAAATCAAAAGAAATCAGCCAAGACCTCAGAAAGAAATTGTAGACCTCCACGGTTCATCCTTGGGAGGAATAGTACGCAAGTATAAACACCATGGGACCACGCAGCCGTCATACCGCTCAGAAAAGAGACGCGTTCTGTCTCCTAGAGATGAACGTACTTTGGTACAAAAAGTGCAAATCAATCCCAGAACAACAGCAAAGGACCTTGTGAAGATGCTGGAGGAAAGAGGTACAAAAGTATCTATATCCACAGTAAAATGAGTCCTATTTCGACATAACCTGAAAGGCCGCTCAGCAAGGAAGAAGCCACTTCTCCAAAACCGCCATAAAAAGACTACGGTTTGCAACTGCACATGGGGACAAACGTCATACTTTTTGGAGAAATGTCCTCTGGTCTGATGAAACAAAAATAGAACTGTTTGGCCACAATGACCATTGTTATGTTTGGAGGGAAAAGGGGGAGGCTTGCAAGCCGAAGAATACATCCCAACCGTGAAGCACGGGGGTGGCAGCATCATGTTGTGGAGGTGCTTTGCTGCAGGAGGAACTGGTGCACTTCACAAAATAGATGGCATCATGAGGTATGTTGAAACAACATGGGATATATTGAAACAACATCTCAAGACATCATGGGCCAAAATTCACCCAACTTATTGTGGGAAGCTTGTGGAAGGCTTCCTGAAACGTTTGACCCAAGTTAAGCAATTTAAAGGCAATGCTACCAAATACTAATTTAGTGTATGTAAACTTCTGACCCACTGGGAATGTGATGAAAGAAATAAAAGCTGAAGTAAATCATTCTATCTACTATTCTTCTGACATTTCCCATTCTTAAAACAAAGTTGGGATCATAACTGACCTAAAACAGGCAATTTTTCTGAGGATTAAATGTCAGGAACTGTGGAAAACTGAGTTTAAATGTATTTGGCTGAAGTGTATGTAAACTTCCGACTTCAACTGTATGTACCCAGTAGGTCCCTCAGGTCCTCTGGCACTGGCCTTTTAACTATCCTGAAGCCTAGGACCAAGAGGCATGGAGAAGCAACCTTTAGTTATTATGCCACCAGCCTCAGGAATAGCCTGCCAGAGAACCTGAGGGGGCCCGAAACTGTGGACATATTTATGGGATGTCTTAAAACACGTTTTTTAGCTTTGCTTTCCTTAGGGTGCTTTTTAGTGTTTTAGTTTCAAATTGTTATTCTTTTGTTTCTTGTGTAAATATTTCAGTTTTTATATTCATCGTTTTTTCCTGTGAAGTGCATTGTGTTGCATTCATGTCTGAAATGTGCTATATAAATAAAGCTTGATTTGATTTATTATTCTGTTCCAGAATAAATGGCCTTTGGAATGAATGACCCAGGTCCTTCCTCCACTGCAGCCAGGTCCTTTCCTCCAGGCTTTGTGGCTTGGATAGGGTAGTGACTATTAATATATTAATCTAATAATCAAACAGATGTGGTTTTGGAAAAGTGGGTACTTTAGTCAAAACATCCCCATCTGGTGGATGTATAGTGTCATTAGAATGAGTAGGAAATCACTATTCAAGACGGAAGGCTGGAGGATCATATTGTTACTATAAAATAATGAATAAATGATGGAAGGGATTTATTTTCACATGGACTTATAGCTTGTTACTTCAGAGGCAAACTTGTTGATGTATAGAAATTAAAAAATATCAACTGTATTTGTGAAATTGAGCTCCAGAATGACATTTGTTTGTCATCACAGTGAGTCTGTGTAGTGCAGTCTGTCAGTTTGACCCTTTTCTGATATCAATGACAACATAATTTGGTTTTATTGCTCACAGTAAAAACAAATATATATACATTCTGAATTAACTTTAAAAAACATAAAAAAACACAATAAGATCCAAATATGGATTACACAATGATTGAAGACACAGAATGCATCCCAAATGGCCCAGACTGCCAAATTTCCCCACTTTGGTGTGACAAAGTCTAATGACATTTTTCATTAAGGTTCATGTCTGTGGGTTATGTTTTGGTATGTTAATGACATTTCCATGGGGCCACCTTGGGGGGGTCAAAGGTCATACCTGTATGTATTTTGGGGTATATTGATGAGACAGAATGGGCAGCATTGGGATGTGCTTTATTATCACATAGTACCATAAATGATAACTACACCAAACTTCACACAGAACGAGGAGACCCATTGGAAAAGTTTCATAGTCATCATAAGATTTAATATCAAATCCGTCACAACATCCTATTTTCAAGATAGATTTGGGTGTGTAAGTTTGTGGAAATGTGAAATTAATGTAGGAGAATATAATACATTATATCTGGTAAAAGAGAATACAAAGATCCCCCCCCCATCATCTTTGAAATGCAAGACTAAGGCCATTATATCACTTAGGAGTTTAGGTGCAATATAGGTTTTGGCCACTAGATGGTAGCAGTGTATGTGCAACGTTTTAGACTGATTCAATGAACCATTGTATTCCTGTTCAAAATGTTGTATCAGACTGCCCAAATGTGCCTAATTGGTTTATTAATACATTTTCTAGTTCATAACTGCACTCTCCTCAAACAATAGCATGCTATTCTCTTACTGTAATAGCTACTGTAAATTGGACAGTGCAGTTAGATTAACAAGAATTTAAGCTTTCTGGCCATATCAGATATGTCTATGTCCTGGGAAATTTTCTTGTTACTTACAACCTCATGCTAATCACAATAGCCTACGTTAGCTCAACCGACCTGCCGGGGACCCACCGATCCTGTAAATAATTGGTGTAATAAGACTAAAGACTGAAAGTGTGTGTTACTGTGAGGAAAATGCTAAAAGACGTCCCAGTATATGTATTTAGTAAAATTATTACCAGAGCGTGTGCTAAATTGCTCAAATGTAAACGTAATAATGGTAGAAATATGACAACATGACCAAAAATAAGGTCAGGTTAAGACGGGCTTAGGAGATCATATACGTTTTCTTCTATGAGATAGTATTAGTCATTTAACATGACCTTAATCAATTATGAAGCCTTTATGTGCATAAACCCTTTTTAAAAAATCACAAAACGTATAACATTTCGTAAGCCTGTACTTACCAAATAAGTAATTTTCGGCGATAACAATAAAAAAATATAAAAACGCCATTTATTACCCAATAGGCCGTCGAACGAACTATGGCGGTGTTAGTGCCTACAAAAATACGCCATTACTATTTCTCTCTATAGCTGGAACAGGGAGCTGGCTGAATGTAGTGGCGCCCCCTGGTGGACCTCACTGGGCCCTCTCCCTCACTGGGCCCTCTCTGGCTAGATGAAGTGGCTACGGGCGGGGGTCAGACCCCCTGTCCTGGGGTCGGCTCTGAGTCCCTAGGTCGGCTCCATCCCTCTCTGGGTGAATTTAGTAGCACCCCCTGGTGGCCACGGGCAGGGGGTCGGCCCACCTCTTCCTGGGACGGCCCCAGCCCTCTCTGGCCCTTCCCCATCTCCCTGGTGCATGAAGCTGGCTGGATGTAATGGCACCCCCTTTTGGCCGTTGGTGGGGGTCAGCACCCCTCTCCGGGTGTTGGCCCCCCTCTCCCTAGGTTGGCCCCATCCCTCTTAGGCCCTCTGTAGGGAGCTAGGTGGATGTAGTGGGGCCCCTGGTGGCCCTGGGCGGGGGTCGGCCCCCCTCCCTGGGTCTGCCTCAGATCTCTGGCCCTTTCCCCCCATATCTCTGGGGAAGGGAGTTGGGTGGATGTATTGTCGTCCCCTGGTGGCCGTGGGGGAGGGCCCCCCTCCCTGGGTCAGCCTGAGCCCTCTCCGGCCCTCCCCCCCATATCCCTGGGTGCCCGGGGGTCGGTCCACCCAGTCTCTGGAGTGAGACTCTAGACAGAGTCTCTGAGTTAGAGCATTAACATCACCTGTAAATGCACACTGGACAGGTGTGATGAACGCGTGTAAAAATGACCATAACAAGCGTTTCCAAAAAATGACATTGGACACTTCAAAAAAGCAAGTGAAAAATGATCATAACAAGTGCTCAAATCATCTGTAAACACACACTAGACAGGCAAAAAAATCACGTGTACAAAAAATGACATTTGACAGTTGAAAAAAGCAAGTGAAAAATGATAATTACAAGTTTTAAGACGTGTTACGGGTAACACGATTTGAACCTTTTGGCCTTCCATAGCTTCCTGAGAATTCCGCTCATGCAGAATGCCACAGTTCATATGCACACCATAGTATGGAACACAGATTGGGTCATGAAACACGTGGTCGTGTAAAGTAAGCAGGTGCAGGCGCCAAATTAACGTGTTCACACGTTAAGTTAACGTCTTCGCGCATTAAGTTAACGCCTATACAAGTCAAATAAGCACGTGCAAATGTGCTTGCAAGCAGTCCAACTTGCTAAATAAACAGCTGCAAGCGGTCCTGCACAGTCAAATTAACACCTACAGCTGCTAAATATACACCTGCACACGCTAACACACGCGTTCCTTAATACGCTAATTTTACTAGCCAATTTCCCGATCTCCTTTCAAAGAGATTTCAGTTTGAAGGAACTTCCTTTTCCACTGCAGGCAGAGTATGAACCTTTACAAGGTAACGATTTTGTCTTTGAAAATTGTTGTTACTGAATCATAAAGTTTATCAGCTAGTTTGGATCTGTTTCTCATCACTGGCTATAAAATTCAGCTAACATTAATCTATCACCAGGATCAGCAGTGTTTAGCATAAGCTAAGTCAGATACTGGCTAGCTAATTTAGCCAACGTCGGTAGCCTCGAACCCCGGCCATATTATATCATATAGTTAGCATCAAACTCTGCCCGGACATACTGCTACTCGCAGTGAACTGCGGTGTCTTGTGTTTTATTAAAAAGCCATGCTGAAAAAACCTGTCAACATGTGCTTCTACATCTGCATTGCTTGCTGTTTAGGGTTTTGGGCTGGGTTTCTGTATAGCACTTTGTGACATCGGCTGATGTAAATTTGTAAATACATTTGATTGATTGATTGATTGATTGACTTTAACAGCCACGGAAACACATTGGACCATGTTAATACTATCAAGGTAACATATAATTGTATGGAATTGATTAGAATGTATAAAATCATAATCAATAAATGTGTAGTCCTAGTCAGAATTAGGGTAAAGACAATATGTCTTTATGGTATTTTAAACACAGACTGTCTGAGCTTGGTGCCGACCTGACTAGAGATTTGGGAGAGAACGGGAAGTGCGTCTCAAGGACAAGGTCACTAATCTCTGTCGGCTGGGTAGCAGGACATGTATGTGTGGGCGTGAGAAGTCAGTATAAAATGTATTGTTTTGTATTCTTGACTTAAGAACGTTCCTGTGAATAAACCTTTTTGACTATTTTAGCTGGGCCTCTGTCTGTTTCTTTCGACCAAGATCTTACAAATTCTGGTTTGCAGACTGAGGAATATAATTAAATTGGGTTATGTACCTTGAGAACAAAATTCTCTTATCAATTACATACTAGCAAGTGTCACACCCTGATCTGTTTCACCTGTCCTTGTGATTGTCTCCACCCCCTCCAGGTGTCGCTTATTTTCCCCAGTGTAATTATCCCTGTGTTTCCTGTCTCTCTGTGCCAGTTTGTCTTGTATGTTTGTCAAGTCAACCAACGGGGTTTTTTCCAGTACTCCTTTTTCTCTTCGCTAGTCCTCCCGGGTTCTGACCCTTGCCTGTTTAATGGATTCCATTCCCGCCTGCCTGCCCTTCGGTACCTACTGGTTTTGACCTTTTGCCTGTACACGACCATTCTCTTGCCTACCCCTTTTTGGATTAATAAACACTCCAACCATCTGCCTCCTGTGTCTGCATCTGAGTCTCGCCTTGTGCCCAAGCAAGATTGTTGTGTGAATGCAGGGCCAGGAATACATAGATTAGACAATGGAAATACTGCCAAAAACATCCTGCTCAAAATCCTGGTAGTTCTCCGATTTTTGGGCTATTGTCTTTACTTTTCTTTTTGTCAGTGACTAAAGGAAGACAAGCTACCTAAATGTGACTTATTGGCTAGTACTGACGCAGGACATGTTTTTGAGTTAGGTTTTTAGCCAAAAGCCTTATATTTAAGCATAACAGCTGAAGGTAGGCAGCTTCTTCAGCCTGACTGGCTGTCATTTCAATGCTAGCGTGAGCCACGCTAGCTCGAGATTAGCATGAAGACACTGAAAGCTCACATAAAGCAAGTTTGGCTAGTGACAACCTTGTAAAACCTTTGCTAACATCTACAACATAGCTTTCGAACAGAGTAGACTTTAATGTGCACGTTCACTTCGTTTTTGGAATATTTACATTCCATCAAAGCCTATTAGGGTAAAATAACTTCAGGCATATACCCAGTACTATATATTACTGCTTCAAAGGAATAGGGTCCCCATTCCTTTTGCTTTATTTTCACACAATTGTGTCTTGCAGAAGGGAACCATGAAGAGGAGCTTGGAGTGGGCAAGGGAGAGGCTGATAACGCAGCAGAGAAGACCTGATTCATCAAGTATCATAGCTAATTCTGGTGATTCGCACTTGGTTGGCATGCACAACACGGCAAGGTATGCAGCATTAAGCCCAATCAAATATCCAATGTTATTCAAACGTGTATCCCAATCTACGGTCAAGCAACATTTAATGTCAGTTGTGTGTTAATGTTATGAACTACAAACAATCTATGGTTCTTGGAGTCAATGAGTCAATTGAAAGTGACTACAATTATACATTATTTTAAAACCACTGTGCCAGTAAAGATGACAAAAGTAATCTGCTCATGTTTCTGTTTACATTTTTCAATCCGACACTCTTGTTAATGTTTGACGTCAGGAAAAACGTCTTCAGCCACCGTAGGATGGAGAGCAGCTGGTTTTTGACTGCAGTGTCTGTGTGGGTGTACCAGGAAAGGACGTTAGAAGTTAGGTCCCCATGATATCGAAGCTTCTTACCATCTCCACTGCAGCCCAGTCGATATCGATTTAAAAAACTGGAACAAATAGATATCATGTAGCACATGGTAGCAAAAATTCACTGGACCAACTCCAGTTTGCCTATTCTCCCAACAAATGTCAATTATACATTTTACATAAGTCAGTGTGTTTTCATTTATAACTCTGCTTTCAACATCATCTTGACTCACAAACTGGTTTTCCTGTAATAACAAATTAGATTTTGTACATTATCACAAGAATGTGTATCCCCAGAATGGACCCAACACCTAAACATGCTGACAACACTACCATGATACACCTGATCACCAGTGATCATGAGTACATGAAGGAGCTGTGGGACCTGACACAATGGTGATAGGACAACAGCCTCAGCGTAAGCAAAACAAAGTAGATGGTGAGACTTAATGACCATTCTCCCATCTACTGTACATTGACATGGAGTTGATCAGCAGCTTCAAGTTCCTGGGCACCCTGACATCCTTTTCTGCCCTCAGTCACTTCACTCAAAGTCCCACCAGTGCTTCTCCACTTTCCTCGTCAACTTGCTGCACCACGACCTATGTACCAACTACAGAGTCTGTTTTTATTGCCATAACACATGTAAATGGAATGGCCATATTTACTGTAATATTTATGATAACATTGCACATATTGTAACATAGTCCCTTGACATACATGACTTAACTGCTGTTCATAATGCTCAGTTTACCCACTAAGAAATCATACATTTATTGAAATATTAAAGCTGCATTATGTATTACTGTGTCAAATTGACTCTGGTTGGTTGTAATGTTTTCGAAAACTTTCACGACACACCTTTTTTGTTGTTGCTGATGGACAATCCTGTCGGAAACTTTCATAATACCAATCCTTTAGGGACACATCACCAATTAACATTGGCTGCAGTATTCCAAACTTACTTGGTAGTCATGCAATAAACATTTAGGATAATTCCCCTTTAATGAATTCCCTTTAAATCAAATTGTATTTGTCACATGCACCGAATACAACAGGTGCAGTATACCTTACAGTGAAATGCTTATTTACAAGCCCTTAACCAACAATGCAGTTTAAAAAAAAACTAAAGTAACAAATAATTAAAGAACAGCAGTAAAATAACAATAGCGAGGCTATATACAGGGGGTACTGGTATAGAGTCAATGTGCAGGGGCACCGGTTAGTCGAGGTAATATATACATGTAGGTAGAGATGTTAAAGTGACTATGCACAGATAATAACAGAGTAGCAGCAAATAAGTCTGGGTAGCCATTTGATTAGATGTTCAGTAGTCTTATGGCTTGGGTTAAAATCTGTTTAGAAGCCTCTTGGACCTAGACTTGGCGCTCCGGTACCGCTTGCCGTGCTGTAGCAGAGAGAACTGTAGCTGTGGCTCCACTGGCAATCCCAGCCTAGGAATGCTGAAGCCCCCGAAGTGAAAATGAAAACCTTCTCCAGGGTTAAAGGGTATGTGTTCCCCCCTGAAAAAAGGGAAGGGGGGGACATTAAAGTCCGTAAGTAACACTTATTGGAGAACACGATACTCTTAAGTGAAAGTAGTTTGGGATTTAATTTATCTAATACATTCTTAGGGGGCCCATGAAAGAATAAGGCTATGAAATGCTGTCCCACAGTTGTGAGAGTGATTAGCTGACATATTTTACTGATGTGGACCGTGTTACTTCAATAATCATGGTTTTACATCTAACCTTCCACCTCCAGCGGCCAGTCGCTCCAGAAACATATGACTCTGCTCTCTATTGCTCTTTGATTGGTACCAGGTGGGGAGTGCTCTGCTTTGAAGAGAGAAGCTATATCTTTGGCCAAAAGAGGCTTCTCAGCGTGGATGAAAAACTCTCTGAAGAGGTTTCATGTAAGGCAGGAGACCTAGACACTCCATACCCTATTTGAATCTATAAAGTTAAAAAAAGTCACAATGAATTTGCCCTAAAGAATTTAACTAAACTTATGAGATTCCTTAGATATATGGAAACTCACTGCTCAAGAGCATCCCGTAGCCTGCTTTCTAAGTAGAACTTTGTGGCTGACTCCACCAGGGCATCCCTCTCCTCCAATGTACGAACGTATCGCACTGACCCAACATGACCAGTTGTTCGGAGGCCTCCATGACCTCTTCCTGTGCCTCATCAACAGTTTGTGCTAACTGGATCTTAGATAGTCCAATAACAGTGTTTTGGGACAAATTAGCAAAACAATATACTGATTATCACTACTCTTAAAAAAGATTGACTGCCAACAAAAGGAAACCAAATCCATGTGGAAAAGTATTCATAAGCAACTACAACACTAGTATCTTTTCAAACTTAGTGCAATTTAACAGTAACATTGTCACGACTCCCGTCTAAGTCGGTCCCTCTCCTTGTTCGGGCGGCGTTCGGCGGTCGATGTCACCGGTCTTCTAGCCATCGCCGCTCCACCTTTCATTTTCCATTTGTTTTGTTATGTTTTCCCGCACACCGGGTTTATATCCCCTCATTACTCTACGTGTGTCTGTGTGTGGTATTGTTCGGTCGTTACGTGTGTAACGACCGAAGGCTGGTTTTGCGGCGGGTATTATTGTAACCCGGGGTTTTGTATTTTGTACCAGTTTGTGTATTTGTGAGCATTCATTTTTTTCCTTTGGGCCGGAGTGTTGTGACGCAGTTGCGTCTGGCTGTTTTCCTATGCCTGATTAAAGTGTGCCTGTTCACTCATCTCTGCTCTCCTGCACCTGACTTCTTTCGACCAGTTGCGCACACGCTGACAAACATAACATCCATCACAGTATAAAATGACTTAACTTCTCCAACTTCTCTCTGAAGTCATATTCCGGTTGTTGTAGGCCACACACTTGCCTGTATAGCCTCTCTGAAAAAAATTGTGGCTCTACACCCCCATGTACCAGACAGACAGCAATCATGCGGCCCACCTGCTTGTATACGCCATTATAGAATGCTGTCACACAGAAGGCAAACAGTAAATAAAGGACATTACATAACATACAAAAATCAAATGTCACACATATTGCCATAAACAAACGTGTCTTTGTTGGTGTAAAAGTGTAACTCACCTTGAGAGTTGCAAGAAAGGCATTTTTGCCAATCAGGTCCCTCAAATATTGCAGAGGAATGGATGGCACACATTAGCACCCGGAGAAATTCTCGAGGGACCACTCTCATCAGCTGCCCCTTTTCCGTCAGCATCCATAAAAACCATGTCTATTTTTGCCTCCGGATTAAAGCGGGTTCTCTTAAATCCTCTCATTGCACAATCATAAACGTTGTCCCTGATCACGTTAATTTGGTTGGCATCAGCGGCAAAAGCAGAGTCAACCTTGCTGCTCATTAACTTCAGCAGTGTTTGCAGGTCAACACTAAAAAAGAGACATTCAAATAACAAAGCTCAGATACTTCCCACAATTCATCTGTAATAACAAGACATTGAATTATTTACAGGGATGACTTACTCATTGTCATCATCACCAACATCAACAGACGAGTGTGGTGAAGGTGGACGATAAGCCTCAGGGAATGGTGGAGGGGAGGCCACAGGAAGTGGTATAGGTGGAGGAGCGGCCAGAGGAAGTGATGCAGAAGATGGGGGTGCACAGGAATAGGTGCTGCCACAAGTGTAGCCTCGTTTATAGAAGTAGTCTGTAAAAGGTCATTTAAAGGCTTATACGTTTCAAAAACATGGAGAAAGCAATAAAGCTGTCAAACATGAGGTGATTGCGTTCTGAAAATGATTTACTGAAAATCATCACTCACTATGCATCACTCACTATAGAATGTAATCAATGTGTAGGTCAAGAAGACATTTTAAGGATGCATGTAGCGCTAATATTTTCAATATGTATTACATTCAACAAGCAGAAAGTTTTTTCTCCTTCATGGTCCGTCCTGACTCGGGAGGGAACGCCATATCTGGAGACAGCATTCATGAAGCAATCCATTACAGAACTGCTGCGATTGTTTCTGGACGCACGGAGAAACACAACGAGGCAACTGTACCCATCAATGCCACCATGTATGACTATCCTCCACCTAAATCAGAAAATACAGCACTGGTTGATACAAAAGCTGAAGACACATTAAACATACAAACATCACCATCCTCCTTTACCACTTAGACGCTGCATCAGGTTCCTACAGTATATAACAAAGCAGCAGACCAAATACTAAATTAACATCCAAAATCTGGAACAATGTTAATGAACAATCTAACGCGGATCACAACTATAAGTACTTCCGTTAGCCCTCTAAAGGCTACAACAAGGGTTTGTTCGAGACTGTTTCCTGCAGCAGAAGACGTGTGATTACAATATCTACTTCAATTGGAAAAATAACCACGTTTATCTTGAAGAGTCAAGAGGACAGACTCTCCTGTTGTTCACACTTAGGCACAAATACTTTGCGCCAACTGTTTTTGCCTCCGTATGTCCTCAATATAAGCATGTTTGTTAATTTCATGATGCAGATACTCTATCAATCACAGAAGTAGCAGAAACACAATAAAACTATTATTATTCACATGAGTGACATATGGTATCAAGGGCCATTGCTTGCTAAACTGAACTGTTAGTTGTTGATGAACAAGTTGTTGATGAACAATTTGCGATGTTACAATGTACAACTTCTCACCAGTGATATAGATAATTGTGTCTATCACAAAGATACATCTACCTTATCAGTTTGTGGTTTCCATCAAGGTGCCATAACGAGATTGGTCCAGCAACACGGTATGACCTTCTATGCAGCCTCTGCGACATGGCTCTGAGGGCAGACGCCCTCGGGTTAACACGAAGCATGCTGTCCCTCTCTGCGTCTCTGCACCCTGTCGTAGCTGAATCAGAATTAGTTAGGTAACATAGATAAATAAGATGTTTTATTTACTTTCATAATATGCAGAATATCAGAAAGGGAGAAGGGCTCCACTATGTCTGTACGCTAGTCACTCCCTTCTTTTCCCATTGGGGGGAGGAATATGGCAGTGTCTGGAATCATTGTATTACGGAGCCCTTAATTGTGCTCGAACAGCCTCCGGTCCAAGTTTGTCGTTCCCAGCCACCAAATCCTAAATATTTTCATCCAGAGCCAAGTCTGACATGTCAGAATATAACGGTGCATGTGACAGATTGAAGTGTCTGGGGGAAAAAAGAGTAACAATGGCCAGGGATGAGGTAATGTATATCATCATAGTCATTTTAAAGTCCTGTCTTGATTGTAGTCATTCTAAATGGTTTGATTGGTAAGAAACTGGAAACCATGCATCTAAGGTCTTTGTAGTTTATAGCATTACTCCCAAGCACAACTGACCTTAGACGACATTTGACTGTCGATCGGGACACATGTAGAATATCTGTCACGAATCCCGCTTCCTGAGTCTGGGTTTGCCTGTGTGTCTGTCCTGGAGTGTGTTTCAGGTGTCCTGGAACGCACCCTGTCTGGTTGCCGGGCGAATTAGCTTGTTGGGAGATTGATGTTCACCCGCACCTGTGTCCCATCAGTATTCTGCACACCTGTCCTGATCATCATCTCTCCCCTTCAAAAGCTCTGACCTGACTTCCATTCCCTGCCGGATCGTTAGCCATGAACATTACTCACCCGGATCATTCACCCCATTCCCGCCTGGTTGACGGAGGATTCCGCTACTCCATTGGATTCACCTATTTCCTCTCATCAATTCACCACCGCTGCCCGCTACGCCATCTGGATATATCTACCCTTTCACATTTAATTGTAAATAAATACTCACCTTCTTCCTACGCTCCTTGTCCTGGTCTGCTTCTGGGTTCGATCTTGAAAGAACGTGACAGAACGATCCGGCCAGTGATGAACCCAGCGGACCTGGACTCCATTTGCCATGCAATCACCCAGCAGGAGAAGATGTTGGGACAACACAAGACGGCGCTACACGAGATAGCGGGTTCGATCCGAAACTTATCGGATAGATTAACAAGTATCCAGGATCAGCTCAGGTTGCCGGTGGATCATCTACCACCTGTTTCACCCATATCACCTGCCGATTCGGGAGCGGGTTCCTTCCGTGAGCCCAAGGTTCCGACACCGGATAAGTACGAGGGAGATCTGGGAGGATGCCGTTCATTTCTTTTGCAATGTGGGTTAGTTTTTGATCTGCAGCCCTACTCTTACGCCACAGATAAGGCTAGGATAGCTTTTGTTATTGAGCTGCTGCGTGGTAGAGCTCTTGAATGGGCTTCAGCTGTTTGGGAACGACGGGACACCTGCATGACGTCATACCAGGGGTTCACGGCAGAGATGAGAAAGCTTTTTGACCATCCAGTCCGAGGTAAGGACGCAGCTAAACGTTTGTTCTCTCTTCGCCAAGGAACTCTCAGTGTGGCAGACTTTGTGATAGAATTCAGGACATTGGCTGTGGAGAGTGGTTGGAATGAGGAATCACTACAAGCGTTTTTTTACCAGGGGTTGTCGGAGCAACTCAAGGACGAGCTGATCTCCTATCCAGAGCCTAGTGACCTAGATAGTTTGGTCACCTTAGCTATCCGGGTAGATAATAGAGTCCGAGAGAGAAGGAGGGAGAAGAAGTGTGGTAGTTCGGGACATTACATCTCCGTTTTTCCTCAGCGCCCGTTAAACTGCTCGGCTCGTTAAGTTTGGGAGGTTTGTTAGCGAGCCAGTTTCAACCTCTTAAGAGTCCTGTCAGACCTCGTTTCCCTGCTACCCTCATAAATAAGGATCAGAGTTTAGCGATTAACGCTTTCATCGATTCAGGTGCCGATGACAGCTTCATTGATGCCGACTTAGTGGAACAGCTGGGGCTTTCCAAGGAGCAATTACCGGAAGCCATTGAAGCAACCACTCTGAACGGCAGTGTTCTGGCACGGATCACTATGAGGACTGAACCGGTTAAGATGTTGTTGTCGGGGAATCATTCAGAGGTTATTTATTTTTTCATTTTGCCTTCCCCCCATGTACCTCTGGTTCTTGGATACCCCTGGCTAAATGAACACAATCCCTCGTTCGATTGGGTGACTGGAAAGGTAACTAGTTGGAGCATTGAGTGCCATGCTAACTGCCTCAGGACTGCCTGTTCTCATGCTGTCCCCAGTCGGGTCTTTGAGTCTGCTTCTCCTGATTTGTCCCTGGTTCCTGAAACATATCACGAGTTGGGTGAGGTGTTCAGTAAGCAGAAAGCTCAGTCACTTCCTCCCCACCGACCTTATGATTGTACAATTAAGCTGTTCCCTGGAGCTGCCTTTCCCAAGGGGCGGTTATACAGTATTTCTCGACCTGAGCGGGAAGCCCTGGAAACCTACATAAAGGAGTCTCTTGCTGCAGGTCTCATTCGTCCCTCGTCATCACCCCTGGGAGCTGGATTTTTTTTTGTGAGTAAGAAGGATGGCTCTCTTCGACCGTGTATTGATTATCGGGGGTTGAATGATATTACGGTCAAGAACAAGTACCCCTTGCCCTTGATGAGCTCCGCTTTCGATTCTTTACAGGGTGCTACTGTGTTTACGAAGCTTGATCTACGCAATGCGTATCATCTGGTTCGGATCAAGGAGGGGGACGAGTGGTTGACTGGATTCAATACACCTATGGGACATTTCGAGTACCTGGTGATGCCGTTTGGACTTTCCAACGCTCCAGCAGTGTTCCAATGTTTGGTGAATGACGTGCTGAGGGATATGATCGGTCTGTTTGTGTTCGTTTACCTGGATGACATCCTGATTTTCTCCAAGGAGCTTTCCAGCCACATCCAGCATGTTAAGCAGGTCCTGCAGCGGTTATTGGAGAACCGTCTGTTTGTGAAGGCAGAGAAGTGTGATTTTCACGCCCACACTACATCCTTTCTCGGGTACATCATCTCCAGGGGAGAGATCAAGATGGACCAAGAGAAGGTTCGGGCGGTTCGGGATTGGGTCCAGCCCGGTACGAGATTGCAGCTCCAGAGATTCCTGGGGTTTGCGAACTTCTATCGGAGGTTTATCCGTGATTACAGCCGGGTGGCCGCCCCATTAACTGCTCTGACGTCTTGCACCAGAAGGTTCTGTTGGACTCCTGAGGCAGACCGAGCATTTCTGGATTTGAAGAGTCGATTCACCAACGCCCCGATTCTCTCTCAACCTGACACTTCCCGTCAGTTTGTTGTTGAAGTGGACGCGTCTGATGTGGGGGTGGGCGCCATCCTATCCCAGCGTAGCTCCACTGACGGTAAACTCCATCCCTGCGCTTTCTACTCTTGTCGTCTTTCTCCAGCTGAAAGAAACTACGATGTGGGTAACCGGGAGCTTCTCGCTGTGAAGCTTGCCTTGGATGAGTGGCGTCACTGGTTGGAGGGAGCGGAGCAACCGTTTGTGGACTGGACTGACCACAAGAATCTGGCTTACGTGCAATCGGCTAAACGTCTCAACTCCCGTCAGGCCAGGTGGGCTTTGTTTTTTGGACGCTTCAATTTTTCCCTGACGTTCCGACCTGGGTCAAAGAACGGCAAGGCGGACGCCTTGTCCCGGATGTTCTCCAAGACGGAGGAGAGTGGGGCCAAGACTGAGACGATTCTTCCCCAGAATCTTGTCGTGGGAGCCGTTACATGGAGGATTGAGGAGGATGTGATGGCGGCCCTTCGGACGCAGCCCGGCCCTGGTAACGGTCCACCCGGTCGGTTGTTCGTGCCTGAGTCGGTCCGTTCTGCTGTTCTTCAGTGGTCCCACGCCAGCAAGATAGCTTGTCACCCTGGCGTTGCTCGGACTATGGCGCTACTGCGCAGACGATTTTGGTGGCCTGCCATGGGAGAAGATACCCGGAGGTTTGTTGCCGCATGTCCTGTTTGTGCTCAGAACAAAAGTACCAATCGGCCCAGCTCTGGGCTTCTTCACCCTCTACCTATTCCTCGGCGACCTTGGTCGCATCTGGCCCTGGATTTTGTCACGGGATTGCCCCCTTCTGTTGGGAACACGGTCATTCTGACCATTGTGGACAGATTCAGCAAGTTTGCTCATTTTGTTCCTCTCTCCAAGCTTCCATCGGCTACGGAGACGTCTGAGATCCTGGTTAGGGAGGTTTTCAGGGTCCACGGATTGCCCAGTGACATTGTTTCTGACCGTGGTCCTCAGTTTACCTCTGCTGTTTGGAGATCTTTCTGTTTGGCCATTGGAGCTACAGTCAGTCTCACTTCTGGATTTCATCCTCAATCTAATGGTCAGGCGGAGAGAGCCAACCAGAAGATGGAGTCCACGCTGCGTTGTCTTGTCTCTTCTGATCCTACCTCTTGGTCATCTCAATTACCCTGGGTCGAGTATGCCCATAATACCCTTCCGTCATCTGCCACTGGGATGTCCCCCTTCCAATGCCTGTACGGTTACCAACCTCCGTTGTTTCCTTCTCAGGAAAGGGATCTCTCGGTTCCCTCTGTCCAGACCCACATTCGTCGTTGCCACCGGACCTGGCATCGGGCCAGGAAGGCTCTCCTTAGAGTGTCTGACCGGTATCAGATCCAGGCGAATCGTCGCCGTAGTCCTGCCCCAGCTTATACGGTCGGAGATAAGGTTTGGTTGGCTACACGGGATCTTCCTCTACGGACTGAGTCGAGAAAGTTGTCACCGAAGTTCATTGGTCCGTTTGTAGTGGAGAGAATCATTAATCCTGTTGTGGTTCGACTCAAGTTGCCTGCAACTCTTAGAGTACATCCCACCTTTCATGTCTCCTGCCTCAAGCCGGTTCACCTCAGTCCTCTGTTGCCCCCTCCTCCTCGTCCTCCTCCTCCTCGGATGATCGGAGGTGGTCCTGTCTACACGGTGCGCCGCATCATGGACTCCAGACGGCGGGGTCGAGGGTACCAGTATTTAGTGGATTGGGAAGGATATGGTCCAGAGGAGAGGAGTTGGATTCCTCGGCGTCAGATCCTGGATGACGACCTGCTTCGTGACTTCTACCGCCTCCACCCTGGCGCTCCAGGTAGTCCGCCCGGTGGCGTTCGTCGGAGGGGGGGTACTGTCACGAATCCCGCTTCCTGAGTCTGGGTTTGCCTGTGTGTCTGTCCTGGAGTGTGTTTCAGGTGTCCTGGAACGCACCCTGTCTGGTTGCCGGGCGAATTAGCTTGTTGGGAGATTGATGTTCACCCGCACCTGTGTCCCATCAGTATTCTGCACACCTGTCCTGATCATCATCTCTCCCCTTCAAAAGCTCTGACCTGACTTCCATTCCCTGCCGGATCGTTAGCCATGAACATTACTCACCCGGATCATTCACCCCATTCCCGCCTGGTTGACGGAGGATTCCGCTACTCCATTGGATTCACCTATTTCCTCTCATCAATTCACCACCGCTGCCCGCTACGCCATCTGGATATATCTACCCTTTCACATTTAATTGTAAATAAATACTCACCTTCTTCCTACGCTCCTTGTCCTGGTCTGCTTCTGGGTTCGATCTTGAAAGAACGTGACAATATCTGCCATCTGAGACACACTGAAAGCACAGGACATCAGAAACCTCAGTTGCTCTTGAGTGATGGCATAACAAGGTGCACCTCTAGCTCCTCTCCAAGTCCGAGGAGCCCGGTAACCAGAACTGGCTGTAACAATAATACAACACTGTGTTTAGGCTACTTAATGTATTGTGAAACAGCCCACCCTCCTCATTCCAAAAACTCTTTTAAATTAAAGTAACTGTCACAAATTGTGGCCAAGTACCGTTTTTATAATATTGGATTTTAAAGCCAAGACATAAATAGAAATGTTGACCAAGAACGAATAGAATGGGCAGCAGGAGACTAAAGAGTGAAAAAAAACAGTAAGCCCAACCACACCCACTACAATGCTTGTTGTGCATGCCAGCCAGAGGTACGAATCTCCTGAATGAACTGAGACACTTGATCAACTAGGTCATCTGCTGAAGCAACATTTATCAGCCTCCCCCTTGCCCACTCAAAGCTCTTCTGCATGGTTTCCATTCTGCAAGACGACAGTTTTGTGAAAATAGAGACCATGGATGGGACTGCGATTCCTGTTCAAACAGTGCCATAGTACTAACGTTAACGTTCCTGGTTTATGTCTGAAGTTGTTAATTAGGCTTAGATGAAGTATTAATACTTCAAAGGGTATTCAAAAGTATTATCTGTGCTGTAGGAAAGCTGATATGTTGTAGATATTAGCAAAGTTTTTACTGTGTTGTCCTAGGTTAAATGTGCTTTGTATATGTTTTCATGCTGATTGCGAGCTAGCACAGCTAAGGGTAGGTAGCATTGAAATTATAGCTAGCCAGCCAGCCTGCCTGAAGTTTTAGACCTTCAGTTGTTGTTTTGCCTAAAAATATAAAATCATGTTTGACGTCCGTACTCCTCGACAATAAGTCACTTTTATGTAGGTAGCAGGGCTGTAAAAATATTACAAGACGGCGCCGTTCACTGCGGCTATGGCCAGAGTGTGCGGCTAAGGAACGTTAGCAAGCTAACTAGTAACTAATTTAGCCATTTAAATACCAGTATTCATTAAAACAAAATATATATATACTACATAAATTAGCTACATATAAAATACTCCCTTGCCCTAATCAGACTTACAATATTAGCAACACATAGGCCTAAGTTACTTGCACTGCTATCGGGGGTGTATGCCTTATGATCAACGAGACGTGGTGTGATCATAACAACATACAGGAACTCAAGTCATTCTGTTCACCAGATTTAGAATTCCTCACAATCAAATGTCGACTGCATTATCTACCAAGGGAATTCTCTTCGATTATAATCACAGCCGTATATATTCCCCCCCCAAGCAGACACATCGATGGCCCTGAACGAACTTTATCTGACTCTTTGTAAACTGGAAACCACACACCCTGAGGCTGCATTCATCGTAGCTGGGGATTTTAACAAGGATAATCTGAAAACAAAACTCCCTAAATTCTATCAGCATATCGATTGTGCTACCAGGGGTGGTAAAACCTTGGATCATTGTTATACTAACTTCCGCGACGCATATAAGGCCCTCCCCCGCCCTCCTTTCGGAAAAGCTGACCACGACTCCATTTTGTTGCTTCCAGCCTACAAACAGAAACTAAAACAGCAAGCTCCCGCGCTCAGGTCTGTTCAACGCTGGTCCGACCAATCTGATTCCACGCTTCAAGACTGCTTCGATCACGTGGATTGGGATATGTTCCGCATTGCGTCCAACAACAACATTGACGAATATGCTGATTCGGTGAGCGAGTTCATTAGAAAGTGCATTGACGATGTCGTACTCACAGCAACGATTAAAACATTCCCAAACCAGAAACCGTGGATTGATGGCAGCATTCGCGTGAAACTGAAAGCATGAACCACTGCTTTTAACCAGGACAAGGTGACCGGAAACATGACCGAATACAAACAGTGTAGCTATTCCCTCCGCAAGGCAATCAAACAAGCTAAGTCCCAGTATAGAGACAAAGTAGAGTCGCAATTCAACAGCTCAGACACAAGAGGTATGTGGCAGGGTCTACAGTCAATCACGGATTACAAAAAGAAAACCAGCCCCGTCGCGGACCAGGATGTCTTGCTCCCAGACAGACTAAATAACTTTTTTGCTCGCTTTGAGGACAATACAGTGCCACTGACACGGCCCGCTACCAAAACCTGCGGGCTCTCCTTCACTGCAGCCGAGGTGAGTAAAACATTTAAACGTGTTAACCCTCGCAAGGCTGCAGGACCAGACGGCATTCCGAGCCACGTCCTCAGAGCATGCGCAGACCAGCTGGCTGGTGTGTTTAAGGACATATTCAAGCAATCCTTATCCCAGTCTGCTGTTCCCACATGCTTCCAGAGGGCCACCATTGTTCCTGTTCCCAAGAAAGCTAAGGTAACTGAGCTAAACAACTACCGCCCCGTAGCACTCACTTCCGTCATCATGAAGTGCTTTGAGAGACTAGTCAAGGACCATATCACCTCCACCCTACCTGACACCCTAGACCCACTCCAATTTGCTTACCGACCCAATAGGTCCACAGACGACGCAATCGCAACCACACTGCACACTGCCCTAACCCATCTGGACAAGAGGAATACCTATGTGAGAATGCTGTTCATCGACTACAGCTCAGCATTTAACACCATAGTACCCTCCAAACTCGTCATCAAGCTCGAGACCCTGGGTCTCGACCCCGCCCTGTGCAACTGGGTCCTGGACTTCCTGACGGGCCGCCCCCAGGTGGTGAGGGTAGGTAACAACATCTCCACCCCGCTGATCCTCAACACTGGGGCCCCACAAGGGTGCGTTCTGAGCCCTCTCCTGTACTCCCTGTTCACCCACGACTGCGTGGCCATGCACGCCTCCAACTCAATCATCAAGTTTGCGGACGACACTACAGTGGTAGGCTTGATTACCAACAACGACGAGACGGCCTACAGGGAGGAGGTGAGGGCCCTCGGAGTGTGGTGTCAGGAAAATAACCTCACACTCAACGTCAACAAAACAAAGGAGATGATTGTGGACTTCAGGAAACAGCAGAGGGAGCACCCCCCTATCCACATCGACGGGACAGTAGTGGAGAAGGTGGAAAGTTTTAAGTTCCTCGGTGTACACATCACGGACAAACTGAATTGGTCCACCCACACAGACAGCGTTGTGAAGAAGGCGCAGCAGCGCCTCTTCAACCTCAGGAGGCTGAAGAAATTCGGCTTGTCACCAAAAGCACTCACAAACTTCTACAGATGCACAATCGAGAGCATCCTGTCGGGCTGTATCACCGCCTGGTACGGCAACTGCTCCGCCCACAACCGTAAGGCTCTCCAGAGGGTAGTGAGGTCTGCACAACGCATCACCGGGGGCAAACTACCTGCCCTCCAGGACACCTACACCACCCGATGTCACAGGAAGGCCATAAAGATCATCAAGGACAACAACCACCCGAGCCACTGCCTGTTCACCCCGCTATCATCCAGAAGGCGAGGTCAGTACAGGTGCATCAAAGCAGGGACCGAGAGACTGAAAAACAGCTTCTATCTCAAGGCCATCAGACTGTTAAACAGCCACCACTAACATTTAGTGGCCGCTGCCAACATACTGACTCAACTCCAGCCACTTTAATAATGGGAATTGATGGAAATTATGTAAAAATGTATCACTAGCCACTTTAAACAATGCCACTTAATATAATGTTTACATCCCCTATATTACTCATCTCATATGTATATGTATATACTGTACTCTATATCATCTACTGCATCTTGCCATCTTTATGTAATACATGTATCACTAGCCACTTTAAACTATGCCACTTTATGTTTACATACCCTACATTACTCATCTCATATGTATAGACTGTACACTATACCATCTACTGCATCTTGCCTATGCCGTTCTGTACCATCACTCATTCATATATCTTTATGTACATATTCTTTATCCCTTTACACTTGTGTGTATAAGGTAGTAGTTGTGGAATTGTTAGGTTAGATTACTTGTAGGTTATTACTGCATTGTCGGAACTAGAAGCACAAGCATTTCGCTACACTCGCATTAACATCTGCTAACCATGTGTATGTGACAAATAAAATTTGATTTGATTTGGTGATGTGGACACCAAGGAACTTGAAGCTCTCAACCTGCTCCACTACAACCCCGTCGATTGAGAATGGGGGCGTGCTCGGTCCTCCTTTTCCTGTAGTCCACAATCATCAAATCAATCATTTCCAGTATACTTTTTTTTAATGAAAGACAAATTATGAACACACCTGCTAATCCTTCTCTATTCTATTTTAGTCTATTTAATGCTATTCTATTGTAGTGCATTCCTCTATTTTAGACAACTTTATTAGGAAACAATCACAGTAAGGAACTTAATTGTTACGCAGAAAGGATTTGATATTGAGATTTAAAAAAAAAAACATCTGCATTGGACCTTTAAACACATGCTGGTGAAGTGAATGAGAAATACCATAGCGGATGAAGAGGAAGGTGGAACGTGAATTGACAGTAAGTACACACTGTGTATAAACAACACAATACTGAAAGCAAGCTATAAAGACAACACCAACACCAAACACAGCAGTAGGCCTATGTGCTCATGTGGCCACTGACACTGAAATGCTGCATGTAGGCCTACTATAGTTTACAGTAATGATGGATCTATTCAGCTAGTTTGAAATAAATAATTTACCAATCTCTATAAGAATATATTTGAATTCAAATCAAATTGTATTTGTCACATGCACCGAATACAACAGGTGCAGTATACCTTACAGTGAAATGCTTACTTACAAGCCCTTGAACAACAATGTGTTTTTAAGAAAAAATGAAGAAATAAAAGTAACAAATATTTAAAGAGCAGCAGTAAAATAACAATAGCGAGGTTATATACAGGGGGTACCGGTACAACGTCAATGTGCGGGGGCACCGGTTAGTCGAGGTAATATGCACATGTGGGTAGAGTTATTAAACTTATGCATAGATAAATAGATAATAACAGAGAGTAGCAGCAGCATAAAGGGGGGGGGGGGGGGGGGCAATGCAAGTAGTACGATGCAAGTAGTATAAAAACATTTAAAATTATATGCAATTATATAGGCTTGTTGTAAACATTCATGCAAATTATGAATTAAAAAAAATTGATAGCGTAGTAGTTCAGTATGAGACAAATACTAATTTAATGAATTTCAAAATGTTTTTAGTACCCCTCCATTTTCCCACCATCCAAGTACTCTGAATGCAAACAGACTATGCAACTCCTCCTGGCTAGTCTACTTTCACCTCCCCCTGCCCATCCTCTCTCTCCCACTATATCGCGAGAGATAGGGAGCGCAGAAATATTCATATGTTAGCAACAACTGTTATAAAATGATAATTATATCGCGGATATATGAACGAATTGTAATGTAAGCCAACGCAAGATTGCTAAATTAGTTATTTTATTAATAGCTGGCTAGCTAATAATAATAGCTAGCAATATATTAACGGTAGCTAGCGATTCGCCTGTCGGCTGTAGTAGCACATCTGGGAGGTACAAGTTACGATTAACTAGCTAACTGTAAAGTCACAATTTTGAAGACACGCGTGTACAAGTGGGTAAACATAACATTACTTCAATTAGCTAGCACCCCTTATTCAATGATAATAGCCATAGCCTAGCTAGCTACTATTAGCTGGCTAAACCGCTGTTATTGAATTAAAACAGCTAGCTAGGCTTACATTTTAGCCTCATTGTTGAATTATGGCTAGTTAGCTAACTGCTTCAAGCTGGTGCTTTTTATTTAGTTAGCTAACATGGTTCTGTTCAGAAGATGGACGACGTTACTAGCTAGCTGTGGTGCCTCGCTAGTTAGCGAACGTTAGCTAGCGCAGTAACGCTTACTAGATTGTTTATCACGCGATGTGCTGGCTCTTGTTGCTAGTTAACGTTAGCTAAGCTAACATGACCACACTGTCTGTCATTTTGCCATGCCCACGCACTATCATTACTCTGTAATATTAGCTGTCTAGTTAGTGAACTGTTGCCTTTGTGTTATTTTAGCAATCAAGCACTGCCTCGGGTTTCTGACGAGGCCGACAATGGTTTGTGAATTCCAGCTAACGGTGTTAGCCAGTAACGTTAGTACTAACCAGGCTCTGTGGATTGTTTACATCCAGCGCCAGTTTGCAAACTAGCCGGGTAGTGTTGTTAGTTAGCTAGCTAACTACAATAATCTAGCCAGCAAGGTGTTTTTTTTTCCGCCATCAAGGTAGTTAGTTATGCCACACTATCTTTGGATTTGCTACAGTATGTCAAAGTGATTACGCGGCTACTTATCTGAACACTGACAAATCAGTTGGTGGATCTTCACCATATCTAGCTACCTAAGTACCGTTATGTGAAGATCTCTAGCTAGCCAATTGAATGGGTTGTCAGTCAAACGGGTTGCTTATTAATTTGTTGTTTTTGTGGTTGTAAAGCAGACTCAATTTAAATCAGTGACACTTGACACAACTGTTATGACCACTAGTCTAACAGACAACAACTACAGGTGGCAACCGGTGCTAGGGGTATTTGTATTAGTTACACAGTTGATTAGATATTGTAGATCATATTAGAGTTTGTTATGGATCTGGAGAATATATGTAATGTGATGTCACCATTTGATTATGCTTGTATTGTTTTCACAGGCTGCAGTTGTGTTCTTGTGGATGTGTGGTGGACCGTAAGCAGGGCGGCCACTTGTGAACCTCACCTATTTACCTTGCCCCTTTGTCTTATACCTCCTCCCTGACTCCTCCCTTTTTCTCGTCTTTTATCATAGACCTTTTTAAATGTATGAAAGCATGTTGCACAGAGACAGACCCCCTATATTTCTACCTCTTCTCCGTCTGTGCTCATCAGTGTGTTACGGTAGTCTTTTAGCTGAAGGTTTTAAATGGGGGTGAATCTACTCTATGCCTGGTGTAGTACGGTACTTGAATTCCCACCCATTTGTAAATTAGCCCTGATGAGCTGTGCAGATTTCATTAATCAACTTTAAGTGATAAACCAATCAGCAGCCAGCTAATTGGCCAATCAGCCCCCCCCTCCACTCCCTCCTGGTAGAATGAACGGCTCTCTTTTAACCCCACCTAGCCTGCGGGCAGCCAACTCCTCTACCCTGCCCCCGTCACCCTCCCCGTCCCCTCCATCCCCCTCCCTGTTGCCACTGTTCCCTCGGCCACCTCCCTTGGCCCAGCCTCACCCCTCCTCGCTGTCGGACACCCCCACGCCCTCCCCCTGCCTGAGCTGGACGGAGTTCTGTGAGCTGCATGCCCGCATGGCGGCCGGGGACTTTGCCCGCCACTTCCGGGCGTTCCTCCTGGAGAACCCACACTACTCCCCCGACTCTGCTGCCGCCTTCTGTCGCCGCTTCACTGACCGCTTTGTCCGACATTTCCAGAGCGAACTGGAGGGGGTGGCAGGGGCGCCAGGTACAGCCCCCGGGATGGAGGCGGGGAGCTGGGCTCCCCAATCAGACACCACCTCCCTGGAAGAGGAGGCGGTCTCTCTCCCTCCCGTCACTGAGGGAGCCTGCTACCACGCCTGTGCCCCAGCCAACCCGGTGCGAGCCCTGCCCAAGCCTGCCTCCACACGGCTGGTGTTGGAAACCCGGAGTGGGGACCAATTTCAAGATTCCTATGCTGTCACAACGGTCCTCCCCCCATCCTCCTCCTCCTCCTCCTCCTCGGTGGGAGGAGGAAACAACGGCGGGCGGGAAGATAGGGGTGCCCCAGTTACTGTTAAACACTTCCCCGGCGTCGGCCCGGGCAACGGAGAAACAACGGCCGAGGAAGAGGAGGATAGCTGGGCGGGCGTAACAGTCATGGAGGAGGAGGTGGAGCCAGATGAGGGGGAGGCGGATCTGGAAGTTTGCTTAGACAGTGAAGACCCCTCCCACATGCCCCAAATGCCTGCCTCCCCTTGCTCCGACACCCCCCCTCCCCGCTCCAAGGGTAACGGCACGCCGGCCTCGACAGGAAGCCAGTCCAAAACCAAACTGAAGAAGCGCTTCTCTCTGCGGAGTGTTGGGCGCAGCGTGCGGGGTAGTGTCCGGGGCATCCTGCACTGGCGCAGCTCGTCCAGCGACTCCCCCCAGAGCTCCTCCCAGCTGCCCTCCAGCTACAGCTACACAATGGGGGTCCAGGACGCTGCCACCGGCTCTTCCTCCAAGAGGAACTCTGGCACTCAGCCCCCTACACCCACCTCCTCCATGCCAGTTTCCCTCTCCCTGCCCCTCTCCCTTCCCCACTCCTCCTCCTCCCTGCCCCCGTCTTCTTCCAGCAGTGCCACCTCCCTCTCGCTGTCGGAAGCGCGGGACCGCCGGCGGAGCAATGGCGAGGGGGGAGAGAAGGAGAAGTGGAGCCACCGGCTGGAGAAGTTGCGTCTGTCTCGCTCCCCGCCCCCCGTTCTCTCCTCAGCGCCCACTTCGACCGTGGTGTCGCCTTCCTCCGGCCTGCCCCCCAGCAGCAGCAGCAGTGCCCCCGTGAGGAAGACGGGCCGGCTGGTGAGGGAGGGAGGAGTCAGCGTCAGCTCCTCCATGCCAGATGAGTTTGCCGGGAGCCACGGTGGTTTCCCTGGCTTTTCCTTTGGCCTGCTGCACCACGGCACACAAGAACACAACAACGCTGGCACCGGCTTAAACAACACCTCGTCCACCGCTAATGCTGCTCAAACAGCCGCAGTGCAGCCTCTCGTCCCCGGGGGCACTGTCGGCTGGAGGGGCGGTCGTTGGCACAAGTGCCGACTGGTCCTGAGGGAGAGGGACAAGGAGGGCGAGCGGGGCGAGGAGTACTATCTGGAGTTCTTCATCCCGCCTAAAGTGAGTGTGAGACCTGCCCTGTGCAACTCAATATTAGGAAGGTGTTCTTAATGTTTGATATACTCGGTGTATATAGCTGCCCGCCCCAAAAAAATCATATTTGATAATGATACATTAATAATACGCTTGCTATATTATTTTTACGTGAACATAATCAGTGATGAAATTTAAATGCAAAACTCCAGTTTGGTGTTTTTAAGTTGACAGTTTTTGTTTAATGCCCTACCAGATAACACTGCCATATTGAGAAGCATTTTTTTTGGAGGATAAAGTTCACCTTTGTAATTGTACTACATTATTGTGAATGCATTATTTGTGACAAAAATATGAAAACCTAATGTGGAATTTAACAATGCTTATTCTTAACATACAAAGTACAACATTTTATTTCAAATCCTTATTGGGTAAAACTATATTATTCCTCCCATTTTTTCGATTTAATTTCCTCATTGTCATTTGAAATCCTGGCCACATTCTTAACAGTTTAGCCTGTCAATCAATCACTGTGGGTGGGATTGTCAGGGGAGGAGCTGGATATTTGAGAGAGTCACAGGATTTGTAGGGGTTTCAGACCTGTTAAGGAATTACTGGGGGTGGGATTTTCAGCGAAGGGAGTAGATTAGTAATTGAGTCATTAAAACAGTTTTTCAATATATTGTGGCAAAACATAACAAAAATATAAACTCAACATGTACATAAAAGATACCAGAAATGTTCCATAAGCACAAAACAATTATTTCTCTCAAATTTTGTGCACACATTTGTTTGTATCCCTGTTAGTGAGCATTTCTCCTTTGCCAAGATAATCCATCAACCTGACAGGTGTGGCATATCAAGAAGCTGATTAAACAGCATGATCATTACACAGGTGAACCTTGTGCTGGGGACAAAAAGGCCAATTTAAAATGTGCAGTTTTGTCACACAACACAATGCCACAGATGTCTCAAGTTTTGAGGGGTGTGTGCAATTGGCATGCTGACTGCAGGAATGTCCACCAGAGCTGTTGCCAGAGAATTTAATGTTAATTTCACTACCATAAGTCGCCTTCAACGTCGTTTTAGAGAATTTGGCAGTACGTCCAACCGGCCTCACAACCGCAGACCACCTCCTGCTGTTGTGATGCTGAGGAGTATATCTGTCTATAATAAAGCCCTTTTTTTGGGGAAAAACTCATTCTGATTGGCTGGGCCTGGCACACCAGTGGGTGGGGGGTTGGAGGCATCAGGGTAGATTGTGTGTCCTTGATATAACACTGAAAGGCATGACAACCTGTCAACATGCTCCTTTGTAATGCTTGGAAATTAATGATATGTCATTGGCGGGCATAATGTGAAAATTGCACAATTTCTCTGAGCGCACAGATGGTGTCTTATTTATTCAATGTTCTTCTCTGTCCCCCTGTCTCTCAGTCCTCCAAGCCCAGGCTGACTATCCCATGTTGCTCTATTGTGGATGTGAGGAGCACCACAGCCCTGGAGGTGCCTGACAAGGAGAACACCTTCCTCCTGCAGGTACACTCTGATTTGTCCATCCTTTCATTTCCTTAATTTTTTCAATTCCTCTTGTTCTCTCAGTTCATTTAAATTAGGTAGTCAGCTCCTGTTCAGCTTGCATCTGTAGACTGACTTGTATTTGGCTTGCTCGCTTTCTCTCACCCCCTCTGTCTCTCACCCCCTCTCTCTCTCACTTCACCTCTCTCTCACCCCCTCTCTCACTCTCTCACCCCCCCTCTCTTTCTCTCGCCCTCTCTCACCCTCTCTTTTTCTCAACCCCCCTCCCTCTCGCTCACACCCTCTCTCTGTTGCCCCCATTCTCACTCTCTCGCTAACCCTATCTTTCTCTCTGTCAGTTGGAGGGACAGGTGCAGTATGTGATTGAGACGCGAGACGCTGTGCAGATGAGAGCCTGGTTGAGTGACATCAGGAACGGTATATGTATCAGGTAAGCAAATTGTGTGTTAAGTAATACATGTAACACATGAGTTTTCTTTCAAGTCAGTGATTAGGGAGGGGGGGGGGGGCAGTGAGTGAGAGTTAAGAGGGACCATGTATATGCTTGTATTCACTGTCTGTCAACTATTGATGAGGTCAACAGAAGTAGAAGTGACGTCCCACCTAGAACAAGTTTTGTGTATCTTGACTCTACAGTGAACAGGAGGACATAGAAGCTGTGTGTGGGGGACCCATGGACATCAGTGGAACACCAGAATTCAGTGACCGCCTCTCTCAAGGTGAGTGGGGCATCCCAAATCGACCCCTAGACTCCTCCCCAAGCCACTACTCTTAGACCAGTATATACCAACCAGTCAATCGCGGTCGTAGTCGACTAGGCATTCCTAGTCGATCACCGAACATTTCTTTGCGCTCCTCTTTTCTTTTCTTTTTTTGCCTTTGGCTGTTGGTGGTAAATGCACTTGATTCAGCTGCCCTGTGCGCTGGGTAGGCAAAGTGTTCCCATTTTGAACCATTTAGTTTGTCTGAAGGAACTCAGCCTACCCGGCAGACCTGTAGAGCTAAATCAAGTGTGCCTACTGTGCTGGCCAATCGGATAGCTCAAATCACCGTGCCAGCAGCTTCCACTACCCCACAGCAAAGTTTGATACTACCCTAAATGAGATTTAATAACTTTTAAAATCCTGACCAGAGAGACTGTCAAAGAATACAGCAAATAGCTGCTGTTTTTATGATTCAACACTTTTACAAAACATAAAACGCACTTCTTCCTACTTACACTCGCGCTACAACCAGCACTGCAGCTGCAGTGAATGAGTAGCCAAGTGTATCGATAGGCCTGCGTTTTTATTATTAACGGCTCGTCGTGTCTATTTTAATGTAGACTAATATTTCACTTTCTCTGGTCATAGGAACAACATGAATTTGTGCATGAGGCAGAAATAATGCTGTGTGACTCGGGGTTGGTCATCAGACTGTGTCCCCTCTCTCTGGTCAGTCTCACTGGAGAAAAATGAGAGATCGGGGACCGTGAGAGGCGGACCCTCTGCTGCTCACTCTCTCCCTCCATCCGCTGAGACTGACCATCAGATGCAGGTACAACCAGACATGGAAACGGTTTGTGGGTTTATGAAATGCACATTCCTTTATTGAATATAATATGTGTATGATGCCTTGTCCTTTTGGTGCTGCCGATGTAGCCTGTAGAGAGAAACGCAGGTTGTGAGTTCCGCCGGCAATTCATTTGGTTTTGGCAGCAATCATTTGTTTGTTGCAACGCATTTAATGTTTCTTATCTGCCTTTTCTTATGTTACTGCTTCGACATATGACACTTTCTGTACTACTCTAACCCTGGCAACCTCAATCTCCCTTTCTCTCACCGGACACCTCCGATCTCCAGCCCCATGGCACCCCCACAACTAACACACATTACTTTCTCCACCGATACCACACATTCCTTCGTCTCATGTCCTCCTGTACACTTCTCACATCTAGGCATCTCCCTCCGACACACTGCTGCAACATGCCCATAAACTTGACACCTTAAACACTGTTTTATTTTCGGAACAAAAGCTCTCATGGGGTAATTGACACTTCCTTCCATGACCTTATCTGGCAAAGACTCTGCATCAAAACTCAGCATGACAGACAATGTCTTCTCCGTTTCCCCACACTCTCCACTGGATCTACAACTCACCAAACGGCAGGCATTAGACACCGGGAATCTTCAATTTCAACTGCTCCTCCTCAACACTTAATGCTAATCCGGAGCGCCCACTCCCTCTGGGCGGAGGAAACACAATAAATCATCACGAGACCACTCCGAGTTACCTTCAACAACTAAACAGTCCCCAACCTGACACCACATATGGATCAGACAAAATACAGGGATCCATTCGCTCTACAAATCTCACCCCCACTGGGCCAGAATCATCCTTATCATCCTCGGGACAAGGTCCGAATTCAGCGGTCCTCACTGCAGGTATTTCATCCTCACTCTCGCCAGGTTCCATCTCTGATGGACTTGACGCCGACCTTCCTCACCACACTGCTTCCCTCTATACTCAACTTCTTCTCAGCAGTCATCACTGCACCTGCCACCACAGTTAATTCATCCTCACGCTTGTCACGTTCAATTTCCTCTTCAAGCTCTTCCAAACATTCTGTGAGATCCTCCATTCCATATTCACTCAGGAGATAGTCCACTTTTTCTTTATTTTTTGTCTGCCATCTTACCCGCGTGTCTCATCTCATCACCATCAAGCAGCCCCTGCTGCTATCACGATCACATTTTCGGGATATTCTGTCCTCTTCCACTTCATTGATTGGTGTTACAGTATTAGATTGTCAAACAGAACTGTGTTCAGGAGCTCTAATTATCCAGGGTTCCAGTATGTGGTTGAATTCCAGGGGGGGGGGGGAGAAATGTATGCTTTATGGAGGGTCCTACACAATTTATTGAAATGTATTTGTATTTAGGAATGTTTGATTCATTGCCTAAATAGACTGAACAAAAATATGAATGCAACAATTTCAAAGATTTGACTAAGTTACATATAAGGCAATCAGTCAATTGAAATGAATTCATTAGGCCATCATTTATGGATTTCACATGACTGGGAATACAGATATGCATCTGTTGGTCACAGATCAGAAAACCAGTCAGTATCTGGTGTGACCACCATTTGCCGCATGCAGCGAGACACATCTCCTTTGCAGAGTTGATCAGACTGTTGATTGTGGCCTGTGGAATATTGTCCCACTCCTCTTCAATGGCTGTGCGAAGTTGCTGGATATTGGAGGGAACTGGAACACGCTGTTGTACACATCAATCCAGAGCATCCCAAATATGTTCAGTGGGTGACATGTCTGGTGAGTATGCAGGCCATGGAAGAAAGGGGATATTTTCATCTTTCTGGAATTGTGTACAGATCCTTGCGACATGAGGCCTTGCATTATCATGCTGAAACATGAGGTGATGGCGGCGGATGAATGGCACAACATGGGCCTCAGGATCTCGTCTAAGGATCTCGTCACAGTATATCTGTGCATTCAAATTGCCATCAATAAAATGCAATTGTCTTCATTGTTTGTAGCTTACCTTGCCCATACCATATCCCCACCGCCACCATGGAGCACTCTGTTCACAACGTTCAGCAAACCGCTCGCCCATACGACGCCATACACGCTGTTTGCCATCTGCCTGGTACAGTTAAAACTGGGTTTCATCCGTGAAGAGCACACTTCTCCAGTGGCCATCGAAGGTGAGCATTTGCCCATTGTAGTCGGATCAAGACCCTGGTGAGGACAACGAGCATGCAGATGAGCTTCCCTTAGACGGGTTCTGACAGTTTGTGCAGAAATTCTTTGGTTGTGCTAACCCACAGTTTCATCAGTTGTCCGCGTGGTTGGTTTCAGATGATCCCGCAGATGAAGAAGCCGGGTGTAGAGGTGTTGGAGGCGGCTTATGGTAGAGAAATTAACATACATTTCTCTGTCAACAGCTCTGGTGGACATTCCTGCAGTCAGCAAGCCAATTGCATGCTCCCTCAGCTTGAGACATCTGTGGCATTGTGTTGTGACAAAACTGCACATTTTAGAGTGGCAATTTATTGCCCCCAGCACAAGGTTCACCTGTGTAATGATCATGCTGTTTAATCAGCTTTTTGATATGCCACACCTGTCAGGTGGATTGATTCTCTTGGCAAAGGAGAAATTCTCACTGACAGGGTACTAATTGTGCAAAACATTTTAGAGAAATAAGCTTTTTCTTGAACATGGGATCTTTTTTTTCAGCTCAAGAAATGGGACCAACACTTTACATGTTGAGTTTATTTTTTTGTTCAGTATATGTTTATTGTGCTGTTCAGGCCTTTATGTAAGATAACTGTTACCATTGATTTGTGAATGGTCTAAAATGGTACAGTCCAAGGTGAGACCTGATGGGAATTGTACTTGAAACCCTGCCATTTCATTGTTGGCCAGTCAGGACAAGGGTAAGGTTGCCATGCTGGTTGAACGCTATATTTTCAACTATTGATTGAAGCTTGGTTTCTTTGGAGCTCAACTTATTATTTGATACATTTTACAGTTTATGGTCCTGTCCAGTTTGTTATTTTTGTTTGTACATAGTGTACAGTTTTCCGGTGGCTTCACCTCACCGCTGTAAATAAACAACCTCATTCTGAGTTTGCCCCGTATCGCCTCCTTACTGAAACTTCCACCGCTAGGGTGGCCTCCGTTACAGGCCGACTGCAATAAACCTCATTCATAGAGAACTGTTTTTATTTAGTAAATGTTGCATAGGCTTACATTTAAAAAAAAATATATATTTTTAGAAACAGTTCTGAGCTGTAGATCTCGGCTTGCATTTTGAAAGTGAACTTGGCTCAGAAAAGGTTGGTGACCACTGCCTTAGACACTTAATCTGTAAGAATCTACAAACAGCAGACATGTAGCATAAGGTAAGGAGGAGCTATTACCATATTCCTTACCTATCCAATCTTTTCAAATATGACTGCACGGGAATAGGATCTAGGAGCCCATTTGGGATTGTTGTGTGACGATTTCCCTGTGTTTCACAATTTCTTTGCAGCTTTACAAATATACAGTTAGAGCACTTAACACCTGATACAGAAAGCGAGACCAAAAATTTTGTTTTAACTATGTGTCCAACGTTTCGTTGCTATTTGAAAGTACAAGAATAAAGTTTATGTCTGCTTAAATAATAAGACTGATGTTTTTGCTCCTGTCCTGTTGTTGCAGTGTGTTATGGAGGTGTGGGCGGCTCCTCGCCGCTGATGGACCCACGCCCCCCAGAGTTACCGCCCCGCGCCCCTCTGGACGAATCAGACGGACGCGGGGGCGGAGCCGGCCTGGGCACACCATTTGCGGAGACGCCAGATGCCACAGGTGAAGGCTGCTACTTACGCAGTTAGCACACACACGCAAACGCTTGCACAAACACACATACCTGTGTGAATGTACAGTGCAAGTCTGGTGACACCTTTTTTTTGTCTAATCTTTTCATCACTCCCCAAATCCCTCCTCCCCTCATCCATCCTTCCCCTCATCCCTCCTCACCTCCCAGGCTCCTTCCTGTTCTCAGACGTGGTGGAGGCGGTGGAGCACCCTCTGAGCGAGTGCCAGTGGTTCCACGGGCGCGCGCGCTCCACCACGTCTCCCTCTCTCTCGCTCGCCCACCACGTCTCCCTCTATCTCTCGCTCCACCACGTCTCCCTCGATCTCTCGCTCCAACACGTCTCCCTGTCTCTCTCTCTCTCTCCCTCGAGCTCCGCCAAGTCTCCCTCTCTCTCGTGATCCGCCACGTCTCTCTCTCGCGCTCTGCCACGTCTCTCTCTCTCGCGCTCCGCCACATCTCCCACTCTCTCTCGCCCTCCGCCACGTCTCTCTCGCGCTCAGCAACGGCTCCCTCTCTCGCGCTCAACCACGTCTCCCCCTCACGCGCTCCACCCCGTCTCCCCCTCCGAGTTCCACCACGTCTCCCCCTCACGCGCTCCACCACGTCTCCCCCCTCACGCGCTCCACCACGTCTCCCCCTCACGCCTCCACCACTTCTCCCTCTCGCGCTCCACCACGTCTCCCCTCCGCGCTCCACCACGTCTCCCCCTCACGCGCTCCACCACCCGTCTCCCCCTCACGCGCTCCACCACGTCTCCCCTCACGAGCTCCGCCACGTCTCCCCCTCACGACTCCGCCACGTCTCCCCCTCACGAGCTCCGCCACGTCTCCCCCTCACGAGCTCCGCCACGTCTCCCCCTCTCGCGCTCCGCCACGTCTCCCCCTCCCGCCTCCACCACGTCTCCCCCTCCACGCTCTCCGCCACGTCTCCCCCTCACGCGCTCCCGCAAGACTCCCCCTCACGCGCTCGCAAGATCCCCCTCACCGCGCTCCGCCAAGACTCCCCCTCACGCCGCCGCCACGTCTCCCCATCCCGCGTCTCGCCACGTCTCCCACACTCGCCGTCCCGCCACGTCTCCCACCTCGCGCTCCGCCACGTCTCCCACACTCGCGCTCCGCCACGTCTTCCTCTCTCTCTCCGCCACGTCTCCCTCTCTCTCTCTCGCGCGCGCTCCACCACGTCTCCCTCTCTCTCGCTCCACCACGTCTCCCTCTATCTCTCGCTCCACCACGTCTCCCTCTCTCTCTCTCGCGCGCGCTCCACCACGTCTCCCTCTATCTCTCGCTCCACCACGTCTCCCTCTATCTCTCGCTCCACCACGTCTCCCTCTATCTCTCGCTCCACCACGTCTCCCTCGATCTCTCGCTCCACCACGTCTCCCTCGATCTCTCGCTCCACCACGTCTCCCTGTCTCTCGTGATCCGCCACATCTCCCACTCTCTCTCGCCCTCCGCCACGTCTCTCTCGCGCTCCACCACGTCTCCCCCTCACGAGCTCCGCCACGTCTCCCCCTCACGAGCTCCGCCACATCTCCCCCTCACGCGCTCCGCCAAGACTCCCCCTCACGCGCTCTGCCAAGACTCCCCCTCACGCGCTCCCCCACGTCTCCCCCACACTCGCGCTCAGCAACGGCTCCCTCTCGCGGCTCCACCACGTCTCCCCCTCACCGCTCCGCCACGTCTCCCCCTCACGCGCTCCCCACGTCTCCCCCTCACGCGCTCCGCCAAGACTCCCCCTCACGCGCTCCACCACGTCTCCCCCTCACGAGCTCCGCCAAGACTCCCCCTCACGCGCTCCGCCAAGACTCCCACACTCGCGCACCGCCACGTCTCCCACACTCGCGCTCCGCCACGTCTCCCACACTCGCGCTCCGCCACGTCTTCCTCTCTCTCTCCCCCACGTCTCCTCTCTCTCTCTCGCGCGCGCTCCAACGTCTCCCTCTCTCTCGCTCCACCACGTCTCCCTCTATCTCTCGCTCCACCACGTCTCCCTCGATCTCTCGCTCCACCACGTCTCCCTCGATCTCTCGCTCCACCACGTCTCCCTCGATCTCTCGCTCCACCACGTCTCCCTCGATCTCTCCGCTCCACCACGTCTCCCTCGATCTCTCGCTCCACCACGTCTCCCTGTCTCTCTCTCTCTCCCCTCGAGCTCCGCCAAGTCTCCCTCTCTCTCGTGATCCCCACATCTCCCACTCTCTCTCGCCTCCGCCACGTCTCTCTCGCGCTCAGCAACGGCTCCCTCTCTCGCGCTCCACCACGTCTCCCCCTCACGAGCTCCGCCACGTCTCCCCCTCACGAGCTCCGCCACGTCTCCCCCTCACGCGCTCCGCCAAGACTCCCCCTCACGCGCTCCCCCACGTCTCCCCCTCACGAGCTCCACCACGTCTCCCCCTCACGCACTCCGCCAAGACTCCCCCTCACGCCTCCGCCAAGACTCCCCCTCACGCGCGCTTCGCTACGTCTCGTTCTCACACTCCGACACGTATCCCTGTCTCTCGCGCGCCTGCTCCACCACATCGACCTCTCTCTCCCGTGCTCCGCCACGTATCCCTCTCTCTCTCGCGCTCCGCCACGTCTCCCACACTCGCGCTCCCCACGTCTCCCACATCGCGCTCCGCCACGTCTCCCACACTCGCGCACCGCCACGTCTCCCACACTCGCGCTCCGCAGTCTCCCACCTCGCGCTCCGCCACGTCTCCCACACTCGCGCTCCGCCACGTCTCCCACACTCGCGCTCCGCCACGTCTCCCACTCTCTCGCGCTCCGCCACGTCTCCCACACTCGCGCTCCACCACGCTCTCCACACTCGCGCACCGCCACGTCTCCCACACTCGCGCTCCGCCACGTCTCCCCCTCCTGCACTCCACCACGTATCCCCATCCCGCGCTCCGCCACGTCTTCCTCTCTCTCTCCGCCACGTCTCCCTCTCTCTCTCCGCCACGTCTCCCTCTCTCTCGCGCGCGCTCCACCACGTCTCCCTCTCTCTCGCTCCACCACGTCTCCCTCTATCTCTCGCTCCACCAGGTCTCCCTCGATCTCTCGCTCCAACACGTCTCCCTGTCTCTCTCTCTCTCTCCCTCGAGCTCCGCCAAGTCTCCCTCTCTCTCGTGATCCGCCACGTCTCTCTCTCGCGCTCTGCCACTTCTCTCTCTCTCGCCTCCGCCACATCTCCCACTCTCTCTCGCCCTCCGCCACGTCTCTCTCGCGCTCAGCAACGGCTCCCTCTCTCGCGCTCAACCACGTCTCCCCCTCACGCGCTCCACCCCGTCTCCCCCTCACGAGTTCCACCACGTCTCCCCCTCACGCGCTCCACCACGTCTCCCCCTCACGCGCTCCACCACGTCTCCCCCTCACGCGCTCCACCACGTCTCCCCCTCTCGCGCTCCACCACGTCTCCCCCCTCACGCGCTCCACCACGTCTCCCCCTCACGCGCTCCACCACGTCTCCCCCTCACGCGCTCCACCACGTCTCCCCCTCACGAGCTCCACCACGTCTCCCCCTCACGAGCTCCACCACGTCTCCCCCTCACGCTCCACCACTTCCCCCCTCACGCGCTCCACCACGTCTCCCCCTCACGAGCTCCACCACGTCTCCCCCTCACGCGCTCCGCCAAGACTCCCCCTCACGCGCTTCGCTAAGTCTCCCTCTCACACTCCGACACGTATCCCTGTCTCTCGCGTGCTCCGCCACGTCTCCCTCTCTCTCTCCCTCCGTCTTTCTCTCTCGAGCTCCGCCAAGTCCCCCTCTCTCTCTCTCTCTTGCGCTCCGCCACGTTTCCCCCTCTCTCCCTCTCCACACCACGTCTCCCTCTCTCGCGCTCCGCCACGTCTCCCACTCTCTCTCTCGCGCTCCGCCACGTCTCCCTCTCCGCCACGTCTCCCTCTCCGCCACGTCTCCCTCTCCGCCACGTCTCCCTCTCTCTCACGCTCCGCCACGTCTCCCTCTCTCTCGCGCTCCGCTACGTCTCGCCCTCTCTCTCTGTCGGCCACGTCTCCCTCGCTCCGCCACGTCTCTCTCTCTCGCGCTCCGCCACATCTCCCACTCTCTCTCGCCCTCCGCCACGTCTCTCTTGCGCTCAGCAACAGCTCCCTCTCTCGCGCTCAGCCACATCTCCCCCTCTCTCCCCCTCCCGCGCTCCACCACATCTCCCCTTCACGCGCTCCGCCACGTCTCCCTCTCTCGCGCCCGCTCCACCACGTCTCCCTCTCTCTCCCGTGCTCCGCCACGTCTCCCTCTCTCTCTCCCTCCGTCTTTCTCTCTCGAGCTCCGCCAAGTCTCCCTCTATCTCTCTCTCTTGCGCTCCGCCATGTTTCCCCCTCTCTCCCTCTCCACACCACGTCTCCCTCTCTCGCGCTCCGCCACGTCTCCCACTCTCTCTCTCGCGCTCCGCCACGTCTCCTCTCCGTCCACGTCTCCTCTCTCTCTCCGCGCTCCGCCACGTCTCCCTCTCCCGTCGCCACGTCTGCCGTCTCTCTCTCCCTCGCTCCGCTTCTGTCGTCTCCGCTCACTCTCGCCCGTCTCCCTCTCTGCTCGACGTCTCCTCTCTCTCACGCTCCGCCACGTCTCTCTCTCTCATCTGTCCTCCTTCGCGCTCCGCCTACGTCTCGCTCCTCTCTCTCTGTCGCGCACGTCTCGCCCTCTCCCTCGCTCCGCCCTCTCCCTCTCGTCGCTCCGCCAGCATCTCCCACTCTCTCTCGCCCTCCCCACGTCTCTCTGCGCTCAGCCACAGCTCCCTCTCTCCCTCAGCGCTCAGCCACGTCTCCCCTCTCTCTCCCCTCACCCACGTCCCCCTCCGCGCTTCCACCCACGTCTCCCCTTCACGAGCTCCATCCACACCCGTCTCCCCCTCACGAGCTCTCGACCACGTCTCCCCCTCACGCGCTCCGCCGAAGACTCCCCCTCGTTACCGCTTCCGCCAAGTACTGCCCCCTTCACGCGCTTCGCCAAGACTCCCTCTCACACTCCGACACGTATCCCTGTCTCTCGCGCGCCTGCTCCACCACATCTCCCTCTCTCTCCCGTGCTCCGCCACGTCTCCCTCTCTCTCTCCCTCCGTCTTTCTCTCTCGAGCTCCGCCAAGTCCCCCTCTCTCTCTCTCTCTCTTGCGCTCCGCCACGTTTCCCCCTCTCTCCTCCCTCGGTCCCCACACCATGTCTCCCTCTCTCGTCGCTCTCCGCCACGTCTCCCACTCTCTCTCTCTCCCGCGGCTCCTCCCCACGTCTCCCTCTCCGCCACGTCTCCTCTCGCCGCCACGTCTCCCTCTCTCTCCATTCGCTCCGCCATACCCCCTCTCTCTCCTCTCTCTTGCGCTCCGCCAGTTTCCCCTCTCTCCTCCTCTCACCCACGTCTCCCTCTCTCTGCGCTCCGCCAGCCACGTCTCGCCTCACTCTCTCCCTCTCCGTCTCTCCCGCCACGTCTCCCTCTCCGCCACGTCTCCCTCTCCGCCACGTCTCCTCTCTGCCCCACGTCATCCCTCTCTCTCCGCTCCGCCACGTCTCCCTCTCTCTCGCGCTCCGCTACTCTCGCCCTCTTCTCTCTGTCGCCCCACGTCTCCCTCGCTCCGCCACGTCTCTCTCTCTCTCGCGCTCCGCCACATCTCCCACTCTCTCTCGCCCTCCGCCACGTCTCTCTTGCGCTCAGCAACAGCTCCCTCTCTCGCGCTCAGCCACGTCTCCCCCTCTCTCCCTCCCCTCCCGCTCTACCACATCTCCCTTTCACGCGCTCCGCCACGTCTCCCTCTCTGGCTGCGCCCAGCTCCACCACGTCTCCTCTCTCTCTCCGTGCTCCGCCACGTCTCCTCTGCTCTCTCCTCCTCCGTCTTTCTCTCTCGAGCTCCGCCAAGTCTCCTCTATCTCTCTCTCTTGCGCTCCGCCATGTTTCCCCTCTCTCCCTCTCCAACACGTCTCCCTCTCTCGCGCTCCGCCACGTCTCCCACTCTCTCTCTCGCGCTCTCGCCACGTCTCCCTCTCCTCCACGTCTCCTCTGTCTCTCGCTCTCGTCCACGTCTCCCTCTCCGCTCCACGTCTCCGCTGCTCTCTCGCAGCTCCGCCACGTCTCCCTCTCCGCCACGTCTTCGCTTCTGCTGCTCAACAGTCTCGCCTCTCATCTCTTACGCTGTCGCCATCCTACGTCTCCCTCATCTCTCTGGCGCTTCCGGTCACGAATTACCCGCGCGCACGTTCTCGGCCCTCTTCTCTCTGCGGTGCCTACGTCTCCCGCGTCACGTGGTTGCGCCTCGCTCGGGCGCGCGACGTCTCTCTCTCTCTGCTGCATGTCGCTCCAACGCCACATCTCCCACTCTTCTCTCTGCCCTCGGCGCCACGTCTCTCTTGCAGCTGCATCGCAACATGCCTCCTTCCGCTTCTCTGCGCGGCTCAGGGCGTCTACGTCTCCCTCTTCTCATCCCCTTCTATATAGTCTGCGCTAATCCCTGCGACGCTGCGCGAGCGTCGCACTCACGTCTCCGCTCTTCCAGCCAATTCGATAGGAGCTTCTCACCACGTCTCCCGCCTGCATCGATCTTCCACCACAGTCTCTCCCCTCAACTAGCGGCCGTCCGCGAATACTCCCCTCCGCGCGGTGCGTCGCCAAGACTCCTTCCGCCTCTACCAAGTGCGCTTACGCTTAATTCTCCCTCTCATGATCTACTCACGACGACGTATCCCTGTCTCTCGCTGCGCCGGCTGCTCCTTACTCACATCGTCCTCTCTTCGTCCCGTGTCTCCGCCTACGTCTCTCTCTCTCTCTCGGCCTCCGTCTTTCTCTCTCGAGTCTCTCAGCCTAAGTCGCCCCTCTCTCTCTCTCTGTGTTCGGTTTATATTGCTTCTCCTCCTCTCTACTCACTCTTCTTGTCGCTCACGGGCGTCTTACGATTTTCCACCCTCATCGTCCGTTGAGAGGGGCTCTCCAGCACCTTACTGTCTCCCTGCTCCTCGGCGGCTCCGCTTCTACTCTCCCACTGCTCTCTCTCGCGCTTCCGTGCCACGTCGCCGCTTCTTCCGCCACGTCAGAAGATCTGGCGCCACGTCTCCCCTCTCGTCTCGCAGCTCTGCGCCAAGCGTCTCGTCCTCTGCGTCTCAGCGCATGCCGCTACGTCTCCGCACCTCGTCTCTTCTGGTCGGCCTACGTCTCCGCGCCTCTTCCGCTCGCTCTCGCCACGTCCTCTCAGTCTCATCGGCGCTCCCGGGCCACATCTCACCACTCTCTCTCGGCCCTCCGCGCTACAGTCTCTCTTGCGCGCAAGCAACAGGCTCGCTCTCTCGTCGCTTCGTGGGAGAACCGGCCACGTCTCCGCCCCTCCGGCACATTCCGCCTCGCCGCGCCTCACTTACCGACTCTCCCTTCACGGCGTTCGGCGAGCACGTCTGCCCCCTCAGCTGCGGGTTCTCGCGCCAGAACTCCGCCCTCACTGGCGGCTACCGTCCTTTAAGACTCCCCTCATCAGCGCTCAGGCGCGTAAAAGGCATTAACTCCCCGGCTGCACGTTTCGGCGGGATTCACCGTGAAGCTCCGCCCTCATACGCGCTTCGCTTTCAAGACTTCCCCCTCACCGCTTACGACCAAGACTCCCCTTCACGCAAGCTTTTCGCCAAACTCCCTCCTCAGCACTCACGACAACGTATCCCTGTCTTCTGACGCGCGCGTCCTGCTGCCACCACTATCTCCCTCTGCTCTTCTCCCGTGCTGCCGCCAATGCGTCTCGCTCTCTCGCTTCTCCCTTCGCTTTTTTTCCGTCTTTCTCTATCTGCGGCATCCGGCCAAGGTCGCCCCTCTCTCTCTCTCTCATCTATCTCTCTCTCTCTCTTGCGGGCTACGGCACGTTTCCTCCCCTCTCCAGCCTCTGGCCTACACCATGTGCTCCATCTCTCTGCTCTTCCGCGCACTTCTACGGCCACTCTCTTCTCCTCGTCTGCTTCCGCCACTGTCTCCCTGCTCCCGCCAGCTTCTCCCTCGTCCTTCACGTCTCCCATCTCTCTCACGCTCCGCAGTCGCCGTCCTCTCTCTCTCTCTCTCTTCGCTCCTGCCACGTTTCCCCTCTCTCCTCGTCCACACAACGTCGCCTCTGCTCGGCGCTCCGCCACGTCTCCTCACTCTGCTTCTCTCTGCGCTGCCGCCACGTCTCCCTCTCCGCCACTTCTCCCTCTCCGCGCACGTCTCCGCTCTGCATCCTCGACGCTCCCTACATCCGCCACGCTCCTCTCTCGTCGCACGACCTCACCGTCCCCACTCCCGCGCTACTCTCGCCTCTCTCTCTCTGCTGTCGGCGCACGTCTCCTCTCGCTTCCCGGCATCGTCTCTCTCTCCTCGCGCGTCCGCGGCAGCTCTCCCACTCCTCATCGCCTCTCGCCACGTCTCTCTTGCACGCCTTCAGCGACCACCCCGAGGGTCTCCCTCTCTCGCGGCAGTGCAGTCCGGACATCTTCCCCCCCCTCCCCATCTCCTCACCTTGCCCTCGCCTCTCCCTCTCGCTCACCTCCTATCTCCCCTCCCTCTCCTCTAGCCCACTGGTCCTCTCTCCTCCCTCCTACGCTCCCGCCCTCCATATCCCTCCACTCCCTACATCTCCCCCCAGATCTACCCGCCATCGTCCCCCCCTCCTCTCCCCCCAATCCCATCCACTCTCCGCAGCTCCAAACACCCCCCGCCCTGCCCCCCGACTCCAACTACCACTCCCCCCCTCTCGCCCCTCCTGCCCTCTCCCAAATCTCTGCTCAACCACCGCCTCATCCCCATTGCTCGCTCCACTCGTCCCCCCCCTCCCCACATGCTCCCCCTATCTTCCTCCCTCTCCGAATGTCTCCCCTGCCCGCCCGCGCTCCCTCCTCCCTCACTTCTCCAGCGCCCCTGCTCCCTCTCCTTACATCTCCCCCATCTTCCTCCCGTCCATCCCCTCACGCGACGTCCCTCCCGCCCCGCCCCTCTCCCCGTATCTCCCATCTTCCCTCTCCCCATCTCGCCCCCCCTGCCCCTCGCCTGCCGCTCCCTCGTCCTGTCCCCCCCTCCCCTCCCCCCCCCTCCATGACTCTCCCCCAATGCTCCTCCCCACCCAAAATCCCTCCTCTCCCTCATCTCACCTCTCTCCCGTCCTCTCCCCCAATCTTCCCTCTCCCTCTCCTCCTCTCCCTTCTGCCCTCCCCACTCCCTCCCCTCCCTCTCCCTCACTCCTCCTCCCTCCTCTCCCTCCCCCTCCCTCCACTCCGCGTCCTCTCCTCAACTGCTCCCCATCTCCTCATCTCACACGCTCGCCTCTCTCGCCTCACCTCCCTCGACATTCTCCCCTCTCTCCGTCCGCGATCCGCTCCCCCCACCTCCCCCTCCCCGCTCCACTTACCACACCTCCTGCCCTATCTCCACTCCTCCCCCACCCCTCCCTTCTTCTCCCTCCCACACATATCTCCTCGTCATCCCACTGCTGCCCGCTTCCACCCTACCCCGCTTCATCCCTCCCATCGCCGTTTCTCCCCGCGGTCTGCCCGCTCACCCCGCACCACATCGCCATCTCCGTCCCCCCGCATCTCCCTCCCTCCCGCGCCCCCCACTCCCTCCCTCCTTCCCCCCTGCTCCCCTCCCCCCCACCTCCGCCATCTCCATGCTACCTGCCCGCTTCCCCTCCCTCCATCTCTCCCTCCCTCCTCCCTTCCCCGCTCCCCCCCCCCTGTCTCCTCTCCTCCAGATTCTCCTCTCCCCCCCCCTACACTGCTCTCATCCCTCCACAATCTCCCGCTCCCCCTCTCCCCGGTCTTCCCAACCCCCTTCTCCCTTCCTTCCCTGCCGCCTCCTACCTTCCCCCCTCGCCCCCTGTATCTCCGCTCCCCTCTCGCCTCTCCTGTCCCTCCTCCCTTCTCCCTCTCCTCTGCCGATCTCCCTCTCTCCCTCCTCTCCACCATCTCAACTCATATCTCCATCTACCTCTCTACGTGATCCTCCAGCCCACTCCCCCCCGTCCTCGTCTCCCGTCTGTCCCCCTCCCCTCCTCGCTTTCTCTCCCCTCCTCGTCCTCCATCTCCCAACCCTCCCCTCCATGACAATCTCACCTCCTCCCCCACTCTCCGCCTTCTCCCCAATCTCCCCCGCGTCCCGCTTGCCCTTCCCCCGCCTCCCCCCGCCGTCACGCTCGCACATTTCTCCCCTCTCACCCCTCTCCACTCCCCACATCTCACCCCCTCCACCATGCCCTCCCTCTCACTCGTCGCCCTGCCCCCCTCCATCTCCTCTCCGCGCCTCCTCTCCATCTCCCCCCCCAATCCCTTCACCTCCTTCTCCGCTCCCTCCAAATCTCCTGCTCCACATGCCCATCTCCCCTTATCTCCACTCTCCCATCATCCCCTCCTCCTCCCCCCCTCAATCAGGAAACCTCTCCCTCTCTCCGCTGCTCTCCATCACATCTCCCTTCCGCGCTCCGCCACGTCTCGGCCTCTCTCGCGGCTCCGCTCTCCAGCATCGTCTCCCTCTCTCTCGCGTGCGGACGGCGCCACGTCTCCCTCTCTCTCATCCCTATTCCGTCTTTCTATAATGCGAGCTCCGTTATTATAATTTTTTAATAAAATTTTAATAAAATCTAAGTCTCCCTCTATATCTCTCCTCTTGCGGCTCCGCCAGTGGTTTCTCCCCTCTTCTCGCCTCTCCAACACCACGTCTCTGCCTCTCGTCGTGCGGCCTATGCCAGACTCGTGATCCTTTTACTCGCGCCACGTCTCCCGATCTCTGCTCTCCTTCGCGCTCTCGCCACGTCTCCCTGCTGCTCGCCATCGTTCTCCGCTCTGCTCGCGCGTATCCGCCACGTTCTCCCTTCGTCCGCTCACGCCTCCCTACTCTTGCAAATTTGTCGCCTGCTCCGCCAGTCTTCCCTCGTCTGCCACGTCTCGGCCTGTCTCTCACGCTCCCGCGCACGTCTCGGCTCTCTCTGTTCGTGCGCGCTCCGGCTTACGTCTCGGCCGCTCTCTACATTGCATTGTTCAGCCAACCGTGCTCGCTCTCTTTCCCTCGGGCTCCGGACGCATAGTCGTCTCTTTCGGCGGCTCGCGGTCACATCGATTCCGCAGTCTCTCTCTCGCCCGTCATCGCCACTCTCTCTTGGCGCTCATAGGCAAACAGCTCCCTCTCTCGCGCTTCTCGTCTCCTTCTCCTCTGCTCAGCACTTGCGCGCGCACTTCTCCCTCTCTCCTCTTTCAGCGCCGTTCACGTCATACGTCTCGCCTCCTTCTCCGTTCTCCGCGCGACTGTCTCACTCTCTCTGAGCTCTCATACCCGTCTTTCTGCTCTCGAGCTTCACGCAAGTCTCCCTCTCTTTCTCTATCTTGCGCGCGCGCGCACGCTCTCTTCATCTCTCTTCTCTTCAAAGGCCCTCTTGTTTGTACCCATCAAATCAGCTCTCTCGTCTCTCGTTCTTTTCTCGATCTCTCTCTATCTCAGGTATCTATCTTTGTCTCGTCGTCGTCTCTCTTCTCTCTCTCTCTCGCTAGAAAAGAAAACGGGGGGGGGAGTGGGCGGGGGGGAATAAAGAGAGGGACAAGTCTCCCTCATCTCTCTATCTGCGGTCCTTCGGCTCGCGCCACGTTTCCCCTCTCTTCTCCTCTTCCACGCACGTCTCGTCGCTCGCTGGCCACGTCTGCGCCACGTCTCTCTGCTCGCGCTCGCGCCATGTCTCCCACGTCTCTCTCGCGCTCGCGGCCTATGTCTTCCGCACTACTCTGCTCGGCGCTCGGCCATGTCTCCCACTTCTCTCTTCGCGGGCTCCCTGGCTATGTTCTCCCACTTCTCTCCGCGCGCTCACGCGCCGTCTCTTGCTCTCTCTCTGCTATCTCTCTGTCTCTCTCTCTCACACACACACAAACACACTCTTTCTCTCTCCTCACACGCCTCTGGGTCTCTCTCTCTCTCACACACTAATCGTCTCTCTAGTCATCTCTCACACTCGGTGTCATTTGCTCACTGTCTCAAATAGCTCCTCTCTCTCTCACCACCATCGCTCGTTATCTCCTCTCTCATATCGCCGTTTCTGTCTGCTCTCTAGCTCGCCGTTTCATTCCTCTCTCAGCCCCCGGCGTCTGCTGTCTCTCATCACACCCGGTCGTTCCTCTCAAACCGCGCTACCCGGAACCGCGTGCGTCTCTCTCATCGACGGCCTAGTCTCTGCTCTCTCACACCCGGCGTCTCGCTCTCTCTCACACCCGGCGTCTCGCTCTCTCTCACACCCGGCGTCTCGCTCTCTCTCACACCCGCGCCGTGCGCTGCTCGTCCTTACCTACGGCGTCTCTCTCTCTATCACCCTTCGGTGGTTCTATCTCCTCATCCACTCGTTGTCTGCTCTTTCTCGTTCTCAAGAACTAGCTGTCTCTCTCACCTTAGCGTACGCTCTATCATCACGCGTCAGGTTCTCCTTTGCTCCCGCTCAGTCTCTTGCATCACGCTCATCTTCTCTGCTTCGACGGCTCAGGTCTTCATTGCTCGTACGCTCTAGGTTCTGCATTGCTCACGCTCTTGGCTCATCGAGCTGCATACGCTCTTGCTCACGCTCTTGCTCACGCTCTGTCTCTCTCTCTCACGCTCTGTCTCTCGAGCTGTCCTCTGTCTCCTTCGCCCTCCTTCTCACTGCTCTGTCTCTCAGATATGAACGTCTCTGTCTCTCTCTCTCACGCTCTGTTCTCTCTCTCCTCACTGGCTTCTGTCTCTTCTCTCTACGCTCATGTCGTCCCTCTCTCTCTACTCTCTACCCCTACACGCTCTGGTCGCTCTGCTCTCGCACGGGCTCTGTCTCTCATCTCTCTCTGCTGCGTGTCATCTTTCTCTCTCGACAAGCTCTGGTGCTCTCTCTGCTGCACGCTCTGTCTTACTCTCTCTCAGCTGCGTGTTCTCACTCATCTTGCATCTATCTGCTCTGTCTTCACTCTCTCTCTTATTTCAGCAGAGCTCTGTCATAGAGCTCCCTCTCACGCTCTGATCTCTGGCTGCTCTTCTCAACGCTCTGCTCATCTTGCTCAGATTCTCACGCTCTGTCTCTCTCTCATGCTCACCATAGGTGCTCTGCATCTCTCATTCACAGGCTCTGTCTCTCTCTCTCTCACCGCTCTGTCTGTCTCTCCCCTTCTCTCACGCTCTGTCTCTTCTCTCTCTTCTCTCTGCTCTGCACTGCTCTGTGAGATCTCTCTCTCGTACAGCTCTGTCTCTCTCTCTGCGGTTCACGGCTCTGTGCTCTCTCGTCTCTCCGCTCTGTCTCCGTGCTCTCTGACACACTGCCTGCTACTCGGTCTCTGCTCCTCTCTACAGATTGGGCTCGGTCTGCTCTCTCACACCTCGAGTCTTCTCGTCCTCCACAGCTCGGTCTCTCCTCATCACACTCGTCTCGTGCTTCTCTACACTCGGTATCTCTCTCATCTCTATCGGTCGGTCTCGTCTCTCTCACACTTCGGTTTCGCCTCTATCACACTGACGGTTTCCCTCTTATGCAGCACTTCGGTTTTCGCCTCTATCACACTCGTCTCTCTCTCATCGACTCGGTCTCTGCTCTCGACACTTGTGTGATGCTGATTGGAGAACTGGTCTCGTTCTCTCTCTCATCGCATCACTTACTTCAGTTTCTCTCTCCGTCACACTCTGGTCTCTCTCTCACACTCGGTGCTCTTTCTCTCAACTCGTCTCTCGTCTCACACTTCGTCGCTCCTCTCACACTCTGCGGCTTCTCAATCTCCTCACACACGGTCTCTGCTCGATCACACCAATTTAGGAGGCTGGTTCTCATCTCTCACACAAGGGCCTGTCTCTCGTCTCGCACACACGCTCTCTCTCTCACACCGGTCTCTCTAGAACACCATACGGTCTGGCTCATCTTCAACACACGTCGTCTCTCTGCATCACACACAAGAAGCCTCGGGCTCTCTTATGCGTCTCTCACACACACGGCCTCTCTCTCTCACAGCACTTCAGGTCGCTCTGCTCTCTCACTACACTCAGGTCGTGCGTGCTCTCTCTCCGGTACAACTACAGTCCTGCAGTCTGCTCTCTCTCTCACACACTTCGAGATCTGCTCTCCTCTGCTCAACACACATCAGTGCCTGCTCTCTCTTCTCACAAGACACTGCAGTCTCTCTCTCTCGTCCAACTCATGTCTGTCTCTCTCTCACACTCTCTCTCCTCTCAGTCGACACTCAGTCTCTCTCTCTCTTTCCTCACAACATGCAGTCTGCTCTCATCTCTCTCACACATCGTCTCTCTCTCTCTCTCTCTTCGCTCAGCACTCATCTCGTCCTCCATCCCTCTCGACACTCGGTCTCTGCTCTCACACTCACAAGGCACTCGGTCTGCGATGGTGCTCTCACACTCACCTTCGGTTCTCTCTCTCACCACTCAGCACTTTCATACGGCGCTGCTCTGTCTCTCCTACGTCGGATTCTCTCTCTCGCCTTATCTGCACACATCGTCTCTCTCACTCATCACACTCGGTCTCCCTCAATTCTGCCCTCTCAAACTCGGTCTCTCTCCTCCTCTCTACACTCGGTTCTCTCTCGCCTCTCAACTACCTCGGTTGCCATGCTCCTCCCTCTCACACTCGGTCTACTCTCCCTCCTTCCACACTCGGTCGTCTCCTCATAAATCTCACACCGTTCTTCTCATTCCTCTCCCTCTCACCGCTCGGTCTCGTCTCGTCGTATCTCCACTCCTCCCTCTCACACTCGGTCTCTCTCCCTCTCACACTCGGTCTCTCCTCATTCATTGTCCTTCTCCGCTCTCACACTCGTCTTCATCGTCCCTCTGCACACTCGGTGCTCTCTCTGCAGCGCCACTAGACTCGGTCTCTCGTCTCCACGCTCGGTCTGCGATCTCTCTCTTCTCCGGCTCTGTCTCTCTCTCTCTCACTAGCTCTGTATGAGAGCTCCTGCACGCTCTGTCTGTTCTCTCTCTCTTCACAACCTCTGTCTCTCTCTCTCTCAGAGCTCTGTCGCTTCTCTCAAGATCTCTCACTGCTCTGTCTCATCTCGTCTCTCACTGCTCTGTCTCATCATCTCTCTCACCTACTCGGTCTCTCTCTCTCACGACGTCGGATTCTCTCTCTCACACTCGCTCTCCTCTCATGCCTTCACACTCAGGATTCTCACTGCTCATTGCTAGCACTAGCCCCACTCGGTCTCAATCTCCTCACTACTCGAGGTCTCTCTCTCGTTCACTCGGTCTCTCTTCTCACACTGCGGTTTGCGGGCCTCTATACACAGACTCGGTTTCCTCCTTCGCGCTCTATCGACACTCGGTTTCCCTCTATCATCCTCGGGTCTGCTCTCTCACGCTCTGTCCTCTCCTCACCCTCTCACTCACTGCTGTCTCGTCAATCTCACACTCGGTGCTCCTCTTCTCACACTCGGGTCTATCTCTCACACTCGTATCTCTCTTGCGTCACCTCGGTCTCTCCTTCTCTCAGCCCACTCGGTTGCTCATCTCTCTTGACATCTGCGGTCTCTCTGCTTCACTACACAGTTCTCTCTCTCGACACAAAGAGGTTCTCTCTCTCACAACTACGCTCTCATCTCATTCACACACGGTCTCTCTCTCACAGCCACGGCTCGTCTCTCTCAGAGGCAACATCACGGACACGGCCTCTCTCCTTCTCTCACACACCGGCTCGTCTCTTCTCGATACACACACGGCGCCTCTGTATAAGTCTCTCTCAGCGGACACCCGTCCTGCTCTCTCTCTCACAGGACATCTCAGTCTCTCTCTCGCTCAAATCGCATCTCATTCTGCGCTCTCACAGCACTCAGTCTCGTCTAGAGTCACAACTCTCTCTCGTCTAGCTCATCATCATCACTCATCTCTCTCTCTCATCTCACCTCAGTTCTCTCTCTCTCTCTTTCACACTCAGTTACTTCTCTCTCTCCTCTCACACTCCAGTCTCTCTCTGCTCCCTCTCACACTCGGGTTCTCTTCTCTCACCGCACATACTCGGTCTCTCTCTGGCACACTCAGCAGTGCCCTCGGTTTCTGCTCTCTCACGGACTCTGTCTAGCGTGCTGTCCCTCTCATCGTCGACTCGGGACTCTCATCTCCCATCTCAGCACTCGTCCTGCTTCCCCTCTCACACTTCGGTCTCTCTGCCCTCTCCGACTCGGTTTCTCTCTCGCCTCTCAGCACTCGTCTTCTCTCCTCTCATCACTCGGTTTCTCTCTCCCGCTCACCTCGGTCTCCTCTCCCGTCGTTGCACAAAAGCGACTGGTCGGACTCTCTGCTCCTCTGCACACTCTATCTCTCTCACCTCATCGGCCCTACACTCGGTCTCTTCTCCCTCTCACGCTCGGTCTTCTTCTCCCTCTCACACTCCGACTCTGCCTCTTCGCTCTCCACCTTCGGGTCTCATCTCCCTCTCACACGTCGGGACTTCTCTCTTCGCCTCTCACACTCGGTCTCTGCTCTGCTCTTCACGACGTCGGTCTCTCTCTTCACAAATGTCGGTCTCTCTCTCTCTCTGCGGCTATCTTCATCACTCGTCTCTCTCTATCTCTCAACGTCAGTCTTTCTCTCCTCTCTCAGCCATCATCGGGGTCTCATTCTCTGCTTCTTCTACACTCAGTCTCTTCTCTATCTCTCGAGCTGACACATCGGTCTGCTTCTCTCACACTCGGTCTACTCTCATTCACACGTCGGTCTCATTCTCTCATCACTCAGTCTCTCTCTCACTACTTCGGGTCTCGTCTCTCACTCACTCAGGTTCTCTCTCTTCACAGCACGGTCCTCCTATATCACACGGTCTCTCTCTCAACAACACTGGCTCTCAAAAAAACTCTCTGGCCACACAGCGCGTGTCTCATTCTCTCAGCACGGGCCTCTCTCTCTCACTGCTGCGGTGCTTCCTCTCTCTCTCGTCACGATCTGTCGTCTCGTCTCTCAGCACTCACACTCGGTCTGCATTCTACTCTCTCCCGTCACACTGAGAACACAATCGTTGTCTCCTCTCTCCACTCTGGTCTCGTTCTCTAGTCGGTCTCTCTTCCCTCTCTACACTCGGTCCTCTCTCGCCTCTACGAACTCGGTCATATCTCCACTCTCATCACTCGGTCTACTCTCGTACTCTCTCACTACAGAGGTCTTCTTCCTCCCCTCTCACACTCGTCTTCTCTCTCCTCTCATCATCTCTGGTCTCTCCTCCTTCTCACACGTCGTCTCTCTCCCTGCTCACAATCGTCTCTCTCCGGCTCTTCCACTCGGTTCTCTCTCTCCTCTGCGACAACTCGATCTCTCTATCCTCTCACACTCGGCTCTCTCTCACCTCTCACACTCGGATCTCATCTCCCTCGTCTCACACTCGGTCTCCTTCTCCCTCTCACAGCTCGTGTCTGCTTTCTCTCATGCACAGTCGGGTCGCTCTCTGCTCACACTCGGTCTGTCTCTCTCACATCTCGTCTGCGTCTTCGTCTCTCTCTCTCTACGCTCTGGTGCTCTCATCTCTCTCATCAGGTCTGTCTGTCTCTGCTCTGCCTTCGTGCACTTTCTCTGTCTCTCATCTCTCTGCACTCTCCCACTGCTTCTGTCTCTCTTCTCTCTCACGGCTCTGTCTCTCTCTCTCTCCACTCGGTCATTCATTCCTCCTCTGCACACCTGCTCCGTCTTCATCTCTCACACTCGTCTCTCTCTTCGAACTCGGTCTCTCTTCTGGCACACGTCGGTTCTCAGTCTCTTACAACTCGTTGCTCTCTCTCTCCTCTGTTCATCTGTCTCTCTCTCTCAGAACTCGAGTTTCCGCTCTATCCCACTCGGTTTCCTCTTATACCACACATCGGGTTTTCCCTCTATCACATCTCGGTCTTCACTATCTCTCACACTCGGTGCTCTTCATGCTCATAATACACCTCGGCAGGTTTCTCTCGCCTCTACCTCGTCTCGGTTCCAACTCGGTCTCTCGTCTCTGCACACTCGGATCTCTCTCTCACACTCGTCTCTCTCTCTATGCACTCGGTCTCAGTCATGGCTCCACACATGACCCGGTCTCTCTCATCACACGTCGGTCTCTCTCTCATCCACTCGATACTCTCTCTCACACACGTGCTCATCTCTCATGCTACACTGTCTCTCTCTCTACACACTGCTCTCTCTCTCGAGCACACGTCTCTCTCTCACACACAGTCCTTCTCGTCTCACAAACACACTGGCCGCTCTCTCCAGCACGCCGGCCGTTCCCGCATCTCTCGCACACACACGGCCTCTTCTCTCTTTCACAGCACCCAGTCTCTTCATTCTCTCTGCACAGGCACCTCAGTTCTCTCTCTCTCTCACACACATGCAGTCTCACTCTCTTCTCTCACACACTCAGCTCTCTCTCTACTTCACGACGTCTCTCGGTCCGTTCTCTCACACTCAGGTCTCTCTCTCTCTCTCAGCACTCGTCTGCTCTCCTCTCTCACACTGGCGTAGTCTCTCTCGTGCTCATCAGCTGCTCGGTCTTTGCTCTCTCTGCTCTCTACACTCGGTCATCTCTCTCTACTTTAGCTCACACTCGTCTCCGTCTCTGCACTCTCGGTCTTCTCATAGAAATCGGTATCTCCGCTCTCACCTCTCCACTGGCGGTGCTCTGCTATCGCTCCTCACACTCGGTCTTCTCTCCCTCTACACACTCGGTCTCATCTCCCTCTCACACTCTGGGTCTCCCTTATCTCCTCTCACACTCGGTCTACTCATTCTCCGCTCTCAGCACTCGTTGCTCTCTCCCTCTCCCACTCGGTCTTCTCTCCGCCTCTCACCAGCTCGGCAGTCTCCTCTGCCCCTCTCACCACTGATGCCGGTGCTCTCTGCGCCTTCTCACAGCCTCGGGTCTCTCTCGCTCTTCATCGACATCGTTCTCTCTCTCCTGCTCACACTCGGTGATATAGAGACACTCGGGTCTCCGCTCTCGCACTCAGGTCTCTCTCTCACAACATCGTCTCGAAAAAAGAGATCTCTCACACCTCGGTCTCTGTCTTCGTCATCTTCTCTCACGACTCGATCTCTCTCTCAGGTCCTCTCAGGCACTCGGTCTGCTGCTCTCTCTCTCACACTTGGTCTCTCTCTCTCTCGGTCTCTCTCCCTCTCACACTCGGTCTCTCTCTCACACTCGGTCTCTCTCTCATCTTCTGCACTATTTGACTTCACCACTCGGCGCTCCTCTCGGCTCACACTCGGGTTCTCTCTACTCACACTTGCGGTTCTCTCGCTTCTTCCTCGGTCTGCGCTCATCTCTCAAGTCGGTCTCTCTCATCTCACTCCAGCTCGAGGTCTCTCTCTCTCATCACTCGGCTCTCGTCTCCCTCTCACACCTCGGTCTCTCTCTCTCACAACTTCGTTGCTCTCTCATCTCACTCAGTATCTCTGTCTCTCTCTCTCACACTCGGGATCTCAGTCTCTCGACTACTCACACTCGGTCTCGTCTATAGAAAAAAAAAAAACCTCGCTTCTCTCTCTCACACTCGGTCTCTTCGACCCTTCTCACACTCGGTGGCTCTTCTCGCCTCTCACACTCGGTCTCTCTCCCTCTCCAACTCGGTCTGCTCTCCTGCTGCTCAGCACCCATCTCAGTCTCTCTCCCTCTCACACTCGTCTCATCTCCCTCTCACACTTCGATCTTCTTCTCACGCTCTCACACTCAGGTCTCTCTCGCCTCTCGAGTACACTCGTCTGCTTCTCCCTCTCACAGCTCGGTCTCACGTGCTCGTCCTTCTTCTACGACATTCGTTCTCTCTCGCCTCTCACACTCGTTCTCTCTCCCTCTCACCACTCGGCGTCTCCTCATGCCCTGCTCATGGTGTACACGCGGTCTCTCTCCGCTCTCTCACTCGGTCTCTCTCATCAAGCAAGGACTCGGTCTCAGTTCTGGCTCACATCCTCGGTGAAGGACTCTCTTTCTCTCACACTCTCTCTACGAACTCGGTAGTCTGCATTCCTCTCACACCTCGGTCTCTCTCTCTCTCTCAGCCACTCGGTCTCTGTCCGGTCTTCTCGTCTCCTGCACATCCGTCTTCTCTCTCTCTCACACTCGTTCTCCTTCTCTCTTCTCTTCACAGCTCGTGGGTCTCTCTCCTCTCTCTCACGATCTCAGAATCGGGCACAATGTGTCTCTCCTCATCTCTCGTCTCTCTCGGGCTCTCGCCTCTCACACTCGGTTCTCGTCTCTCACACTCGGTTCTGGCGTCTCTCGACACTCTGGGTCTCTCTCTCACACTGCGTTCATCTCTCACAATCGGTCTCTCTCTCTACACTCGGTCTCTCTCTCGCCCACTCGGTCTCTCTTCTCTCACACAGTCGGTCTCATTCTCTCACCACTCGTCTCTCTCTCCACTCTGTTCTCCACTCGAGTCTCTTCTCTCTCACACTCGGTCTCTCCTCTCTCCTTAACTCTGTCATCTTCTCTCTCCACTGTCATATCTCCGTTCTTTCTCCTCAGCGCACACCTCTGTTTCTCTCTCTCCTCTCTCTCTCACACGTCGGTCT